>NC_091031.1:7514963-8127285 GCF_041296385.1 Aphelocoma coerulescens | reverse complement strand
TCTTGGGATGTCCAGAGAAGAGCCTTTCCCGTGTCCCCTGTCCCCGTGCTGCCCTTGCATCACTTGCAAGCCACGTGGGGACAGAAAAATCCCACTCAACACCCCGAGAGCTGCAAGGACATCCAAGGTGACCACGGCGAGGAAAGACACAGAGGGCGAGCAGTTTCCCCGGCCAGTTTCCCTGGCTGTGGCTAAGGATGGGTCGGTTCCAGCCGTGATGATCCCTCCTCCAGAGCCGGCGGCGAGGGCCAGCTCTCGGCTCTGCCAGCCCGCCCCGTTAATGGGGCTGCGGCGGCGGAGCGGGGCCGCGCCCGGACGCGGCTCGGCGAGCGCTCGCCTGTGGAGCTTCAGGGCTCATTAACGGCAGGGAAATGTCAGGACAGCCCTGGCAAGGCTGGCAGGCGCTGAGGGTGCCTGGGGAACGCAGAATGCCGGCTGGGCTGGCTGGCGATCCTGCCCAAGCACAGGCAGGGCTGAGTCGGGGCTGCTGGAAATCACCGTGGAAGCGTTGGATGGGAGAGGGGATGGTGGTGGACACCAGGAACACACGGGTTCTCCGTTTTAGTGGAACATGGGCTGCATCCTTGTGGATGTGTGTTACCCACCTCTCTACCCAGCCAGGGGTCTTCTTCCAACTCCAGGGGAGGTAGGTATCCAGAGACATTTGGGAAAGCTACTTGGGCGCTGTTATTTCACTTCTCTGATGAAAGCTGTCCTTACCCCTACCCTAAGGGTTCATCCATGCAGCCAAAAGCCTTTGGGCTGAACCCACACATGTGCTTGGGGAAAACACCAGCAGTGAGGACGTGGAGGTGTGAGCTGTGCACACAGGAGTGAGCAGCAGATGCCCCTGGGGGTTTCTAGCTCATGTCCAAATGTATTTGGTGAAATCTTTGCCGCTGAGTCCACTCCCAGCCTCATTGGGGTGTCCTGGTCCCTCTGCCTTGGGGCATTACCGAGCACGGTTCAGTGTTGTGCTGGATTCTGCTCCCAAGGCTTTGCAGCGGGGTGCAGCTTTCACCTGGAGGAAGGCCAGCTCCACGTTTCTCTCAGCTGTAGAAGAACTTCAATTTAGCATTAGCGTGTGGATGGGGGACTCGGCCCTTTTCCCTCCAGCCCTCCTATGACGGAGCTGGAGATGTTGCCCACCACCATCTCCACCTGTCCAGGAGCTTTCAGAGACAGGACCCTGGAGCAGGCAGGCACAATCCTCTTCTTCCTCATTAGGTTTGCCTTTTCCTGTCTTGCTGAGCTGTGGCACTGACACGGCTGAGACTTCCCTCACCCTGGGCTGGGTAAACACCCAGGCAGCACCCAGAGCCTTTCCCCAGCCTGAAAAGGGGATGATGGGCTACAGGTGGCTGGGAGGAGCAGGGGGAACATGCAGGCGAAGCGGTGAGCCAGCCCTCAGCATAATAAATAGCAGCATCACACACCACCTGCCTACCCATTATCAGCTGCTTTGTAGGCACCCGAGCAGAGAGGAGTTGGAAGGAGAGGTTTGAAAAGGGACACAGAGAGGCTCTAGGCTGCCTTAGAGTTTCTCCCACGTAGAGGGACGAGGCGAGAGAAAACATGAAAGCATTGGTAGGTTGAGTCACCAACCCTGGAGGGATTGAAGAGATGTGTAGATGTGGCACTTGGGGACGTGTTTTAGTGGTGGGCTTGGCAGTGCTGGGTTAAGAGCTGGACTTGGTGATCTTAAAGGCCTCTTCCAACCTAAATGGTTCTGTGGAAACCTAGAAAAAAGCAGGCTCCAAGTGCTGGCTGGGGGCTCAGCTGAAGCTTCCCAGCAGATCTGAGGGCTCACAAGTATTTTCACCCTGTGGTTTGCAAACAGGGTAGGTGAAGTATCAAGGGTTTAGATGCTCAGGAGGACCAAGCAGCATCCAGGCGTCCTCTTTCCAGCTGGGGAGGCAAGGAGGTGGCTGGGTTTGGAGATTTCCTCCATGCAGGATTTGCTCTGGGGAGAGGGAGGAAGGTGGGGAAGATGGAGGAGCCACTCTTCCTTAACAGAAAACAGGTTTCCAGTAACTGCAGTGGGTTTGCACCTTAATTATTTCCTTTGGCTCTGCTACTGGGAATGGTTGTGTCCTTAAAGTTGTTACAAGGGCAAAAGAGAGAGGAAAAGCAATCCTGACATCCTGTCCGCTGGGTCCAGATGTAGCTGGCAGAGTACAAATTAGCGGGTGCAGAATGGAATCGCTTAAAAAGAAATTTAATGAGATCGGTATGCAGGCATCTGGTTCCTATCAATCATCATTTTGTGTGATATGCAATGGTAAATATCATCTTTTAATGACTCTGATGGAGAAAAAAAGCCTAAACCACACACACCCGCATAATGATCCAAAAAAATTCCAGAGCCCGAGAGATTTGAACTCTCAAAATTATCTGCAGATGGAAAAACCCCAACCAACACCTCTTCTAACTCACTATTGTTTGAGTTATTTTATTCCTTTTATTTTTTTCCTCCTTTCTTCTGGTTATATTTAACCTTTGTGTACAATTAATCTTCTCTGTTTATTAACAACTACCACTGAGTGAGCCTCCTTCCCTCTTCTTTGTGGTTTGACAGCTCAAATATTTGCTCCAGGTAGAAGTTCTTGCTGCAGGCGCCTGCTGCTCTCTAGGGAGAGGTGGCTACAGGTCTCTGGCCATCCATGGGTTTGAAGCAAAGATGTTTTGGGCTCCTCTGTTTCAGTTCTCCACCAAGGAAATCCAGCAGACACAGGACTGAGCACATGAGCTGAGGGTTTGCTGCTTTTCCATCCCCAGCATCGCTGCTGTCCTGATGGCAGATCCCTTGGGAAAGCTGCTGGGCTCAGCTCCTGTGGGGCCATCAGCTTGAGGGCCTGCAAAGCAGGGAAAGGTTGGAAGCCAAGTACTCGGATCCTTCATTGGTCCAGTCTCACCCAGGTTGGGGTATTTTGGGGGTTTAACCAGTCTTTGCTCCCGGCATATCTGGCCAGAAGTGGGGAGAGGTGGAAGTGATGGTCCCAGGGTCTCCTTTTGGCCCTTCTCTTGTTGGGGACACACTGCATTCCTGGTGATGCAGAGGTCAGTTCCCTCTTGCTATTCCCTTCCTGCTTCAGACCAGGAATTTTTCTCAACTCATTTCCCATGCCTCCAGGACATCCTGCCCTTCTGCTGAGATAAAATACAGCTTTTCAGGGAGCTTCCCGTGGTTTGGGGTTCAGAGGTGGAGACATGCAGGGAGCAGCTGGCAGCCTCCATCCCCTGGCTGGGGCAACAGGTCCTGCTTCCTGTGACATCCCCTGCTCCCAGTGCCTGGGAGGATGCCTGTTAGGGGGAAAGATCCACTAGCAGGGATGGTAAAACCCTTAGCTCTGACCCCAGCAGGATGATTCCTGTTGGAGCTGGAGGGCTTTGCTGGGTGTCTGGAGCTGCAACAGCTTGAATAGAGGTGGGGGGAGATGGGATGGGGGCAGAGGGATGCTGAGTCCCCTTGGAAAAAATGGTCCCATTAAACCAGACTGGAACGTTTGCCCTTCTGTGGGGAAATGCCATGTCTTAAATCCCGGGAATGATGCTATCCATGCAGCCCTGGCCAGCTCCATCCCCCAGCACCTCTCTGACAGCTCTGAGCTGAAGGACTGAGCATCTCTGTGGTGGCAGGAGCTGGAGACAGCCAGGCCTGGGAGTGATTTCTCCCGACAGGGACCAGATGTGTCAGGAGAAGCCGTGCCGGGTGGAGGAGGCTGCACAACAACAAGAGGAGTTTTGTCATGGGTCCCCTCTGGGTTTTAAAAGCAACACCTTGTCGTCCCCCCCCTTCCACCTTCCTTCCTCCCCCATCCTTTCCTCGGCACACTCTTCACACCTCCAAAACCTATTTTGGGCCATCTGATGAATCCCAGATGCCTTGGGGAAGCAACAGAAGCGGTGGTGCACTCCAGGCGCTGCTTCACGCCGCTTCCTTGGCAATGCCCCCAAGCTTTCACAAGCCAAGGGAGCGGGGGAAGGAAGGGAGGGGGGAAAAAGGAGGATAACAAATTGGTAAAAGAGCCTGGTACTCAATATTGCGATTATTCATGGAGTGGTGAGTGGGGAAGAGGATCCCACCTGGTTCTGGAGACAAGCAGTGATGGTTGGAGAGAAAGGTGGGATGGGTTCAGGTTCCCGTGGTTTGGGATGGTGCTTGGGAAGGGGGTTAGGGAGGGGAGGATGCAGTCTGCCTGGAGCCAGGAATGATTGGGGACAGCCTGGAAGCACTCTGCTTCCTCCTGAGCATCCTTCACCAGTCCAGGAGCCAGGGAGAGCCCCGTAGGAGGGAGGGAGCTGGGCAAAAGCAGGGAGCAAACGCTGACGTGGTTTTCTCCTGCATAAATTAGGTGGAAGGGGGTGGTTAATGTGACTCAAGTGTCAGCCCCAGCTGCAATGCTGGCATGGGTGGTGTTGGCATTGGTGGCTCCAGCCCGGTACCCTGTCACCTTGTGCCCTTCCACTCCCTGCCCCCTCCAGTCCTCCACCTCCCTGGGGAGCTCAGTATATCAGCTGCGACCACAACTTCATTTCTTTCAGCTGCATTTCATTGGGGTTGATTTAATCTGGCAGAAAAGAGGATCCCCTGGCCCCCCAGAGGGGCTGGTGAGTGTTTGGGGTGTCCTTGTGCTGGGGGAAATGTCACAGATGAGCAGTGCCATTGGCTTAGGTCCTGCTGGAGACTCTGGTGGGGCTGATCCATGAAAGCTGGAGGCAACCTGGACAAGGGGAGACTGTTCTGGGTCGCCGTGCAGAAATAAAGCCCACGGGACCAAGGAAGAGGGGCAGGGAGAGGCTGAATGGGGTAAAGAGAGGTTTTCATGCTCATCTCCAGCTCTCTGAGGCAGGATGTGATGTTTTGATGTATGTGGGCACGTATCCAGCATCTGGCACGCCCGGGTGGCATCTCTGGGCATCAAGAACTCAGCCTTGCCTCTGCTTTGTGGATGAATATCCAGCTGTGCTGACCTTGTAGCAGATGGGGTTTGGGAGAAAGGCATCAACCTGCTGGTTTTCAGACAGCTCAATGCTGCAGCTCCTGGGGAACTCGATAGGAAAACCAGCCCTGGCTGTGTGAGACGCAGGGGGTGGCTTCCAGCATCTCCATCCCTCCGTGCTTGGCTTTAACCCCTCAGCCTGCTCTGCCCCTCCTGATGGCATTTCGTGTCTGTTCTTTCTGGAAGGTTTTTTGTGAACTTCCCCTCGGCCAAGCAGTACTTCAGCCAGTTCAAGCACATGGAGGACCCGCTGGAGATGGAGAGGAGCTTGCAGCTGCGCAAGCACGCTCGGAGGGTGATGGGGGCCATCAACACCGTGGTGGAGAACCTCAACGACTCCGAAAAGGTCTCCTCTGTCCTGGCCCTGGTGGGCAAGGCCCACGCCCTCAAGCACAAAGTGGAGCCCATCTACTTTAAGGTAAAGGATAGGAGCAAAATAATCTTTGGGCTGCTTTAGGAAGAGGGCAGGGGAAGAGGAGCCGTGGTGAGCTGGTGCTGCCTGTTCCTTGGCTGGAGAAGCTTGGCTGGATGTGGGGACTGCTCCCCACACAGGTGCAGTGTCCCACTGTGACACTGTTCCATGGAGACCACCGTTCCCACTCACAGCCAGTGCCAGAGCACCCGGTACCTCCCCCTGCCCAGGGAAACACACCTGGTGTGTCCCTCTTCTTTTGGAAATTAAGCGTGGTAGCAGGGACTCAATTAGTTGGCTAATTAGCTGGTTAGAGCTAATAACACCAAAATGGCGGGTTTGATCCCCACGTGGCCTCTCACTTAAGAGTTGGACTTGATGATCCTTATGGGTCCCTTCCAACTTGGAATATTCTGTGATTCTGTAAATAATTTGAGGTGCCCAGACTGGGGAGATGCTTCAGCCTGCCAGCAGCTCCCTCCTCAGGCCTGGGTCTCCATCTTGCTGCCTGGGCAGGCTGGTTACCTGTCCTGGCTGCTCCCAGGGGTATCAAGAGACCTCCAGGATATCTGTGTCCTACAGACAGCAGCAGGACTCAAGTGTTTCTGTAGAAAAAAGCTAAATTTGCTGTGAGCAGCTCCCTGGAGAGTTACTAACCCCTTGCTGGCTGTCTGCCTCCCCCCCAGAAACTCACTGGTGTCATGCTGGAGGTCATTGCTGAGGAATACCCCAACGACTTCACCCCAGAGGCACACGGAGCCTGGACCAAGATGAAGACCCTCATCTACACCCATGTGACAGCGGCCTACAAGGAGGTGGGCTGGGCTCAGTACCCCACTGCCACCCTGTGAGCGCCCAGGGGGCCACGAGAGGGGCAGGGAGGGCTTCGCTCACCCCAGGACTTCACTCTGGTCTCTTCTCAAGATCTTTGCTCAGTTTGGGGAGCCCGGTAGGGCCAGTTCTGTCAGCTGCCAAGTCACAATTTGATCTCCATGGGGTTTAAAAACAAACTAACTAAGCCAAAAAACCACAGAACCATGAAGGGTGTGGGTGGGTTGGGGTGAAGCAGTTGCAGGGGATGCTGGAAGGGGATGCAGAGGGCGAGGGGAGAGCGTTGGTTGTTGGCTCCATCTTCCTGTCCTGGCCCGTCCATCACCACCTCCCAAACCCTGCACCTCACCTGCACCATCTCAAAGTCCCTTGCACAAGTGCTGCTGCCCTGTTCACTGCTGAACAACACAACCCTCATTTTCCATGCGAAGCCCCTGGGTAAACCTGGCTCTTGGGGGCACACGTGGAGACCCCCGACTGGCACCGAGAATGCTTTGCTTTGCACTTTCTCTATCACCTGGCACGGTGGCAGGGCCGGCAGCCAGAGCCACTCTGGGTGCCCATCACCCTGTGCTCCAGGTGGGCAGCAGCCCTCACCTCTCCTGTCACCCACAGTCCCTGTCCTTGGCTGGCTGCTGCAAACCCTCCTGGGGTGGGAGGGACGTGCTCCCACAGCGCGAGAGAGTGGGAAGGAGGGGGACACCTTTGGGCTGCCTCCCCTCGTGGCTCAGGGCATGGTGTGTAGGTGGGATGCCTGTGCCATACGTGGGGAGCTGGTGAGTCCACCCACTGCCCTTCAGCTCCCTGAGGATGGGCTTGGGTGGCACACGATGTGCCACTGCCCTGGCAGCTGGTGTGTGGAGGTCTGTCTGTCCAGCTCTGCCCTCTCAGTGAGAAGGGGGATCAGGCTGTGACCAGGAGGGGGAAAGATGGCATGGACATATTAGGAGGGATTTCTGGGTGTGAGGAAAGGTCCCTTCTCTGTTAAAATTAATAAATACCTTGTACAGAGCAGATTCCTGCCCTCGTGGTGAAACTGGGTTCCTCTGAATAAAGTGCCTGGTAGAAATCAGCCCCTGCAGGAGCTGTGTCCCTCCCGGGGACAGCAGTGCTCCTGCCTGTGCCTGACAAAGGCTTCTCCCACACCCCCCAAAACGTGGCTGCAGGGCTTGGAGCACTCATTCCGCCTCTAACACCGACTCCTCTTGAACTTCTGGGTGAGTCTGCCTGGTTTGTGCCTCAGTTTCCCCTGCAGTTATGGAAAAGGGAGGAGGAGCAGCCCCGTTGCCTCCTGCCCACATGTGGTTGGATTTAGAAGATTTCTGGGAACTGATTGGGAAAGGATTGAGGATGAAATGTCAGATGTGCTGGGAAGCTTTGGAATCCTTGCCACCCAATATTTCCCTAAAGGCCTCTGCTATTTTTAGAGCTCTAGCATTAAGGGCAATGTTATCTGTTGAAGTGGGAGGAGGGTTCCCTTCTGAGATTTCCTCTGGCCTCGCTCCACTGCTGTCCTGGAGAGCTGGCAGCTCCCTGAGAGAGACCAGCTCCTCTCCTGGATGCCAGCTGGACAGGCAACCAGCCCACGGTTCCAACTGGGATCCCCACAGCCGCCTTGGGGACATCCCCCCACTGTGGGGACACAGCTGGAGGGGGCAGCAGTCACTCCCCCAGGCTGACCTCCCTCCCCCAGAGCAGACAGACAGACAGAAACTCCTGCTTTGCTCACCTGTGCTTTTAATCATCCCCAGGGACAGGTTTATTATGTCTCAAAATAGCCCCAGGACTCCAATAATGTCACTACAGCCACTCTGGCCTTGCAGTTCTTTCCTTCCTACATCCCACACTACCACTGATGGAGAGGAGCAATGGAGCCTGGAGCAAAGGCACGTCCTGGGCATCCATGGAGAGCTGGGTGGCAATAACAGCTCGGGCACAGCTGTCCTTGGCATGGCAGCATGCAAGATCCAGGGGCTGTAAAAGGAAGGGACAGGCACGGGGTGACAAGTGATGCTGCTTTGCTCATGGGGTGGGCTGTCAGTTAGAGTCAGCACCCCCAAAATTCAGCCCACCAGCCTGCACTGGCGAAGGTGCCAGCAGCTGCTGCCTCCAGCTCACACTGGAGTGTCAGAGCAGCTGCTCGTCCCTCGAGTGTCAGTGGAGGCATCCCTCAAACAGCTGCTGCTGCCCGGGGCAGGGATGGATGGGGAAAACCTGTTCAGCCATTGACTTCCCTCCAGGGCAGGACTGGAGAGGGATCACTTGGATCAAGACTGTTAGATGATATTTGTGTGTGCACATCACGGGACTCTCTGGAGCACAGCTTTGCTGGCTCCTGCCAAGGCCTTGAGGCCAGCAGCACATATTTCTGATGAGTTCACGTACTCCCTGTGCTCTGCAGATGCTGGGCCAGGGCTGTTTCCGTACAGGGATGTTTCATCTTTAGACAAAATTTGCACATAAACCTTTGAGGTTAATAATCTCCAGGTGGGAATTTTATTTTTGCAGCGCAAACCCTTCCCCTCCCTTCCCACAACCAAAACTGGGCTCCCAGTCTGCAGAGAAGCCACTTTGGAGCGCCTGGAAATTCTCCGTGTTCCTACCCGACCTACCCATGTGCCTTGGCTTTTGGGGAGCAGCAGCAGCAGCGAGGTCCCCCCACCTCCCCTTTAAATGGCAATTGGTTTCTCCTTTCTTTTTTTACATCCCTAGAAAAAGCTGACCCGCGGCCTCGTGCGCCCACGTGTGCGTGCGCTGGGCTTGGGGTTTTTTTTCCAGGCACTTTTTCCTAAAGCAGATCCAGATGTGTGCAGCTGCTGTCCCTCGAGGAGCGCCCCCCGCTCCCCATCAGCCAAATTGCAGGCCAGTCCAGTAGATGCAAACAAAAACATGTTTATTTTTATCAGCTTCGTAGGAAGTAACATGAAGCAGGGGGGTGGCCAGGGCAAAGCTCGGGAGGGGAGGAGATGGAGATAAAGCGAACGCCCCCTCTCTGCCGCCCGCAGCTGAGGAGGCATTGCTTAGATCCAGGAACATTCTCATCTGGGGAAGAGATGAAGATCAGCAGAATAAGGAAAAAGTACCATTCCAGAGTGACAGGGCTGATAAATGCCATGTGGAAGAGCAGGAAGGGGGGGCTGTGTCCTGGCTCTGTGCGTGGCTCCCCGGCACACACACATCCATGCACAGCCATTCCCTGTCGCTGCCAGCCCATTGCTCCCCCCTGATCCCACCACAGCCAACTGGGGGCCCCTTTATCCCCGTTTTGTTCAGGTCTTGCTCTCTGGGGCTTGACCTTTCACTTCGTGGTGCACTCAGGCTGAGCTAAGGGCACTTTGGGCTGAGCTCTGCTCTCCTTGGTGGTGGCAGGTAGGGATCAACTTGCAAAGTCTTTTCCCCAAGATTCATGGGTGAGAAGCTGGGGGTCAGGGCATGATGCCAGCACATGTTGGGGGCCAGTTGGTCTCTCTCCTGCCCTGTGGAGGTTCCCTGTGTCCCCCAGCCCCAGCCAACCCCTGGCTCAGCCAGCACCTTGGTGCTATCATCAAGGGCTGGGCTTGGAGCTGTGATCCGGGTGGGAAAGCCTTTGTGCCCCCTGCCAGAGGTAGAGAAATGCTGAGTGAGGGGGGGATTTAGTGTCCCTGGAGCAGGGTCCCCCTTGAGCACCTCGTCCTGGCTCTCTTTGGCAGCACTTGCTCATGTCAACCAACTCTTGTCCCCTCCCCTGAAGCTCCACATTTGGTCAGAGGGAGTTGAGCACTGGAGGGAATGGGAAAGCACTGGGTTGGGAAGGGGCATGGATCCCACCCACCCCATCTCCCCCTCCTACGCCCAACATTCATGGCAGGTTTAGCTCAGCAGGCACCCAGCTAGAGAGACCCCCCAGCACCACCAGGACCCTTATGGGCCTTATGCCACCAACCTCATCTTCTCTTGGGGGTAACAAATCCCCAAGGCAGCCGAGCCGTGAGCTCTCCCTGGGGAGTCCTCTCGCATCTCTGCCACTTTGTCCCAGGCAAGAGGTCACAGCATCTCCCCACTCCCTGGAGGGGGTGCCCAGCGACTTCAGTGGGGACCAGATTTCACCTGGCTGGACTCTGGTGCCAGAGCTCAGCCTTCCCTGCCCCTTGCTGTAGGGAAGCTGCCCTGGTGCGGGGACGTCGGAGCGAGGGCTGCTCGGGGCCAGCACCATCGATGCCAGACAGAGGGATAAAAGGAAAACCCATGCACTGACCTTGGACCAACTTAGGGAAAGGGAGGGACAAAACCACCCGCCTGGCTCCGACCTCTTTGCCGGGCTGCGGCGCTAATTACTTTCCATAGCTGAAGTTGTCTCTAATTGTTGTATGTCTGAACCAGTCCCAGCGTGACCCACAGACGTGAGCTGGCGCGGTCTGATGTAACTCCGTGTCTTTCCTGTTCCTGCTGCGGATCCTGTTCATGTTCGTGTCCCTCGGCGCTTCCGTGCTGGTTTTCTACCTGCGTTCCGTGTATATGGGTGTAACTTGTTTTTCTTTTTGTAGGTTTTTAGTATGTTTGTAACCGGACAAAATGGTGTTATTAAACTGAAACTTGTATCTTCAGTGGATAAATCAATCAAACCCCCTCCCGCTCTGCTTGGTTTCTTTCTGATGCGGTGGCTACGAGGTGAAGGGGTGTTAGGGGGCTGCCCCTGGGGGTTCCTGCTCACTCTGAGGGAGCTTTTTGGCTGGAAAGGGGGAGGGGATGTGCCCACCAAGGGTGGTAGAGGTGGCTGGAGGCATATTAGCAGTGCACTCAGGTGGGGAGGGAAGGGTCTGCCTCTCCTCCAGGCTCTTCACTTGGCTTCCAGGTATGTTGTACAAACCAGCAGGGGCTCTCCTTGGATCAGGAGCTATTCCTGTGCTTTTGGCAGCCCAACCAGTCCAAAATACTCGCTGATGGCCACAGCATGCAGCAGCCACGACCACCAAGGACTGTGAGACTGTTCCCAGCCTGTAAAAATAACAAACAGCTGCCTGAGCAGCAGCAGCCCAGTTTTCCGCGTCTCAGTCCCTGGCGGCTCCTCCTGAGCCTCTCGCTGAGGCTGGATCACGTTGTGGGGGGATGGGTTGCAGTAGGGTTGGGTCGCTTTGTGGTTTCCCCCCATGGGTCTTCCCAGCTCCCTCATTTACAAAACAGCCCTCTCAAGTTTAGTTGACACTGGCCAACCTTTCCAAAGCTGTTGGCAGAGGGTGGATGGACAAACAGACAGACTCATGCTATGGTCCCATAAGCCCCATTGCCGTGGGATACAAGGCTCGGAAAACAAATTCAAGCAATGCTGTTTATTGTGCTTCTCTTCACTCCAAGTACAGAATGGTCTTTCAAGGATGGGAAAACCCATCCCACCAGGGTGGTAGAAATTACCAGCACCTGGCCACACGTGAGTTTAAGGGGAGCTAATCCCAGTTTAGACTGAGGCTGGGGGGACACAGTTCTGAGAGGGAGGAGGGCAGAGATCGGTGCCTTGGTGGCTGCTCAGAGTCTTGGGGAGCCTGGTGCTGACTTTTATCCTGTTGGCTGAGGACAGCAATGCTGTCCTCCAGCCCTGCATGTTGGAAAAAACAGCAGTTGAGTGGTGGCATTTTTCCCTGGGCAGGCACTCGAGATACTCTGTAATCCCCAAGCCACAGTGACAAGTGTGGCCTTACAAGGGGAACCCTTGTCTTTCCCTACAGCTTCACCAAACCAAGCCCAACCAGCCATGGACACAGCAAAGAGATCCAGAGGCCTGCTCATGTGGGGAGGGGAATAACTGCCTGGTTCAATCTGTCTTCTCCTGCTGTGCCTTTTCTTGTGGGGTAAAAAACCACTTGGTGTTGTTAATGTGATTAATAAGCCATCCTCAGAGTCTCTGCCACATCCTGTACACACTTCCAGGCGGAAGTGAACAGACAGCAAAGCCTGCACACTGCTCTGCTCCAGATGGGAAACATCGTCTGGGAAACCACGAGCAAAAGGACTCAGCTCTGGAGTGGGGAGGCTGCAGTGGGGAGCCGAAGCTCTCAGACCTTTGCACGCTGAGCTGAGAGTAGCCAGGCCCAGCAGTGGCCAGAGGGTGCTAAAATGGGGCTGTTTTTTCCAACAGCTTGTTGAAAAGGAGCAGGGAATTTCAGCATTACCTTGCAGGGAGAAAATATGTACACAGCCCTTCACTTCGTACTAATATTTACCCCCAGATCCTGTCACGGCAGGGTGGCTGTGATGATCACGCCGTGACCCAGACCCAGTGGCCTCGCCAGTGCTCTACAAGTACTGGTGGAAAAGGAGACAGGGTGGGAGGCTGAGGCTCACACCACACAGGAAAATCGGCCCAGGGGCTGGGACTATGGGATCACACCCTCACTGCCCCATGCTCGTGGAGAGCTAAACCCACCTTGGTCCCACTCAAGTGTCCCAGCCTGGGGATGCTGCTCTTCAGGAGACACCCATAGCCCAAGGGAGGTGGTGGAGATCCAGCTCTGAGAAAGCACCTTGGTGGCCCCAGTGGCGTTTTGTGGGCTGGGAAATGGAGGGAAAGGGGAATTTGATTGCTAAGGCATGGTACAGGGTATGCTCCTAGTCCACTGTCCGTGCTCCAGCTCCAGGAAAGCCCCTCCATCCACACCACTGGCCACAAGGTCCAGTGCTCCTGCCCAGTGCCTGTCACAAGCTGGGTGAATGATGGCCCCGCCATCCTGGTGCTGCTGTGGGATCAGAGGTGACACATCTGCACCGTGTGTCCGTATCCTGCTGGCAGCTGGTGACAGCTGAGGGGAGGGCCAGGAGGTCACTGTGAGGGACAGGCAGAAATACAGCTGCAGGGGGAGGGGGTTAAAAAATGGAATATGCAATAACTGCACTGCAGTTTTTAACATGGCTATTGAAATTCTGATGAAACCCCATCCCATGGAAGCTGGCAGTAAGGAGAGGTGCTCCCATGGGTGTGGGGTGGCACAGGGTGAGAAGCCTTGGGAGACAGAGCTTGCAGATTCCCACCAGCTTGAAGGACACATCCCTTCTTCCTCTCCGTTATCTGCACCAGGATAAGAGCCAGGAGCTCCAGGCTTCGTTGTATGAACCCCGCCATGGCCACTCTCACCAGCGCGGGGCTTTTGGTGGCTCCTTGCTCTGAGAAAAGCCCCCAGGGAGAAGGAAAAAGGCAGGAAAATATCCTCACAGCCCAGTGGGGTTGACACTGAGCAGGAGCCAGCCCTTCCTTCCGCGCCCGGCTCCTCTTCAGCTGCGCTGGCTGATATGGTTTATCTGAGCAGCGCTGAATGTAAACGCTGTCAGCGCCGGCCGGGATTAATTCCCGGGAGTTTGGCAGCCGAAATGAAATAACAGCGCTGCGGGGGGGGGAGAAAGGGGGGAAGTGCACAGCTCAGACTGAAAAATCCTCCCGGTTAATTTACAGCCAGGTTTCTTTTCTCCCAGGCACTCTTGAGAGAGAGCAAAGCCGGTGGCAGAGGGAGGATGGGGGGGAGGACCAGGAGCAGGAGGAGGGTTCCTGCAGCAAAAGGTTGGGATCCCAGGGAGGGGGGAGGATTGGGAAACCACACTTTCCCCACACGTAGGAGCTGACCCCATGGTGCCAGGGACATGGCGGGGGTGGGAGCCATGGCCCACAGCCCCCAGCCCAGCCCAGTCTCCCTCAGGACCCCCTGGGTGCTGCCGGAGGAAGCAACACCGAAGGCACCGGGGTGCTCCTGGACATCTGAACCCTGAGAGGCAGCACCGTGCCCGGACAGGAGCCCCCTCTGCTCCCCGCTGGCCTGGGGGGCCACTCCCACTCCTCACTGATGGGGAACAAACCACTAAAAAACCACATTCCCGTTGAATATCCCCATCTCACACTAAACACCGAGAGATCACTCAAGGACTTCGCTGCTGGGGGGATTCCCAGCCCGAAACAGGTGGGACTTCTACTGCTGTTTATTACAAATCCTTTTCATGAATTGAAAAATATATTTTCTTTAAGGGAAAGCTTTGGAAAACTGCCCCGCAGACGCTGTTGTTTTGAGGTTGATGTTCCAAACAGATCCTGAAATGAAATAATCGTCGGGCTCTGCCACATTGCTATGGTTTATATTTTTATAGCAGAGGGATTCGGTTTGAGGATACTTTTCTAAGGAATAGTGTGGTTTTCATTTCCTTTCTTTAGATATTTAAGTAAATAACCACAAATACTTTCAGTTATTTTCATTGTTTTCTTGGTAGAGGATTCACTGGGCTAAAAGCCCAGCAGGGCACGGACAGGTAAATTGATTTATTTTAAACTTAGGAAAGCCCATGCCCCATCTGTCTGCCAAAAGCTGTGCATCACTTGGTGCTCTGCAGCCAGCAAATTACGATTATAATCAGGATTTAATATATTTTTATATATTTTATATCTACCCACATGAAAAGTAGTCCCTGGCCTGCATCCGCCAGGGCACTGGGTGACACCCCCACCAGGTCGAGAGGTGACAAAAGGGTGCAAAAGGCAGGAAGCAGGTCCTGGAAATAGTACTGTCAGCTTTGGGAACCTGATTTAAAAATAATCCTTGTGGTGGCGGCTGCCTAGGAGGTCAGTGAGATAATGGTTGTTCCCTGCTCCATGGAAACTCCCTGTGCCATGGTTCACTTTGGGATCAGGGGCTGGCAGAGGGTTTGGGGTGATGACAGAAGGGTTTACATGCAGGGCTGGGGTGTCTGCAGAGGTGCTGTGCCCACAGGTACTGGGGTGCCTGTGGAGAGAAGGGGCTCCAGCAATGTGGAGGCTGCTAACGATGCACAGGGGAAGTGTTTTGGCAATCCAGCCGTGCTCTGTACCAAGCCCCCACCCTCCCTGGGATGCTGCAGCCCCCCTGGCCCATCAGCCAAGAGGGGCTGGGGCTGACGGAGCTCTGCTTCCCCCCCAGCCCAGCTGCTGGATGCAGCGTGGCTCGGCTCCGGCGGCAGCCGGGGAACCTCTCTGGAGGTGAATCAGGCAAACACGGCGCTGCAGCCTCTGCTCAGCCAGCCGTGGATCCGCCGAGCCCCGCGCACCGGCAGGCTCGGCAGGAGGAGCACTGGGAATGCTGGATAAATAGCAGTGGGCGAGGAAGATCGCTTCTCAAAGGTCAGCGCTTCCTCCGCTCTGCCGTGAACTCGCCCACTCCCATCCCTCCTCCTCTCCAGGGCAGCATCCTCTGCCCCAGCTCCTGTCCCAGCAGCTCCCGCTGACCGAGCCCCAGAGCCGGGGGGGAAACAGGTCCCCACCAAGCCAAGATATTGCCAGCTTTGTCATCTGACTGGGCAGTCACTGGAAGGAAAATCCCCAAGGCTGGGCCATCCTGGGTTATTTCACAGAGTCGCAGAATTTGCTGAGTTGAGGGAGCAGGCAGCTCCCAGCCTCCTGCCCTTTCCTGCTCCACTAAATCACTCCAGAGTCCTCCCAAATGTTTATTCTTTGGGAAAGCAATAAAAGAGGAGGAAACCCCAGAAGACAAACTCCCACCAGCCTGCCTTTGATTACATTTGATATTGTTTTATTTCTTAATACTTTCCCATTGCAGGCTGGCCGAGGAGGGAGGGTGGGAGGGCCAGAGGGCAGGAGGAGACAGTGCCCTGAAAGAGGTAAATATACAAATTTTCCCACTAATATCTGTGGCTTAGGGTGGCTCCATCAGGATCTGAGGGTAACAGTGGCTCTGAGGATGGGTGCCGGGGTCCCCCAGTTGCCCAGGCTGTGAACTCGGGGTGAGCAGGAGCATCCCCGTCTCCGCTGGGGTGCCAGGGCATTGGGGGCAGCTGCAGAGCACGGCACGGGTGGGCAGTGGGTGCTGGTCCCCATGTCCCAGCCCCTCGATGGCTGAGGCAGGGCAGCAGCAGGGACAGGCAGGTGAGAGTGACACCACCAGCTCCATCTGCCACACAGCCAGGTGCCACCGCTGCCACCAACCCTGTGATGCCGGTGGGAAAACCTTGGAGGGGCTTTTCCACGCGCTCTGCCCTCCCAGAACCAGACCTGAGTTCCCAGTTTGCCTGGCAGGAGAAACTTCTGTCTTTGCCTGAAGCACCAAGAGCCACGTTGTCCGCAGGGTTCCTCGTGTCCTCAGGAGCTGGGCAGGGGTGACAGCTGTGACACCCCGCGTGGCACCAGCAGACACTGGTGGCGAGGAGGTGACAGGGAAGGGAGCGCTGAGCGGTGGCAGAGGCTGAGCATCCCCTGCTGCTGCTGGCACAGCTTCGCTCCCGCTCGGAGCGCGGCCACGGCCTGGCCTCTGCCGTTCGCACCGGGAACAGCAGCGCGGCGCATCCAGCTGCGGGACCAGCACAGCGCCCGCAGGGGCTCTGCGGAATTCCAGAGGGCCCGGGGGATGGTGGCAGCAGGGACACGCGTGGGAGCGGGACACGGAGGGTCCTAGCTGGTGGTAAGGGATGGGGCAAGGTGTGTCCCCTCCATGCAGGTTTTTTCCCCAGGGCATGAAGGGATGTGGGGCACAGCTGTCCAGAGGGGCTGTGGGGACACAAACCAAACCCATCTGCCTCGTGTGGGAGCAACTTAAGACAGCCAGGGGGGGCTCATAAAAAGACAACAATGGGGGAAAAAAATCCTGGAGAACCTGGGCATTTTAGGAAGAAGTTGGAAAAACTGGAAAACCTTGGACTGCAGCCTTGGGATGGGAGTGTGGAGTTTTTACAACACAAAAACTCTGAGGCTGTGGAAACTGGGATCTTTTGTCCCAAGCCTCCTTGTGACACTTCCTCTGAAAAGTCACTGGAGCTGATGCCAAGCTCCCGGAGCTCCTCCGCAGGTGGGGGCCCACACAAAACACCTTCCCCCCAGTTCCATCCAGTTCCAGCACATCCCATAACACTGACCCTTCCCAGCTGTGTCCCCCAGACTGGACTGGAGGTGTCTGCTGAGGGGGAAGGTCAAACGCCCAGGATGCAGAGTTCCTTTTCCACAGGGAGCAGGCAACCTCCCAGCTCCAGGAGGTCTCCCAAAGCACAACAACGGGGTTGATGCCACAGCCTCACTGGCACCCAGGTTTGTTCAGCAGCATCCTTGGGAAGAAAAACTAGCTGCCATGCCTTCTTCCAACATACCTGAATAGCAATAGAATGATAGAATGGTTTGGGTTTGAATGGACCATAAATCACACCTGCTGCTACAGGGTACAAGGCCAAGGACAGCGAGGCTGAGTTTGCCCCTGAAAATCCTCTTTAAAATGCCCTGAAACCTTCACTGCTGTGATTCCTAGAGAAGCCTGATGCTGCTCAGATGTCCTGCAATGCTCTTCCACATCTAGGGACAGGACCTGCCCTGACAGCAGCCCCCTCCCAGCCTTGGGTGGGCAGTGAGCAGCAGGACCTTGCTGGCTCCAGGCTGCTGGGGACAGATCCCGCCCTGGAGGGTTTCATGGAATAAGAGGGATGAATGTCTCTTGCTGAGATGCCCCAGCCCTGGGCCCGGTACATCACTCTGGGGGCTTCCAGCACCCTGCATAGGACAGTCTCCCAGCACTGGGGTACACAGTGCTGTGTCCCCTCCCTGCCTTCCTTGGGGTACAGACCAGCCAGGACACTTCTGGCCAGGCTGTGGGGCTATGTGCTCCACAAAGGGAAGTGCTCTGCAGAGCATCTCCCCAGCAGTGATGCAACACCCTGTTGTTGCTGCCTTGGGGTTTTTCGGTCATTTCTTTTGCTTCCTTATTGCCCAACGCTCAGCAGGGTTGGCACAGGTGGCAGTCACCCTCCTCTCTTCCTCTCTGTGGGCTTTGCCAGCCCGCCTGGCTCCTCCATGGAGAGACACATCCCACAGGACACAAGCCTTGGAGCAGGATGCAGGCAGGGCCACGGCAGCAACAGGTTTTGTCAGCCGTTGTTTATCCCACCCAAAGGTTGTTCTGTCCCTTCCCAAATGCAGGGAGGAGTCAGTGCCTGGCACCTTGGCACAGGTCCCTGCTTGCCACCTGCACCTCACCCTTTGCTCACCCCTGAGTCACGGGCAGGGAACACCTCCATCCCCCGGCACTGCCCGCGTCGGGCTGTCTGTGCCCAGACACCCATCCCGGCACCTGCCGGGCTCTCCCTTCTCCACCCGCTTCAAACCACAGCTTCAAAGGAGCCGGCAGGAACAGAAAGCTTCCTCCGCCCTCTTTTCGACCAGGAACTGGGAGCAGATTTGCTGAGCATGAGGCCATGGAAGGTGGAGGGCTGATGAGAGCATGAGCTCAGCGCCCTAAGAGGCATCAGTGAATCCAAGCTGGACCCGAGCTGCACCACCCATGGTCAGGTTTAGCACAGTGGGTGTGCAGGTAAAAGAAATATAAGGGAAAATTGTAGATTTGGATAGCAAGGCATAAAATTCCTGGTCCTGCTTGGTCCCAGCTGTAAATTCTGCTGGTGCTCTCCTGGGACTTTTAGCCAGTCGTGAATCAAGAATTTATTTTGTGGCAAAATCCAGGGCACATTGTCCTGTACAGACCCCTCAGCAATGCAGCCGTGCCAAACCCGATCTGCAAAGGTCTCTCCTCAGCCCCCACATCCTGCCAGCACCGAGTCTCCCCTGTAGGGGTGGAGGGGAGCTGAATGTGAGGCTGTTGTGGAAGAAGAACAACCCAGTGCTGACGGTGATGGAGCAGGTGCAGCTCCCAGGGGGCTCATCTCTGCCAGCCCCGGCATGAGCCAGGCTGTGAAGGCCAACAGGACCGGCCCTGTGGCCACTGCCCGCTGCCCCATCCCGGCCGTGAGTCACCGCATCCAGCCCGGCCAGAGGGACCTGCCTGGGCCTGCAGAGCCCTCTGGGCTGTGCCAGCCCGTGCCGTGTGTGCCACACTGCCTGGCACCTCGGAGTGCCCACTGCTTGGAAGTGCGGTCAGGGGGGCCATGCCTTAGAGTCCTAATGGTGACCAGTTCTACTAGCGATTGGCCCTAATAATGACCGGTCCTAATACTGACCAGTTCTTATAGTGACCAGTCCTAATGGTGACTGGTCCTAAGAGCAGCCAGTCCTAATAGTGACCGGTTCTTATAGCGGCTGGTCCCGATAGCTCCCAGTCCTGACGGAGCCGGTTCCCAGCTGCCGGTGCCGCGGGGCAGACGGCCGGGAAGGCCGCAGGGGCTCATCCCCCATGGAAGATTCCCCACGGATGGAGCCGGTGCCCGACGGGACCGCGGGAGCGCCCCGGGCAGAGACCCCGCCCCAAGCCACGCCCCGGGCCCGCCCCGGCCGGCCCAGGTGGAGGCGGCGGCGGCGGCTGCCGCGGGACCGGGACCGGGACCGCGAGTGGCACCGGCGCCAGGACCGGGACCGGGCCGAGGTGAGCGGGGCCGAGGAGGGGAGCAGAGCGGGGCGGGGGTCCCGCTGCCTCCGCGCCGCTTCTTTCTGTGACCGCCCGGTTTGTTGCTGCTTTGTGAGCGCCGCGTCCCGCCAGCTTCCTCCTCCGCCCCGCGCCTCCCGCCCGGCCCGGCTCGGCCCTGGCCCCTCGGGGCTGGCTGGGCCCTGCCCCTGCCCACCCCAGACCCTTTGCGGGGCGGGGGGCGCGGCGCGGATCCCCCTGCCCGGGGCCGTGCCCGGCGCCTCCGGGGCGGGCACCCGGACGGATGGCGGGGGCCGGGCTCTTCCTCCTCCTCCTCTCCATCACAGGGGGAAGTGGGTGACCCGGCCGGAGGGAAAACCCTGCCCGCTCCCCGGCCGAGGCAGGGAGGAAAGCTCTAACCTACTTTCTGGCGCCGATGGCCCGATAACCAGGCGGGCGGGTGGTTTTTGTTTGTGTTTGCTGGTTTTCCCCCTCCCCAGGTGAGCGGGGCAGGCAGCGCCCTTCAGGAGCAGCAGCGCCTCGACGCCGCGGGCGAGGGCAAGTGGGCAGCGGGGGGTGCCGGGTCCCTGACCCCGAGCATCTGCCTGCCCTCCCGCCCGCCGGGGCTTTGTTGTTGTAGCTGGTTTGAGGTTTGGTTAAGGGCTCTGGGACGCTCGCACGTGCTGCCTGGAGTGGCGAGTGCTGCCACCAGCCCTCCGCAGGCGAACAAAACCCTTACAGAGCAGGGGGGTCGGGTCATCTTCCGTCTGTGTGTACATCCCGCCGGGAGCAGAGGGATGCTGTGCGTGAATGTTTTAGTCAGTTGGATTTTTGCTGTTGGTCCTCCAGGTTTGGGACAGAGGGGTGAGGCTGAGCTCTACCCCGTCGTGCCCTGTCTTGCTGCCAGGCCAGCAGGACTGGGCAGAGGCCATCCCTCCAGGCTTCCTGCAGCCAGGTCATGGTGCCCGCGGTGATGTGAGACCCTGCAGCTCTCGCTCAGCTCCCCATGCCTACGTTCTGCAGGGAGAAGGGGACCTGAGAGGCTGCATTGTCACCGCTGTGGCAAGAGGAAGTGTCCGCCTTCTTCCCCAGCGTGGCGTCATCCTTCTCGCCACGAGGAGCCAGGACATTCTCCTGCCTGCACGTTCCCAGTCCCCGGATGGTTGCTCCTGGGGATTTCCAGGGTGAACTCATCATACTGCTGCTGTCCTGGGCACACAGCCTCCAACCCAGGTGGGGAACTGGGGAGCGCATCCTACCACAGTGCCATGGCTGTCCTGGGCAAGGAAATGCTGCCCACTCAGCTCACTCCATTGTGCCCTCTGAAGCAGCATCCTTTGCCTCCTGCCTTTTTCCCAAGTGGGAAATAACCAGCTTGGAATTGTCCCACCTCCAAAATGAGCTGGAGAGTTCAACTGCAGCTGAGCCTGGGAGAAACCAGAGCTGCCTCTGCTACCCTCGTCAGCACTGGCTTCACATGTGGCTCCCTGGGCTCCCAGCTGCTGCACCTGGGCTCTGCCTTTCCCAGCTCCTATGCAATTAATGGGGTGATCAGCGCCTTTCGCTGCTTGCTCATGTGGAGGGCGGCTTCTGCCAGCCCTGCTCCCATTTGCTATAAAGCAGGTGACCGTCTACCACTTCCCTGTCGTGGGGGTTCTCTGGCACCGCCGCAGCTGCGCTGGGACACCTGGAGGTGCTGCAAGCCCCGGAGTGAGAAAGGGCAAACCACAGAGTGGGGTTTGACACCACAGCTGAGCCCTGATGTAAATTCTGCGAGACGGGGCGGAGCCCGGTGTTGCTCTCAGGTGCACGTGTGAGCGCTCAGTGTGAGAGCGCCGGCAGCAGGAACAATAGATGCCTGTGGATGCCGGGAGAGCAGCTCGGAGCTGGGGATGCAGAGCGTGGGGGCGTGAATCCGGTGGGGAAGGGACTCACTGGGGGAGCTGGGGAATGTGGGCTGTGTTTGTCTGGGCTGGGATGAAAGACGAGCATGTGGCTGTCCTCTGGGTCCGTGTTTTGTTCTTAGATGCTGCTGCTGTTTACAGTGAAGCTGAAGGATCCCCCAAATACATCCTTATTCCTTCCCTTAGGTTGTTCTTGAGCTGAAAACAGCCCTTGGGACAAGCCAGGAATCAGAACAGTGCTCATTACCAAAGAAAGCAGGAGACAGGTGATGGATGGAGAACCAGCTGGTGGGGGAGTTGCAGAGCTGCCCAGACCAACGTGGGGCTCGTGAGGCATTTCCATATTTCCCATGGGCATTGGGAACCCCGCAGGGACCTGAGCCAGAGGAGCCAGTGCAGGCTTGGTGCTGTCAGAGGCTCAGCACTGAACAAGTCAATTAGTGAAGGCTGAAAATTAATTACTTAAATCTCTATGAGCCCACAAGTGATGGGATCATGAACTCTCCTCTTAAGGGGCTTTTTATCTAATGACTTTTGGTTTCCGCTGTCCTGCCGAGCGGTGAGATGTCTGATAACACAACAAGCTCCCAGCGGAGGTGGGCACAGTCCCTTTTAATTACAGGGATCCAGGAGTTGTGGTCATTTTGGGAGCATGCAGTGCTTTGAGTTAAGGTCATTTCCTGGCCTCTGAGTCAGCATGGAAAGCTCTGTGTGTGCTGGCGGGCATGGAGGAAACCCTTGGCCCTGGTACCCCTTTTCCCCACTTAATCCCTGTTACTTAAAAAAAAAACAAAACAGCAAAAAAGCAGCTGTTTGGTGGTTGCTCTCTTAATGAGGCATTTAGGGTGGAGGATGGACCCAAGGAGGACTCCAGACCGACCCTGCCCTCTGCTTGCCAACCACACAGCACCCTTGTGTGCCCCTCGTCCTTGGGACTCGCACCCCAAGGTCAAGCACTGTGGGGTGCTGATCACATTAGCTGAGCACAGGGCAGGGGCAACCCCAAATAACTGCTCTGGGAGGGCAGGGCAGCAAATATTTATGGGATTTGCATGTGAGAGCTTCCCCCTCCACCCTCGTCCTCCAGGAACTCAAACTGGGAGAGCTGTGTGGACTTCGATGGAGAAGGAACCAGCGCCCTGCCTGTGGAGCAGCAGCGGGGTGGGGAGGCAGGGAGCCTTACTGTGTTGTGGTGCCTCAGTTTCCCCACTTCTGAAACTCCACAAATGAGTCAGAAAGCACAGAGGTGTCCAGGGAAACCACAGCTTGTCACCTGGGGGACAGCTTGTGCAGCCACAAGAGCAGGATTGATGCTGTGGCTGTGCCTTGAGCAGGGGCCAGTGCAGGTGCAAACCAACCCACTTGATGCTGTGCTGCCAGAGGCTGCAGTGGGACACAGGACAGGAGGGAGCAGGACAGTGCCCAGGGATGCTCCTTGGCCTTTTCCCAAGCTGCTGACATTGGATGGGAGGAAGAAGCCCAGTGGTGTGGAGGGCACACGGTCTCTGTGCTGGATGCCCAGCCCTATGAGAACCCATTCAGATTGGTGGTGTGTGGTCACTCAGTGGATGCTCCTGCCTTACAGCCATCCCACAGGACCACTCCTCCCATCTGCAGGCACCCATTTCGGCTGCTGCAGCTCCCAGGGCAATGGAGCCCTCCTTTGAGCAGCCTCTGTTGGCTTGTGTCTGATTGATTTATTGCTTAAAAGTAATATTTCCTCATGTATTCCTGATGTAATTCCTCTGGTCTGACAGACCCACTCGGGGCAGAAGAGATGTGCCCAGTGTCCCCCAAGATGCCCAGTGTGCCAGTGCCCCCTCCCACGCTATGGTCTGGCTTCACTCCCCGTGTGTCATGCTGCAGCTTGTGCTGGGGATCTGATTATTCCTGTAATTTGCCAGCCTGCGGGAACGCTGGGGCAGGGCTGGGAGCTACATGTGAGCCCAAAGGCTGCACTCTGTGCCCGTGGGCAACCGCGGTGAATCCCCAGTGCTCGGCATTGCCATGTCTCAGCTCCTCCATGGAACGAGCAGGGGAGTGTCACCAGGGCTGGCACCGTGCTGTTGTCATATATGGCTTTTCCAAGGGTGATCCCATAACCAGTCACCTCCTGTATGTGGTGACTTAACCCAGTCCAAGCTCTCCTGGGGAGGACATGGAGATGGCTCCTTAAAAACCAGCCTCTCCAGCCCCTGCGCTGAGCTGCGTGGCTTCCCTGTGGGTGCAGCATCCCAGGGATGGGATAGCAGGCAGAAGGAGGATGAAAATGGTTGGGGAGACCCCATCTCTGGCTCCTGGCAGCTGAGAGGCTGCAAAGTGCCTGGCTGGCACAGGTCCACGGAGATGCTGTGGTGGGAAGAGCATTCCATAGGTACCAGTGAGTGTAGGATTCCCTGTGCCAGGGTTGCGCCCTGTTGGATGGGGAGGAGCAGTTCCCAGTCGGGCTTTCCTCTGCAGGGTGTGGGTCTGGGTGCTTCAGGCCTCCTGCAATCAGGAGTGGAAGGAAGGAAGCCGAGGAGTGGCCCACCCACGCTCAGCTGCTGCTGGTTGGGAGGAGGAGGGAGGAGCAGCTTCCCCCAGTTGTCCTGGGCCCAGGGGAGCACCGAGACTTAATGGGGTGTCTGGGGGACAGCCCCCTGCCAGCAGAGGTGTCACCATCCACAGCCCAAAGGGATACCACAAGGTCCTTTTCCCCTCTCCTCAGGGAGCTGCTGGCCCTGGAATGGGAAAGAAGGAGGCTGCTGGTGTCCACCCAGGGCTCCCCCTTTGCACAGGGGCTATTAGGGCGAGCAGCACTTTGTACACAGCCTTGGAATGGCTGTGTTGGGATAAGGAGTCTGTTCCTAGAGATAGGGAGCTGCAGCTGAGGGGGCTCGTCCTGCCACCAGCCCAGGGCCCAGCTTGTCCCTGGGATGAGCTGAATTCCTGCCCAGGGCTGAGCACCACCTCCCACTGCTGCGTCCCACACAGCGTGGGGATGGTCAGAGCTCAGGGCAAGGGAACCCTCTGTAAATATGGGGCATTTCTACCAGCCCTGAGCTGCTCTGGGTGGCTCGGTGTGCTCTGAAACAGGCAGCGGGGGACTGGGGAAGTCTGCAAGCCCAGCCAGAGCCCTGGCACCAAGAGCTGCTGGCAGAATGAGTGTTCAGGAGGAGAACCAGAGAATGTTCCCTCCAGCCCCACTGACCTTTCAAACCAAGAATTTGGCTTCGAGGAGGGAAGTGAGAGTGAGCTCAGTAATGACCTACAGCACGGGGATGGCAGGCACATGGCCTGCAGGCAGGCTGTCCCCTTCCCTCAGGTAAATACCGACCTGGGACCCCTCAGCCCCTTCCAGAAGGTGCAGCCAGGGCTGAAGCACTTGCATCATCATGTCTGTGCACTCTGTGTTTAAGCCAAGCTAATAATCAGAGTAGATGTGAGTAATTAATCAGTTCTCAGATGAAACCAAGTTAAATCAATCCTGGTAGGCTGGGGAAAAAAGAAAAAGAGCTTTCCTTGTGTCTGGAGAGTGCTGTGACACTGCCTGTGGAGTAGCCAACCCCTCTGCACGTTCACTGCTGCACTTTCCTCGCTCCCAGTGGAGACTTTGGCCCTTTGCTCTCCCTGAAGCCGTTGGGGTGACTCAAAGTCTCCACGTGCACGTTCCTCACTTGGCTTGGGCTCCAGCCTGAGGAAGGGACCTGAGGGCTGGGGGTCCCCTTGTGCAGCCACAGCCCCTCCAGCAGCACCCACCACGCCGGCGTGCCTTTGCAGGAAGCAGAGAATGGCTTTGTGCAGCGCTGCCTGGGTGGGGTGGTTGTGCCGTGAGGGTGCGTGGACCCCAGGGAAGTGGGGAGGTGTGGGGTGGGTGGCCAGTGGCACAGAGGGACCCCAGCCCACCGGGACTTGCCGCCCACCCCAGCAGGCTGGGAAGCCTTTGGGTTTTGCTCTGCTGGGGTGGGTGGGGGTTGTTGCACTGGTAAAAATTAACGAGAGTGGGAAAGGGGCAGTGGCTGGGGTGTGGGAAATCCTCCACACGGCTCCTTCCACCCGCTCCCAGGCATGGCAGGCAAATCCTTCCCTCTGCACGCCGATGGGGATGGCGTCACCCAGGACTGCCGGGGACTGCGGGGCCACGTTCCCGGCCCTCCAGCCCTCGCAGCGGGGAAGCCCAGCCCAGGCTGCTGTGTGCAGTGGTGCGAGTGGCCCCGCTCCCTCCGTGTCCCCGTGTCCCTCCCCGCGGGCAGGGCTCGCCTTTATCAGCGGGGCCAGCGCAGCCCCCCCGCCCGCTCGCCCGCCGTGCTCTATCTCCCCGGCCGCTTTCCTTCCTCCTGGGGCGTGCCGTGTTCCCAGCTCGCCCGGGCTCAGCAAACCTGCTGCCATTGCCCAATGGCCTTCCCGACGGAGGAAAATGGGAGAGGATGTTGTCGATGGTGGCGTGGGTGAGGCGTGTGCTTGCTGCCCGTGCAGCCCGGGGACAGGACGGCATCCCCGCGCTCATCCGTACCCGATCTGCGCACCGCTGCCGCCACGGAGATGTGGATTTAAGGCCCTGTGGGTGCCGTGCTGGCCATGTGGCTCAGTGATAAGGGAGAGGGCAGCTAGCAAACCCTCGGGAGCACGGAGGGCCTCTCTCTCGAGACTCAGAGCGAAACCCCGCATCTTGCAGTTTTGCCACCCGGTTCCGTTGTGACAGGGTTGGGACACGTGCGGGAAAAATTGGAGTGTTTTTCCTTTTTCCCCCCCCCAATAATATGTTTTTATTTCAAGAGCTGCTTGTGCTCGGCTGCTTCTCTCCAGATTCCAGCTCTGAAACTTGAGACTGGAGAATGGTAAGAAGCTTTTTGAAAGGGAGCAGAAGCGGGGACGGTGCTGGGTCTCTGCTCGGGTGTGTGAGTGCGGGAGCTCGAAGCTCAGAGCAGTTGCACCAACTGAGTTTCCCGTCCGGAGCTCTTAATAACTGGGAGCACCTTTTAACGCGGCTCCAGCCTTGAGAGGTCTTTAACGCGCTCGTGAATCATTTATGGGCAGCAGCAGCAGCTCTGCCTGATGGGCTCTTGGGTGCCAGCGGAGGCTGCGGGGGTGTTTGGGGGCTCTGTGGCATTGCTGGCCCCTTTCTCACTGCCCTATGGAGAGGAGGAGCTGGGGCTCGTCGTGCTCAGGGTGATGGGTGTGATGGGTGCTCGTGGGGGTCCCACTCCCTGCCCCACACCCTTGGGTGGCTCAGAGCTGCTTTCTCCTCCAGCTGAGCTGTGCCAGCCTGAGACATTGTTATTCCAGTAATGTCCCTTCCCCCAGTGCCAACAAGCTCGGGGAGAGAGATCCCGATCCTTCTCCAAGTATCCATGAACCCACTGCATGCACCCCCCTCCAACCAGGGCTGCTCTGCAGGGTTGTCTCTGTCTGGTGCAATGGTTGTGCTTGGCTGTCCCAGTTCTGCTCACCTGGCCTTGCTGATGGTCCCTATGTGTTGCTTGGACCATCCCAGTGTGTCCTGCAGTGATGCCTTGTATGAACCCCATCACTTTTTCCATCACTTTCTTCCTTGGGTGTGCTTCCTCGGGTCAGTGCTTATTGTGATTCACCCTGGGGCTGGGAGCCAGCCCTGGTCACCTTCCTGTGCCTTTTCTGGTTGAAGGCTCAAACCTCGTCCCAGTTGCTCCCCAGTGACCCCAACACATCTGCCCTCTTGGGAGAGGGTGGTGCCTTCACCCCCCTGCTGCTGTTGGAGCACAGGCTGTGTCTCTCGCTGCTGGATGGTGACCTTCAGTGGTCAAGAGCTTTGGGAGGGGAGATGGTGGTAGTGGAGGATCTCTTCTTATCAGCCAGAGCAGGGTTCCCTCCTCCATGCCCTGCCCATATATCATTCCCTGTGGGTCAGCAGTGGCAGCAGCCCCAGTGCATGGAGATCTTTTTCAGCCTGAAGTGACACCATGCTGCCCTCAGGACCCTTCTTCCAGCCCAAAGCACAGCTCCTACCAAGCTCAGGACATGCTTGTGGCTGCCAAGTCCCATGTTTTTCACCCCCCACTGCTGTGACCCGCCTTGTCCCCACACCAGGCCATGCACTCAGCCATGCCCGCCGTGTCAGCTCCGCACGTCGCCTCTCACTTCCCTTTTCTGCCCCCAGGACAAAGCCACCACATCCACCCTGAGTGTCCAAGGACTGGGCTGAGGCTCCCTGGGAGCCCGCAGCCGAGCTGTGCCCTGTGATGGGGCGGCTGATGCCAGGGCTGCCGGGCAGGGAGCCGTGCTCCTGGTGGCAGAGCCCTCCGTGCCGGGGCTGGGGGGTGACAGGGACCTGGGGCTGTGCGGATCTTGGAGGGCCAGGCTTGTGGCAGGCTGTGTCTGGATGGAGGTGCCGTCTGGCCCGTTCTCACACTGAGCACTCCAGAGGGCTTGGGCGCCAGCACCAAGCACGTGGTGAGCTGGAAAACGCCTTCCCAGCACCATCCACTGGGGATTTCTCCGCCTGGCACGGGATAAGGCTACTGGTGGCTCAGGATCTGTGCTTGGGGGGTGGATGCTGCCTCCAGCCTGTGTGGCAAAGGAGCCTTGAGCCCTGGGGGGCTGCTGACCTCCTCCCCCTCCCGCTCAATGCCGAATGTGCCGATGCACAGAGCCGTGGCAAGTGCTCCGGCCGCGCCGCGTGACCGTGACTGGACAGCAGGTGCCCGCCGGGCTGTGCCAGCTCTCCCAGGACTGAGTCACCTCGGAGGAGGCCGGTCCAGCCCTCCACCCCCCCTGTGTGGGAAGCGAGACCAGGATTTTAGAGGTGCTGCAAACCTGCTTTGCTGGGAAGCACAGAGATCTGGGGCTGTCTGGGGTGTGATGGGGGCAGTTGGGGATGGGATTTTGGGATGGGCGTGTAAAAGTGGGGCTGTGTAAGAGTTTGGCTCCAGTTTCTGTGCTTCTGGCTCTCACCACTCAGAGCCAATCCCCAGAGCTGGAGAAGGCTGAGGGTGCCCCAGGGATTGCTCTGACCCCAGCGTGTTCCCATTCCCAGCTCTCCAGAGCAGCTGGCATCTCAGGCTCATTGCTGGCTGCCCTGGGAGGAAAACAAACAGAGTCTCCAGCTCCCCAGTGGGATGGAAGGTTTTGCTTGCTGGGGCTGGCACTCTCCCAGTTTAGCAGCTATGAAATACCCAGCGAGGCACTCATGTTCCGTGCCTGCTCTTCCTGGGTGTCTCGCTTCCTGAGAGCTTTGCCTGGCAGCAGCAGGAGAAAACTCCCCGCCTGCGCCATGCTGTTCCCTGCCACGGAGCATTGCTCTAAATGGGGGCTTTTCCTCCTCCTGCTGCCCTGTGCCAGCCGCTGATCTCTGTCCCTGGTGTCCAGCCACCTGCAGCCCTGTCCCCAAGCTCGAGGGAGCACTGAGCTCAGCTCTACCTCTCCTGGGATGCTCCTGCAGCCCTTGCCTGCTTTCCCATGCGTGGTTTTTCATCGCAGCCTCTCCCCACAGGAGGAATTTGGCTCCCGTGCGTGAAGGACGGAGGCAGAGGAAGGCTGCCGTGGGTGTTTGCCATCACTGCGCAGGATCCCTGTCACTCTTATGAGGTGAGGAGACCCTCGTGGGGACCAACACTGGCTGAGCCCCCAGGGGAAATTTGGGAGTTGATTGCTCCCAGCTTTGATGCTGGAGAGGGAGCCCAGCTCCCATTTTAATGCAGGAGCAGAAGACTATCACATGGCCCAGGAGCTGATGGAGGGCAGCAGTTCCAGCTCGTGCTGCCAGCTCCAGGCTTTCCTATCCCTGGGGAGCTGGTTCTGGACTCCTGCATCCCATGAAGCTGATCCCTTGGGCACCCCATGCTCCTAAAGCCAGGCTTTGCTTGTGGTGGGGTCTAAGGGGAGGGTTGTGTTCAGGACTCCCAAGTGCTGAGGGAGCTGCAAAAGTGTCCCTGTCCCTGACTCTTGCTTTGGGAATGGGCTGCCAATGGGATCCTGTTGCAGAGGGGGCTGGTGGGACCTCAGTCACTCAGCTGGTTGCTCAAGTGACGTTGCCTAAGGAGAGCATAGCTGTAGGGGTCTGGTCATTGGGATCTTGGGCAGGGAGAGGAGCCAGGCCTGTGGATCCAGCTGGCATTTTGCAGCCAGTGGCACTGTGCAAACGTGGCAGGTGACACCATTCCCATGGCCATGGCAGTCCTGGGGGACAAGAGATGTTCATGAGGCCTGTGTCAGTCCCTGGGGAATTGGCACATGGCCAAGGTGGATGAGAAGAGGTCAGAGAGGGCTGTGCCTCCCTTTTGATTGCTCTTGTAGTCCCTAATAGGATCTGGGCCTTGTTCTCTTGCACTCAGATGGAATTACTTCTCCTGCAAAGCCCTGCCTGGTAGAGCCGGCTGTGGGGACCCTCGGGAGGGGATTTCTTGAGGAATTAACCACGTCTTGGCTGTTAAGCTTCCCCCTCCTTGCACGTGGTGCCAGGGAGGATTCAGTCTCCCAGCCTGATGTGCACATGCACATGCCAGAAGAGAATGTCCTGCATCTCCCCTACTTGGGGCACCCCAACACATGGCAGGTCCATGTCCATGTGGGAGCTGTGGTGCATGTGGGGATGTGGATCAGGTGTTTTCAGGCTTTGTGTGTCCCCTGCCTGGCTGTGTCCCCTCCCTTCCCACCCTGCCCAGGCAAGAGGAGACACCCCCTGCAATCTCCCCTTGGCTCCCTTGCCAAACTGGGAGGGCTGGTGTTTCTGTGTGCTGCAGCTGTGAGCCACAGGCCTGGCCAGGGCTTACTGGGATCCCTCATACTTCTAAGGCAATATTTCCAAGGCCTGATGGTCAGGCTCATCCTGGCAGGGCATGAAACCTGGGTGTCCCACAGGCATGTGCTGGGATGGGGGGGATGCTCTGACCTGGTCACTGTTGCCATCCCTGCCCTACTCCCAGCAGGTGACGGGGTGGTGTTGGTGACCTCGAGGGACTGGCACTGGTTAATGTAAGCCTTCCTGTCCATCCAAATTCAGGGATGGAATGTGGGTTTTGGGGATGCAGCAGCTGGGCTCACGACGGCAAGGTCTCACCAGCACAGCCAGGGACACAGGGGGCTCAGTCTGGTGGCATCCCACTGGTGACACCCCATCTCCTGCTGGGACCCAGCCTTTCCTCGAGCTCCTGGGGGAATATTTCTGCCCTTCTGGCTGACTCCCTGCTCTCCCAGCCTGCCGACCACCACCGGCCCAAGATGTCAGCCGGGGACAAGAACGGGGGCAGCCGCTCCAGCAGCAGCCGCCTGCAGAGCAAGAAGCCCCCCAACCTCTCCATCGTCATCCCGCCCCGGGAGGCGGAGGAGGATGGTGCCCGCAAGGAGGTGAGCGATGGAGCTGCATCAGTCCCACGCTGGGTTTGGGGGGCTGCCAGGTGCCATCCTGTCCCTAATGCCCTGCTCTGCCCTCCAGCCCTCCAAGGTGCCCATCTACCGCAAGAGCAAGAGCCTGCAGGAGCCCCGCCTGGAGCGCCGGCCCGGCTTCCGCCGGCAGACTTCCCTGTCCCAGAGCATCCGCAAGTGAGGGCAGGGTGGGCTCCAGCCGTGGCTGGGTCACTCGGAGGGGGCCGTGTCAGGACGTTGTGGGTACTGGCAGAGGAGTACCCAGTGGTACTCCTGGGTACCCCCCACTTGGGGTGGGGCTGGAGAATCGTGTCTCAGAAGGGAGTGCAAGAATCACTTTCCTCCACTTCCCTTTGACCCATAGCTGGGTCAAAACTGTCCTGCTGCAGGCTAGGCTGAGACACCCCAAGCCCAGCTGCCTGCCAGAGGGTGAAAAGGTGGTACCTGGGGTGGGGGACCAGCTGTGTGACAAGTGTTCCCACCGTGTGTGCAGGGGCACAGCGCAGTGGTTCGGCGTCAGCAGCGACTGGGAGGGGAATCGGCAGCAGTGGCAGCGCAAGAGCCTGCAGCACTGCAGCATGAGGTACGGCAAGCTGAAGCCTGCCTATCGTGACATGGAGCTGCCCAGCCAGGAGGGGCCCTCCTTCCAAGCCACCGAGTCACCCAAGCCCGCCAAGATGCCCAAGGTAAAACTTGGGGTGAAGGGTCCCACTCCCAGCTCTGCCCTCCTGGCACTCACACCTCTTCCTTCCCCCAGATCGTGGACCCCCTGGCCAGGGGCCGTCCCTTCCGCCATCCTGACGAGACTGACCGTCCCCACACACCCCACCATGTCCTGCCCCCGCTCACCCCTGGCGTTGTCTCCTTGGCGTCCTTCAACAGCATCCGCTCGGGCTACGGCCGCCTGCCACGCAGGAAGAGAGAGTCTGTCGCCCACATGAGCTTCAAAGCGGCCGCAGCCCTTCTCCGTGTGAGTTTTGGGAGAATGGAGAGGATCATCTTCTTCCTGAGCTGGGTTTCAGTTCTGTCCTTCACCCATCATCTTTGCTTTCTGGCTTTTTGCTTTGCATGGAGACTGCTGTCTCTCCAGGGTGGGATTGAGGGGGGAGATTGGTGTTTTTAACCTGAGCTCTACTTAAAAGTAGAAGTTTTTGGTGAAAATTGGACAACGTGAGGAAAAACAACTTCTGGGTTCCATTGCTGAGGAGTGAGGAAGCCTCTCCAGCAATTTTCTTGCTCCTGAGGAGCCCTGGGCAAACCTTGGGGATAGGTTTGTGGATCTGAGAGCAGACTAATTCAGAGGTCACTTGTCATGCTGACTAACGTGGCCATGGTCCAGTGCAGATTCCAAGGATCTAAAGGCAACATCTTCTGCCAGTTCCTCCCCACACAAGGGGCTATGCCAACTGATTGGGATTGAATCCTTGCCACTTGGGTTTGGGGAGGGAAGTTCTGAGAAACCCTCAGTGCTGCAAAAGCTGAGGGGCTTCTGGTTGCTTACCTTCATTTGCTTGTGCTACCAAAGGGACGCTCTGTCCTGGAGCCACTGGCTCCCAAGCAAAGGAGCAAGAGGAGCTTCCTGTACCCCAGCTTCATGGACGAGGACATGGTGGATGCTGCTGATACCCTGGACTCATCCTTCTTCAGTAAGGCAAGTGACATTCCATGCTGGCTGCTGGAGCTGGGGCGTGTCCCAGCGCCCTGCACAGAGGGCTGGGTGTGGAGCAGGGCTCTCACAAGGACCTCTGTGTTGGCACTTCACCCAGTAGCATCAGAGGCATGGGTGGCTGCTGTGCCCCAGTCTCAGTGATGGCCCTTGGGTGTGACAGGGAATGATGTTGCCATCGTGGGCACATTTCACACCCTGTGATGAGCCGTTAGTGGGATGTCATTGGGGATCACCCTCTCCCCCTCCCCAGGGGGATGCTCGGTCAGGGGGAGCCTTCTGACCCGTTACACCTATCCAAGGACACGTATCCATCCTCCTTCCAGATGGGCATGCACGATGAGACGTACTCCATGCCCGATGACGTCTTCGAGTCACCGCCTCTGTCAGCCACGTACTTACGCATGCACCAGGTGGCAGAGGATGCCAGGGTGTCCCCTGAGGTGGAGCAGCCCACCCCGTGAGTACCAGCCCTCAGCAGGTGCTGCCCCTGAGGCTGCCCAGGTGCCCTGCTGCAGGCAGGACGATGTCCCCAGCCATCCCTGCCGCAGGGCCCTTCCAGCAAGCTCCTGGGAGAATGGAACCAGGAGGTGCTCAGAGCCTCATCTCAGGGCATCCTCAGGGCTGTGGCCATGGGGTGTTTCTCAGCTGGTCCTTTTTGGCAGGCGTGATGGGTTCCTCCTCTCTCCGCAGGCAGGAGGGTGTCCGGCTCGCTTCGGTGTCCAGCGGCACGGGCCCGGCCCCGCGGCGGGGCAGGCGCATCACTTCCAAAGTGAAGCACTTCGCCTTCGACCGCAAGAAACGCTACTACGGGCTGGGGGTGGTGGGCAAGTGGCTGAACAGGACGTACCGGCGCAGCCTGAGCAGCATCGTGCAGTCCCAGCTGGAGATCACCGACAGCCACCGGTGAGGGGCACCGATGGCACAGGACACCCCACCCCAGATGTGTGTCCCCCTCAATGCTTGGGGATCAGGGCTTGGGGGACTGCAGTGTCCCTTTGCCCAGCCATCTTTGAGCAGCTCCAGTTTTGGGTCCTGTCCCCTCCAGGCCGTATTTCACGTACTGGATCACCTTTGTCCACATCCTCATCACCCTGCTGGTCATCGGCACCTACGGCATCGCCCCCATCGGCTTTGCCCAGCACGTGACGACAGAGTTAGTAAGTTTAAGAGCCATCTTTCTGGGGGGACTGTGACCACCAGTGTCCCATGGTGTCATGCTCCCTGCAAGGACTGGGAGCACCTTGGGGGGCTCCAGCGTTTGAGAGGCTCTGTGAAATAGCCAGGGCAGGGGGACGAGCAGCACCGTGTTGCAGCGGAATATGTGGTGGGAGCAGAGCTGTTCCCCTGTCCTGCCTTGCTGGTGGGACCCAGCAGCCCTTCCCCTCGGATGAAGGGGCTGCTCAGCCCCTCCTGAGTGGAGGGAGACAGGGGTGCATCCCCTCAGCACCCATCCCTTCAGTGGGAGCTGACCCTGGCCTCTCTCGGCAGGTGCTGAGGAACAAGGGTGTCTACGAGAGTGTCAAGTACATCCAGCAGGAAAACTTCTGGATCGGGCCCAGCTCAGTAAGGACCCTGCCAGAGCCTTGGCCCCCAGCCTCAGGCTCTGCCCTCTGCTCCCCCTGCCCTGAGCTGAGGGGGTTCTCTGAGGTGCTCCTCTCCTCAGGGGTGAGAGATTAACCATCTCACTCCAGCCTGCTGTCCTGGGCCCCTGGGTCCCCATCCCACTGGGATGGTCAGAAGAGACCCCATCCCCTTCCCACCCCATCCCCTTCCCCCTCTGTTATTCCCCAGGATAACAGAGACCTTTGTCTATTGCCTGTGGAGACCCCCTTGCCCTGCTGAGCTCTCCCTGGGCATGGCTGCAGGGAAGGGAGGTGCACAGATAAAGCATCCCCTTGACTGGCACCTCCCTCCCAGATTGACTTGATCCACCTGGGAGCCAAGTTCTCCCCCTGCATCCGGAAGGATCGGCAGGTGGAGCGGCTCATCCAGCGCGAGCGGGACCGGGAGCGTGGCTCCGGCTGCTGCGTCCAGAACGACAACTCCGGCTGCATCCAGACCCTGCCGCAGGACTGCTCGGTGCGTGCCCCTGCCGTGGGCACCGGGAAGGGCTGGGGATCCCTGGGGAAGGGGGGGAAACCATCTCGGCCCTGCACTGCGCCAGGGCAGGACGTGTGCGGGGTCAGAGCCGTGCATTCCCTGCCGCATCCTCAGTCTCTCCGTGCTCCCTGCAGGAGACGCTGGCAACGTTCATCAAGTGGCCGGGCAGCAACGCACCAGCCATGGGCTCGGGAGAGAAGCGGAGCTCAGGGGCTGTGTGCCACCAGGACCCCAGGTAGGAGTGGCAGCTGGGTGGAGGTGGCCCAGTCACCTGGCCATGTGTGGGACACAGCACAGGGGGCTGCATTTTCAGCTTGGATGCCTTGAATCCTCTATCTAAGGGAATAGGGGGTTTTACACACTGTAGGAGAGTGATAAAGAAGAGGAAATCAGTGGGGAAACCTGAGGGTGGGGCCTGTTCTAAACACAGGCAGCAGCAGGTGATGCTGTTGCGTTGTGCTTGTCCCTGTCCTGCTGGGATGGGAGCATCCGTGGGCATTGGTGGGGCTGTCCAACAGCTCTGAGTTCTGCACAGTTCACCTGCAGAAGGAGCTGCTGTGGGGTGTTGTGGGCAGGATCAGGGCAGGTCCCAGAGCTGTCTGTGCCTGAGGGGGTTATGGGTCTGCAGGGGGGATGTGTTGGGCGGACCCACCCAACTCATCCCCCTCCTCCCACCAGGACGTGTGAGGAGCCAGCATCCAACCCCCCCCATGTGTGGCCAGACGACATCACCAAGTGGCCGGTAAGAGCCCGGTGCCACCATCAGCTGGTGACTCCACGGTGGGCAGTGGCAATGGGCCGGGCAGGGGGCTGCAGGGACAGCCTGGGGCCGGACCCTGACCGGGGCTCCTCTCCCTCCTGCTTCTAGATCTGCACTTACGAGACCAAAACCAACCACACGGGCTTCGCCCACCTGGACTGCCAGATCAAGGGCAGGCCCTGCTGCATCGGCACCAAGGGCAGGTGGGTCGTGGCAAAGGGCGTGCCTGGCTTGGCTCCCCCCTCTGCCCTCCTGCCCCGTGTCGTCCCATCAGTGTCCACAGCTGTGCCTGGGGGGGAGAGGGAGGTTAGGGAGCCTTGAGGGATGGGAAGCATGGTGGCAGCAGGCTGGGAGCAGAGGGGGATGCTCAGGGGTGTCCTGAGCGTGCCCTGCCCCCAGCGAGCCCCCTCCTGCCCCCTGCCAGCTGTGAGATCACCACGCGGGAGTACTGCGACTTCATGCACGGCTACTTCCACGAGGAGGCAACGCTCTGCTCGCAGGTGAGCAGGGCCAGGGAGGCATGGCAGGGCATGTGGGATGCAATGCTAGCAGCCATGTTGATGCCAAAGGGCATCAGTATCCTGCCAGGAATGGGACGTGGTTGGGATGGGCATGAGCAGGGGCGATGCAAAGTGCAGGGACGTGCCCAGCTGTTGGCTGGGCTCCTGCTGCTGTGCTCACCTTGCTGGTGTGGGGCAGCAAGAAATGTCAGGCTTGAACTAGCCTCACCTGGGCAGCACTGGTGTCCTTGAGAAAGGCACGTTCCAGGCAGGAAAAGAGCCCTTCAGCATCTCCTGGAGGACTGGGGGTGCTCAGCTGCTCCTTTTCCAGCACCAGGGCAGCATCAGGTGCCCCACTCCATCCAGAATCCCCTTACAGCACATGGCATCATTGGCAACCCATCCCTGTGCCCCATTCTTTGCTCCCTGTGGCTCTGGGGACAACCCTGCTGCCTTTGCAGGTGCACTGCCTGGACGAGGTCTGTGGGCTCCTGCCCTTCCTCAACCCGGAGGTCCCTGACCAGTTCTACCGCCTGTGGCTGTCCCTGTTCCTGCACGCCGGGTGAGCCGCAGCCCCCATATCCCCAGGGATGGGGGAACTGGGGACTGGAGTGTCCACTGGGATGGGGTGGGAGAGAAGAGGGAAGGGCACTCCCAGACTACAGCGGCATGTGCCTTCAGTGGAGAGTGTTTTGGGAGCTGCCTCATGCCCCAGGGCAGTGGGTGGGACATGCACCCATGCATGGGCAGGGGTCTCTAACACAGGGTCTGTCCCCCAGCATCATCCACTGCCTGGTGTCGGTGACGTTCCAGATGACGGTGCTGCGGGACCTGGAGAAGCTGGCAGGCTGGCATCGCATCTCCATCATCTTCATCCTCAGTGGCATCACGGGCAACCTGGCCAGTGCCATCTTCCTGCCCTACAGGGCAGAGGTGAGGGTTGGGGGGCACTGTCCCAAATCCAGCCAGCTCCCCAGGGACCAAAGGACACCGCTCTCCATCCCCATCCTGGCAGGGGTTTGGGAAAGGGGCTGGAGCATAGATTCTCACCCCCTGGCTAGGGAGAGGGGGAGGGGGTGTCCCTGCCCCACGTGTGGCGTTGGCACATGCCATGTGTGTCACGTCACCACGTGTCCGTGAGCGTGCTGGGTCCCCGGGCAGGCAGATGGCTAATCTGCTGCCAGCCAAACCCTGTCGGGCTTTAAATGAGATCATGCCAAGGGCCCTAATCCCCCCAGGGGTGTGCCAGGATGGGGCTGTGGTCTGGGAGGGGGTGATGCTGTCTGGCTGCTGAGTCACAGAAAGTAGCAGCTCTGCCAAAACAGCACCACCCCACTCCCCTCCTCATCCCCTCGTGCCAGGGCTCCCACCCCTGAGCCCCATACAGGATCCTGCACAGGGACACAGGAGCCAAACGCGCTTTGCTAGGGGAGGAGCTGATCCCTTGGGGACATGGGGTTTGTCTGGGGTGACACAGTGTCCAGCCCTGACTTCCCCCATCCCTGCAGGTGGGCCCTGCCGGGTCCCAGTTCGGCTTGCTGGCCTGCCTCTTCGTGGAGCTCTTCCAGAGCTGGCAAGTGCTGGAGAAACCCTGGAAAGCCTTCCTCAACCTCTTTGGCATCGTCCTCTTCCTCTTCATCTGCGGCCTCTTGCCCTGGATCGATAACATCGCTCACCTCTTCGGCTTCCTCAGCGGGCTCCTGCTGTCCTTCGCCTTCCTGCCCTACATCACCTTCGGCACGGTGGACAAGTACCGCAAGCGGGCCATGATCATCGTGTCCCTGCTGGTCTTCGTGGGGCTCTTTGCCTCGCTGGTGGTGTGGCTCTACGTGTACCCTGTGAACTGGCGCTGGGTGGAGTACCTCACCTGCCTGCCCTTCACCAGCAAGTTCTGCGAGAAGTACGAGCTGGAGCAGGTCCTGCACTGACCCCGCCGGCGGGGACGGGGCTGGGACAGGCCATGTTTTCCATGGGATGGGTCCTCCCCAGCCTGTGGGAGATGATGGTGGCTGCTCTGGGATGGGGCAGACCCTAGGCGTGGCTCCATCCTCAGGGATGGTGGGTTTGGGGTACCCTCTGCTCGATGCTGGGGATGGAGGGCTGAGCCAGCCCTGCCTTGAACCCCTTTGGGGCTCCCTCCTGATGCTGGAAAGCCATAACTGCTTTGGGGACTGACTCCAGCTGCTGCCTGTGGGGGGAGAGGGCTGAGGGAAGCAGGATTTTGGTGTATCCATGGCCAGGCTGGACTCCCAGTCCTGGGGTGAAGTTGCTGAAGTCTCCAGCCTGGGCCCTGTCCCACCTCGGTGCCCTGAGGTGCTGCAGCTCATACTGTGAACACAACCCCCTTTTTGCAGGGGCACTTTTTTTTATCCACAGCTCTTTAGGCCCAGGGTTTCCCCACTTTGGGCTCCCCGGAGTCTCTGTCGTGGCTTCAAGATGTTCAGAGCTGAGCTCCAAAGATATTTGTCAGTCCTTTTCCCCCTGAGGCCCCCAAGGAGGCTTGTGCCTTCCCACCTGGCTCCTCACTGGATGCAGAGGCAGGACTTGGGACAGGGGGCTTTTCTTTCCCTTATTTCAGTGAAATTCCCTTTTTGGAAGGGGAGGAGCGGCAAGGGCCATGTTTGTAGTGCCATGGTGGGGGGCAGACATGGAGAAAACCCCCCTGGGGGGGCTTGTGTGGCTGCTTCTGGAGCCCACAGACCTCTCAAAAAGCTGTCAGTGCTCCCACCTTCTGCCTTGAGTCCCTGCTGTTTCCCCTTTCCCTTTTTCAAAGCGTGGAGACCCAGGTAGCCCTCCCTTCCTCCAGTGGTGCTGCTTAGATGGAGAAGTGCAGGATGGGGCAGTCACCTTCCCTCTTCCCTGCCCGAGGCTGCACATTCCCACCTGCCCCCAGCCCTGGGCTGCTCTCCCCAGCATCTCCTCCTCCCTCCCACCAGCCATGGCACGAAGGCAGGTCCTTCCTGGGGTCCGGGTGACCCCTCTGGGCTGGTTTGGACCCAGGCTGGTGCCAGGCTGTCTCTCCCCTAAAATGTGTTGCTTTGGTGCTGGAGGCCTCAGTGCTCTTTACGTGGGGGCAGGTGGGAATCCCCCAGTTAGGATGTCCTGGGGTGAATATTCAAGGGCTGAGAGCTTGGCTCCCTCTCCACAACCACTTGCTGAGTGAGCCCAGGAACATCTGCATCCATCCCTCCCTCCTCCCTCCCTCCCTCCACCCTGGGCCAGTTTTCAGCCCCACTCTGTCCCTCCAGTTGCTGCTCCAGCCAAAGACAGACACTTCACCTCATTTGTCTCTTTTTGATACTTTTTTTAAAAGCTGTGGGTTTTTTCCCCCCCCTTAATAAATTTCTACCTGTATTTAATGAAATGCACAAGGCTTCTTCTCCCTTCTTGGGTGTGGGGATGTGGCACTTTTTCCTGGTTCTTTTGGTGATGGCTAGTGTGGCAGGGAGGGAGGACAAGCTGGGGCTGCTTCCCTGATGTGCTACTCAGACCCCTCCCTGGGAGGAGACAGGGTTTGGAGGGTCTCAAGCAGAAGGAGAAGCCAAACACTTGGATCCATGGAATCTCCTGATCCTGCCTGAGGGCAGAGTCACCCCTGCCTTTATCCCACCCTTCACTGAATGACCTGAGGTTGGATTTGCCCCTTCTCCCTTGAGGCTGAGGTACCCCAAGGGGTGCTGGATTGCTCCCCTCATGCCAGCTGGTGCCCTCCCTCCGGCCATCGTGGTGGGGTCATGGTCAAAGCAGGGCAGGAATACACATGGGCTGTGTAGAAAATCACCACCATATCTTTATTTGCTGCTTTCCAACAACCTGAGTTGTTTGCAGAAGGCTTGTCCTGGGCCGGTTGTGGGTCTGGGACAGGGAGGACCAAGTGGTTTGGACTGGTTCCCTAGGGAGGCTCTGCAATGTGCAGCTGAGGGTAGCCGTGGGCTGGGAATGTGCTTCAAGGGCTCTGGAAAGATATCTGTGGGCAGGAGGGTGGCTGCCAGGGCCCCTGCCTGGTCTGGGGGCTGTTCAGGGAGGGCTTGGCCGCGGTGTGCTCTGCTCGTGGTGGTGATGGTGGTGGAAGGGGGTGCCAGGCTGGGGCACATTGTTTGTGGGGGCTCTGCTGGGTGTCTCAGCAAACTGCGGTGGGTGGAGGTGCCCTCAAACCAGCAGAGCCCCCAGCCCTTCCCAGGGCAAAGCCTTTCCATCCCAGGGGGCTCATGGCCCTGCAGCCCACCCAGACCTGCCAGCGCAGAGCCCAGGGAGTTGATGCTTCCAGCAGGACCTGGCAGGAATCTCTGTCCCCAGCCCCGCAGGGATGGGATGGGGCCAGGCTGGTGTGGCTGGAAGGCAGATGTGGCAGAGGGAGTAGCTGCAGCCAGGGCCAGGTGGGGAAGATGCATCACAGTGGTGGGGATGGAGAGGGGCTGCAGCCTCTCGCCCCCGCAGGCAGCCCGGAGCAGAGGCGGCTCAGCAGCCGCTGTTCCTGCGCATGAAGGCGTGTCCCCGCACGGGGTGCTGCATCTCCACGAAGGCCAGGTCCTTCACCGTCACCTCGCAGGGCCCCAGCGCCTCGAAGCCGCACTTCTGGTAGAAGGGCACGAGGAAGGCCTCGCACATGAGCAGGGCGCGGCGGGCGAAGGGCAGGCAGCGCAGGTGCTGCAGGTAGCGCCACATCAGGATGGAGCCCTTGCCCTGCTGGCGGACGGTGCGGTGCACGGCCAGCACGTGGATGTGCACGGCCGAGCCCTGCGGCTTGTGCAGGGTCAGCGCTGCCTGCGAGGGGGGGGACAGGGGTTATCCCATCCTGCTTTCTTCTTCCCCACCCTGAAGAACCAGGGTACACATCCACCCCATCCCTGTTCGCCTCCCCCCATCGTCCTCGGAGAGTTTTTAATTTTAAAGTGAACGTTGAGGGGAATTACTTGGCGTATTTTTTAACAGCACCGTTTAAATTAATTAATGAGAAGGTTCATTTCCACCAGAGCAGCCCTGTAGCAGTTAGTCGTAGGAGGAGATTTTGGGAGTAGCCTCAGGGCTCCAGGGAGCTTTTCCTGGTCCCCAGGCTCTGGCAGTGCCTCTCCGAGTGCACAAGGTGGGAAGGACTGGGTCTCACCTGGCTGAGCCTCTCCTGGTCCCAGAGGGAGCCGATGATGAACGCCACAAGCCGCCCTTCCTCAAACCAGCCGAGGGACAGCTCTGGGCACAGGTTCAGAAAGTGGCGGATCTCATCCAGGTGCAGGGGACAGTCCCCAGAGACCGATATAAAGGCTGGAGGGGGACAGTGGTGAGCACTCTGGTGAGAGAGACAAAGCACACCCGACCCAGAAAAACTCCCAGCATTGATACAGGGGAGGGAAAGTGGGACGTGATGGGGAGAGATGGTATGTGTCCTGCTGCCTGCTAGGTCTAAAGGAGTTCTGAGGGACATGGATGGTTCCAGGGAGCAGTTCTGCTCCTCCAGAAGCAGTTCCCCATGGCCCAGTGACCGGCTCCTAACTCTGCTGATTCCAGAGCTACAGCAGCGGGTGCTGAATGGAACCCTGGCAGCTCCGCAGCTGCCCCTGCCCTTGGAGAGGAGGGAGAAATGGGCTGGGTGAGGCTGGGTGAGGAAAGCTAGGGTGGAGGAAATGGGGGAAGGTTGCCAGGGTGGCATCTGAAAGTGCCCCTGTGCAGTAGGAGGCAGACCATGGTGTCCTTCCTCCCACTTCCCCTTTTCCTATCCTACCCACTGGCTCTCACAGGGCTGTTTTGGGAAAGCTGCTCCTCACTGACCTGGTCCTACGCAGCATCACCTCCCAGCATCCCCACCCCAGGGTGAGCTGGGGCCGTGGTTCTCCAGCTCATTAACCACAGTTCCCCCACCTCTTTAGGGAGCCCGTGGTGGCCTGGCCTCAAGTCACGGCCACTGCATCCCTCCCACGAGGGCACACATGGGGGAATTTGCCATTACAAGGAGCACAAGAGAAACAGATGGAAAGGGATCCAGCTGATGCCACCAGCAGGGCCCCCCGGGCCCCCCTTACCTTCGCGCTCGATCTCGAACACGCTGACGGCATCCTCGGGGCTGAGGCAGCGGAACTCGCTGGCGGGCAGCGTGTGCCGGCGCTGGCCCCCGGGCGAGCTGCGGGGCGACCGTAGGTGGACCGGCTTCAGGAAGGGCAACGCGCTGAGCGCCGACATCCTCCTCCTCCTCCTGCTCCTCTTCCTCCTCCTCCCCCTCCTCCTCCTCCTGCCTGGCTTCCCACCGCTCCCTCTGTTCGGGGCAGCCTCTGCCGGCTCCCACACCCTTTATTCCAGCCAAGCTCCTGCAGCACCGTGAGCCAGCGGAAGCACCTGTTGATGACAGACAAGGATGAGGCAGCTCGTCCCCCTTTTCCCATAGGTGTGTGTGTGTATGTACAGCAAATACCCGCCCGCAGTGACCCCAGCCGCCCTCCCTGTGAGCTGGGGAACACAGGAGGCTGGCACCAGCTGTGAGCTGAGCAAACCCCGGCGTGACAAAAGCACAGTGGTCCAGGTGGTGGGACAGAGCAGGGAGAAGGGCCAGGGCTGTTAGAACCGGTGCAGGTGTGAGACTGAGCATCCTGCCCAACGTTGCCCAGCCCACGGCAGCACCAGGCAGTGGGATGGGCAGGAGAACCCCGGAGCAAGTCCAGCTGCTGTCCTGGGGACAGGCAGGGTGGGATGTGGCTGCAGGAAGCCAAGAGCTGTAAAATAAGCATCTATCCGTGTGAAAGTTCCCTGTGATGCTCTGTTGTGAGAGGTCAGTGCCAGGCCATAGAGGTGCCCTGACAGGGACACACATCAGGCAGCCAGAGCCACCTCCTCCAGACAGCAGGAGTTGACAGGATTTACTCCCTTCTCTGACTCACTCATCAGGTGAGTGACCCAGTTTAACCTCTGCTGGCTCTTAGGTCACATCCATGCTCACAGAGGTGGGTCCTTGGCAGGATTGAGCAGGTGACTGAGGCTAAAGCCTCGGGTGTCCTCCCTGGTGAGGTGCCCCAGGAGCTTTGGGTGGCATGATCTCACCAGACACAGCCCAGGCCAGGACACTCCATCTTCAACATGGGTTCCCCCAAGAGAGTCACCAACACCCGAGGTCATCTGGCAGCACCCATCCTGCACAGCCCAGATAAATCCCTTGACCTGGATCAGAGCCTGTAGCTTCAATCTGCTTCTGCTTTCACGTGTGAGTGAACCGAGTTAATAAACCCAAAGAGAACCACAAACTGAGTGAATAACTTCACTAAGCACATGCATCCTGCAGACAGAAATTGTGGGAATGGCTATCAGAGCCATCCATTCAAACATCCATCCGAACTCAGACCAATATTCAAGCAATTTCCAGCAAAGCCAGGTCATTTTTGATTATTGTTGCAGAGGTGCCGGCTTTCCCTGCTAATTATAGGCTTGCCTCCAGCTAATAGGATTTATGGAAACAAAAGCATTACCAGCACAAACATTGCACAGGGCACCACCGGCACAAGCTGGGAATTTTCCATCCCGAAATGCCAAGGGCTGGATGCTTGAAATGCCAGTCTTATCCTGTCTGAGGCGAGACAGGGTGGTCTCGGGATTTATTTTCAATGAATCGCTGGTTTGGCTGTGGGTATGTGTCTAAGAGATCAGATCCATCAGGGAGAGGGGGTTTCCTTGGCAGGGGAATTATTTAGCATCCCCAGCGCTCATTCCAGTCACCAAGGACTGACTGAACTGGTGCTGGGAATAGGTGGTTCATGCTCCTGCAGGAGGGAAGTGAAATGGGGTGAGCTGGGGGGGAGAGTGGGGTGCTGGGGGGGGTGGGTGTAGTGTTTGTAGAGCTTATTATCAAATCTTCTGGAGCTCCTCATCCTACTAATTGGATTAGGGACTCATCTGCATGAGTAAATCCCAGAGCAGGCAAGAGGGTAAATTCAGGGGTCCTTGAAAATGCAGTGGTGGTTTGATCCTGGGGGCTGCTGAGTGCTTGGGGCGAGTTCTGGGGATGCTGCTGGGGAGATGCTGCTGGATCAGACCCGGGGATGGCTGTGCAGGGGTGGCAGGGCAGAGAGGTCAGTTGAATATGGCCTCAGGCAGGGCCGGAATTTCAGTTGCCATGGGAATTAGGGAGATGGATTGTGGAACCACAGAATGGTTTGTGTTGGAAAGGACTGTTAAAGGTCAGGTAGTCCACCCCCCTGCAGTGAGAAGGGACACCTTCCACCAGCCCAGGCTCCTCAGGGGTGTTTGCTCTCCAACAGCCACCATGCAGTGCTCACTGTCCAAGAACAAGTCTTCGTGCCAGAGCATACGAAGGCTGGAAACAACTGAGCCATAGGAAGTCTCTACAGGAACATCCATGGAGCTGAAGGGGTCAAAACCTCGTGTTTAAGTGTCTGCTCCATTCCCATTAGAGAAAACTGGGAAAGGGCAATCAGGTCCCTCAAGCTATTTTTAGAAACTGCCTGAGACCCCAACCAGAAACACCCTGCAGCAGTAGCCAGGGAAGGGAAAAGGTTGCTCCTTGCTTGTTTTCCTTGTATTTTTTCCCCTCCAGCACGTTATTCCTGGCAACCCAGGTTATACAGCTGGAGGGCTGATACATTCATGTTTGTTTTCTGGAAATGAACTTCTTGCTTTGCTTCTCAGCTCCCTGAAGAGTGGAAGGTCTTCTGGGAAGGGGGGATGCATAGAACCTGCAGAGCACAGAGGAACCAGCAGTGCTCCCTACCCCCAGAGACAGCCATGGGCTCTGCACAGCCATGGGGCTACCATGGGAAGCATCCAACCTTCAGAGGTGAAGGAAACTCTGCCCAGGTCCCAGAGTAAGTGAGAAACAATGATGAGGAAAATTCTGTCTCCATGATGATCATCATCTGTCTTCTGATGCTCCAACAAAGCCTCCTATATTTGTTCAAGTCACTTATACCCCAGGCTGAATTTCATGCTGTGACTCCTTGCCAGACTTGCCTGAGATGAGCCCACTATGTTTGTGTGTCACAGCAGTGAACCAAGAGCTTGCTCTGTAAATTTTCCCTGCCCTGTGTTTGTGCACCGGAAATGAGAGCATCCCCATGATCCAGAGAGATGCTCACATGTAAAGAAACAGGCAGGTGCACAGTACCCCCCTGGCAGCATCTTTTACCAAGTTATGAATTGTCTGCCTGAGTTTGGAACTGGATTTTTAAAATTAGTTGATAGCACGGAGTTATTCACCCAGTTTTAAAGTCAAATACTCCGTGCAAAAGAGCTTAAGTTCTTCCCACCTCCAGAACATGGAGGGTTTCAGTGAGAAGAGTCCCTACAGCTGGGTTTTGGGAGCAGGTGTTGGAAGTGTAGGGGTGAGACAGGGGCTGGGATGAGAGTCACACCCTTCCCTGTCCCAAAACCACTTCTCAGCAAGCCAAGCTCCCTATACCAACCTCCCACCCCTCTGGGGAAATCCCCCTCGTCCTGGGATACAGGACCAAGTCACGGTGGCCAGGGGACCACCAGCTGTCCCCAAGGCTGTCAGTGCCCCCCAGGATGTGACAGGAATGTGGGTGCTTACCAGCTGGGGAGCCCGTGCCGTTCCCTGCCCGCCTGGCTCCGGGGGTGCCGTCTCAGCGCTGGCTGGAGAGGAGGATGTGGGGTTTTGCCTCCCCTCCACCGTCTGCTGCATCCTCCACAGCCCCTGCTTGTATATATTTGTTATTTATGGAGCACGTGATGACATCCTAAGGAGTTTAGAACTCCGATGAAAGACGGGGAGAGGTGAGAGGCTTTAAGGTGACAGGCCAGCAAAGGGATCACTTCAGGGGCTGTCGGTTTTTTTCCCTGGCGTGACTGGCTGCAGAGGGATAAAGCATTTAGCTGATTGCCCTGCTCTGAGGGCCGGGCAGGGAGAGCAGGGGACTCAGCCAGGACAGGCAGCACTGTCCTGTACCTGATCCTGACCTCTCCAACAGCATCAGGAGCCCATAAGAAGCCAAAGGCAGCCCTGCCCAGAGTGGATGAGCTTGCTTTGGGGAAGGATGGGGAGGCTGCTGGTTGTGCCAGGCATGATCATTGCTTGGGCTTGAGTGGAGGGAAGTTTCTCAGGGGAATCATCTGATTCCATGTAGGATGGGGAGTCAGATGTAAGGTTTCTTGCCCAAGGAGCTTATTCCAAAACCCAAGCATCTCTGCCCCATGCAGCCCTCTGTCCGTGGGTGCTGTTACATAAGAAACCGGACAGGCAGAGCCAGCAATGTTTGTCCCCATCAGGACACGTGTAATAAAAGGGAGATTATCCCAGGCGGGAGCGTGATGTTGGCATCATCATTATCATTGGGAAGCAGATGCAGTCCTGAAAGAAGCCTGGAGCAGAGGGCAGAGCTGGCTTTGCTCCGCTGGAGACATTTCCAGGGCAGCTCTGGACCTGCTTTAGCTTCCAGCCATGGGCAAAGTGACCTGGAGCTACACCCTTATCTCTCTCTTTTAAGCTTTTTCATGGAATCAAAACAGAAGTATGACCCAGCAGCTTTCTGCTCTTCAGAAATGGCTTTTTGGAGCAACTCCCAGCCATTAAAGCAGCCCGGCAAAGCAGAGGTTGGCCCGTGGCTGGAATAGTCAAGCAGGGATGCTGCATTCCACAGTTTTAGCTGGGTCTCACTCTTCCTGCTCCCGCACAGCTGCAGAGGGTCAACAACTCCATTAAATTAGAGCCACAGCAGTGTGCCTGGATTTGCATATTTAGCAGCTCTCTCAGCATCTTCAAAGAGCCCCGAGCTGTCACTGCGGCCCCACAGCAGGGCTGGTCCCTCTGTTGGAGTACCCACTCAGGAAGACAGCAATTATCTCCGGGTAGGATTTGCAGCGAGGGGCGACATGTGGGAGGCAGATGAATCACGACTCGGCCCCCCCTCTGCCAGGGCTTGAGAATGAAGCCATGCACACGCAGCTCAGGGGCTCTTCAGCTGTGCCGTGCTGTGTCTCCGGCCCCGCCGTGCCCCATTATCCCGGTGCTCAGCGGATTAAGCTGCTTGTGGTGTCTGCAGCCCCGGCTTTGAGGCAGGGTCTGCCATCACGGGATTCAGATGGCATCGGGATCCTGTCCTGGGTGACGCCATTGGGGCGGTTTCTCTCTCAGATTCACGTAATTGCGTAATTCCCAAGCTGCTTTCCCTGTTTAGCACCTTCCTCTGGCTTAGCCATGGGCACCCACATTTCCAAGAGGGTGACGCTTTTCTCCTGGCAGTGGCCTAGCAGCAGGGCTCTGCAGTTTGGCATTGCTGCAAGGTCAGCTGTGGGCTCTGATTTCCTTCTCCCTCATCTCCTTCCTTTTCATCGCTCGTGCTGGTGCTTGTTGTTGCTGTAACTTCCCAGCAGGATGCAGCTCTTTGGACATAGTCGGTATTCTCAGCACTTGCCAGGCTGCCCACCTGCTGCTTCTATCCCCCAGTGCTCCCTCTCATGCTGCCAGGAGTGGTTTTAATTCACCGGCAGCTCCTGAAAAGCCAGCGGGCTTCCAGCTTTTCCTCTGGAGCAGGACATTGTGGTTTAGGAACCTGCCAGCTTCTGCTCTTTCAATACAGCAATGCAGGGCTCCTATGGTGCTCAGCCTCCAGCCCCGTGCTCTAAACAGGCCCTGGAGGGGCTAGTTCTGCTCTGTGCTCTGAAATGTTTAAACCTATGTTTATATCTTTATATATATAATATGAATAACATGCAAATACACATGTATGTCTTTCCTCTGGCATATTCCTTTTGGCCCATCAGTGGCAGGGCTGATTCTCTCCACAGACACTCTCAGGGAGCTGGGGAAGGGATGAAAGGATGCTACTTCACAGCTTTTTGGGGTTCTCAGCAATGGTTAGGGGAAACAGGCTTTGAACTCTGGCTTTGACCTGCAGTAGATAAGCACGTGCCTTTGTGGGGCTGCGGTACCTTGCTACTCCTCTACCTTTGAGAAAAGAGAACAAACAAGTTTGGCAGACAGTTTCACCCACGTCTGCTTGGCCATGGCAACCTCAGCCAGAAGCAGGAGATTGGGTGCCAGGACCCAGCCAGGACTCTTTTGTTCCCTGCCTGGAGCACAGCACTGCTGGTGATTAACCTCCTCTCCTCTCTGTGATCTGGGGTTTGTAACTAGGTCACGGCCACTCATGGCACAGTCCCTGGGAGGAAGGGGGTCAGTGGGGGCTGCAGGAGCTTCTCTGGGAGGAGAGGGCTGGGCAGGTGGGAAGGGGCTCAGCAGAGGCAGCCCCACCCTCCAGCCCCAGACCTCCAAGAAGTTAAGAGCCAGTCTGGCTTTGGGAAGAGGAGATTCCAGCAGTCTGGCAATTGCTGTTGGGGCATCCTGCTGCTTCCAGGAGCTGTCCTGCCTTTGATCCAGCCCCAACCCTGGCACAATGCTGCTGGGAGCCAGGGGCACCCCTGGAGATGGCTGGGGACCAGATTCCACCCACAGGGAAGAAGAATCCTGGAGGGCAAGGCTGAGCCTGGGCCAACCCCGTCGGGAGGGTTGTGAGGTCTTGGTCTCAGTGGAAAGGGTGAGAGGAGGGAGTGGAGGAGGATCGTGCTCACATCGAGTTGTTCATGAACAAGGTGATGCTGCTCTGCGTTATTTGTAGGAGAGCCAGCAGTGTTTGCTCAGGGCAGCACGACCAGAGAGGGAAGAGCTGGGAAATCACGATTCCTGCAGGATCACAGCATGGCTTGAGTTGGAAGGGCTCTCACAGACCATCTCATTCCCTGCCCACCCAGCCTCCGGAGGCTCTCTGGCCTCACAGAGACAGGATGAAGCATTGCCATGCCCTGCATCACTTGCTCATATTTCTGTTCCCTGATGTTAATGGGGACACAGGGATTCCTGCTGAGCTTTGTCTGCGTGATGATGAAGATAAACCCCCAGCTGTCCTCGTGGGAGGGTCTGGAGGCATTCCCTGTGACACGAGCTGCTCTGAAAGACCTTTCCCGAAGGCACCAGCTCTTCCCAGCAGGGAAAGTACAGGGACTCTACGCATTTGCGAAGCAGCAGAAGAGGGAAATACTGGGAGGACTGGCCAAGGAGGGGTTGCAGAGAGGAGCAGAGGGGGCTGGAAGACTCAACCTGCGCCCGAGCGCGGAGCCCCAAGCCCGGCTGCAGCCCCGGGGCTCCGAGCGCAGCTGCTGCCCCTGGGGAGCCACGGGCCGGTGCCGCCCGCTCCCCCCGCCGGACCGGAGCCGCCGGGAGGCGAAAGCCCACGAGGTGGCACCAGAGCCCCGCCGCAGCCCGGCACCGGCACCGGCACCGAGCGGACATCGCGGTGCCCTGGGAGCGCCGAGCATCCTCCGGGCATCCCGGTGCCCTGGGAGCGCCGAGCATCCTCCGGGCATCGCGGTACCCTGGGAGCGGCCGGCCATCCTCCGGGCATCCCGGTGCCCTGGGAGCGCCGAGCATCCTCCGGGCATCGCGGTACCCTCGGGCACCTGGCACCCTCCGGGAATCCCCAGTGGACATCCCGGCACCCAGTGGTCATTCCAGTACTTTGTGGACATCCCAGAGCCATCCCCAGCAGACATCCTGCTACCCTGCTGGCATCCTCGGCACCTGCCATGCCTCCTGGTATGCTGTGGGTATCCCCAGCACCTGGCAGGCTGCCCGGCACCCTGTGGGCATCCCAACACCTGCCCCTTAAACCCGGCAAGGCCTGTGCAAAGATGCCCTTCCAAGGAGGAAGGACAGGGCTTGCTTTTTACCAGTGTCTCCACAGGGAGATAAAGGGTATCCTGGGTATCCCAGCACCTGCTGGGCATCTTGGCACCCTCTGGGCATTCTGACACGCCCTCTGACATGCAGTACCTCAGCAGGGAGATGCTGGTGATCTAACCTAAGTGCCATAAGGTGGTTAGATCACAGGGACAGCTTGATTCCAGGGAGGATGTTCTCCTGCAGAGTAAAGGCCACTGCTTCCCAAAACAGCCTTACCAGCAAGAATTGTCCCTAAACTGAGCAGGGAGGCTGCTTGACACGTCTCACTTTGCAGAAGTCCTGCACGTTTTGCTGGGTGGTGTGGACTTGCAGAGTCTCTCAGTGGAGATCTGAAGAGTGATGTAAAATAAGAGATGCTCATTTTGACACCCAGGCACTGTAAAATCTGAAGGCCGTCAATATTGTGACAGCCCGGGCCCTGGGCTGTTGTGTCCTAAAAAAGCAATCAGTCCTCCTTCAGTGCCACTTCCTGATGGAAGCACATCAGAGCTCCAGCTGGGATCAGAGTGCAAAAACACACCCGGCTCAGCTCCTCCTAACGAGCAAACAGCCCTGACTTGTCCCCATTATAATCCCCCTGCCGTGAGCCCGGTCAGGGGGATAATGTGATTGTTTTCATGGCTATTTGTGGCTACCTGAAGCCCCACCACTGCTCTTCAGCACGTAATTGCCCTGAAGAGGGACAGTTTCCATCTCCACACATGATTGTGCCCATTACTGTATCTATATTTTATTAGTGGCTGTTGCAATGTACATTAAGGAGATGATGAGGAGCATCACTGTGCTGGATAAAGCTCTGCTTTGAAACCTCGAGAAGACATGGCATCAGTTTAAATGGAGTCAAAGGGCACCTTCTGCCCTTCTCAAAGGTCTGATTCTGCTTCCAGAAAGGTGCAATTCTCCCTGGCTACAGAGGGAGAGGCGTTGGTACCTTGTCCACAGCTCCAGGTGGGCTGGATGAATGCCCTGGGGAGATGTGTCATACTCCCCCCTCCAGCACAGCAATGGTCAGAGGGTGAAATCCTCATGCCAGAGGCACTCATGTGCTCTAGAAGGTCTGAATGCTGCCTATCAACCCTACACCTTGTCCACTTCACAGAGGTCAGAGCATATAGACACAGGTCTGTATTCCCAGGAGCACATCCCTAGAAACAGCTGTAAACCCACAGTGGCACTAACTGGATATTGAAACTGCCTTTCCCTAGGGGTATGCTGCTATTTAGCCACCCAATGGTCCCTTTTAGCTCTATTCTATTTCTTATCCCTGGGGTTGAAGCCAAGAAATGCTCCAGCAAGGAGTCACATCAACACGCTGCCTTTCTGATTAATATGATGCTGTAGGGAGCAATTAAATGCTGGGGTGGAAGCGGGGTTGGCCTGGGGGAAGACAGGGGCTGGAGGGCTTCACTGCCTGCAGCTCCCTGATTTGGAGGCAGGACAGGGATGGTTTGTACTTCTCAATCCCTTTGAGCATCCTGCTGCCCTGTCACTCACACCTTGGGGTAGTGAGGAGCTGGGCAGAGCTCCCAGTGCACCCATCACCCACACACTGCCCACCCCAGCCTCGTCTCAGCTTCTTCCCTAAATGGCTTTAGGGCCATTTGCAAGAGTGAAAAATCCCAGCAGGCCTGAGGAGAGGGTTCTGGAATTTAGGAGGCAAGCACTGGCAGACCTTTATCCTGGTTGGTTTTCCTATAAGAAGAAACCTTGGAAGGTGGACTGGTAGCCAGCTGGTTGATCCAGCCAAGGCAGAGCAGTCTGGGAGAGAGAGGGCAAGAGGGAAAACCCTGTTCTGCTGCTCCTGGGGTCTTTTATGTAAGAGAACAAATTAGGCTGAGGATTTCAGGCATTTTCTTGCTATTCAAGCCAGTGCTGCACAGGTGGGGAGATCGAGGGAGAGAAGAGGCAGGATATGTTGTGGTAGAAGACAGGCAGTGAAGGCTATTTTAGATTCCTTTAGTCCTTTGCCTGCCAGAGCAGCAGGATCTGCTCAAAAAAACTTTTCTATTTACAAAATCTCTGCAGACAGAGGGGAAAAATCCTTAGAGTCAATGAAGCCAAATATTCGGCTCATTTGCACACCCTAATGAGGGCTTCTAGGAGCCATGAAAAGCAAGATCAGGCTTTGATGTCAGCTGGAGAGCAGCTCCCAGCATCGAGCAGTGCCCAGTGCCAGGATGGACCCCCATCTGTGCCCAGGAAGAGGGATCTGTAAACAGCACAGCCCCCATCACTGGCGAGTGGGAGATGATGCAGGGCAGCCCACGGCGACTGAGAACTGGGGGATGATGCAGCACAGTGTCCCCCCATCCCTGCGGCTCAGAGACGATGCAGTGCAGCCCCCCCATCTCCGGGGACCAGGGCATGATGCAGTGCAGGCTCCTCCATCCCTGGGGACGATGCAATGCCGCCTCCCCCCACCACCCCTGGGAATCAGAGGAGGATGCAGCCCCCCCCATTCCTGGGGACGATGACGCAATCCCCCTATCCCTGGGGATTAGAGGACGATGCAGCCCCCCCCCCCCATCCCTGGGGATTAGAGGACGACGCAGCCCCCCCATCCCTGCGGCCACCGACGCGGCGCAGCCCCCTATCCCCGGGGATGATGCAGCGCAGCCCCCCCCATCCCTGGGGATCAGAGGACGACGCAGTCCCCCATGCGGGGGGCAGATGATGCAATCCCCCTCATTCCCGGGGATCAGCAGAGGATGCAGCCCCCCCAGCCCGGGGCCGGTAACGCAGCGCAGCCCCCCCGGCCCCGGCCCCGGTCCCCCCCCGGTCCCTCCCCGTCCCCGCCCTCCCCTCCCGCCCCTCCCCGCGGCGGGCGTGTCCTGTGGCCACCATGGGCGTGGCCTCCGCTGGCCCCGCCCCCTGGCCGTTACTTGCCGCCCCTCCCCTGCCCTCCCCCTCCTGCCGGCCGCGCGCTCCCGCTCACCGGCGCCATGGCGGAACAGCCCGAGGAGGGGGCACCGGCACCGCCGGCAGCGGCACCCCCGGCTCCCCCCGCCGCGCTGCCCCTCTCCGCCCCGCCGGGCGGTTCACAGCGCCTCCTCTTCTCCCACGACCTGGTGTCGGGCCGCTACCGCGGCTCCGTGCGCTTCGGCCTGGTGCGCCTCATCCACGGCGAGGACTCGGAGGAGGACTCTGAGGAGGGCGGGCGCGGGGCCGCGGCCGGCGGCGCCGCCAGCTCGGGCGGCTCCGAGTCGGGAGGCCCTGGCGCCGGCGGCGGGGAGGAGGGCCGCGCCAGCCCGCTGCGGCGGGGCTACGTGCGGGTGCAGTGGTACCCGGAGGGCATCAAGCAGCACGTCAAGGAGACCAAGGTAACCGGGGTGGGGGGCGGCCCGCGGCCTGCACGGGCCCGGGTCCCTCCCCGGGGGGCTGGCGCCGGTTGCAAGACCGGGGCGCCGCCTTGGAGGCCTCCCCGGGGCAGGGCCTGCACGGCCTGCGGGGCTGCGGGGTCGGGTGCGCTGGAGGCTCCCGAGCAGGAGGTTGATGCCCTTTTTCCCCGGTGACGCCCGTCCTTGCCCGCCCGTGCAGCCAGCAGCCGGAGCGGGGCAGGGGGACGGTGTCCTCCAGAGGGTGAAATGCCGTTCCCTCCCTTCATCGCATTCCCTCCGGCAGCCCAGCATGGATGCTGCTGCTGCTGCCTTGCGCTGGTGGTAGAGCATGGCTGCTCTGCTGAGGCACTGGGGCTTGGTGGCATAAGGAGCAGCGTGCCTGTGAAGGTGATTTGAGCGAACTTCCAGACATCTCTTACTTGCTGGAGTTGTAGGGCAGTGTCCCAGCCTTTATTGCCCGGTGTCGTCATTGCCTGTTTAGGAGAGTCAGCGGCTGAGCAGGGAAACCTCCCCTGGATAAAGATTTCAGCAGGAAGCGACCACGGTTTGCATCTGCCCTTGTTTACGTGAGCATTTACCCCTTGCTAATGAGGCACGCGTAAATGTGTGGCATCTTAATTATATCTGACAAGCCACAAGGTGTAGGTCTGCACTGGAATATTCCCACTTCCCAAAGTTGGTCTGGCCTGGGGTTTTAGCCCAGGCTGACTGACAGTTCAGAGACAAAAGCGGGCGAGGGGGGCACTGTAATAGAGCACAAAGGGGCTGCCAGGGATGGGCGTTGCACTGAGCAGAAAGGGCTCCTGCACTGTCCCTGCAGGGTCCCCCTGCTCCTCTGGGCTGGCAGTGGAAAGCAGGAGGCTTCTGGAGAACCGTCTGCTTTGCTGTCTCAGAAATGGCCCTGCACGCTGCAGGAGAGAGGGGGGACTGAGAGGAAGAAAGGTGTGTTGCAGTCCTAAAGGCATCGCTAGGATTGCCAGTGCTACAGAATGAGCTAAATTTAGGTGGTAGTGTCATTAGACACGTGACCACTTGGAGATAAGGAAAATGAAAACAGGTATTCTGAAAAGATACTGCCATGTGATGTATTTCTACCTTAAAAGAAAAAAAAAAAGCCTCTTTTCTCTAAAAAAACTCCATGATTCAATCACTGCAGCCTTCCAGTAAAATCTTTGCGTGTTGTTGCAGCAAAAATTTGTCCCAAGTTGAGTTTGGTTTTCAGTATCTAAACAAAGCCACCTCCATTTGGGTGCGTAAACACAGATTTAGTTGTGTCTGTTGGGTTCCCAAATCCAGAAGTGTTAGCTCTGACTTCAGTCACTTGGTAACTGCACCCATTGCAGTGTTAGAAAAAGCTGGACTGAGGAGGATCAGAAATCAAAGACAGTTATGTAAATAAACTGTCTGTCTTTCCTTTTAGTGCTGCTGCTCTGGTGTAGATGCCTTTACCACTCAGGTAATGGACCCTGGGGAGAAGCTTCCTGAGTGCTTGAGAAATTTAGGTGTACTTCTATTGATTTTTTTTTTTTTTTCGTTTGAAAAGCTGCCCACTAACCAAATTGAGAGGCATTGTGTACAGTCTGCACTGCAGCTCAGGATTGCTGAAAACAAACCTGATGCCACTGGAAGCATGCAGTGGGAGTGATCATGGTTTTGTGGTTATAATTGGGTTTTTTAGCTGTCTGCTGACCCAGCCCCTTTTGGGTTCCACTGGTGTGTGAGAACCAGCCGGGTAAGCCTGACATGCTTATCATTGTCTGTGCTGGGAGGGGTACAAACCATAGGCATTATATGGTTATCCTGGGTCTAAAGTTTGTTGGGTTTTTGGTGCTGTTACCTACAGGTACCTCTTTTGGCTGTGCCTGACTCTCTAGCATCTTTGGTTGTGAGAGTCTTGTGTGATGACCTTAAAACGTTGACCTGTCCTGGTCACAGCTAAACCACGGACTCCAGAGGATGCTTGTTGCTCTCTTCTATTTCCTTTTATTTCCCTTAACTCTGAAATGGGCAGAGGGTAAAGATGCTCTTGAGGCTAGGACTTTTGTGTGCCTATTTTGTGTGTTAGGTCCTGCTTTCACACAGAAAGCTGGTTGCCTGTCTACCTCCTGTTTGTCGGGTGCTTCAGGATCTGGGAATCCTGGTATGTGTATTGGATAGAGCGAATAACTGAGGGAGAAATAAAGTTGTTGGAAATATTGAGTCCAGTGAAACAGCACCTTTGGCTTCCAGTGCAAAGGTCAAAAGCAACTTTCTGTACCCAGTTACGATCCTTGAGCTTTCCCATCTTTTCTTGGACAGTTTGGGGGTTTTTTTTCATGTAGGTTGTTATTTTTGCTGTTGCTTCTGGAAGTTCAACGCTTGCTGTTGCTCTTTCCTTTGGGAATGGTAGGCAGAATGCCACTTAAACCCAGGCACACAATTACTGATGTTAATCAGTAATAGAAGCTTTCTCTTGAGATAGAGCCTAGCAGTTGGTGCAAAGCCCCACCAGCTCCTCCAATAATTGTATATGTGAGCACATTCCTGCTTTTGGTTCCCCTGTTAATAGTCATTAGCAGCATGACAACAATGATGTGAATAAAAGAAGAGCCAGGATTTCTTACCCTCTGGCTTCAAGTGCTTCTTTCCTGCTTTCCCTGGCCATATCACCCATTTAAGGCACTGGGAAATCACCGTTGCTGAGTATTGTAAAACCCAAGCAGACCTGGAAGGAGAAAGCTTCTCTTTCCAAATATATTTGCCATCCGTGTCTTGCCTGACCCAACAAATCTGCAGAGCAATTCTTCTGGCTGGCTAAAGCCAAATCTCTGGATGTAATTTGGAAGGCAGGTTTGGAAGTACTATGAGCTGCTGTGAACACCTGATGCTTTTTCTAAATTATTAGGAGTACTTGGGACCCAGCTGAATTTTAATTTCAGGATCTCTCAGCTGTAGTTCAGCATTCCTGCTGCACACTTGAGCTGCCTTTGGGAACTTTATGGAAACATTTGAGCATATTGGGTATTAGGCAGGCTCTGGGGACTTCAAAATGCCTCTTCCCTGAAAGCCTCAGAGCTCTCTGCCACCTTTCATTTTCAGAAAGCCTGGGCGAGGCAGATAGGCCGCTTGTGCAGCTGGGGGAAATGGAAAGTGCAGGTGTTGTGTTTCAGCACCTTATCTGAAGGCCTTAACCAGCCAGGCCTCCCGAGTTCCCTGTGCCTGCCTCTGGGAGCACGGGCTTGGTGTGATGCTGTGATACACAGGCAGTGCTGGTTGATGTATGTGTAGGGACCATTGCAGGACCCCAGGTTTGCCATAAGAGTCAAGGTGCAATTTTTAAAAAGTTTTTAGCAGTTTTTTTTTGTAAGGTCCAGAATACAACTTAGTTTGGATGACTCTCTTACCTCATTCAGCTTTGTTTTGGAAACAGATTCAAACTATCAGGACTCCTCAGACATAAACCAGTGGCTGATACTCATTACCTGGAAATTACCTGATGTTACCTCCAGAAGGCTCTATATAAATTCAGCTCTGCTTCATCCCACACAGACCTTCTGTTCTTTTCCACCCTTTGCTCCTGTAATTTCCTGACTTCAGGTACTGGGTCATGGATCTGATACAAGGTCACAGGAGAAGTTTCTGAAGATCGTCAGGGTCTGTGTTTTCCCTGTGTCCATTCACAGCCACTCTCAGCCCTCACTGCTGGGATCCCAGCCCATCAGCATGTGCCCTTCAGATGTTAATCCTAGCTAGTGACTCTGCAGCCTATTTACAACTGAGGTATGAAAACAGCCTTAAAAATCTTCCATCTTCAAACCTGGTAGGTGCTGGCTATCTGGAAGTGCAGTGATGCAGTGTGGGTACATTGGGGCAGGTGAAGAGAAGATTGCAGGATCCTTTTTAGGGGCCATGAGGAAATGCTGGCCACAGTGCCAAACTCTGGATCTGTTGCAGCACACAAATTCCATGTCCATAAACTATTAATAGTGAGTTTTACTGGGTGAGGAAGCTGTATCTAACCCTCTTCTTGCATCTGACATTTCAGTTAGTCTCCCAGGGGGGTTCTTTGAAACCACCTGATGTTTGTAGCTGTTAGAGACAGAAGAGAAAAGGCTTACTGGAATTTTTGCAGTTCTGTATAATACAGAACCAATTAATGTGTGACCTTTCCATCCTGTGAGTATCCATTGCAAGGTTAGGTACCCTTGGGTCAATTCCCTGTTTTGATTTGTTTGGCTCTTGTGATATAGACTTGGGGATCATCATTAATATTTTACTGCAAAAGTGGAATCTGGCACAATTCACAGTGTGGAAGTCTCAGGAGTACCAAATATTGTACACTGTTACTGCTTTGTGTACTGTGTGCAGAGTGAATTGGTAATTCAGGAGTTGAAAGTGGCCATCTGGGCTAAGCCATTTATTACAATTATTCCAAATGTAGACAGGAGTGTTATTTTTAAAATGGACGAAGCCTGTCCTCAAGCAAGCAGTGTTTGTGATGTGCTCTCTTCCAAGATGTGCTCCCTTCCAGTGTGCTGCTATAGCTTAAAAAAAACCCCAAACTAAATTAGTAATGCTTTTAGGACTAGTAAACAAACTAATGTGCACTAAAAGCTTTAGAAGGAATCAATCAATGCCCATGACAGGCTCTGAAATACCTGTGTGGGTGAGACATTTTGCTGCAGCTTTCTCATACAAGTTTTTTTATTTGCTGATGTGATAGATCTCCGTTGCAGACTTCAGCAAAAAAGGGACTTCAGGCAATTTTATAAAGTTTCTTTTTTGGCTAAAGATTCTTTATTGAAGTTAAATAGAAGCAGCTTTGACAGATGCTTTTTGGGACAAGGTCTTGCTTGCCTATGGCAGCTGTCCTCAGCTTCTCTCCTCTCTTCAGAGGAAACACATTATTTTTAATGCTCAACATCTGTGTTGGTGTGGGAAATAATTGGTGTTTGGAAAGCTAAAAGCCTCTTCTCCTTTGACTGTTTAATTACTTGGGGGATTTCAAAGGCTCAGAAGGTGATGACACCTTCCTAAATGCTACTTAGGAAAACCCTGCCTCATTTTTTCCATTCTGCTGTTACCTCCCACCACGTGCAGGATCTTTGCCCAAAGGGACCTCTGTTTAGGTCATCCTAAGTACAAGAGCTGATCACTTGAGCTGAAATCTTTGCACTTGCTTTTGAGGTTGGCAGTCCTGACTTTCCTGGAACTGCGAGATGTGAGATGATGGCTCGGCTTCTGCGTTTTACATAGGGCTCCAGAGTACCTGACCTGTAACTCAGCTCAGGCTCTACCTTGTGTAGCTGGTGTGTCCCAGTCCTGAGATCAAATTAGACCTGTGGCAAGGTATGAGAATGCTAACTCCTAGGAAAAAAACCAAAAACCTGAAGGGAGACTCCATGGTAATGTTTGGCCTTTCTTCCATTTGCTTTTAGCCTGCTAAATAGAAATGTGCATGTTTATGTCTGAATCAAAAATATTCTGCTAACTTGAATTTGTGAGGTTGAGCAAAAGTGAGTTACTGTTAAGGACGATGTCCCAGGACTGGGGGGGTTTCCATTTGACAGATATGAATGAGGTTTTTCTTTCTGAATGTTTAATGTTTCTGTGAAGGGAGAAGGAAACTTTGAGGGGTAATGATTGTTAGGGGTGATGAAAAACATCAAAAAGTATGAACAGCATGTGGTTTTGACAGTAAAGATGGTAGGGATTGCTGATTACTGTAATAGCTGCAGCACTTTCAGATGTGCCTGAGTTTCAAGTTGACAGGTGTCTTTTTAGCTTTAATGTTGTTTCTGGTCTGTGCTGACTGAATTTCAGAGGATCCTGTGCCTGTGGTGGTTCAGAGCACACACAGCCCAGCTTGGTGCAGTTGGTGACTTACACGCTTGGATGCGTCTCTGGATAGAAAACATCTCTTACTGTGCATTTCAGGGTTATTCTTACCTCCCTTATGTGTTTGACTGCACATCTGGCCAAAAGAAAGGTATGATGTGGTGTGTCTGCTGTGCTTTCTGCCACAGCCTTTGGGAGCACTTGGACCAGGCTGTGGAAGAGACACAAGAAGAAATGGTGAACATTTACTGGGCTCAAATCTTCAGCGTGTGGGGTAGATGGAAACAAACGTGGTGGTGGATGTGGACTTGATAAGTGTATGTTGGATATGTGCATGTGCAGGAGAGGTAAGGGCAAGTACAGGTGATATTATCTTTGTTTTCTGCCCTTAATTGTATTAGGATTTAAAGCATCTTCATGGAGAGACAGATCCAATAAGCACCTGCAGATGGAATTTCTTCCTCTCACAGAATGACCAAGGCCAAAACCATAGGTTGAGAGTGGGCAGATTTGAAGACAAGGAACTCTGTACCTCTGTACATATTTTGGAATGCTTTTTAAAGAAATGACATCACTTTTATGCTTTGTTCAGCCTTCTCCATCAGTCAGGTGCAGGTTGCACCAGAGAAGCTCTGACTGCAGGGAGCTGCAGTTCAGTTCAGGTTACTTGGAAGATTTAAGCTAAATAGCATTGATGCTTCTATGCTGTGAGCTTAGAATGTGCAGTGTGGACCTGCTGGTTTAAAATTTAACAAATTAATAGCTGATGTGTGGAAGTGGTGTCTTAGACCAGTATCTTCATGAGCCTCTGTAGTTCTGGTGGGTTTTTGGATTTACTTGCTGTGTTAGCTGCTGGGATGGTGTACAAGGTTGCTTGGATATACAAGGTGGAAGCCAAGATACAAAATGCTTTTTACGCACATATGCTGAGACCTTGAAAGTGGGACACATCAAGCTACACCATAAATAATCTGTCTAGTTTTTCAAAGGGTTTGAACAACCCTACTGATGTATGTTGGATGCTCTAGGTAGGTAGGCTTCTTTGGGATTGCAAAGCTGGGGTTTTTCCATGCTTTTGCCATTGTCTTTAAAATCATGACCTTTGTTTCTTTCCTCAACAGCTGGTGCTGCTGCTCTCTGTGTGAAAGAATGGGTAGTGAGAAGGCTGTTGGCAGGAGGTGAGACCAAGGACTGGCAGAAGAGCAGGCCAGGAGAGGACAGGAGCCCTTGGTATCTTACTGTAGCTTCCAGGCCAGGAAAAATTAAATTCACAGGAGTACATTAGGAACAAGGAAACCGTGCTCAGCTTGCATTTGCAGTGGTATCACTTCACAGCCTCTGGTTACAGTCTCTTGAGTTGAAGAGAAACTGCATAGCCATACCCTTGGTCCATTAAGCAGGATTGGTTTTGTACAATAAAACTGCAGCAGTGGTACCGTGTGGTTCTGTATTCAGCACGCATCAGACTCAGTCTCAGTGGTTTGCTCTTACTGCTGCCTGTAAAGCCTTTAGCTTTTCTCCATGTGAGGGAGGGGTTTGGAGACAGACAAGTGAAGAGGGCTATTTAATCACCAGCTGCAAAGATGAGGAGCTTAAGGCTTTTAACTATTTTTCTTAGCCCAGAGCTGGGAGTTCTGGTACCTCATTCCTGTGGAAGTGACTGGATAGAGTTGTCATTTGTCAGTGGATGATGAATCTTCTGCTTAGTAAAATACACTAATACTGTGAGCTGGAATTAGTTCCATCATGACTGATTTATTTTTTATCTACTTTTGAAAGGATATAACTTCTTTGAGAATAAAAGAACTTTTCGTATGAATCATTTGGGTGTAAGAAACGGTGCTGCTTTTCTGCTGATAAAGGATACTTAGCAAATAAGTAGCACTTTTCATCTTCAAAGCATTTCCTGGGCTCTGATGTGGCAGTGCGTGTTGGAAAGGTGACAGAAAGTCTCCCCTCAGGTGACTCTGGGTAAGACAGTCAGCATTAGTGCTGCCAGGTGGTGTTTTCATGGTGTGTGCTCAGTGCCTTCTCTATTTGACCATTTTCAGGGCTGGAGAGCTTGAGCTGGCTGCTCAGTGGAAAAAACTTTTTGACATTCCTTAGTGCAGTTGCAGCTAGAGATTTGTCTGGGAAAATTACTCTCAGGCAGAGCCACAATACGTTGGTTATTTGGCATGTGTGAAATGGGATGCTTGGGAACTCACCACTTGGTGTTGAGTAACTCAAGTTTGATTTGGTTTCACTTATATGAGAAGCTAAACTGAGTAACCCAGTGGTTTAAAATTTAGTTTAGGTGTAGGTCTAGTGAGCTGGGGGTTTTGCAAGGCTGGGTTAGAAGTGTAGTCAGTGAAGAACAGCCAAGATTAACTCTTAGTTCATAGTGGTGTTCCTGGAATCAAGTGGATATTTCAGACCTCTTGGCTCAAGATCTGTTGTTAAAGAACTGGTCTTAGATCTCAGTCCTCAGTGAAATTGTTGGCAGCAGCTATACTGAAACAGCTGGAGCTTGACTAGCACCGATCACCTAGGAGCCTTTGCATTTTCCTTTACCCTCATGGCACTAAAATGGCCATTCTGCTTTACCTGCTGCTGGAAAGGGGTCAGAGCTCTCAGCAGCGTGAGGGGCTGCTGCCCATGCCAAGTGTCCAGTGCTGCCTCTGCTCTCTGCCCTCACATCTTTGCTTTTCAGTGTTTGGAGTGAGTGTGCACAGAGCACTGCTTAGTATTTTTGTTGAGAGTTGATGGGATTTCCAGCATGGCCCTACTTGTCCTTTGGTTTTGCCCTTCTGTCTGCTTTTGAAGATGAAAGTAGGGTTTTTTTCCTCTTGGAAGGTGGCTTATGTATCTAATCCAAGTGAATAATTCTCATGACTATTGCAAGTATTACTGATGCTTCCGTTCAGCCTCAGAGTCCAAGTTCCTTGAAACAACATTAGTCTTGAGACAAAATAGCCACATTTTCTAAATTTAGAGTTACTACACAGTTGGATAACTGGCTGGAAATGATACATCATGAACCGCCTCTTCAGATTTCTTTTGTCCTTAGCACATGCAACTTCTGTCAGAAGTCTTTTCTCTGTCCTTGTGCTGCAGGTTATTGAAGCTGCTCTGATTTTCCATGCTGTGGTACAGCATTGTCTTGGTGAACTGCCTCTGGGTTCAGTTTAAAGCAGAAAGTGGGAGCAGGGAAAAGGGAGGGATCTTCATCCTTAGTTTAAGACTTGGTTTTGTGGTTTTTTGTTTCTTAAAGTCTGCAGATGGATGATTATTTGCTTCCTGTAAGGGATGGTCTGGTCAACATTTCAAGTGTATTCCAAAGAGCTTGGGAAGCTCTTCCTAGTTGTAGTAGTACATAATCACAGAACTTCCTCGACTGTGCATCTCTGTACATTGCTGAAATACAAGAAAGACAAGGGCACCCTGTGGAATGCCACAGCAGTGACAGTGACACTGTACAGGAAACACCAGCATTCCTGGCTGCTTAGTTTAGGAAGAAGCTTCAGGATGGCTTTCTTAATTCATTAACTGATATTTTTATTGTCCTAATGTCAGTGTTGTGGGATCTCACTGTGTGTTAGAATTGGACAAGCAGATCCAGAGTGTGTCATTGGCTCAGTAACTACTTTTTCCCCCACCACATCTGACCCATGTAGCTGATTCGGCTTATTGGCACTTTTGACTCTGGGGCCAGAAACTTCCTCTGTTTAGTTTTGGGTGGTGGTGGGGATTGTGCTGGTACATGACAGAGAAAAGTGTCATTTGGTTCATGAATGAAATCTGCCCTGTAGTGATAAAGCAAAGTGCAGGGTGATTTTATTGTAACAAAATGTGTGCTGGGCAGGGACTCCCTGTGAGCACTCTAGGCTGGTGCTGCTGAGGGCATCACTGCAGGAGCAGCCTGCTCTGTCTCTCAGAGAAGTTCTATTAAAGAGTTAACTCATTGCTTTGATTCCTTGAATTAGGAACCTGTCCCAGTCTGGATGAGAAAAGTTGTAATTTCTAGCATAAACATGCAAACAGCTTACACCTAGTAAAAAGCAAATTTGGCTCCGAAATAGCTGCTTGTCTTTATAAATGTGCTATTATGTGGTGAAGCACAGTTATTTTCTCCCTTTTCACCCTCAGACTGTACATCACTAACTTGCTTCCTGGAGAGGCTCTTTCCCCACTATTCCTGCTGCCCTTGTCCACACTTCCTCCAGCTGGCACTGTGCTTTCTTCATCAGTTGGCTCTGGCTGCCCTGATCAGCCTCGAGTACCTTGCTGAATGCTATTAATGTTTCTTTCCTGAGCCCAAGTGTTAGATAAAAACAATTCCCACATCAAGCACTCTTTGTATTTCACAGGAGTATTATGTGATCTGCTCTCATATTTCTTGTTCTGTTGTGGAGCTCAGAGGAAAATTAATTTATGGAAAATAGATATCACCAATATGGTAATTGCTCTGGTCACTTCAATGCATGTGTAAATTCTATTTAGAGGAGTCTTTCTGATTTTTTTCAGTGTTGACACTTTGAATTTTGGAAGAAATCCAGGCTAAATTCCTGGCTTCCTCTTAATTGTTCTGTCTGCATTCTTTTTTCTATTCTCTGTAACATAATTTAGCACCAAATTGCCATCCATAGGTATTGGTTACCATTTGAAATCTGTTGGTGCACAATGGTTAAAATAATTGTGATTCAGATTTCCTCTTACTTGAGTGTAGTCAATGCAGCCCGAGTGTGTGTTACACTAATTCCGTGTATTCTACTGCTTGATTGGCACTGGGTGCAAACACACCACGTGTATTCACACCTAATGTCTCCCTCACAGGGATGCTTTGGTTTCTTTTGTTAGTGCCCCACGCAGTTGCTTTCTCTTCAGCTACAGCAGTCTCTGATTAGCATATGTACAGCCGTGCAGGGCAGCTCTTCGGAGGAAATGCTCTTTTCTGAGAGCTCCCAAAGCTGCCATACTTGCTCTAAAATGAGCACTGCAAATAGGGAGCTGCAAAAGCAATTTTTTTCCCTTTAGTGGTTGTGCCAGATTGGAAACTGGCAGTGCTGGAAACCCAACCTTTTGGTTTTGACAGTGTTTGACTTTGGCCATGGTCAGTTGGGTAGAGGTTTCATCACCCACCCGACCTCTGATAGTAACCACTGAGTGCACTTTACTGTCCTGGTGACTGACAAGAACCTTAACTTTCTCTTGTGATAATCTCTTCTAATCTGGCAGTGATAAGTGCTTGCTGTCAGGAGAACTGTAGTGAGAAATGAAGGGACTGAAAAATCAGCTTTAAAAAGTGGTGTTTGTAGGGCAGATTCCCATCTCTGTGCTCCTGTACCTGTGTCTCTGAATGAGTGTTGTGCTCTTGTGCTGCTGAGGGGGCAACAAACTCAGGGTGAAGAGTTCTTTTCCAGAACTGGGATCTTTGTGACTGCTTGGTACTGTTTGGGCCAGCAAGCCATTCTATAAAAGCATTTATGAGCAATCTTAGAACTCTGCTGTGTGACTCCTTTCTGCTTCTTCTTGGTGCTGGAAGAATTTGTGATGGTGGCAGCAAATTGAACACCCCAGGAGCTGGGGAATCCATGATTCTTGTTCTGGAAAGCAACCTAAGGAATCTTTATGAAATGCCAGTTGTTCTTGTTAGTGCTGCTAACTTAGCCCAGCTTTAGCACAGTTCAGGTTGCCTGCCTCTGATCTGCTGGCTTGAATAAAGCCTTAAAACAAAAGATCAAGGATTAGAGGCAAAGTGACATTCAGAGCATCATTGTCCAACCTGTGTATACAACTGTGCATGGTAGAAAAGACACCAAATTGCAGTTCTTAAGTATGTCTAACTGGGCTCTTGGCTCAGCTGGTTCCTGCTGTGCTGTAAGAGGATCAGGCACTGCTGCTGTACACAAAAGTTTGTTGTTGTAGCAGGTTGTTTTTTCATAGCTCTTTCTTTGATTTTTGATACCATTTGGCTGCTTTGAGGCCCTGAAGTGTTCATGCACTTTGATTAGGTTTAGTTTTCTCCCCACACCTCCAGAGACTCAAAGACCCTTTCTCTTCACATCTTTTATCTTTGCTATTTTCATTGTTCACTGGGAATTAAGTTATTCAGGGCAATAGCATGTTCATTGCTCTTGAGAGCAGTCCCTACCCTGCTCCGGATGGCTGGCAGGGCATCCATCTGCCCTCTCAATTTTCCAGTTTCATCAGAAAAAGATCCCTAGATATTCTCAAAGTGCTTAAGTGGTTAATTATGACCTTCTAGCCTGGGAGTGTTGCATCTGAAGTGAAGAGTGATGTTGAGCTGAGCTTTTAGGTTTTCCTGCTAGTGAGCAACGCTGGCACGTGAGCTAAAAGGGCATTTTTTTTCCCCCACTAAATTGCTTTAGGGTGTATAAAATGAAGCATGATTATCTGTATTCTGAAGAAGGATAAAACAAAGGATGTTTCTTCTGTTCTCATGGAAATGAGGCTCAGGGAGGAACACTGCAAGGTTAGTACCTGCTTTGTGCATACCTAGTGCTGCTACTTAAGCTTGCTCTCCCCTTAACAGTGCCTTTATCTTGTGCTTTCAGGAAAACCTGGCACCTGCCAAGTTCAGCTACCGTGTGATTTAGCAAAGTGGCAAATCTTCATTAGAGACCAGGAAGAGCTTTTAATCAGAAATGACAACATGCAGTCTGTGATTTGCACCCAGGCCTCAAGTGATGGGTGAAATCACCCTTCTCAACACCCACCTTGCTATAAATAGCTGTTTTCACTGGGGGCAGGTGCTACTGAAATGTCACTTGGGTGAAATCTGAGTGATGTGTTGAGTGTGCGTCTCAGAGCCGAGAGAGGCATTGTCTTCGTCGGATGTATTGAAACGTGCGTGTCTCTGCCAAGAGATGTTGTAATGGTGAGATAGATATCGATCAGAGCTGCTCTTGAAGTGTTTTGAGACTCTTAATACTTCCTTGAATCATCTCAGTGCTCCATTCACAAAAGCTGCTGTTGTTAAAACGTCGAGCTGTTGGGTGTGTCTTGTTTTTATCCCACCCTATTCCACCGCCATGAGGGATTTTTTTTTTTAGGAAACTCTGTATACTTTTTCAATTCCCTACTTTTGTGCACATCACAAGGGGTTATTTTTTCCCCATTATTATGAACAGAAGTGTTGTTTGAGTGCCCAGACAGTTGGTAACATCTGGCAATCTGCTTTTTGGTGGAGCGTTAAGTATCTTCACAATTCTCTTTTTATAATTGTCCTCTGAAAGAGTGAGCCATGGTGACTTTCCCAATGGAATATTTATCCATCACGTGCTGTCTCTGCAGTGTTATTGTGGGACTATACTTCTGAGGGTTCCTGCAAGAGGAAAATTACAATTTATCTTGATCCATCCATTCAGCCCTGGAGTGTTTCTTGAACTTTGTGGAAGAGTATGAGATGGGTACATGTGGTAGAAGAAAAGTAGGATTCAATTGCAAATTGCTATTATTACAATCACTTTCTGAGATATTTCTACCAATCATCACTTGGTCTTGAGATGAGAGCAGCAGCTTCTTTTTAAACTTAATTGATACCTTTTTTAAAAGCTACTCTATGAAAAACATCTTTCCTAGATGAAATAGATTTGGGACTTCTGAATTACAGGCTCCGATTTTAAGCAGACTTCAGATCTTAGGGCTGTTCCTGTTCAAAAAGTGCATGACACTTAAATGCTTTAACTCGGAGGCTTCTGAGTACCTGGCTGGAGAACTTAGACACCCAAAGCCCATAAAGTTATCCCTGTATTGGTCTGTTTCTGACAGTCAAGGAGGATTTTAGTGCAGATGCCTGCAGGTGATGGCATTGTGGCGACAAGGTAATCCTGAAAGGATCTGGAGTACGGCTGTGGTGGCAGACTCAAGCACTGATGGGCAAGTGTATACCACACCTCTGCAGAAATGATTTTTAGTAATTCCCATTTTTGTGTTATCATCTATCTCAGCCTGGCCTGCTGACCAGACTGAAAGCTAGGAAGAGCTCTAAATTTGGAGCTGGAGCAGCATGTATGTTGTACAGAGGGAAAGGTGCCTGCTTGCACACAGCTGGGTTTGGGAGCTTTGTTTCATTTCCCCAAGTCTGGCAAGCAGGATGGAGAAATTTGAGAGAAGATGTGATGCTGAGCAGCACCAGGAACCTGAGAAGTGTTGGTGCTGCAGTGAGGGGGTGGATGTAGTAGAAATGGTGTCTGTGGTGCTGCAAAGAGAGACTCAAGTCTGTCCTGCCTTAGGGAGCCTGCATTTGGATGTGATCTGGCTGCCAGACCTGCCTGACCGCTGCCTTAGTGCAAAGTCCTTTTCACTGACATTTCCCAGCCAGTGTATCAGAAGAGCTGCCTGAAAAAAGGAAGGAGTTTATACCATGAAAAAGGAGAGGATGTGTTTGTTTCCTTCCAATTACAGGGAACTTTAAGCCTGATCTCTGCTTAGCTTGTTCTGCTTGGAGTGATAAGAACCAAAGGAAAAACCGTGGGATTTTCTTCATCTGTGGTTTTCTTACCCCGCCCCTGGTGATCTCATATCTGTTTAAATCTGAGGCCTATTTCTGTGCAACATAATCCTTGTTGTTTTGTGACAGCTTATTGTATGCACATTCTCTGTGCATCTCCTGCTTTTAACTGCTTAGTGTGTACCAAAGCAGGAGTTATTTTTACTGCTGTCAGTGGTGTTGAGCTTTGCAGCACTGGGCGTATCTTGTTCTGCATCCTGCCTCCACGAAGCAAGCAGCCTTCAAAGGGATCAGGAACCTGTACTGCTGCCAGTGATGGAGAGGGAAGAAAAATGATGAGGTTCAGCCTGTAAAAACTGTTGGGTTTTTTGAATGTCTAAAATTGCTATGGGATTGAAAAACATTAGATCTGAAACACATCCTGATGGGGAGAATGCACTGCTCAAATGTGTTTTCTGAAGGCTGTGGCGGTGAGGTGTGTTGTTCTGTCAGTGCTTTTTCCACCTTTTCTCGGTTCCTGTTGCATTCCTGATGACCTCAGTGTGAGCTGTTGTCCCTGATGCCCTGCTGACAGACTGTGTCCATGTCACTGGTGTGCCATGGGGAAGCTCTGAGCAGCTCAGGCTGCAGCCCTGAGGGATTGGGCCTGGCTCCTTGGATACACTGCCCCAGAGCAGCTTTACACAAATTCATTCTCCTTTGAACTTTCTATGGTTCATTTCTGGTTTCTTGGGGACTTTCTTAGGTTGGGGTTGGGGGTGTGTGTTTTGCAGGGTTGGTTTTTGCTAGCTCTGCATTAGTAGAGTGTAGCAGCTGTATCTTGAAAGCAGTTTGAATTTCCCAGAACTTTGGGACACACGGGTTAGGTATAATCCTTACACGTGAGTTGCTGCTCTTTTTTTCTGTATTTCAATGCAACCCATGAGTCTGCTTGTCTCTGTTCTTTTCACTAATGGCTCACAGGCTCCTTTCCTGTGGAGACAAGAGTTGAGCTTGCTGAGTGCCCCAAAGCAGCCTCCTGAACTCATCTTCCTCCTCAAATCTGATCTTGACTGCAGTTTCTCCAGGAGACAAGCCCTTGTCCAGCAAGGTAAAGCAGCTGGCCAGGCTCACTGGGGCGTGTGGAGGCTTTGGTATTCATCAACCCCAGTGGTCTCTGGAGCAAAGGGTGCCCATCAAATCAGGTTGCAGGTACTGCCTGCCATTATTTGAACCTGGTGGCTTTTTTACCACTCTCTCCTGGAGCTTCTGTGAGCTGTGTTATCTGAAGAGACATAAGGCCACTCCATCCATGCCTGCTGAACCCTGAAAAAATGCTGGAGCTGATTAAAGAGGCACATTCCCTCTGGAGATGGGGCTCCTTTGAGCAAAGGAATGTAGGTCATGGTTAAGTATATAAAATGAAAAAAGACTCCATTGTAGTGGCAGCATTTCACCACAATAATCCAGTGAGGTCCTTGCATGAATAGAAAACCTGTTCTTATATATATGCTATTTAATATGACTCATTAAGCAAGCCTAATGAAACAGCAGCTTGAGCCTTACTAAATGCCCTGGCACATACAATCCTTAAGGCTTTGGTGTTGGCATCCTGACCAGTTCATCCTCCTGTGTGCCATGTTTTCCCTGTCCAAATCATAATTCTGCAGTGTCAGAGCCCAAGGCGAGGGTAAAGGAGGGCAGGGAGGTTTGAGGCCCCGTTGGGTATCTGATAGGATAAAGGTAGCATTGCAGCCATGGCAGTCTGAGCCAGGCATGGAGCTCTGGGGTAATGAGAAATGAATCCAAGTGGAGGAATTAAGTGGGATGGAAGCTGGCTGTGTGTGGAGAAGGAGGTTCTCTGTGGTCACTGCTTGATTCTGCTGCAAAGGTGTGTGTTGTAACATGCAGGGGACCACCCAATGCACACCTGATAAGGCCTGTATTCCCCAAAAATTCCGACAGGAAGATGAGGAATGTGTGTCAGCAGCAAGCCTCAGGTTGGTGGATGTTACACAGATGTTCATGATTGAGGACTTTTCACTAAAGATTCTACTGCATCAGGTGCTTTCTGGATTTTGTGCTAGGAACACAATGGCTCATTTCATATTCCTAGCAAAAGTGGCCCTTTTGTGGCTTTTTCTGTATACACAGCATACTTTTTAATCTTGACATCTACATGAGATACTTGAGTGCTGTTTTCTTGACATATTACTGTCCCCAGTTTAACAGTGCACCTGTTTTTTTATAGGTACCATGTTCAACCCCAGTGCTGCTGCATTTCAGTGGCTGATGGCACAGTACCTTGTATATGCCTGCAAAGCTGAGCAACCTTTTTCAAGTAAAAATCACTGTTGTCAGCATAGGAGTGTCCTGGCAGTGCCTTGTACAGCTTGGTTAGAGTTGCTGCTGGGGTTACATCTCTTGTTCAGGAGCCTGCCACATCTGAGTAGTGTACAGTGGCAATTAATGGGCAGGGGCAGTTTTAAGGAGGAACTTAGTTTGTGTGTTTAATTAGGAATGACAGGCCATATAATGCAGCCTAAGGCTTACCAGCCCATGGATCCTTCCCAGAACATGGCTGGGGCTCAGCACCTCGGAGCAGTTCTGCTTACGGTTGTGCTAATGCTGTTTAGTTCATGCCATGTGACTTTTCAGCAACTCTGAAATCTGCTGTCCAATCATTCCTTTCCTCAGTCACAGGCGTGCAGCTTTGTCCCTGTTTCAAGGCTTTTCAGGACAGTCCTCACTGTGGAATTTTGGCAGTGCTGGGTAAAGGCAGAGTTCAGTTAACCTCCATTTTTCAGAAGAGGAAGAGGAGGCAGAACACTGTTCCAGCTGTCAGGGGAGCAGAGCCCTCTCAATCATCTTGCAAGGGTATTTTTGTAGTATTTGCAAATATGCTCCACCTGTGTTTATGGCTCAGTGTTTCACTGGGGTTGTGATGAGCTGAAATCCCTCTGTTATAGCTGAAGTCATCAAAGCGAAGAACGTGTTATGTATATGGCACATGACAGAGTCTGGTGTTAAAGCAAAATACCCACTTACCTGCTGTATATATGCATAGCAATATATCCTCAAAAAAGGTAATTTTAGGAAGTAGGCATCAAGTGAATTACAGTTCCAGGAAATATGGGGCTCACTGTCAAGGATAACAGGCTTGGCTTAAAAGGTAAATTTATTTTGCAGAGGAAGCTATTGATTAGTTGTTCACCAGACTGTTTTTATTGTTTGGTGTGTAGATGTAAAGGCATCCAGATGTACAAAGCATGCACTTGGAGTCAAGCCACTACAGGGACAGGGATCGGTGGCTTTGTAATGGATTAGCTTTATCATTTGCCCTTGGTATTTTTTCTTCTTGGTTAAGATATTTGCTATTAGCACAGATACAGTGCAAGACTCCGTATTGCATCTGTGCTAGGACCTGGTACCTTTCTGCTCTGAAAGGTGCTCTGGATGCTTTCTTTAGAGGGGATAAAACCTCTCACTGCCTGGCCATGTGGCCATTTGGAGGCAGAGCTGCTGACTTTGGGCAAACAGACTTTTACCTCTTTTTGCTTGTGCTGTCTGGAAGTGAGCACTTACTCCTCCAAGGGCATCCTCAGTAGAGCTGCTTACATCCAGTCAGATTACACCTGAGAGAGTCCAGCAAGGCAATGAAGGTGCTTTAAATCAAAGACCTTGGCTCATCTCAGACCTTAAGCTCATCTGAAGGAGGGGTGGGACAGACAGGAGGGGAGCAAATGCACTTCATAAGTGTGAAACATATGACAAAGTTTCCAAGTCAAACATGACATCCCCCGGTGCTATTTTATCATCTTCTCTAACCAGCTCTGCATTGAAATACCTTACAGGTGATGTTACTGGGTGATGTTTGTGACATTGGGCAAGAAGACACTAAAGACATTTCCCTGCTAGGAGCAGCTTCCTGATCTATATGCAAGGTGAAGGATGCAGCAAAGCATCCCTTAAAACAGTTTTTAACCCTAGTTTGGAAAATTCTGAGGCTTTAGTCTTTTACATTTATGGGGAAATAGCTCAGAGGTGAGTTCTGCTAACAGTCAGTCTCCCCTTGCTTGCCTGTAAGAGGTGACCTTTCAGAAATGTTTTTAGTGAAGGGGCAGTTCTGGGTCTCTCGGAAACACTCCTTGTGTTAAAAATGGAATATTTCACAGCTTCCTGGTTGGTCTAGAAGTATGTTACTCCCCTGGGGACTCTTCGGATGCTGGGTCTCCTAAACACAGAAGCCTTCCTTGAAAACTGGATTTGAGTATCCTGGGAAATATTTTTTCCCAGTAATTTGTGATTGCTCTATAGCTGTTGGGCTGTAGAGCCTGTGCAGAGCAGAGGAGCATAAAGATGTATTCCTACAGGAAATTTGTAGCTGTCTATATGTTACCCTGGTGAGGATTAATGCAGGTGGAAAGGATTTTGCCTTTAAAACCTGTGTAAAGGAGAACTTAATAATCTGCCTTCAAGCAGGTTTAGAATGAGAACTGTGTGTACATTGTACAAAACCAGGGAATATCTGGCTTGATTGCTCCTGTGGTTCCTGTGCCACTGCTTTAAGTGTTTACTTACACCAGGGGCTTGGTGAGTTCTGTGAGCCATCTCCAGATGTGCTGCTTGGTTGCCTAGTTCCCAAGGAAGAGATGGGGAGAAAAGAAGATTCCCCAGGCTATAACCTTGAATTATTGTCACTTCAGATATGCTGCTGAATAACTGAACCTGTGGAGTAACGCAGAGAGGAGAGTGGTGTTTCCATGCAGTTGTTGGATGTTCTGCTGGGCGAATGCTGTGTTGTCTCAGGCTGCTGGCAGAAATCTGGAGAGCTTACAGTAAATGGTTTAGAAGTCAGCCAAGAAAACACCTGAAGGCAAAATGATACAGAAGTGCTGTATGATGACATTGATGAGTTTTAAATATGGTGTTGAAAGCTTTGTGCTGTGGCTGAGATGGGAAGGAAGAAAAAGTCAGTCCAGTAGACTGATCTGTTCTAGGGGGGAGAAACAAGGCTTTGCTCCAGGGGTATTAAGTCAAACTCTGCAGGGCTTTTATATTTCTGTCCCTATTGTATCATAACTGTCACCAGTTCTTGTTGAGATTTTTCTCAGATTTATTGAAAGGAATTGAAGGTTGGTTGGTTGCTTTTGTATTATAGAGTGCACAAGCAGGAGGCAGTGAATTAAACCCGCTGTGGCTGGGAGATGTTTTAGTCTTCCCCCAGCCATTCCGCAGGTGGTGGATCCACCCCTCACAGAAAGGGATGTCACAGTGCAGAGGTTGCAGAAATCCAGTTAAATAACTGAGCTTCTGTAGCTTGGTGTATGGATTCAGTAAGGGCTGTTCCTCCTTTTTGTAATGGCCAATACAGCATTTATGTGTAGGGGGGATAACTGAAACTCTTTCAGTGAATAGAAAATGCAGCTGAGGTTTTTTGGGCAATGATGCAATTGTGCTGCATTGTCCCAGTAGCATTCACACACTCTTCTGCAGTGTGAGCTGGGGGAGTGGCTTTGCTGTTTATCAGAAATAAATGCATGCATGGGGTACCCACACTGTCACTGAAATTTGGGTGGATTCTCTCTAGCATTCCAGAAGTTGCTTCAGCTGAATGTAAAAGGCTTTGATTTTTTTTTTTTTTAAAGCAATGTCTGACTTAACTGTGGATACAGCTGGCTCAGAAGGCGTTGTTATTTAACAGGAAGCCTTTGCAGAATGCTTGCTCTGCCTTGGAGCAAGCATTGGCTATTGTACCTCTTAAAGCAGTGTTTGCCTTTGCTCTGTGCCAGGAGAGAGCGAGGTGACCCCAGACCTCTGCTCTGGCTGTGGCCCCACGAGGAGGCAGTGCCACTGGTTTCCTTGTCAGCTAAATTTGAGTGTCCCCAGAGTGCTCTTAATCACTGGCTGTGGAAACTGCCCCCAAGGCCAGCCTGAGCATCCTGTGTTTGTCAGCTAAGCCAGCCAGGTCCTGATCCGCCTCTGGAATCCACTGCCCTCTCTCTCCTCCTCGGGCTGCAGGCAGCCTGTGTGTCCATGCAGCGTTCCTCCTGTGTAACAGAGCATTAAGGCACTGCAGTGTGCTTGGGGAGTGTGTTCTGCATGTGAGATCAACCAGGAATATTTCTCCAGGGGGATGCTCTGATTCCAGAGCAGGCATGAAACTCGGAGAAGGTACAAGGGAGGCTGGGCAGCTTCATGCGCTCACTGCCTGGGATTGACTTGGGAATGTGGCATGACACAGCATTTGCTGTGCTTTCAGCTACAGCTATTTATACATTGCTTTTCAGGGTTATTTTGTCTCCTCTAGGAGATTCTGTACTTGATAAAATAATCTTGCTCAAGTTTATGAAATTTGCTGAAGTTCCTAGACCTGTTTCAGTATTTTGGCTCTGGGGCAGTGCTCTGTCTCTGGATCCAAACAGGGCTGAATGTGAGGGAATTTTTTCTTTAAGCTATGTCTGGATTCAGTCCCCTAAAGTAATTTGACCTGCAGACTGGACTTGCACTGGGTCTCATATGTGAACTGAAACAGGCACACCAGGGATTTAAGGATAACACGCTAATATCTTCCCTCCTTCCTAGGAGAGAAAATTGCAGCAATTGTGAAACATTGCTGTCTGTGGGGGAAGGGACTCCTGTGAGGGTGGTAGTGGAGGCCCTGGGTGAAAGAAAGGGAAAGGAGAGTGGGCTGTATTACACTAACCATCCTGTGTCAACCTCCTACGTTCGGGTGTCGCATGGCTGACATCCTATCAAAGAGCTCTGGCTGTGTCCAGAATTTTAAGCAGCTTTATAAATAGTGTTGCTCAAACTGCCTGTGTGTGCAGAGACTGTGAACGACTGGGGTAGACCAAAATATTATTGGTTTAATTTTTGAACCAGTCCAAAAATGGGAGCAAGAAAGATTAGAAACCTGAAGTGTAGAAACACCCGTGGATTATCTCCTTCCTCTGCAATGCCAAGCATACATCTGGGGGGTCTGTGAGAGAGGCAGCATTGCTGGAGATGGCAGGCTGTGAGACTTGCAAGGCATGAATATGTGAATCTTTTTAAGGCATCTGAAACCATTCTTTCTCTCCTACTTGCCTGACGTCTTCCTGGTTGCAGGTTATGCTGTGTCTGAATAATTGTGAACAATTAGAAGCTAATTTAAATGGCTGGTTTGTATTCACAGCAGCAGCAAATGAGCTAACCAGCTGGAAAGCAGACACAGATTTTCTGTTGATGTGTCTCCCTCTTGTTGTTCCCTGGCAGTTTTTGCAAGGTGGATTTTTTGCTGTGGGCTAATAAGGAGTTTCTCCTGCACGCTGCTGACCTGATTGCAAGGGGAGGGAGGATGCTTTGTGTCCTAGCACAGAGTTGCCACCAACCCAGCAGAGTCCAGTTTGGCTCAGCAAAAGAGCCCACCCTGGTTTGCTTCAGGAGTGTGGAGCAAAGGAATATTTTTTTGTGGATACACTCTTTATTCCTACTCTCAAATATATAGAAAGGTGAGGTGCACCTGTTGTGCCTCGGGAATGAATTGGCCAGCAACAGTCACACAGATTTCCTCACAGCATCCTTTTTGTCCTCTGGAATGGCAGATGGAGGTCTGAGCAGCCCCACTCTTTCCTCCAGACCTGGCAGTATGCCCCAAATGTAGCTCAGAGTGGCCAGTGACTAATTTCTGTGCCACTGATGCTGTCCAGATGGCATCCCAATCCATCCAGGTCCAGCAAGAACCTGGAAAACCTGTTGCATAATAATTGCCATCTCCCTCCCAAGGCAACAATTTGAGGAATTCTTTTGCTTCAGGTAAATAAAAGAGCTACTGGACAGACTATTTTTGCACACAAGGAGGAACACAGCTTAATTGGCAAGTTAAAACAGTGGGCTGCTGGGAATCCTGGGAATCCAGACTGGAGGCTGAAATGGGATTCTCTTCTTCCTGTCACACTGGATGGTGTCAGCATCCGTGTGAGCATCTTCTCAGGGGATTTTCTTCCAGCAGTCAAATGCATTTCCCTTAGACCTTATCGGATGCTGCCAAAAGAGCAGCACAGCCATTGCTTTCACCTGCGTGGGCAGGTGTTCACCAGGGTCTCTGCAGCCATTCCTTAAGTCCTGTTGGAACCAGGTGGCTCCTGACACGCTGGGCTCGGGGCTCTGTGGAGCTGCTGGGCTCCTCACAGCAGTTTTCTTCCTGGGGATTGCTGGCTCTGATCTGTACTTTGGGTGAGGCTTTACTGCGGGAGCGCTGGGGCAGCCTCTGTGAGCAGTGCTGGCTGATGTATAGGCATAATGTTGTCCACGTTCCTGCTTACTGCTCCCAGCCAGCTTCTCCCGTGCCTGTAACTCCGGTCTCCTGCGGTTTTCCTCAGGTAACAGTGCCATCTGGTGCTGGAGCACTGCTCTTGGTCAAGCCTTCCTCAAATACTTAGGCAGAGGTGGTAGGAGAGTATTGCTTTTAATCAGCCATCACACTGTAAGAAGATGGGAGGGGGGCGTCCTGTAATAATCTGTAATAATCTGCTTTTGGGACATTGCACCTGGCTATGATCCTTTTGTCTTTTAGCAGTTGATGTTCCCAAAACTGCTGTACCTAGAAGACTGAGTACATGAGGCAAGAACTGTAAACACTGAGAAGGCAGATCGTTTTTTACTATAAACTGCTGGTAAAAACTAAAATCCAACATTTAGATGAAATCCTGTAACTGGGGACATCTTTGAAATATTCCCCATAGGACTCTAAGTGACTTCCTAGTCACTAAATCTTCTCTTGAAAGATCTTTACATATTTTCTAGTCATAGCTATGTACTTTTAAACTTTACTCTTCTATATCTTTATGTTGAGCATCATTATGTTCATGCTTTCTGAATAATTTTTACTTTATTTTTTTATTTTATTATTTTTATTTCCTTTTAAGTTTTGTAAACCTTTTTGCACACACAGGGTTTGATTGTGTTCCCAGATGAAAGTCCTGGTTATTGGTTGATGGCAGTGGGTATATGGAATATACTGTTTGAACAAACAGCACTTGATGACAAGGTTGGCTAAAGTCAAACTCTTTCATAATTTTTTTTCTTTGGGTACCAGGTTGTCTTTGCTGCTTTACCCCTTTTTCAGGCATTTAACCCAGGCTAACACATGTGGGTGTGTGGTGGTGGTCAGCATTTATATACCAGATAGAAAAGTGAGGCTGAGGATACTGAAAAGCTGAGAGTGGCTGTTGTTTATGCAGCTTTGCTTGTCTACTTCCAGGATCCTCCTCTCTCCCAACCACATTCTCTCCTCTGGGAAGTGCTCCCAAACTTACTTCTTTTCCTTTAAATAATAACAACCCAGTAACCTTCCTGTTGTCTTATCTTCCTTCCCTTGAATTACTGCCTTGTACTTTGTTTTCAGAGTGGTGTGTTCACCAGGCCAGGCAATCTGTGTTGTAGTGTTTTCCAAAATGTCATGTAAATATGCAGAGCCACAGAAGTGATTTGTTGCCAGTAACATAAATAATACTTCTTGGACAAGGGAAATCCAAGTAGAAGATTTTTTGCTTAGCAGAAGATTTCTGTTAAAGCCAGATTCTTCTGCTCCAAAGCACAGCATTTACCCACATTATAATTGGTGTGAACTTTGGTTTCATCCGATGATGTTTTCAGACTTTTTAACTGAATTCCACCTCTTAGAAAAGGAAAGTAGAATCTTTCAGTGTCTTTCTGCCAGAAGGCTCAAAGGTGATATTTGTTAGGGGGAGGGGAAGATCCTGCATTGTTTGGCTGTGACTGAAGGACCAGAACTTTGCTGTGAAAGGAGTTTTGTACTTTTATTACACAAAAATAATGTGGAGGGTAAAAATAAAATAAAAAACAATAGGTTGTGTGGTCAGAAACATGGTCAGGAACAAAAGTAGCTGTAAGTCCATTGCAGGTAGATGTGAAAATAGGGGAGACTCAGGGATCTTCAGCCTGGAGTTGGAAGGAACTCAGTTGAGTGACTTCAGGTTTCTGTGTCTCCATAATATGTCATAAAGACAAATTACAGAGCTGTCACTTTGTCTTACGAGAGCTGCAGGTCCCCAGGGAGGCTCTGCAGCATTGGGAGATGATCAGAGCTAATGACACAGCTGGATTTTGAAGCTGCTGTGTTACAAGCCTCCCTGCACCTCTGGCAGTGTCAGAAGGGAGTAGTGATGTGGAGGCAGTGATCTGGTTCTCATTTTTCAGATTGCCTAGTCTCTTGTGGGTGTTACAGAGACTTTTCTGCTGCCTGCCATGAACTTGCTTGGTGTTTACTCAGTGACTCTACATGATGGCAGGTGCTGCCTGGCTCTGGCAGCCCTGGATACAATTTGTGTGTAATTAGATAAAAAATCATGTTCCCTTAGTGCAGGGGGTTTAGAGTTTTGTAGACGTTCAGCTGGTGACAGGCAAGTGTGTTTTAGAGCAGTGTGTGCTGGCCTGGGGCTGGAAACTGCTGTGTTCATCCCTACCACTGATGGAATCTTCATGAGCTAATTAGGAAATTCTGCTTTAGGCCATGCCTTTTTCTTGTTTCATGAAAAAAAATGTTATGTTCAAACTGTAGAATCAATCCACAGTAGTTTGCAGGTAACAGGCACTACTTGTGGTTGGCTTAGTGGTGAATCTTAGCTTCTGCTGCTGTGGATGTGCTGAATGTTGGATGATTGGCAGATTCAGAGCTGCTGGTTGCATGAACAAAAGAATTGTAATCTGTGATCAGGTGACTGCCTGCAGGTAGAGCTGCTGCGATGCAAAGCTGTCTTGGTTTCATCTTAGCCTCTGTGAAGTGTTTTAAAGCATTTATTTCAGATCAGGGGAGCATTTTAGCACCCCCCCTGCTCACCCCTGTTCTGTCCTTCCTGTACCTGAAGTTAATCATCAACCTGACCTTTCACAGAGGGGTGTTTTGCACTGCCCAAAGCAGCCTCATGAACAAGCTTTTGGACTCTTGCACATAATACAGGAAACAAAGATCCTGCTCACTGTCCTTCCCTTGCTTTGACCAAACCGAATGGAACTGTGTGTTCCTGAGTCACTCAAGGCTTTTGAGAGTTAGTTCAGTTGTTCATATTGAACAATTTTTTAAATCTCCTGATGCAATTCCTAAGTAACTCCTAAATATTTTCTCCTTTTGAGATTCTTTGAGTGCCTTCAGATGACAAGCAGTATCATGGTATTATGAAAATACAGAATGATGCTAAAGAGGTAAAAATGTCTGTGTGCCTACAGGTTGCCCAGAGGAGCTTGGCTGCCCCATCCTTGGACGTGTTTAAGGCCAGGTTGGACGGGGCTTGGAGCAACCTGGGTCCCTGCCAATGGCAGGGGGTTGGAATGAAACGGTCTTTGAGGTCCCTTCCAGCCCAAACCATTCTATGAATTAAAGGTGTGAGTTATGTGGCAGAGCAGTGACCAGCTCTGTTCTGTGGTTGTGTTGGAAGCCACATACCACTCTGGCATTTAATACTTGTGCAGGCAAAAGTTGAGACCTTGCCCCAGAAGGGTGTAGTTCTTCTGTAAGTAATGCAGGAATCTCCACAGCCTCCTGTCTCCAGCAGATTTTGAATTTTTTGTCTGGAAGAGCCACAGACTACTTGTGCTTGCCATGTAGGAGTAGCCAGGAGGTGTCACAGGCAGAACTTTTGTACCAATCAGTGCAAAAGATTTATTTTAATATTTTTGCAGCTGCATCCCTCAAGGGTTGTTTTTAAAACCCTCTGTATTGTGTAGCTCATTGTTCAGCTCTTACGGGTAGTAGAATTTTAGTTCTCAGGAGTCTTAAGTTTCTAGTAGTCTGTCTTCAATCCCATTCTCCCATCTTTCTTTCCCATAAAAACCCAGCATGGTTGGAAACCTCCAGTTAGAAGTGAAGCAACATGTGGCACTTCAAATGTCATAGTGTGAACCAAATGTGAGCTTCCAGGGGATTCTCTGCTGTTGCTTCATCTTCTCTTGTCTTGCTTTTTGCAACTGCTCATGTGCCATGTAAGCTGATCAATGTAACAGAAGTCTTTCACGGGAAGTGAACTTTGGATATGGAACATATTTTTCCAAGATGTGATGCCATTGGTGGTGTGTTGATGCTGAAAAGATATTAAAATATCTTGGCTTCAGATCTTCTGGGTCATTGAATTTCTGAACCTTTGTCATCTAACTTGGTGTATCCATGCTATATTTGGACAGCTGACTTGCTTTTTTAGACACCTCATCTAGATTTAAAATAAAAACAGCTTGTGTTGATTGCTACACTACTGTTTTAGCTGAAGTGAATTTGGGTGTGTACTCAGAGTTAAAAAAAAATAAGAACTGAGGGATGCTGAATTGGGTTGGCTGCTGCCAGTTGTGCTCCCTCCTGCCCACTTCCATAAGCACCCATCCCACAGCCATTCCAGTGCCAAGGCAGCTCTGGAGCTGCTTTGTTTTCTCCTAGTGCCTGGGGCTGGAGCTGGTGGTGGCCAGGAGCTGCTTCATGTGGTAAGGAGGTTTCCTCTTAACCCCCAGTAAGAGCCTGGCAGTAGTCCCAGTCACAAACCAGTGCATCTGGTGGAGGTTTCCAAGTGACAGCTTCAGGACTGGAGAAAAGGATTTATTTGCTGTCAGGTTTAGAAACCAGGCATGGGAACATGCCTATGGTACATCGTGTCCTTTTTCAGGTGCTGAGAGACTGTCCAGGTCTTTCAAAATCCTTCCAAGGAGCCTGTCTGTCAGCACAATGAAGCAAGGTTTTACCCTTCCCAGCACCAGATGTTTGGATTTAGCTTTAACTGGTTATGGAGTGTGGTACTGAGGTTTGGAGAGCTCTGTGGTGCCATGTTACCTGTTGCTGCAGTAGTTGTTTTCCCTGTAGTTTGCTCTTAACCTGTGGGTTTTCTTCATCTTCTGAGCACTGATGTTACAAGTTCCCATGGCAGCTTCCAAGCTCTCAAGTAGGTGCTGTCCATCTACACAAAAACACTTATGTGGGCATCGTAGGACACTGACAGTCCTGGTGACCCTGGAGGAGTGTCCCAAGGAGGGGATTAATTTTTAACTCCAGAACAGATTTAGATATTGACTTGCCAGGAGAACTCTCCAGTTCAGTTAAAAAAAAACCCTCCATCTCTGTGAGTCTAAAGTTCTAACTGTTGATGTTGGACAGAAATCAGGTACCTAGCTCATGTCTCCTCCATCACAATGTTTGTCCATTGTCACAAAAAGACAAGTGTGACATGTTTTCTATGGATAAAACCTTGGCTTGACTCAAAAGGAGGCCATAAAATGGTAATACATCTGAAAGACATTATGATTTTTCCCCTCACACTTTCTTAGTCCTGTTGAGAGAATTCAAAATAGCTTCACGAAATTGCAAGTAATTTCTTCTTTTTTACTTTTTTTTGTTTACAGTTTTAGGCGTAGAGCCTGGGAGCAGTGATTTAAATGAGATCAGTTATACAAGATGTACAAAGGGAGGGTTGGGACCTGGGAGATGGACAAGTAGTCCAGACTGAATAGAAGTGACAGGTCTGTGCAGGTCACAGCCTGGCCTCCCTGCCTTCATGGTGGCCACTGCTGTCCAAGTCCTTGTTTAACTCAAGAGGCAGAAGCAGCTTTCATAGTAGATAATTCACTTCTGACTCAGTTGGATAAATGTCTCAACCATCATACAGCAGTTCAGGTCAACATACAGAGTTTCATCTCCAGCATTGTGCTTTCCTCCTTTTTTTTTTTTGTGGTGCCTTGTATTCTCATTTTTATGAGCAGTTACCACTGTGTGTGTGCTGCTTTTTCTCCTCCATCTGTACAAGCTTATTTCCAGAGCTCTTGTTTTGGAGGATGGAATTTGGAATGTGTCTGGAATAGAAAGTGATGTTGTCACCACAGTGATTGCGTTGGAGGTAGAGGCTGTGGGATCACGTTATCACCTTCGAGCAAATTTTATTCTTTATTGGTCAGAAGTTGCAGTTCTTTAGGTTGGAAAAGACCTTTGAGTTCAACCCAGCACTGTCAAGCCCACCACTAAATGATGTCCCCAAGTGCTACACACTTTTTAAATCCCTCCAGGGATGGTGACTCTGCCACTGCCCTGGGCAACCTGTGCCAGTGCTTGACAGCCCTTTTGATGAAGAAATTTTTCCTAATATCCAGTCTAAAGCTCTCCTGGCACAATGTGAGGCTGCTTCCCCTTGCCTGGTTACTTGGAAGAAGAGCCTGATGCTCACCTGGCTACAACTTCTGTCAGGGAGTTGTGGAGAACGAAAAGGTCTCCCCTGAGCTTGCTTTTCTCAAGGCTGAGCCCCCCCAGCTCCCTCAGCTGCTCCTTACAGACTTGAGCTCCAGAATCTGAGACAGCACTGGCCGAGTGTGAACTTTAACACTGTGAGTCAGCATTGGCAGCCTTTATACTGGATCAGGTGCCCTCTTCCACAGCCAGAGTCCTCTCTGTTGCTGGACAGCTGAGCAGAAATGTGGCTGTAAAACCATGACTGATCCAGGTGAAAGGTGTGCTCCCAAATCCGTGTGTAGTGAGTGTCTCAGTGCCAAGGTCTCCTGTCCTTCCTGGTGTCCCAGTACAGGTTGAACCTGCAACACAGAGCAGTCAGCTCCTCTGAAGGAAGGTGTGTCCTGGCATATTTGAGACTGACCAACCAAGGACTGCAGGTCGATGCATTTAGGTTCCCTTCTGTGTTTGAACTTGTTCCCGGCTTCTGGTTTTGGGATGCTTGGAGCAGGGGACAGTTTGTCCATCCCTACCTCCTGTGACAACGTTGCCTACCTGGAGTGCTGTGTGGCAGTAGCAAACCAAAATGCTGTTTGCAGGCAGAATTACACCTTCTGTTTCTCCTAAAGTGGAATACCAAGACTCCTGCCCGTGCAGAAAAGAAGCTATGTGGGAGTAGGAAAGGAAGGGATGTGCTGGCAGTAAGCATGAATGTGTTGTCCTTTCTCTTTTGTTGTTTAAAACATTCTGGGGGATGGTGACACCAATAGCTGGAGCCTGTGTGGAAGTGGTTTTGTCCACTGTTGGGTACCAGTGATGTTACAAGCAAACCTGAATTGCTAATTAATGAATTTAAACCCTGCTTTAGGTATGCAGAGAGTGACCAGGGATTTATGCCACTACTGAGTATCTCCATAACTCATTTTGTTTGGATACACACCAACCAGGGCTAGCTGTCCCTATATCAGTCTCAGCAGCTCCTATATTATTTGCCACTGAACTTCAGCAGTGATTGTTGCTTATTTACCTGCCACAATACTTGGCGTTGGTGGCTAGTTCAAATCATTAAAGTAAATTGCTCTGGTTTTGAGCCCTTGTCAGAAGGGAGTTGTTGGAGAGGCAGATTGGCACCATATCTTGCATATGTTCAATGGAGTTGAGAGGTTAAACCCAGGGAGTTACAGTGGGAGTTCAGCCCACCCCTGCCCAGGGATGTTTACACCTCACTGCCAAATTGTTTGCTAAAGTGGGGATCCAGTTTTCTATCACAGACATCTCTCTCTGCTCCACATCTCTCTGCTGTTAATTTAAACAAACAAAACCCAAGCCACAAAGACTTTGCTTCAAATGACAAGTTTGTAATAAAAAATTAGGCAAGTGGATGAAAGCAGAAAGCTCCCGAGGCTTAATGAGTTCATGCTCATTGGAAATGTCTGTCTTCTCCCAGTCTGCCCAGTTCCAGGTGTGAGCCCTGATGGTTCCCTTATTTCACTTGAGGTGAGATGACTCAGCTGAGAAGGGGAACATGGTCTTGTTGATTCTTGTTCTTTATGCAGAAAATCAGAATTTGTGTACCCCTCCTGCTGTGTGTGGTTTGAGAGCATCATCAACCCTGCTGAAGTATCAGGTGTTCTCCAGATTGCAGCTGGTGCCTTTTGATGAGTAAATTTGCTGTGGAGCTCAGGCACTGATTCAGTGCTGAGCACCAAGAAAGCATCTGAATAGCAAAGGAAATAAAAGGGGGCCAGAGCTATTCTGCCACTTCTTTTAGCAGTCAAGGCCCTAAGGAACATAACTGACCCCAGGCTGGGTGTGTCATCCCTCTTCACCAGGGTAAAATGTGTGTGCAGTGATGAGTGTCTTTAGTTTGCCTTACTTAACATTTGTAATAGTGAATTTATTTTTTAAAAAGGCAACACAAAACACATATTGCATTTGAGGAGGGAGCCCAGCTTGGCATATAGGAGCATGGGACTCCTCAGAGCATCTCTGGGAAACTGCTCTTTCTCATTCTTGGGGCTCTTACTGACGTACATGGTGAGAACATAAACCCAGCCATGCTAATACTGCCTTTCCTAGAGGTAAATATAGCAGCTGGGCTGTGAGGACCTATTTTAAAAGTGCTTGTGCCACAGAATTCCCTCAGTGCTGAGGGAGGGGGCTGTCCATCACATTGCTCTGGGTGTAACAGAGGACAGGAGGAATGGCTGAACTGTTGTGTTCCATGACAGCCATTCCAGCTTACTCTGGTCGGGTTTCTTGTGGATTTTGACAGTCTTTTGTGACAGGACAGACCTGTGAAGTATTTATTGTTGATGCTGGCATTCTGCTTACTCCTTGGCTTGCTTTTCCTTGCGACTGAGACAGGTGGGTCTGGCACATGAAGCTGAAAATAGCTGTGCTGCCTTTAAAAGCCAAGAGACCTGAAAATAGGTTAAATATAGTCCCCCTGTAAAGAAAGCTTTATACTTTGCTTTGGGAAGAATTTGTATGATTGTATTATTGAGGAAGGATCACAAAATGGGAATGCTGCTTATTTACAGCTTCTGTGATGTACCAATGTTGACTAAGCCAAATATATTACTGCTGCTGCTGGGTAACATCGAATCATCTTGATGGTCTGGGTTCTTCAGAGGCTGCATCATAGGGAACAGTATGGCTCCGTGATGTGTTGAAACATAATGCATCAATTTAAGCCCTAATGCATTTTGAAATGAAAGTATCATCATACACTTGGAGCTGTGCAGTGAGAAAACTTCAGTTACAATACCCAAACTGCTGCTCACGCTTGAGTACTTACTGGAATGTGAATATTGCAGCCCGATTCTGGATTTTAAAAGGCTGCCTATTGAGTACTTACTTTAACAAATAATTTTAGAAAGCTGTATAAAAATTCATGTCTATCTATATCTCGCAGTGGGATGTGGGAGGCAGCGAAAACACTTCTACAATCTGGAAATGGGCTGTGGGCTTCAGGTTTCCCACTCCTGTGTGGTTCTGACTCCAGAAGTTGGGTCTAAAAGCCTGGCTGGCTGGGTCTCTTCCTCTCTTACTGAAAAATGCAGTCAAGAAGATGATAAATACTCAGGTGCTATGGTTTGATTCCGGATCTTGTTCTTGGAGTATAGATTTGTCTAATTTAGTAAAGCAGGCTGTAAGCCAGGGAGTGGGTTAGGATGAAATGCTGACAAAGCACAGTGGAGTTCAGGCTGGGGATGAACAAGGAAAAGCCAGGAATGCAGCAGTAGTGACAGGGTGGGCTCTGAAAGTGAGATGTGAGAGAGGCTCTGCCCCTGGTGGTGCATTCATGTGGCATTTCCCAGAGCACGGGGGGTGTAATTAGTATGTTTGCAGGGCTCAGAGCGATGTACCAATGCAAATAACTTCTGGACCACTGAAATGCAAGTGAGGCTTCTCCCTGTTCAGCAGAGGGAGATTTTAGCTGAGTTACTGGGAGGCTGAGCAAGCCTGAAATTGGAGTTCAGTCTTGTGGCCTCCCTTAGGACATCATCCCTCATGTAGCATTCCAGTGTATTCAGTGGCAGCTGCACTTTGTAGTTTTAAGCTTGTTGAAAATACTTAATGAAATAGCTTGCAAGTAGTCTTGAGGCCACTGAAACAGCTGGATGAAGGGCCACTTCTGGAAGGGCATCACTTGGTTAATCACTGGAGAATCATCAAGTGATACGTTCCCTGGTGCCCACAGGTCTGTGTGAGCTGCTCTAGGGTAAGTAAGGATGGTCCTACCACATCCTTTGTTGCCAGAATGAGCTCTTTGCCAGCAAGTGCTTTAGCAGGAGCTGGAATAAGCAGTGCTTTGGCTTTATCCATGGTCTTATTGATGTTTCATTATGTGCATGGACCTGAGAGCTTTTAAGTGCAGAAACAGCCATTTCTTTTCCTTTTTTTTTTTCCAAGATAAGTGCTTGCTGCAGTGGATTTGTCACCTATTCCCCTGCCAGCCAAGACTTCTTACTGTACAGGACCTTGCTCACGTGTCCCAGGCCAAACAGGCTTTCCACAGATATTTGGGAGTATCTTGGGTGAAAAGCGTGCAGGATGAGACACAGAGCTGTGATGTGTCTTCTGTACTACATAGACTGGATGTGGGTAGGAAATGATGCGTGGTGCAGGCAGAGGAAGAGAAGAGGAAGACTTGAGGGGTTGAATGAGTCAATGTCTGCACCCTTTTTGATGTGTCTGCTGACTTAGAGCACAGTTGTGGATGGATCCCCTGGTTGCTGATGTCAGATCTGTCAACTGGATTTTGCAAATGTGCCAAGGGGATTAACTCTGTGTATGGAAGCGCCTCAGAATCCTCTGCTGCAATCCTCCTCAGGCTGGAGGGTTGGGATACTGTGCATTTCTATTTGTCATGTTATTTCTGACTGAGTATCATCTGGGGTCACTAAAGCCAATCTCTCTTTCTCTCCTTAGCTGAAGCTTGAAGATCGCTCAGTGGTCCCTCGAGATGTGGTCAGACACATGAGCTCCAGCGTAAGTGCTTTTTTTTTTTTGTCTCCTTTTGGTTGTGATACTGCTGCATGGATTTCTAGCACTTGCCAAATTGCCTGAATGGAGCTGGACAGTAATGCTTTGAGCATGTTCTATTTTTAGGTTGTTGGATAGACTTAGCTGCATCCAGTGAAAATGGAATTCTGCTAAGGCTGCCTCTCTACAGTTGGATATCTGCAAAGGTCTCCTGAGCAAGCAATCCCAGTCATGGTCAGGGAAGGAGACAAGAAGCCTGTCTACCCTGCCATTCTTAAAGTTTTACATTAATCCATTCTGAGATGTGGGGACAGTGGACCTGCTCTCCCAGACCTAACAGGGAGGTTGGAGTGGGGGCAGATCCCAGTTCTGCTGCTTGCCTTTGCCTCTTTGTGTGCTCTGGTAGAGAACTTAAAGGGAATATATTCAGACACACCTCTCAGTCTACAGTAAGCAGCATCTTTTCCAGCTTCTCCCAGAAATGCAGCAAACCCAACACTGCTGGAGCATCCAACACAGCTAGGTGGACAGAAAGCAAGCTGGTTCTTAAACAGCAGCTGAGAAGTGTTCCCTTTGCTCTTTCTGGATGCTGTTCTGTGTCCCAGCCACTCTGTTGTAGTTGTATGGCACTTGTGCCTATCGGAGATGTGTGGATTTGGAGTTTGTATGGGGAATACTGGGGAGGTGGTTGAGTATCGATGATCAGATGGGATGTGCTCTCTTTAGGAGCTCAGCAGGGTTGGTGGTTTCTTGCTGTGGCTCAGAGCTAACCTCTAACCCTGAGCCATATGGCCCTGCCATGTGCTTGCCTCTATCTTCTCTTGACTTGCTTCCAGCAATGTGGCTACCAAGGCTGTGATGAAGGAAGCAGCTGGCCACTAACTGCTGCAGTTGCACCACATGGTGTGCAGCCTGGTGCAGGGATAGAGAAGGCTGTTCTCTGACCTGGCTGCCTTGTTTGGGTTTTTGTGGTTTTTTAAATGAAGCCTTTTTTTGTCAATTAGTAGAAGTAAACCCACCCCTTTTTCACAGAACATTACAAAGAAAAAAAAAAGGAATGAAAAGCTTGAATGATAATTTGAAAATTGCTGAAGCAAAGTATTTCCTCAAGAAATTTAATGGTTGTTTGAAATGGAAATTTGAAGTCAAGATATCCTTCTAAAACTTCAGCTCTATGAAAGAGTTCCAATCCAAAACAATGAATGGGTAGAAAATGGAATTATCAGCTGTTCACAGTGTTGTACCTGGCACAGCTGGAGCCTTCAGTATATTCTTCTCACTCAGGAGGATACTTTGAGTCCTATCTCTCAATTGTTTGCTATCCAGTGCTTCTTAAAGTCATTTTAAGCTTTCAGGACAGCAGGTTGTTCTCATCTTGGCAAACATGGATGTGCTGCTTTTGTTTGCAATTTCCATTCTCATTTGAGCAGAAATTGGCTCCCCTGGCTTGCTGCACATGTTTTGGTAGATATCTACCCAGCAGTTGTCTTGCACATTCGTTTTTGTCCATTTGCATGTTCAAATAATGATATTTGCTTGACCCTTGTGGCCAGTAACTTCATTTTTTAAATTGATGGAATGGTGAGATTGTAACTCAATTTCTTACCCTCAATTGTTTTAAATGTTAGTGGTAAATTAAACAATAAACCCCTTTTATCCCAAAGAAAACCTTCACCTGCTAACAGATATATTCCAAAAATTACAGGAGCATTTAAAATAGAAAACCTGCAAGTGTTAGCCTGCCAAATTCAGGATGTGGGATGGTTGCCCTGCACTAGTTGGCTTGACAAATGGAGAATGTGGAACTTATTCTGTATTCAACACACTCTCTTAGGGCTTGTTTTAACCTTGAGCGGGAAGGACTTGAAATCCTCTGTTCCTCAAGAGAGGAGAGCTGACTCAAATCCATGTGCTTCTCATCGAGCACTGAGTGTGGGGAAAGACTGCTTCAGGGGGAAATGCATAAAATGAGATCATTTTCACTGAATACAGTTGGGCCTGAAAGTCTAATCCAGCTGGATGAGAAGCAGGAAAAGTGGCAGAGTCAATTTTTCCAGGTGATATGCTAATTTGGGGAAAAGGTAAGAAGTAGGTCTGTAATCTGTCAGACACCTGGATTTTGTTGCTTCAAAGGATGCTGGGCTATGCTGTCCCTTTTAAACAAAGGAGTAAGGGTGGTGTAAAGATGCTCTTCTTAGAAAAGAGAGTGCTGAGGGAAAGAGTAGAAGGATGGGAGGTAGAAGATATGGGATTGAAGGCTGTGTTTCCAGAGCTGCTGCACTCTGGGATGAGAGTTTGCTGTTCTGCCTTAAAGCCTTGTCTCTGGTGGGGAAGGAATCCATTCACTGCTTAAATATTCAGTGTGGTGCATGATGTCAGGGTAGCAGAAGCAGCAGGAAGAAGGTCTAGGGAGTGCATTTAGTTGTGGAGTGAGTGGGGCTTGAACCCATCAGCTCTCCTCTCTCAGTTCAGTCACCTCCCTTTTCCAGTTCTGCTGTTGGGGTTGATGGAAATGGATTTTTGTAACAGAACTGTGAAATGTCAGCTGGTTTCATTTGGCCCCTCCTTTAGTGAGATCAGCTAATGAAAGGATGGGTGTGCTTGAGCTGTGCCAGGCTGAGGACCTGCCGTGGAAGATGAGACAAGTTGGCAATGTCTCTTTTTGGGACTGCACTGCTGAGTGCTGCTATAAATTCAGAGTGATTCAGCAGAACCCCTCAGCCTGCAAATCTGCCTCTGTGCAGGCTAATGTTTCATGTGACGGGGAAGTAAATAAACTCATAATAAAGGAAGGTTCAGTGGCATGTGAGGGAGGAGAACTGTGACTCAACAGCCCTATAGGTCCTGGGGTTGCTCACAACATTGATTTCTGCTGTCCTAACCACAGACAGGGCTCTGCACTTGCTCAGGCATTTTATAACTGGAAGGAGAAGCAAGCTGAGCTAAACCTGTTGCTTTTGGCCATGACAAATAGCACCCACCTGTGTTAGGTGGGAGGCACCTTTAGGGTGGTGCAGGCACCTTGTCCGTGGGGAAGCTCACTTAGAGAACAAGCAGAGAGTGTTGGATTACATCAGTGACTCCAGTCCTGGTTTTATTGCTTGCTATACTTTCACCATCCATTAAAGGGATTTTAGACCAAGAGACAATGTGATCCACAGAAATCACAGGTGTTGCATTGTGTCCTGTCTCAGAGCTGCTGTCATGTTGGCTGCTGATAAAGGAAAAATTAATTCTGAAATGCGCAGCGCAGGGCCAAGGAATTTGCTTCTTGAGTGTTTTTTGGTTCTGACTAACGAACAGTCTAAAACACAGGGCCTGAACTGCAAAGCACAGCCAGAGGATGGTGTGGGTATACTTATTTTAGCTTACTCTGGAGAAAAAGCAGGGCAAGTGGCTGTGCTTTAGCCTGCAGAAGCTGTGGGTTTGTTGAGCAGGTGCCACTTCTGAGCAGACCTCACTCATCCCACGGCTCGAATCGTGCTGGCAGCAGCTGTTGTGAAGCCAGTGTAGTTCTGGCCAACCCTTTTCAGGTGAGAGTGATGGTACAGCTCTGCTGGGCTCTTTTCTGGCAGCCTGTGCAGGCAACAAGCTTAGCTGCAGTCTGTTGTGATGGAGCTGAAGCTGGGAAAGGCTCCCTTTGCTTCCCAGCCCTTCTGGAAAGGAATGGGAGTGATATGTGGAGCAGCTGGAGGGAATGAGCCCCTGCTGCTTTGGGGTCTGCCAGCCTGGCTCTCCCAGCCCTCCTGGCTGTGCTGGCACAGCTCAACCTGGGGCAGGTCCCACTCTCCTGATCCCGTTGTCTTGGAAGCCTCAGGGCTGCAGAGCACTGGGCTGTGGTGTGAGGAGGGAACTAGCAGCAGGCAGGTGGAAAGCAAGCCAGCCAAAAGGGCTGAGCAGTCTGTCCAGGAATTACCCAGGACTGTCTTTGCTCCAACTGCTAGTCCTCAAGATGAAACTGAATGAGTTGAACACCAGCAAACTTCTGAATTCCCACAAGGGCTGCCCAGGGCTCTTTGAGTGAAAGCCCTGACTAAAAATTTCCTGGGGTTGAAAGAACAGAACTGAGCAAACAAATCCACTTCTTGCAGGATATAAGCCCTTTGAGTGTTGTGCTCAAGTTCTGCTGGAGCAGAGACCTTGATGTTTGAGATAAGGACAGCTCATACCAGGGCATTTGCCATGCTGGCCCTCAGTCAGCTTTGATAATGGACTTGTGGTCTTTAATAAATAAGAATATCGATTGTCCCAGCTGTCAGGAGGCTCGGGCAGCTGCTGCCTTTGACAGTGTTTGGGTTAGCAGCCCTTCCTTGAAGGCCTCCACCATATGTGTGAGCAACATGCACATTGTGTGCTCCCTGCCAAGCTGCCCCCAGAAGGCTCCTGACAGCATGCCTTCTTTTCTTTGGGACAAAAAAGATTAAAACTTCGTTAAAAAGTGAGAGAGATAATGACAAACCATCTTATAATTAGACCAACTGTAAATTATCTGGCTGTAAACCTTGAAATTTGACCAAAGGTGCCAGATTTTTATTTTTTTTTTCAGTATGGCACAAAATAAAGGCCATTTATACTGTCCTGCAAAATTATGTGAGTGAAAGTCACAACAGCTTTAAAGAATTTCTGTTTTGTTGCTGATTTACCCTGCCTTTGCTGACTCGGCAGTACCTGCACATTGGTCCTGTGGAGCTACAGTTGAACAGAGCAGGGAGCCAGGCAGATTATAAAGCAAGTAAATACTAATCACCTGATTTAGTAAGGTCTTATTTGACCAGGTGCAGGACTCTCTGCTTTAGCAGCCATTTCAAATTCTAACTGAAAGACTTCTAACTGGGAAGAAAACACTACAGTAGGTCTATAATAGTGACCTCACCTACTGAGCTCCCATAGTGTTTTGTGAAATGCCCTTGCAGAACAAGGACCTGAAAGGTAAGAGGGAGTTTAGTTTTAAAATTTATCTCTTCACTTACAACTTCTACAAAACACATACATCTGTATGTAGGACCTCCCCTAGGTAACAAACCCTTTTTGCCTTTTGTGTTTTCAGGACAGTCAGTGTGGAACTGTAATTGACGTCAACATTGAGTGTGCTGTGAAGCTGGTGGGAACCAACTGCATCCTTTACCCTGTCAACAGCAAAGACCTGCAGCATATCTGGGTGAGAACACAGCCAAAATACACACGGGAGCCAGGGCTTGGTGGTTTGGAGGGATGCTGCTGTGCTTCAAATCTGTCTTGAAGACGAAGCATCCATGTTGTGCAAGATGCATCTGCAGTTTGGTTTTATTTTAAACTTGCTGCAAGCAGCCTCCCTGGGAGAAGATGATGCAGCATCTCCTCATCTCCCCATCTGTTCTGTGTTTCTCATCACATTGCTGAGACTAAATTGTTTTGAAGGGCTAACTGACATTAAATTCTGTGAGAACTCCTGCACTGAGTGTGGAAAGCTGGTGTAGCAACCTGACTGGGGCAGCCCCAGAGCTGCTGAGCTGCGACACCACTGCTGTTTAAACAGACTATAAAAATGCTGAGATGAGTCAGGCAGATTTCTGTTAAGCTGGAACAGTCTCAAACATATCTGGTTCTCTCTTTGAGTGGGTAGGTGATTTCCAGAGACCAGGTGGGGTAGGATTTCATCGTTCTTTTTCCTCTGAGATAAAGAAAATTTGGGAGTAAAGAGCAGGAATGTCGTAACTCATTCCAAGTCACAGCCTGTGGGAAGACAGTAGGATGTGAGCTCCTCTGGGATGAAAAATTAGTCTTAGTGATGAAAATTGGCTCCAGCTACAACAATTGATATTTATAAGGTTTTGTTTCCTGTTTTCATCACAGCCTTTCATGTATGGTGACTACATAGCCTATGACTGCTGGCTGGGCAAGGTCTATGATTTGAAGAACCAAGTTATCCTCAAGCTCTCCAATGGTGCCAGGTACTTCTCTCCTTCCTGTGGAAGACTGTCCCCTCTGGCTTTCACAATCCTGATTTGTTTTATGAGAGCAAGAAACAGTTGGGGCTTCATTTACATAGTGATAAGTTATCTGCTTGCATAATCTTCAGATGTAGAGCAAGAGAATACATCTTTCTCTGAAAACATTGAAAGTTATTGACAGCCCTCTGGAAAATCTGTAGTCTGAAAGGCGACAATTTTTTTCAACCCCAGCAGATCAGTGCTCCAGAACTAAAGCACCACTGGTCTTTAAACTGTTTCTCCTCTGCAAAAGTAGCTGTTTAAGATGAGTGGTTGTTCCAGACTACTTCTCAGTAGGAGTGCTGCAGGGGGAATTCTTACCTTAAAAAAAGGGTCTGTGAAATTCTGGAAACTTGCAGGCTAGTGGTTTTCATCAAAGATGAAAAAGCAGCCCAAGATAGAACAGCTGTTCTTTTTCACTGAATTTTTTATAAATGAAAACACAATCCAAAGTCTAGAGAAGGATTTAACCAGAGATACTGAAAGAAATATTTGGTGAAATTTCTGCAAAGCCAGCAGAAGGATCTGAATTCTGTTCCTCTTGCATGTGAGACAGTAACTTGTGTGCTAACCCTTGTGAATTCACTACATCCACTCTGCTACTGTGGCCTGTCTTATCCAGCAAACCCTTGGTGCAAGGGAAGGAAGGAACCAGTGGAGGGCCAAGAGGCGTATGGGCCTGGCAGCTGGGGAATAACCCATCTGCCTTGTAAATTGAGTGTTGACATTGATGTTTAAAACACAACAATCAAATCCACAATCCTGCAGCCAGCTTTGAGTCTAAGAAGTGAGTAATGTGAGATGATTGGATCTCACAATGTGGATGCATCTAAGAGTTTGGCTGTGTTACTGTGCAGTTAACCCAGGCTGGAAGGTTCTTAGGTGTATGTTAAACTGGGAGTGAAAAATAGCCACACATCTCTATCTGTAATGCCTGCAGTTACTGGTGCAATTTAAAACCTTGCCTGGAATCTTGTACTAGCTGCTGCACAGCTGTGGAAAGTGAGGTAACTTTTTGCAAAACCTCTTCTTAATGAATCGTTTGAAATGCCACCAGAACTCACTCTGGAAATGAAGCTATTACTGAAGAAAATATGCCCAAGTTGCCTTTAGTTCCCAGCATGGTGTGAGCAACAAATGGGACCTTTGCAGCAGACAGATCTTGTCCAGCACCCAGCCTGTTACTTAGCTTGGTTTTTTACATGCTGAATGTGACCTTTAGATACCTTTAATGCTTTTACAGCTTGTCTATAACCAGTTTTTCTCTGGATCATAAAAGCTCAGTGATGCACCGCTGGGTGCATGGCCAGACGTGCTCAGGCAGTGTCAGTCCCTCGGGTGCTGTTTGCTTTTGGGGTGGATGGCTCTGGGAATGTGACAGTCTGTCTCCTGTCTGCTTTCCAGGTGTTCCATGAGCACGGAAGATGGAGCCAAGCTGTATGACGTTTGTCCCCACGTCAGTGACTCGGTGAGCAGCTGGGTCTCCTGAGAGTCCTTCTGATCAACTTTGTCTTGGAAACTTCTTTGTGCAGGAGGGAAGGAGAAGGCAAAATTCGTAGGCATTTATTAATCCTAAGAATTAAATGGTGTATCACATACAGTAACAGTTTAAAGGTGATGTTAGTAATGAGCAGGTTTTGAGGAGGTATTACAATGAATACATCCAACTGATTTCTGTGTAAACAGCTTGTGTAACGCACTGTCAGATGGCTGGTGTCAAGGCAGTTCACTCACTGCTCCTTCTATATGCACATGCTTCTAAAGAAGGCTCTTACTCCATTTACTGCTTTCAAAAACTGTTCCTCTTCTGGAAAAAGGCATTTTGTTTAACAGGTGTTCTGCTAGAAGCAGGTTTTCAGATCATGTAAAATAATGTTTCTTGTTACTGCAGTCCATGGCATGCTTTGAATGGAGCCCTGCCACCATACTGGCATTTTCCAAATCACGTAGCAGGGAAGGTTTTGCTGGCTTTTGGGCAAAACAGTTTGCTGTGTGGTGGGACCTAACCTCTCTCACCTTCAAAGGCTGATGACAGCTTGCTTGTTCTTCCAAAGGGCCTTGCTGCACTCCTGGCAGCAGTGTTGGGAGATGACGGAGGATGACGTGTGATCCTTAGGAGCTGGCAAAGCACTGAGCTCTTCTCCTTCCTACCCTTCAAAGCAAAGGTCCCTTTGATCTAAAACTGCACTTCTGCTAAAACTTGATGGCAGCCTGTTGAAGAGTAAATGGAATATCAGTTCAGTAGGATGTGCTGCTGTGGTTTTCTGGTTCTGTACACAGAAGGAGTGGTCTCTTGCTCGATGTTCTCCAGTACCTCAGTCTCAGCTACTTGGGTTGTGCAGTGGGTTTTCTGCTCACTAAGTAGATGTCATGGCAACATTCAGCTTCTGGTTACCCAATTTTGAGATGGCTTGTTTTGAGTCAGGCTGCCTTTAAAGTGTACATAGTCCTCTGGGGAGTCACAGCTTGGGCTGAATCACAGGCTGTCTCCAGCGTTACTCTTGATGCTGTGCTCAGAATTGCTGTGTGTTAGATGCTTACCTGGCTTAGCTCTTGTCACACTGCTCTTATCCCTTCTGACAAAGTACAAGACTCGATGCAGTTTTGTGCACAGTATTTTATCTACCCTAAACTGCTCTGTCCGCCCCCACACTGAATCTCAGTATCAGTGGGAAGGAGTTCTAGGAAAGCAGTTGTTGTGTTTACTGTCCTGTTTTTGTTTTCAAAGAACTGTCATATTAACTAATCCACCTGAGACAGGAATAATACTTACACACTTAATTTGACAAACAGAGGAGTGAAGGCACACTCTGCCTCTGAAAGCTGTAGGTGCTTGAATTAGAGCATGGAAGAGAGATGTCCTTGCCCAGCTGATCTGGGCTACCTTGTTAATGAGAACCTCTCTGTGGAAATATGCATCTTTTGTTTCTTAAAAGTACCTTTGTTTCTCCTGCACCAAGTCCTGGTCCTGTCTGAATATGTGACAGAGCAGGTTGCTATAGGAACTGCTGGGCTGCCTTCAGGAGAAGATGAGCTACAGGAGATGGGCATCTTGCAGACTTTACCTTTATAGTTAATTTTACTGGTCACAAAAGATGGAAGGGAAATGCTGGAATATTAAATCTTGGAGTCCTTTATGCTGCTTTTCTCCCCTCCATTTCCCCCACAGGGTCTCTTCTTTGATGATTCATATGGCTTTTATCCTGGACAAGTCCTCATCGGGCCATCTAAAGTGTTCTCCAGTGTGCAGTGGCTCTCAGGTGTGAAGCCTGTTCTGAGCACAAAGAGCAAGTTCAGAGTGGTGGTGGAAGAGGTAAGGACTGACACCCTGCCACATGGCCACCTTCTGCCGAGCACAGTCCCAGGCTGGCTGTTTGGAGCAGAGTCAGCTTGCCATGGTAACCTCCCAGGAGCAAATGTGCTGTGGCTGTGGTGACAAATTTCTCCTTGGGCACTGGCAGGACTTTTTGAGCATCCTAGCAAGGGTCCCTGCTGGAACCCTGTAAAGTGATCACGTCAGTACACTCAGAGGGCAGTACTGCTGATCATTAGGGTAGTAGGAGCACATCTTCTATTGAAACTTAATGCTGCATGCTGTCCAAAAAGGGAGAAATATTGCTGAGTCTTTGCTTAAAGAAGGAGCAGCTCCAAATCCATTACCATATTTCTATGTGACATTGGACTGCTGATCTATATGTACCATAGCTTCCTTCCCAAGCCACTTGTCTTTCCTTGAAGCTAAAAGCTGTAGAATCTCTGCATTGTCAGGAGTCAGGCTGTGGGGGCACTGGAGTTGTCCTGGATGTGGTAAAACTGCACTTGCCCATATTAAATGATAAAAGCAGGTTTGCTGCTTTCCTCTGTGTGTAAACTTTCAGATCTGAGACACTGGTCTGGGAAAGTCTCTGAAAAGTTAAATTGCCTTTTCTGTCATTGCATTGTAGGTACAGGTGGTGGAACTAAAGGTTACTTGGATCACTAAAAGCTTTTGTCCTGGAGGTACTGACAGTGTGAGCCCTCCTCCCTCAATAATCAGCCAGGACAAGCTGTCCAGGTGAGATCCCTTGAAAACCCCTTTTCACTCCCAGCACCCATGCCCTGCACAGGCTGTGGGTGACAGGCCTACCAAGTGACCAGACACAATGCTGCCGTTTCCAGTGGGGTTTTTTTCCATGTTGCATACCTGCATATGCCAGAGCTTCAAAAGAGCAAGATAACAACTTCTGAATTAGTTTAGCAGACACTTGAGTTACCAGGACGAAGGCAAGCATCCCACTAATGCTAAGTTCCCTCCAGCTGACAGGTGCATAGAGTGGTGTGTGGCAGCAGCTTCCTTCTTCCCTTGTCCTTTCACTGCTGCTTGGGCAGGCTGCATCTCCGTGTGGGGCTGGGGTGGGGCTCAGGGGTGCGGCTGCAGCCAAGGCTGGTACTGAGGCAGTAACTGGTGCCCTCTGCAGGCTGCAGCTGCCAGAATGGGCTGGGAAAGCTCAAAGGACAAGTCAGATGAGCAACAGCACTGTCAGCGTGAGTCCTGGCTGGGGCTCATGTGCTGGAGGGGGGTGGCTTTCAAATGACAGCAAAAAAAACCCAAATATCTCTTGGCAGCTCTCTAGGGGGAAGGGGGGAGCTCCAGGGAGAGGAGTGACTTAAGTCCCATCCAAACCCTTTGTATCCCCACCCAGTCCCTGGTGAGATTCCTGCTTCTCCTTTAGAATTGTGTGCCTGGAAATTATTTAGTGTGGTGTTGTGCCACCCCTGAAGCAGTGCTGTTGGTGTGAGGCCATGCCAGCCTTGTGAAGGCCATGGGCACTGCTGGGTTCTGTTACTGTTCTGTGCTCATGGCTTTCCTGTTCTGCCAGGGTAAAGCGTCTGGGGTGCTTTGACCATGCCCAAAGGCAGCTTGGAGAAAGGTGCCTCTATGTGTTCCCAGACAAAGTGGAACCTGCAAAAATCACCTGTGAGTGTCCTGAGAGGAACTGTGTCCTGGGTGAAGGGTCAGTTGCCAAAAAGGTGAGTTGAGGGGTTGAGGGAGGCGTTGACTTCTCTAAGCATTTCTGGTCACTGTGGCTTTTAAAGCAGAGATCTTCCTGGTAGTCATGTGGTCTGAAATGTGACTCCTGAAGTGGTTGTGAAGAGTAATGGCTTGTTGTTGCCAGCAGAGGAGTCACCTTGTGGAGCAGTCTGACTGCACTGGGTGAAGCAGGCAGCTAACACCTTGAGAGAACATGAACAGGGCCTCAACACAGAGGTGTCACCTTGCAGGGGTCAAGTGTGCTCTGTCAGCTGGGACTTAAAAATATGTTGTTTTCCTTAGCATTCTCATGGAGCTGAAATGTTCAGTTAAATTCTTGGCTGTGGTGAAACAAGGAAGTTGTTTTTGCTTCCTAGGCCAAGTGAGTCATGCTATGGTCTGTACCTGCTGGCTGTGGAGCCATGCTGTTCCTAGAATAACAGGATGTCATCAGTGTGTAGATGGTGACCTCCCTGCATGGCTGTGCCTGTTACATAGATTAACTTGTGCAGCTTCTTGTGACCTCCCATAACAAAACAGTTCAAAACATGCTTAAAATAAGCTGAAGGAGCAAAGCTCACTTTCCGTGGGCTAGTGCACTGCTGCTCCTGAGCAGCGCAGTGTGAGATGCTGGTTTGCAGAGTGCTCTGGTGCAGGTGAAATATGCAGAGCTCCATGGGTGCACAAAGCTGAGCATTCCCCAGGTTGGCTGGCAGCTTGCTGAGTGTTCAGGCCCAGCTCTGACCCATGTCTGCCCTCTCCAGGTGAGGCGGCTGCTGAAGAAACAGATCGTGAAGATCATGTCGTGCTCTCCGGAGTCTCAGGGCACCAGTGAAGCCCCTGACAAAGAGTCTGCTGCAGCTGCTGACCAGAAATCAGAAGAGCTTAAGCCTGATTCCAAGTGTGAGCTGGATGACTCTTCCAACAGTGCACCAAGTCCTGGGGAGAGAAAGGAGGAGCAGCCTGAAGAAACAGGGAAGGAGAAAGGGGGAGCAGCAGCGCGGCAGCAGCAGCCTCCCTTTCTCCTGAAGGATGAGGGGCTGCCTGACTACCGGCTTCAGTCCATGGAGCAGGATGCTGATGATGAGGCAGCTGATGACACTGATGACACCAGTTCTGTCACCTCTTCTGCTAGCTCCACTGCCTCATCCCAGAGTGGCAGCGGCACCTGCCGCAAGAAGAGCATCCCTCTTTCCATCAAAAACTTGAAGAGGAAGCACAAGAAGAAGAAGACCAAGGTTTCAAGAGAGTTTAAGCCGGGAGACAGGTGAGCTGCATTTCCACATCCACATGCAATTGCCAAAATCTCCTTTGCCCAAGTGCTCAGATGTAAAGCACCACCTGAACTCGGGTGCAGGATGATGGTGAGTTTGGGCACCACCTGGTAGTAACTGCCAGTGATTATCTTGTGATGACTGTGCAGTGGCCTGTGTGAAATCAGCTTGGTCTGAGTCCAGCTTCTGGTGAAACTGGGGCCACGTGACGTGACACTGATGCTATTCCGTTTCAGCTGTGCCTCAGGGCATCGACAGCATATCTGTGCTGTGCTAGACTCTGTGTGCAGGGAAAGAGGTGAATAAAGATCACACAGCTTAAACATGACACTAATTGGTTACCTTATTGGCAGCTGCTGCAGAGAGGCTGAGGACAGACCCTGCTAGGAATGGACAGCTTATCCTAGAGAGCTGTCTCCAGAGCAGCACGGAGCTCGGCTGGCAGGTGGTAGTGCTGCCATGGTCTCTGTTATCCTCTCCCTGCTCTGCAGAGATCTGCAATTTTTGCCAGCAGTATACTTCTTAATATTAGAGTTTTTTAATGAACAAATTGCACTCACTTCTTGAGAGCCTTGGAGGAATTAATTTCAGTAGCTTGGGGAAGGGAGCACTGCGTGTATCTGTCCATTTCTAGATAAAACTGGATCTCAGCAGCTTTTGCCTTTAATTTAGGAGTGTTTAAACTGTTTTCATGGGATGCAAGGATGTCTGACAAGTGGTTTGCCTTGTCTGTTGGCTTCCCTGGGCTGCTTAGTTGTGTACAGATCCTGCATCAGCTGGTGCAAGGGAACATGTGAGAATTCTCCTAGGAAAGTGACATTATCAGTATTCAAGGGATCCAGCAGTTTGAGAATGTCATGAACTTCATTCGCATTTTGTGTAGGTATTTAGCTTTGCCTGTATGCAAGGGGAGTGGTTCCTGTAGTCCTTGTGGGTTCTGAAGAAATTAGATTTGAAGGTCACAGTGCCCAGCAGAGCAGTATCCAAGTGAGAGAAAAAATGGGAGTGTGTGATAGAGTTCCTGGGAACGGATCCTGGGTTCACTCCTCAAGTCTCACTCCCCCACTGAATGTCTCTGTTTTACTGAAGGTTTTGCTAAAGAGAGCTTAGCTAGAGCACCTGGTGGCTCCCTGCACCATACAGGCAGTGGGGAGAAATCCCTGTGGCAGCCCCAAGAAATTCTGGTGCTGCATCTGGGCAGCTCAGTACAAGGAGATGCAGAGACAGACATGAGACAGAGAGTAGGAAATAGAGGCTTTTCCAGCACAGACTGAGAGCCCCCAGCTGATGCTGTGAAGGGTGCCTGTGGCAGCTGGGCACAGCTCAATGTGAGGGGCCAGTGCTGTTGAGTATTTCTCTGGGGTGCTGAGGCCATCAGAGATGTTCTGCCAGGCACTGCTGAGAAATGCCGAGCGCTTGGGCTGCCTGCACTTGGTCACCACATGTGATGTGTCAGCTCCTGGGCAGCTGTGGCTGCAGGGGCCAGCTCAGCATGTGGCTTTGCCATCAGTGAGTGACCTGCTGCAGCTCTGTGCAGCACACAGACAGCTGGATATCTTTTAGTGAGGGTATACAGGGATTTTTATTAACATCAAGTCTTGATTTTTGTTTGAAGCCACATACACTGCTGCAGACAAGACTGCCTCATTTCCTTACTCAGCCTTTCCACTCCCATCCTCAGCTGCATGTCCTGTGTCCCCCAGAAACCATCTTGTACACACACTTGGCCTGTTACAGACCCTTCTCTAATAATTTCTACTGTTGACTGCTGGCCCTACTAAAAACTTCATCTTAAAAATATTTCTCTGACATTTGTAAAAACAAGGCTGGGGGCAAACAGCTGTATTTGCCTATTGTATCTTCAGATTTGATTCTGAAATGAGCATAAATCCAGCACTTGTGAAAAGGGAAGATTTAAAGTCTGCATGGGATTTGGTTTGTTCTGTGCTGTAAGAGAGATGAAATTAGTGGAGGGCTCATTAGAACAGTATCCAGCTAGTCTGTCCCTCCTGCCCCAAGCACTTTGCCTCCTCAAGCATCCCTGTCAAGCCCCATAGCAGAGAACCAGCATGTGGTACACTGTGGCATGTTTGGGTTTAATCTCTGAGCTGCAGAGACACATGTGTATGTGTTTGAACCGCTGGGAAGGACACTTTTCTCTTTTAAACAAAATCCTTTTGCTTTGCCCACATTCAGTGTGTTGCCTCTTTTCTTTTTGTTTTGTTTTTTTTCTCTCTGGAAGGGCTGTGATGATTTATCTTTCCAGTCATGTGTTCTTCTAGTTTCAAAGATTCCTCAGAGCTGTCAGGCTGGAGGGTGCTCCAGTGGAGAAGATCTCAAGTTTCAGACTGTTTGAAGCTCCTGTGATGCTGCTGTCAGGGGCAGAAAGTGGGTGCTGGTAGATGTTAATTTGCCTCTGTAGGAATAGAAGTGAGCTCAGCAGGAGCTCCCTGGAAAGTCCGTCCTCCTTCAGCAGTGTAACATCTGCAGCAATTGAGAACCATCAAAACAAAGCCTGCTGTGCAGCTGCTTCTGTGGGCTCTACATGGGGTTTCCTGACTTGCTTCCCAGCCTGCTGATCCACGTACCTTAGTGTTGCTGAGGTCCATCTTGATCCCTGATGTTCCCTTTGGTAACTCAGTGCCTTTCTGTGCTGCCAGGGTTGCTGTGGAAGTGGTGACCACGATGACTTCAGCTGATGTGATGTGGCAGGATGGCACCGTGGAGACAAACATCCGCTCCAATGAGCTGATCCCTGTCCATCATCTGGACAACAACGAGTTCTGCCCCGGTGATTTTGTGGTGGACAAAAGAGGTATTGGGCATCAAAACAATGCTCTTAATTGCAAAGTATTGTTCAGTCTGGATCCCCTAATGTGCTCTGTAGCTGCTAGTGCTCAGTTGAGGTGGGCACCTGACAGGGACAGCAGTGATTCAGCTGACTTGGCAGGAATGGCAGCAGAGAACCATTATTTACATACCAAAGTTGAACTATGATGACAGGAAGGATGGGGAAGGAATAAATGACAAGGAGCCAAACTAGGATTTTCAGTATTTCTGCAGAGCAAGGGTTGCCCACCTTGAAAGGGTCAACAGTTCTGAGCTCTGTCACAGAATGAGGGGAGAAACAAACAGCTCTTTCTCTGTATGGCTGATCTGTCATGACCCTTACATTTTTTTCATGGGGAGTTTTGGCATCCAGAGGCATCTTCTTGAATCACTTCTCTTCACCAAACCAATTGGTGATGCTAGTGAGGGCCATGGGACAAGTTCAAGGAGAGTTAACAGCTTCCGGATATGAAATATTGATGCCACCATCTGGCTCTCAGCTGCTTTTCTAGCAGGGGTAGACCTTCAGCACTGGGGAGCAGAAGACACTCAGGCTGGGAAGCAGGAAAGCTGGCTTAGCATAAATAGAGACTGGTTTATGTGGCCATTTCTGATGAGTAATAGTCTGACTGGTCTTCTGGGTTACACACAGTCTGTGGAAACTAAAGTTACCCGTCAGCTCCAGCTCTACCATTCTAGTTTGGCAACAATTTTCACTGTGTAGGAAGAACTGTTTTTCCTCATGCCATTCACAAATGGAAGGCTTCAGCCATGAGAACCCAAGAGCTGACAGCCTTGAGTCACTGAGCAAAGTCTGTGCTCCTTTGCCTGATTTGTCTGTTTTCTTCCCTGCCATTGTGACCAAAAGCTCAGAGCTCCCAGGATCCTGGGTTATATGGAGTGGTGCAGTCTGGGGACCACATCGGCCGTACCTGCGTGGTGAAGTGGTTCAAGCTGAAACCCAGTGGAGATGATGTGGAGGTAAGTGCAGGAGCCAGTGCCTGCTGCAACCAGCTAAGAGAAAGCAGCCACAAAATAACACAAGCCTCACAGATAAACACAGATAAGCCTGGGAATCAGCTCTGCATTAATTGTGTGTCCTTGAGGAAGGGAACAGTGCTCATGGGCCTGGGAGACTTAGCTAGAGGTGATGTCGCTTCATATTTGTTGATGTCTGTGAGGTAGCAAAGACCAGGCAGGGACTTTACATCCCATGGTATCATCAGGTTCTGGTATGGATGAAGAGTTTTGTTAAAGTTTTCACAGACAACTAATTTCTTGAGTTAATTATAAGAATTTTTCTGCCCCATGTCCTTGCGTGGCTCACAGAAAGAGGATTAATCTATTGCACGTTGTTGTGCTTGCCTCTGCCCATAGTACTATTCCCCACAGTCACCCTAATGCCTTTTCCTTGGGATTTGTAGGAGTACTGTACTTTCCACAGTCTTGATAGACTGCAGTCTAGTTGGAGATGAGAGGGGGACTCAACACTGCTTTGTCTTAGGCTGCCAGACCACACTGTCATAACTGAGCAGGGCCCTTTACATGCAGAAGCAGAACATGGCCTGGGGTTGTTCCCCACTTATTTCTCACAATTTGTGAGCTCCTAACTCTCCAGGAGAAATCAAAGGAAAGGTGTTTCCCATTAAATGGCAAGTTTTTTGTCATATTTCCTGTTGCCTTGGATCATTTCAAAAGTAAACTCTTACCCTGTGGGCCCCAGTGAACTGCTTTGAGAAATCTGGGTGTTCAGAAGGGAATAAAACACTGTGGTTGCACATCTCCTTGTCATGGTGACGTGAGGGTGAGCAGATGAGACAGAATATCTCCTTCCCTTCGTTGTTGTGCCTTGAGTGACACGCTGCTGGATGAGGTGACAATAAGGGACATTAGCAGGCTGTTGGAGCAGCTGAAAAAGGGACAAAATAAAACACAAAGTGCTTTGAAGTGCCGAAGGTGTGTTCTGGGGGTCAGGGCAGCCTCCTGGGGCTGACGTGTTGCGCTGTGTCTCGGTGCAGCTGATCGGGGAGGAGGAGGATGTGAGCGTGTACGACATCGCCGATCACCCGGACTTTCGCTTCCGCACCACCGATATCGTCATCCGCATCGGCAACTCCGACGGAGCCACGGCCAAGGAGGACGAGGTGGGTCCTGGGCACAGTGATGTGACCACATTGCCACCAAGTATTGGTGGAGACAGTGGGAAAGTTGGTAGGAAGGCTTTAGGCCCCACATGGGCGTCCTAAACTCCCTAGCTTCCTGATTTTGTATTGGTGTCCCCTGCTGTCATGAGTAACACATCAGATCTCTGTCTGGTGGAGATGTAACCTTGAAATGCTTTGACCTTGATGACAGTCTGCAGCAGAGCAAGAGTGAAGCTGAGACAAGAACTGAACATATGCCTGAGGGCTTTTCATAAAACTCTTGCTTAGGATTTCAGAGTAACTTGTAATAAAAGGATATTCTGTGGGCTCCTGAGCAACCGTGAAGGTGGATTTGTCATGAAACCGGTTTCACTTGGCAACAGAAGGCTGGAGTTCTGGTTTTCATCTGAGCTATGTACATGTTAATTTTGTTGAGCTGATTAATCTCCTTGGGGTAAGACAGAAGAATTTATATTGTAGAGGAAACACCCCTGGAAGGACCTCCAGCTTTTGAGCCTGCTGCCCTAAAAAAGTTTTAAAAGGTGTAGTGTGGCTCTTACAGCACGAAACACATCCCAGCCTGCTCAGCTGACCTAAATAACTGGCTGCAGGGCAAGGTGCTCCTTGCTGCACACCCTGCACAACATGGCTTGTCTGTTCATGCCTGTGCTCTCTGGGGAGCCCCTGGTGCTGGGTGTTGGGGGGGGCTGAGGGCACCCCACTAGAGGGCACCCCCATTCCATGCAGGGCCTGCCCCTTGCTGGCCCTGAAAGGCCACTGGTCCTGTCAGAGATCAGGATCTCCTGCCAGACCAGCCCTCCTGCTGCTTGTGGAGGGGAGTTCTCCCCACCTCCATGGCAGAGTTGTGTGGTTTCTGTACGTAGGATGCAGGTGTTGCTCTAGGTGGTTCTCCAGCTGGGGAATGTGTTTCTCAAATCCTTCCTGCTCTGCACTGAAGTGCCTGGGCAAGAAAAGGAGCTGACAAACCACTCTTGTCTCCACAGCCTTCGGTTGGACAGGTGGCTCGTGTGGATGTCAGCAGTAAGGTGGAAGTGGTGTGGGCTGACAATTCCAAGACTATCATTCTGCCACAGGTGAGGTCCTGTTCCAGCTCCGATATCCCTGTAACTCTTAGCTGAGTGGCAAGACTTGGATTTAAAGCCTGTGTGTAGAGAGATTAACTGGGTAAGGGGCTCTTGCTCCGTTGATTGGTACAGTTCCATGTGATAGGGTGGCTTCCCAGTTCTGTTAGCAGAGGAAAACCTTTCTTTTGTCAGGAGGTCTGGGCAACTGGTTGGTCACTACTGCTCTCAAATCTAGTGATTAGGAGAGCCTTGGCAGGCTCTTTTTGCCTTCACAAGTGCACTGCATGGTCCCAGCTCTGCCCACAGCCCTGCTCCTGGCCTCCAGCACCTGGTGCTTTGCAGAGCTCAGTCGGTTCTGACTGGAGCCCGGGTTAGTGCATTGCCCAACCAGGACACCGCCGAAAGACGATTGCGTGTTCTGTCTCTCTTGTGAAATGGCACCACAGTGGGGTTTTTGGCTGAAGAAACTCCTTCAAAAGCTGGGCCGGAGCCACAAATTGTCACCTTAGCTAACCTAGGGATCAGACTCAAATCTTATCCCAGGGCAGGGAGGGAAAGGGTTGAGTGCAAGCTGAAAAATATAGATACAGCCACACTGCTAATCCACTGCCTCCCGCTGATTTGTCTTGGGTCTTTTGTTGTACTGTCTTGTACTATACTTGCTACTCCCCATACAGTTTCATCCCCTGTCTTCTCTCCTTGTTGCCTGGAATGAAGGCAGACAGCCTAAAGATACAAGACAACCTGCATCTGTGGAGTCCCATTCTGTCACTGGCAGAGCAACCACTGCCTCCACTGCAGAGATGCCTTAGCAAGTACAAAGTACTTGAGCAAGATTCCTTTTTAAACCAAGCAGCTCTGCATTAATTACAGTAGAATAGTCAATGCCTGCACTATGGCAGTGGACTGGGGTGTACAAAGCAGGCTGCTGTCTCCCTTCCCCCTGTTGTCACATGTGCTTGGATCACAGGCACAATCAGAGGTCTGATGCCTGCTCCACAAAGGGCTGTTCTCACACTGCGGTGCCAGGGCTCTGCAGCAGCTCCTGCTGTGTCACGCCAGTCCCTTCGATTCTGCTCATCTGCGTAATTATGGGAGTTGGGGAAATGTCAGGAGCATGAATTATCAGTTGGTAAAACCATGATTTATCAATGCCTGCCCATGTGCCCAGAGACGAGCTGTCTGGGTGCTTTTTCACAGCTCTAAAAATAAAGATGGCATAACTGGCTAATTAACTTTCCAACTCAGATTTGGATTAGCTTTGAGGGCAGTGAGTTTTGATGGCTTTTCCTGCCTGCAGTCACTTGTGTTGAACCCAGCTAACCCTCTGCTGGCTGCCTGTCTCTGGGTGGCACAGGACTGGCTCAACAGTGCTGGTTCAGTTGAAGGCTTTGACAAGATGACTGAGGGTCCATGTGCTTTAGCCTCTGGGGTCATATCTATTAAGATTAAGATGATTGTTGGGCTGTCACTCAAGTGTCAGAAGCTTGTGGATGAAATGCTCCCATCTTGACTGCAAACACAGCCCTGTAAAGGTGTTCTTGCTCCCCTGGTTCCCTGTTGGTGCTTATAGCAGGAGGAGGTCTGTAAACCTCTGCAGAGAGATCTCCTGAAATGTAGCATGTGCAAGAGCAGGTTGTAGGAGGTGAGGCTGGATGGAGTGGGGATGTGTTCAGCTTCCAGTAGTGAGAGGGAACAGAACATTTTATGTAAGAGCTTATTCAGCAACTTGGGTGAGGCTGCATTGTCCCAGCTGAATTTTAAGCAGTAGCCACATACAACAGCTAAAGCAGCCCAGCAAGGCTCTGCCGGCAAGTATTGTGTGCCACAGGAGAGGAAAGCTGCTATGGGAATGTGTTGCTGGTTCCAGCATTGTCTCTGTGGAAGGACAGAGTGTGGAGGCAGCCAAACCAGGGCTCTGTGCCAACACAGTTGCTGGTGCAGAAGCAGGACCAGAAATACCAACTCCTCACATGATACCAAATACCTTCTGAGCTCTGTGTTCTGAAACCCTGGGGCATCCTGGTAGCTGTGGGGCAGCTGCCTGCTCTCCAGGGCTGGATCCCAGATGCTGGGAGGACTGCAGCCCACCTAGAACTTGCCCTAGTTTTACCCCCAAGGCCATAGTTGGAAAAGTGGACGATGGACCTGTGTGGTTTCATAATCTGTGCCAGTATAGATGGAATGGGTTGAAACAGCCCAACCAATCCCAGATGGAAACTCCTTTTTCATGACTTGCTTTTAAAAACAGCTAAAACTGTGCTTCAGCCTAAGTCTCCTGTAACTCTGCTCTCCTTTAGCACTTGTACAATATTGAATCAGAAATCGAGGAGTCCGACTACGATTCTGTCGACGGCAGCACCAGTGGGGCATCCTCGGAGTGGGAGGATGAAAGTGACAGCTGGGAGACAGATAATGGCCTCATGGAAGATGACCATCCAAAAATTGAGGACTTTGAGCCTGAGGAACCAGCAGCAGAGGAGGTGAAAAAAGTAGAAGAACAAGTCCAGGGAGCTGTGGCTATGGCGGTTGCAGATCTTGCTACAGACAAAGCTGGCAAGGATGGAGCCCCAAAGAGCTTCCGGGAACTAAAGGAGGCCATCAAGATCTTGGAAAGCCTGAAAAATATGACTGTGGAGCAGCTGCTGACTGGCTCTCCCACCTCCCCAACTGTGGAACTGGAAAAACCCACTCGGGAAAAGAAGTTTTTGGATGATATTAAAAAGCTGCAGGAAAATCTAAAGAAAACCTTGGATAATGTGGCTATTGCTGAGGAGGAAAAGATGGAAGCCATGGTAGAGACGGAGAAGAAGGAAGAAAAAGCAGAGGCCCAGACACCAGTGAGGTCAGAGTGGCCCAGTGAGACACCAGTGCTCTGCCAGCAGAGTGGAGGCAAGCCTGGAGTCACCTTCACCAGTGCCAAGGGAGAAGTGTTCTCTGTGTTGGAATATGCTCCAGGTGAGTGTGGGATACTCAGTCCTTCACTGCTGTCCTGCAGTGTTTCTTTATCCAAAACCTTTGCCTCAAACCTTTTGGATTCTGTCTCCTCTCTTCTTCTTAGTCATTTTCGCAGCTTATTAACTGGAGAGAAGGAATTAAGCCAACTTCTGTAGCACAGTGTGTTCTGGGACCTAAGCATGGCTTTTAGATAGTATCTCTAGGCACTCCTGCACCTTCCCAAGCCTCAGAAGTGTGCTTCCCTCTTTCCCAGGGTGGTAACTAATGTCAGAGGGCTGCAGACATTTTCTTGCAAGTTGTGGGATTTGTTCAGGCTTTTTTTCAGGGCTGAATTGGTTGAGAAGCAGAGCAGGAACAGCTGGTGTTCTTGTGCTTGGTGTCCTTGGTGAGCAAGTGTCCTTATTCACTGGCACCAATGTTAATGGCCAGAAATAAAAAAGAGCATCTGGTTGTGTGGAACATGGGTGACAGTGGAGCCCAAGGTGCTCAGAATCCAGCCAAGCCACACCTGGGAGGGAAAGGTGGCCAAGCTGTTGTGAAGCTGCAGATGTGGGCAAGGGAAAATGGGGAGCTGTGCTTAGGTTTGGCAGAGAAAAGGCCATTGCTCTGTGGGGTTGTCCCAGCTGTGGGACAAGGCTCCTCTCTGGGCCACAGGGACAGTGTTGTGTGGGACCAGGTTGTGGTTGCTGTACTGTGTGGGAAATAATCTCTCCTGGCTCAGCCCCAAAGCTGGTTAACTCCTCCTTTCCACATGATGCATATTACACATGGGTAGATTTGCCTTCACGAGGAACCTGTGGCAGTTTCCAAAGGCAGGCTGTTAATCCCATTCTCTTCCTTGCCCCACAGATTCCCATGCCTTCAAGAAAATGGAGTTCCAGCCCCCAGAAGCCAAGAAGTTCTTTAGCACTGTGCGGAAAGAGATGGCTCTGCTGGCCACCTCCCTGCCTGATGGCATCATGGTGAAAACCTTCGAGGATCGAATGGCAAGTGCCTGCTGTCAAATGCCTGTGGTAGTGCTGGGCTCAGCATCCTGATCCCTGTCTTTGGAATTCCCTGCTTAGCCCTAATCCTTTGCATTAGAGCTGCAGGGATGTGTGCAGCATGTGAAACAGGGCTGTAATTACCCAAAATGGCTGCTTTTGCATTCCCTGAGTCAGGGTGGCAGACAGGGAGCTGCTGATTGCAGGGAGCCTGTTGCTGGTGCTGAGTGGGAAGACAGGAGGGCAGCCAGAGAGGGGCTGTGTCAGCAGGGAGCAAATTTGGGATTTTTGGCCATCCTTGAAGCCCTTTTTCAGATGCAAAGGTTCAGTCTGCTCTCAGGGTGCAGCTTCTGGCAGGGGAAGGTGCCCTGAGATGTGTTGCTTGAGCTGACACTCGTAAGGGCCGAGTCAATCACATCCCCACTCTCCCTCCGTGTAAATATAGCCCTGCCAGGGTAAGAGGGTATTTCCCAGTGCCTGACCTCCTGCCTCTTCCCATAGGATCTCTTCTCAGCACTTATCAAAGGGCCCACACGCACGCCCTACGAAGATGGCCTCTTCCTCTTCGACATCCAGCTCCCCAACATCTACCCCGCTGTCCCGCCTCTCTTCCGCTACCTCTCCCAGTGCAGTGGGAGACTGAATCCCAACCTGTACGACAATGGCAAAGTGTGTGTCAGCCTCCTGGGGACCTGGATAGGCAAGGTAATGCCATCATTCACCTGTCTCTGGGGAGCAGGGGTTGTGCTGGGCTGCTTTTGGAACAAAACCAGACTTGGATGACATCTGCTCTTGGGTGGTGCTTGAGCTGGGATGGCTTGGGCTTTGGGCTCTGTTTTAGGTGTCTGGAGCAGATAACTGGTGTAGTTTGGCTTTTTCTGGGTCTGTATTTGGCTCAACTGTCTTTCCTCAATGAGAAGTCTGTGGTCAGAGCAGCCATAGCAGACGTGCCAACACCAGCATGGGGTGTGTCCCATGGGTTAGGCCCCTGTCTTCCACGCTGTGGACAAACCATGTAGCATGGTACAAAGTCCAGCTGGAGACTTGGAACGAGCAGAGCCAGAGAAATAGGTTTTGAGCAGGACAGGGCAGCTGGGGAGGGGTTGGAATTGCTGGCTGGTGTGTAAGGTGACACCGTTCCAGACAGAGCTGGCCTGAGGGGGTGTGGTGCTGGAAAAAAATAACGGAGAGATGCATTGTTGAGATGGGACAGCAGCACATCACGTGCTTGGGGAGTCAGTTCCTTCTTCCTGCCATGAGCCACAGGATGTCAGCAACAGGAATGCAGGGGCCTCACTTCATCTGACAGGAGTCACAGAGCAAACAGATGGTGCTTCAGCCCTTTAATGTATTTGTGTGTGCATTTCAGGGGACAGAAAGGTGGACCAGTAAATCCAGTCTCCTTCAAGTACTCATCTCCATCCAAGGTAAATGGTCCTGCCAAGCCTGTGGGGCAGGAAAAGGCAGGGGGAGGAAGGGATGTTGGCTTATGGGGGGCACGCAAATGGGATCTGCCACCCCAGTTGGGTTAGTGCTGCCTTTTGCTCTCACCTTGCTGGACAAAGCAGTGTCCTTATCTCTCCGCTTGAGCAGTGGAAGCAGGTGCCAGCTTTTCTCATGCCCAGAGTTCTGGCTGCATCCCAGGGCTCTGACACAATGCTTTCCCTTCTCACTGCAGCAGCCAAGCACAGTTGTCTGCTTGTTACTCTGAGCTGACAAAAGTGAACCACTGTGTCCTCAGCCAGTTACCAAAGTTAGTTGAAGTTGCTAAACTGGGCCTCGTTTGCAGGACTTTTTTATCCCCACTGAGTCACCCGCCAATCCTACATGAGGCATGTTTTGCACATGATGCTGGTATTTATGCTCCTGCCAAAGCAGAGAATAATCAGGGGTGTGCCTAGACGAGCCCCAGGGCTTCCTGCCATGGGGCTTTGCTCTGTGCTATCCAGTTTGGGAGCAGACAGACTGAATCACATAACTTCCTTGTGGACAACTTTCTGTGCAGGGAGCCCAGGCATGTGATGAGAAACCTTTGACACAGAGCAAGGGTTCCTGCTGACTGGAGGCAACTCCTGCTCCTCTGAACTCCCACAGTCCACCTGTATCCTCCTGTGGGGGAAGGACACCATAATAAAAGCCTTTCCTCGTTTACAAAGCCAAGGATCCAAATTTAGAAAATTAAATACTAAATGTTTTACTGGAGCAACTTGGTGTTAGGGGGAAATCTCTCCTGCTGCCTGGGTTTTGAGAGACTCATGATCTACCCAGCTCTAATGCAGCTTGTGGCAGGCTGCCAGCAGCCTGGCAGTGCTGGTGCTGTTGCTACATACCTGTAATTTCATTAGACCAGAAGAAGCAAGGAGAAATCTTGGTAAAGGTGACTTGTCACAGTCTTCTGTGTCTCAGAACTGCACTGTCTGATGGGACTCTGCTGGATAGGGTAGAACCTGGCCTGCTCAAAGCCTGCAGCTGCAGTCTGGCCTTTGTTCTGATTAAGAGCAGGAGGAAAATAAAAGCTTTGGTTGTGTTTGTGGGGTTTTTTTGCAGGAGGGAAGTGAAAGGAGCTATGGAACCTCTCCCTTCCTGCCCTTTTGACCTCCTCTGTTGTCGTGTGCCCTCTGCATTGTGCTGGCAGAGGGCTGTTCTTGCCAGCCAAGGAACGTGGATGCCACTCCCTGTAGAATCTGAGGTCCCCACCTCATCACACTCTGCTCCCCTTGCAACACCAGTCCTTCGCATCCTGCAGGTTCTGGGTGTTCATCCTGGCCTGTGCTTGACCCTTGATCTTGACTCCCTTGGCAGGAGCGGACTGGCAGGAGATGGTGATTCCTGGTGTTCCTCCCTTAACCCCTCGCTCTCTGTTCTCCTGGCAGGTCTCATCCTGGTGAACGAGCCCTACTACAACGAGGCGGGCTTCGACAGCGACCGGGGGCTGCAGGAGGGCTACGAGAACAGCCGCTGCTACAACGAGATGACGCTGATCCGCGTGGTGCAGTCCATGATGCAGCTGCTGCGCCGGCCCGTGGAGGTCTTCGAGCACGAGATCCGGGAGCATTTCCGCTGCAACGGCTGGCGCCTGGTGTCCCGCATCGAGTCCTGGCTGGAGACCAACGAGCTGGTGGAGCGCAGCCACGAACAGGCCAACGGGGCGGATTCTGCCTCCCTCCTGTGCGCCGGCCTGGCCGAGAGCCCCGGGGACACGGCGGGGCCGCTGGCCGAGGGCAGCTCGGAGCAGGGGGCGGCTGCCGAACTGTCCGACTCGGCGCTGGACGGGAAGGAGGAGCTGGACGAGTCGGAGTTCCCGACCACGACGCCCAACGCCGGCGACCTCCAACAGTACTCAGACTCGGAGAGCACAGGCCAAGCCAGGGGGGACCTGGCCAGAGACCGAACGGACGAGGGGAAGGCTGCCCAGGACTCTGCCTCGCAGCCCAGTGTGAAACCAAAGAAAAGGAGAAAGAGCTACAGGAGTTTCCTGCCGGAGAAGAGCGGTTATCCCGATATTGGGTTTCCCCTCTTCCCTTTGTCCAAGGGGTTCATTAAAAGCATCCGCGGTGTCTTGCAGCAGTACCGGGCTGCCTTAGCAGGGGCCAACATCCCAGAGTGGACAGAGGACAAATAAAACCATCAGGTTAGGGACAGGCAGGTGCAGGGGAGAAGGGAAAGCAGCAGAAAGTAAATTGGCAAATGCTGTTACCAACCAACTGGCTTCTCCTTCCAGCTTTTCTTCCTCAGCTTGGTTTGTTCCAAAGAAGGTGGTAGGCCTGATTGCTCCTCTGAGGAAAGGTTGTTTAAGCATGAGTAACTCTTTGCCCCCAACCCCTCTTCCTTCCCCCTGTCCCATGTACGTGCTCTTCTTGCAAGTTTGACCCTGCAATGGTAAGATTTGAAACCTGCACAGAAGCAGTCTTGCAGCCACGTTCCCTCTGCACTTTCATCTTGGGGCACCTTTCCACACAAGGACTCTTCCCACCCAGCGCTACACCCAGCAGTTTGTTCTGGTGGGGTTCCAGCCAGGAGAAGGGATTGCTGTAGTTTCTGGAAATGAAGGGCAATGCCCTCCCAGTCTTTTAATTTTTCTTGGCGTTCCCATGGGTTCTATGAAGTCTACCCCAGCTTATCTGTACTTAGACATTGGATTGTGTTTGCATTGGAGTTGTCTACACCATACGGAGTTGCTCTAGTCTTAGTTGTTCACCCATAGCTACGAGGTTCTTCCAGTCAGGATTGGTAGGCAGAGCCAGAGCTCTGCCCTGGCACTTGTGCTGCCCTGGGAGTGCTGCAGACTTCCCATCCAGTTCTGCAGCTTCCAGGTTGGTATCCTGGAGGCAAGTTTAGCCATCCCCCCACTTCTTTTTCTCCAGAGTGAGGCAAACTTCCCTTTCCCCACCATGCATGCCTGTCTTCTAGAAATACATGGGATTTGGGGTTCTGCCCTCGTTACTTGCTTAGGTACCCGTGTCTTTTGTTCCCAGCCATCCTGGCTGTCACACAGCACTACACCCACCCTGGATCCTGGCCTCACCAGGGCAGGCAGCAGCGAGTGATCCTGGGGCCTGTTGTAGATCTGGATGAACCTGGCGTGGCTGCTGCTCCCTCATCCAGCTGCACAGGGGTGTTCTGGAGCCATTGAGGCCGGGTCACCGCAGGGAAGCCGTGTCATGGTGAGGCCCTGTTGTGGCAGCAACAGCCCGTGCTGGTTCCTGTGCTGTTACAGCAGCGCTGGTTTGGGCTGTTATCAGCTCCTGCCCTTGCCAGCCGTTTCCCATGGTGGCTTGGCTGTGACCGGCAGCACTGTGGGCACAGCACATCCCATCCCTCATCCCAAGCACGGCACTGCCAGGCGCTCTGGGAAACACCTGGCGAGGGCAGCCTGTGTTTCACAGCCTGAGCTGGCCACCGTGAGCACTTTGAAGCAGTGACTTGCCAGAGTCCCCTGGTCAGGTGCCCTTCCTGAGGCCTCTGGTCCTGCCTGCACACACCTTCACTCAGAGCTGGGTGGTCACGCTCCAGCCCTGCTGCCTTTGCCTGGTGCTCAGGCATTGGAGAGGCTCCCACGTAGCATCCACGGGGAGCACAGCCTGTCAGGGAGAGTCCTTCCAGCTGCACAGGGAGACAGTGGTGCCAGGCTTCCCGGGGAGGAGTCAGGCTGAGCATATGGCTCTGCCAGAGGTAAGGATGGAGCCAAAGCTCTCCTTCACTTTTGCTCTTGCTCAGCATGGCTGCGGTTAGAAACGGAGAACAGCTGCAGAATCCCAGGATGTTGGTGCGGTGCTTTTTGCTCCCGGAGACACCAAGGGCTGCACCCACCAGCCCAAATCCACTGCCCCACCCCAGCTCCCTGTGCTTTCCTGCTGCTCCTGTGATGCTCCTGAGCCAGAGGCTGGCTGCACAAAGCCCTTCTCGTGGCCCCATCCACCATCGGGACTTTGGAAGACACATCCTCCTCCCGGTGCTCCCGAGGATGCAGGGCTTGGCTGTGATGAAGACCTGGGCTGCAGAGCTCTCCAGACACTGCTCTGTGGGTGGATCATCTGTGCAGCAGCTCCGGCCCTGCTTCAGGAGCCCTCCCTGCCTGGCAGGGGGGAAGTCTGGCAGATCCTGCTTTGGGCTGCAGAGAGGTGCTGGGAGCTGCGGGCGGGGCAGGGCGAGCTGGAGCTGTAGCCATGGCCACGTCCGGGAGTGAATGGATCCCTTTGAGCAGAGCGCGGGAGGGCTGGGGGCAAGCAGGGGCTGAGGCCACTGCTCCCAGGGCAGAGGAAGAACAGGCAGAGTCTGATTGCAGGCGAAACCAGGTTGGTGATCCAGACACTGACACCCTCTGTCCCCAGAGCCGGGCTGTGAGAGCCCCTAGATCCGCAGGGACAGGGGGAGGGAGAAACCCTCTGGGGGTGGAGGAGCTATAAGCTATTTCCCCTCCTTTACTCTGCAGCTCTCATCTCACAGGGCAGGGGTCGGGCAGGCACCACGTCTTCCCCTTCACTCAAAAAGTCTCTGATCCTAGACAAGAGCTTTTGCACAGGCTGGGCTCCCTCCGAGGAGGTGTATGTTGGCCTTCTGGAAGGGGACGCTGCTCCCCCCAGCACCGCTCGCTCTCTGCAGCTGTCCCAAACCCAAGCGTGCACAGAGGTTTACAAATTTTCTAAAGCTTTTGATAATGTGAAGCTCCTGGGTGATGAGGTTGGTGGTGAGCACACTGCAGCTATGTAATTTTTTGTGTATGTATGTAATATTTAAGGGTAACAAAATTTAAAAGGCTAAAACCTTAAAAAAAAAAATTTAAAAACACACAAAAAAAGCCAAAGCATGATGCATATTGTTAGCCTTAAAACTGGCTACACGACTGTGTGATGTACAAATGAGAGCAGACTGTAACTGTTTTAAGTGCTGGGGATGGGGAAGAAGCATTACAAAATCAGTTTGTAGCCTTGATTCTGTACAGTATTTAATGAATAAAAAAACAAACCTGACTATTGAGGCCATGCTTAGAGGTGTGTCGTTCACGTGCAGATGTGGATGCTTGGTTGCTTATGATATATGTATAAAGTGCTGTGTGACCATTAAAACTTTTTTTACCTGCAGATTTTTTTTTGTTTGGCTAACCAAGGTGTAATAAAGGAGGGAAGATGACTTGCCATTAAATTTTGCCTCTGTGAGTAGTTCTGTGAGTTGTCTTTTTCTTTCCCCCACCCACCCCCTGCCCGCTTCTGGCACTTGCCCCTCTCCGGGCCATCCCCGCGCCAGCCTCGGGGCTGGATGGGGTCCCGGTGGCTGAATCGTGGCTGGCGAGCCCAGAGGGATCCAGGCAGGTCTGGCAGGGAGGGGCTGCCTCTGTGGCTCCCTACAAACGGTTCCCTAAGCCCCTGATTTACAGAGGGCATCTGTCAGGCTCGGGGTTTTTGTTTCCTGTGGTCCTTGCTGGCGCCTGGTGCCCGTGGGTGGCTCATTGTGTGCCCCAGCACGGCTGCTGGCGGCCCCGGTGATCATGGCCAAACTCGGGACAAAACAAAACCCCCTTTTGCAGTCCCCCAGCCTGGTGGGCCCCTGGGAGCTGTGCCCTGCCCCTCACCTCAACACCCAGGTAAGCGTGTGATGGATGAGGTTGGACACAGCCGTGTCCGAGCCGCTGGGGGCCGAGGGCATCCCGCACCTGCTGGGTGCTGCTGGAATCTGGAGCCCTCCCTGCTGTGGAGTCGGGAGTCCTGGCTCATGTTTTGTCCCTCTGGAAGCCCTCCCTGGCCCCCTCAGCCTGCAGGAGCAGCTCGAGGGGCACGACAGGGGCCGTGTCTGGGTGCGCTGGGACTCGCGGCTGTGCTGGAGTTGTTCACAGCACCCTCTGCCCCCTCCCTGGGTCCCGGGAGCTGTGCGGGAGCCCCAGCCCGGGAAGAGCCCTTTGCTGCCGTCCCAACAGGTTTTGGAAGCAGATGGGTGATGGCAGAGCTGTGCAGCGAAACCGGGGAAAGGGAGGGCAAGGGCGATCCCGGCCAACCTGCTGCTGAGAGCCGCGCAGCCCTCCCGGGAGGAGCCTGCAGGGAGCTTTTGAGGCGCTGTGAGCCCGAGCGGCTCCGCTCTGCTGATCCGTGTCCCCTGACAGAGACGGCGAGAGCTCTGAGCGCATCCCCTGCCGTGGGCTCTCCCTCCAGCAGCAACAGGGTTAGAGAGTTATTGCTCAGCCTGTTTTTACACCTGGCCCGATGCCACGGGGAAAATAACTTTATTTCGGGAGGTGGTTCCCAGCTGCTGCCTGCCCTGCTGGCTCAGGAACAGGGCTCCTCTCCATGAGCAAGTGAGGCCATGGGGGGAGGACAATCGTGCTCTTCTTTCCCGGATCTGCCATCCTAATTGCATACTTTGCAGTTGAATAAATGCAAACAGCCACCACTGTTTACTCTTCTGCTTTGTACTTGAGCGCTGAAAATGAGGTTTAATTACTGCAATTTTATGCCAAAGAGGCTGAGTAATCCCCCCCCAGGAAAGCCCCAGGGCAGGGACCTGTAGCAGGGCTCCAGCTGGCCCCGAGCAGCCCGAGAAAAGGGATGCAAGAGCCCCCCAAAGGGCCCCTGCTGCCGGCAGAAAGCCAAACCCCTCAGCTCCAGCGACCCCCTCCTTGAACCTCTTCCATGAGCCCTTCCCTGCTGTCGCTCAGATGCACCGAACCTTCCCCAGGATGTCCCCAAGTGTCACCGCAGGGCTGAGCTCCCTGGCTACGATCAGCCGCAGCGGGAGGCTGAGCAGGGAGGCATCGCTGCACCCCAAAAACGGGGGTGGGTGGTGGCAGCAATGCTCCATGTCCTGCGTCCTCAGCATCTCCCCTGGGAGCATCTGAGGGCCCCTCGTTCCGTGCTGCTCCTGGCCCCAGGACGTCCGGGAGCAAAGGGCTGTGGTGCTGACCTAAACCTGTCCTGCTGTCCATGTAGCCAGGCCATGGGTGAGCCCTGCCCCTGCCAGCAGCCGTGAGCTCGGATTCAAAACCCAGGGAGGATTTTTTTGCAAACGCTAGATATTTATTTTGCATTTCTCACAAGAATAAACTTCGCTTCTACAGGAAGCTTTGGGTAGAAACATTCTTAAAAAAGTCAGTTTATTGTATTAGATCTATTGGTCCTGACCCTCCCTGGGGGGTGGCTCCGGGGCGGGGACACAGCAATGCCACCTTGTGCGTCCGAGCTGGGGAGGGGACGGGGCTGTGCCGGCGCAGCCACCTGGGGGCCGGGACCTCGTACCAGGATAAAACACGCTGGCATCTCGCCGGCACCGAGTACCTGATGGGGCTTGTGGCTCATTTTTGGGACAGCACTGGTGGCAGGCCCAAGGGGGTAAAGCTAAGCATGGGGGCAAGCGAGGGGATGAGCCCCACGCCCCCCCAAGACCTATTGCTATGGAAGGAGGGGGTTCCTGAGTGCGAGGAAGGCTCTGCCACCCTGGCGCCGGGCCGTGCCGGCAGCTCAGCGCTGCAGGGAGGGCGAATGCGGAGCTCAGGAGCCACTGAGGACGCGGCAGAGGCGGGCATGGACCTGGCCCTGCACGGGCTCGCAGGCCAGCGCCTCCCCATCCACTGTCATGATGCCCGCGGCCACCCGCGGCTCCAGGCGGAACGCCCGGACGGGGACGTAGCACAGGTGGGGACAGTTCAAGTCCAGGTGGGTCCCCCTGGACATGGCCAGGAAGAGCTTCAGCAGCGTCACGCGGCTGATGCCGGCCTTCATGTAGAAGAGGTGGATGCAGCCATCGTGCAGCCGCGCCGCCGGTGCCATCAGCAGGTTGGTGCCCAGGTGGGACTGGTAGATGGCATAGACCAGGACAAACTCCTCCTCGGGGACCACGGTCCAGTGCGCGGGCACGGGCTGGCCCAGCGGCACCAGCAGCGAGTCGGGGGGCGGGGAGCCGGGCGCTTCCGTCCCCGCCGGCTGCGGGATGTGGCCGTTGGTGGTGGGCGCGTGGGGGTCCCGGGGTGCCGGGGAGCTGCCCTGCTCCGTGGCCATGGGCAGGTAGGACAGGCGGCCCTGGTACACCCTGAGCTTGGCCAGACACTGCAGGGTGCCCAGGGTGAAGCGGGCGCTGCCCAGCCAGCGGTACTTCTCGCTGTCGATGTCCACGTCCGAGATGAAGCCCCAGCCAAAGCCCAGGAAGGAGAAGAAGCGCTTGCCCGAGGCCGTGCTCAGAGATACCAGGTCCATCTGTGTGTACAGCCCCTTGCACAGGATGAAGGTGCAGTTCGTCAGCAGCTTTTTCTTGGCGACGTGGTCGTAGCTGTGAGGGATGGAGAAGGTGAGTTTGGAGCTCAGGACTCCTCCTGCTGCCCCAGCATCCAGCTGCAGACCTCACCCTTGTGTCATGGCTGGGACATGTCCCAGCTGGGTGACAGTGTCCCTCAGGAACAGCTGCTGGGAGTGGTTTTGCTGGGGGTGGGAGGGATAAACCAGTTCCTGAAAGAGGGAACCGCGTCAGGGCAATCCTGGTCCCCCACACTGCAGGACTGGCTGTGCCTGGGGTGGGTCCTTTGGGTTAAAGCTTTACCAGTCTCTGAGCACAGAGCACAGAAAGAGAGTGGGAGGAGCAGGATACACAGGGATGGCATCCCTTGCTCACAGCTGGGGCTGGGCTGCACTGTGGGGAGTGAGGACTCTGACGGGCACCCCTGGGCATCCCAGCTCCCCTGGGCCGGAGCCCCACACAGCCTTTCTCTTCCCTCGTCCCTGCCTGGTTCCAGTGCAGCCCCGAGTGCTGGCAGGCACAGGGATCAGCAGGTGCCCCATGGGGCTGGGACTCACCCTCCATAGTAGTTGATGGAGGCTGCCAGGGCATTCCCAGAGCCTCCTGGCAGGATGCACAGCGGCTTCTTCATGGCTTCCTTCCAGTCCGGACGCTCCATGAGTCCGTTCACCACCTGCAGGGATGAAGGAGCCTGTGGTACCCAAGGAACTCAGTGGGCCCTGCCCAGCCTGGGGGGAGCAGAGCCCACGGTGCCCCTGCCCAGGGCAGCACAGAAGCCATGGCTGCTTTACTCCAAGCTTGGTGCCATCACTCCTTTGCCATTCCCTGCCTGACTTGGTGACTCAGGGCTTGGCTCTTGCCCCAGGACCCCCCTTCTCCCAGCTCCCTGCCCAGCCCCGTGGTGCCCCTCACCTCGAACAGCAGCCCATCCCCAGACATGACCACCAGCGTGTCCCACTGTGACAGGTCCTCATCTCGCACCTTCTCATGTGCATGGTGGGGTCTTTCTGTCGGGGAAAGTGGAGAGATTTGAGCATCACCCTCTGTCCCTCTGCCCTTCCTGCTGCCACCCCCCAGACAGTGACCCCAGTCCCAGATGGTGACCCCAGCCAGGGATGCAGGAGGCAAGTCACTCCTCAAGTGCAACCATCCTGTAGGACCCAGAGCTGTGCTGATGCAGGGAGTCAGAGGCCCTTGGAGGAACTTGTCCCCATGTGGCAGTGCCCAGGTAGGATCCCTGGGCAGGAAGGCAGGAGAAGGACAAGGAGGAGCTGCTCATGGACTCACCGGTGACGAAGACAGTGGTGGCAATGTCGGCCTCGGCCAGCATGGGCTGCACCACTGCCTGGAAGTCATCGAGGGCACGGCCGGAGCCGCTCTGTGGGTTCAGCAGCACCAGCGCGTGGCAGGGCCGGGGCAGCACCCCATAGCTGTCACCTGGGGGGGACAGGGGGCTGCTCAGGGTGCTGGGTCATGGCCCTGCCCTGGGAGGGCGTGGCCAGCCAGGGCAGCATTTGCCAAAACCAAAAGGGGAAGGGGAACTGGCCCTCCCCCATCCTCACAAGTTCCCTGGGCTGCAACCCCACCCAGAGGCAACAGGGGCGAGCAGGGATGGGGGGTCCCTGCTGGGAATGCTGGAGAGGGGGCGGAGACGGGACACAGGGGCCTGGAGGGACTCATCTTGAGCTCCCCTGCGATCAGCAGAGATGTTCACACCCAGGATGCAGCCATACCAGAGGGGAGGGGGGGGTGAGAACTCCAGGTCCCAATTCCCCACATGCACCCAGATGGAGTAGGGCCAGGACAGACAGTTGTGCCAGCAGACGGACGCTGCTGCTTCCCCTGCTCCCCACGGGGCTCAGGTTTCGCCGGCAAGGGCCTCAGCCCGGCTGTAATTACAAGCCTGGCAGGGGTCCCATCCCTCTGCCTCCCCAGTTGCTTCCAGCCTCTCCTTCCCCAAGCCCAGTGGTCCCCGTGCAGGGGGATGGGGGGAGGCCACTGAGCTGCCCTGTGAGGGAGGCACAGGGAGGAGGAGGAGGAGGAGGAGGAGGAGGAGGAGGAGGAGGAGGAGGAGGAGGAGGAGGAGGAGGAAGAGGAGGAGGAGGAGGAGAAGGAGGAGGGCAGGATCCCCAGGGGCTGCTGGGCACCCCAGGCCCTGAAGTGAGGGAGGGCAGCAGCCTCAGGCTCTCACAGCGCCTCTGCAGATCCCTGGCTCAGCAGGGGGAAGCCAGTTTTGGGCTGGCTGGGGGTGTCCCCACCAGCCCTGGGCCCCCTGAGCTGTGAGCTGGGCCCAGGGGGGTGCGGGTGGCCACCCCAGCACATGGGCACAGCGCGAGGCTGCACCTGCTGACTCAGCAGGAAGAGCTGCTGAGTCAGGACAGAGAGGCCTTCCCCAGCACTGTCCTGGGCCAGGAACCCCCTCTCAGCCCCACTGGGCTGGGGTGCCCCCACTTCATCTGCACACCTGCAGTGATTTGAGCTGTTTGAACACACGAGCTAAACCCCCCCCCGCCCCCCACAGTGGGGACAGTGGTGGGGAGAGGTGAACGTGGGGCCATGGAGGTCACCTCCCCTGGGTGACATCTGTCACCACACCTGTCACGGCCACGAGCTCCACAAGCTGCCCGTGGGGAGGTGGGACTGGAGCATCCCATCTCCATGCCCGTGCCAGCCCTGGGAGCACACAGAGCTCTGCTGATTTCATCACCACCAGGATTATTTCCTGGCCCCATGGATGACCCAGTGGTGCTGTCACCCTCCAGGGCACCTCCTTGTCCCTTTGCCAGCTGCTTGGGACCTGCCACCAAGTCCACAACAAAGATCTGCCTGTGAGAGCTCCAGGGCACTGGCTCCAAGCTGGTTTTCCCCACTGCTGCCCAGGCCCCCCCTCCCTCCCCAGCCCCTTATCAGTGGGTTCCAGACACAAAGGGACCAGCTGCCCTCAGGGAAAGCAGTGAAGCACACGGAGGAGAGGCCACTCCAGCTTGGGTCAGGGATAACAAAAAGCAACCCCAAGGCTGGGCTGACCCTGCTCCCTCTCTTTGGAACTTCCCTGGTCCCCAAAGGCACTAAATCCCCTCCAAGCAAATGCAGACAAGCCCCCACACAGGGTTTGGCCCAGCTGCTGGAGGCACGTGATGGGGGGCTTTTCTCTCTTCCCTCTCCTCCAGCCCTGGATATTGAAAAGCAAAGGCCAAAGGCGCTTCAAAAGCCTAAATGCAGTTTTTAACCCCACAGTGTTAACCAGGCACATCGTTTCTCACACATACACGGAGCTGCAGCTGGGTCTTGCCTAAAAATCCTGCCCAGACCTGTGGGTGCTGTCCTGTGGCCTCCTCTGGGTAGCAGGGAAAGGCTGGGACCCCAAGGATCAGCTCCTTGGCTGGAGGGGGAAAACAAACCCTGCTCAGGGCACAGAGGGATGCCATAACTCCCTCCCAAGGGACAGATTGCTGGTACCAGGCTGTGAGTAGTGACAGGAGGGATCCCAGTGACACCAGCAGCACCAGGCTCTGCCCTGTGGTGGAACTGGAGGGTGCTGGGTCAGAGCTGGAGCCCAGCAGTGGTGATGCACAGGGAGACAGATTTCAGCAGCATCCTGACCCATCCAACCCTTCCTGTTGCACAACGCCGGCCAGTCCCTGGCATCCCAGCAAGATTCCACTTCCCAGCACAGTGTGGTCGCTTTCAGCCTCAAATGCTGAGTAGAGCAGAATCTGAGTCAGCAGGAGGAAGGGGGTCCAGCTGCTGCCACAAACTCTGCTCCAGTCTCTCTGCCCACATCCTCCCATGTGACGTGTCCTGGCCGTGCTCAGGCCGGGACCACACTGCCACAGATCCACTGTCTGCAGCCCAAGCCACTCCACTGCATCCCTGCATCCTTCTGGAAACTCTCTGGGCACAAGGAGCGAGCGCACCAGGCAGAATAAGGCTTGGGCTGAGCTCCCTGGGGCTGGATTTCCCTGTTGGGACACAGGCCTTGGGGCAATTTGTTCCCTCCTGGATGGTTGCAGTTTGGGACACGCTGCAGGCAGCCCCAGCTTTGGGGTTATCAGCTGCTGAGGGACCTTCTGTTTATGCCTTAGGGTGAAATGAGGAGGGGGAATCATCCCTGCTGCAGCATTCCACAGGGCTTTTATCCCAGAGGATGCTGGAGCTGCAACAGCACCAGGATGGGATCGCTGGTGGCTCCCCAGGTCCCCTCCCCGCGGGGACAGGGTGACAGGACTCTCTGCACGGACTCACCCGCAGCTTCCCAGCACGGCCTTATCAGTCCCGCACAGGCCTCTCTGCCGGCACGTGCGAGCCCAGGGTGTGGACGAGGGGCATTTTTAGCTCTGTCCCAAACTGAGGGAGGAGGATTGCAAATCCTGCTGGCCCTCAGCGAGAGAAGTGACTGCAAAATTCTGCACTGCCTTCTCCCATCCTCCTTCCCCCGGCTCCCTCGAGGCCCCTGCGTGCAACGAGCTGCTCCTGCCCCGGCACCCTCGCACCGCCTGCTCACAGGGCGAGGGTTGGAAAGCGCTTGGAGACTTCCAGCTGCAGAGTTCAGGCTGGAAATAGAGCTGGGGAACTGGTTCTGCCCTCACCCCATTCCACTGGATTTTTTTGTAATTCTTTAGGAAGAGAGACAGAAAGTTGTTTTGTAGCTGCAGGTCATGTAAAAAAAAGGAGCTGCATTTTAAAATTCAAGCAAGGAAGAGCTGGGCTAAATGTGATTTGACAGGATCCCTCTAACCGCATGCCTCTTAATTTCCAAGTCTGATCAGAGCGACTGGACAGCCAAATAAATGAAGTAGTGCATATAATTGAATCTCTGCTCAGATGTTCAACTATCTGCCAGCACGCCCTGCCCTGCCTGCGGGAGCTGGGGGACGCGTCCCCCAAGCAGGACCCTCCCCTTCCAGACACTGACAGCTCCCGAGGAGAGCAGGATCAGAAACCCAGACCCCACCAGGCTGCCCTGAGATCCCGCTGGACCGCGGGGGTCCTGGGGGGGGTCTGCCTGCCCCCAAATCCCAAGTGATGGATGGGACCTGCTGGGGACAGCGCCTGGCTCCCATCCTGCCTGCGTCAGCAATGATTACTTTTTTTTCCTTGGATCATGCTGCCCTTTGGAGCTCTGGAGTTATCGAACGGGAGAAATCGGGGGGAGGGGGGGTGCAAAGGGCCCCCAGAGTGCGACCACGTCCCTGCTGCCCCTTCAAATTAAGGGTGAAAGGGCAGAGAAACCACCAACCCCTGCGGGCAGGGATGTCCCTGTCCCCCCCAAACTCGGGGGAGGGTGGGGGTAGGGCGGGGGTCCGAGTGACCCCACGGGGACGCCGGTCACCCCCCGTCTGTGTCCCCTTCCCGTGCCCCCCGCAACGCGACACCGCGCAGCGCCCCGGCTCGGGCGCAGCCGTCCCGCGTGGGGCCCGGCGGCGGAGCGACCCCGGCCGCCACCCCGAGCCCCGCACGGCCCCGGCGCAGCCCCGAGCCCCGCGGGCAGCGGTGCCGGGCGGGCGCGGGGGAGGCTCGGCACTCACCGTCCTGCGCGGGCACGGCGGGCACGGCGAGCTCGCGGATGCGGCGGCTCCAGGCCTGGGCGATGCGCAGGTTGCCCTCGGCATCGGGACCCCGGGAGACGCGGAAGGTCCGCTCCAGGCGCTGGCGGGCGGGCGGCCCCCAGCGCGGCCCCCGCAGCGGGTAACACACCAGCGAGAAGCAGGCGGCGGCCGCGGCCGCGGGGAAGGCGGCCGAGCCCACGCAGTCGGCCAGGCGGAGCGCGGCGTCGGGACCGGCCGAGCCGCCCGGGCAGCCGCCGGCACGCCGCACCTGCAGCTCCCGGGCCGTCAGGGACAGCGAGCAGGCGGCGGCACCGGGGCCCGGCCCCGCGCCGAAGATGCCTTGAAGCAGCACCGGGCCCCCGCCGGGCTCCGGGGGAGCGCGGCGGCCGGCGGCCATCGGCGGAGCGGGCGCGGAGCGGAGCGGGAGGCACCGGGGAGCGCCGCCCGCCGCCGCTCGCTGCTGACGCCCGGCGATGGCAGGCGGGGCGGCCCCATTCATAAAAAAATTTAACCCACCCACCCCCCCAGCCACCTCTTCCCCCGCCGAGGGGGACCGGTCCCGGGGCTGGTCCGGTAGCCCCCACACCCCCAGCAGCTGCCTCGGTTTCCACAAGCGCCGCCCCGCGCCCCGGGTATCGCTCCGGGGGGGGAACCGGCTCTGCAGACGGGCGGGGGCAAAGCCACGCCGTGGGTTTGCCGCGGGTGGTTCCGCGCTGCCAGGGTGGGTGTCTGGCGTGGGTGCTCCCACGGTGCTGGGGATGGCAGGGAACAGAGCCACGGTCACGCCTGGAGAGGGGAGGCAGAGCACCCGGCAGCCACCCTCACCCCAGTTCCTGCACATCATTCCCAGCAAGGCACGGATGGGCGCTGGCAGGTGCCCCTGGAGCCCCCACGTTGGACTGAACAGCGTTTTGATATCATTTCTGCATCTCTCCAAGCACGAGAGGAGTGAAGCGGGGGCCTGGAGAAATCGAGGCACGGCGAGGCCTGAGGACAGTGGGCAGCCAGCAGGGGACACTTCCAGGAGGGAGGATGGAGAGGGATGGTGTCCTACCCATTACTGGTGGCTCGCCATCAGGTATCCGTGGGGGGTTGGAGGTTGCCATGGGCATGAAGCCCCGTGGAGGGAGGTGGGCTGTGCTGTGAACCCTGCCTTGGGGCACAGAGCTCTGGTGGCAGAGCCCAGGGGACTGGCCTGGAGGGTGCCAGCAAGGCTGGGGGCTGCTTTGTGTTCACGGCAGCTGGCAAAAATCATTGACAGCAGTTTTTGCTGGCAACAGGACTGAGCTCACCCTCCCAAGGGACTGCTGGGCTCCAAGGGGTCTGGCCCAGCCCGACAAGGATTTTTTTTTTTTTTTTGCCAACCAATTCCCCATGAATGTAGCTCTGCCCTAACCTTGAGCTTGCACCTCAGGGAGGCATCACTCCTCACACTTAGGGCAGTTTAATTAGCAGTGAGCCCTCTGTCCCTGCTTAAACCTTCTGGAAGTGGCCAAGAAATTGCAGGGAGGGCACAGGATGACCAGCTGGGCAGATTAACATGGTTGAGTCTTGTTTTCCCAGAGCAGACCTATAAGGAGAGCCAAGATGCTGTGACTTGGAGTGTTGCGCTTTCCAGAAAGACTTCCCTGGCTGCTGTGGGTACAAAGGGATGCTCAGAGGGGCAAATCCTGCTCCCAGCCCTGATGCTTTTGGCTTGGGATCTGCAGCATTCACAGCTGATTCTGGGTGAGATTCGTTCTCAGCCGCTTCCCCGGCTGCTGCCATGACACAGTCCAGCGTTTGTAAACAGCCCCGAGGTTCCTCAGCAAGGTGTCATGGGAGGAAATAGCTGGATGCTGGGGAGTGCAGCGTCCTGACCTGCCCCTCACCCTTCTCAGTGACTAACCCGCTCCCAATTTCCGCTCAGGAAGGCGTGAGTCGTGTTGGGAGGATGTGAGAGCAGCTGTCCTATTGCTCCTGGCAGGTGATGCGGGACCATGAGGCTGCTTTGGGCTCTGTCCTCACCATGCTACATCCATCCAAGGCCCTGTGCCGCAGGGATCCCCCTTCATCCTGCCAGCCTGTGCTTTAAATAGGAGTGGAATGCCCGTCCAGGCTCTGCTGGCCATGCTCGTGCTGTGGGGAAGGGGCCGAGAATGGCTTCAGCACAAGGTGTCGAGGCCAGCAATGGGTGCAGGAAGGGTTGGCATCCCATGGCAGGGATGCCAAGGGCTGGGAAATGATGGGGCTGCAGCCAGGTTTGTCTCAGATGGGGAATGGGACTGGCACAGGCTCAGCCTCTGTGATGGCAGGGGAGACACAGACGGGGCTTTTCCCTCTTAGTTCTGGTCTGTGGGGACTTCCCAGAAGTCTGACCTGATGCTGTGCCACCCTTGGATGCCGTGACCAGCGCAGTGGCCACCACCAGCCCCAGGTGGGTCCCTTTGCTCCCACACAGCCACAGGCTGATTCAGCCCGGTCCCACACGGACACCACTTGTTTGCCTCCAGACGTGATGTCTGACGCGGAAGTGGGATCACTTCCTTCCCCATGCTGATAACCACGCATTTGGGGCTATCTTAATTATGAGAGCCTTAACAAGGCCCTTTGACCCCACCAGCAGCCCAAAGGGTGCTCAGCAGCTCCTGGGCTGTGGGCAGGCGACTGCCGGTCGGGTTTGTCCTGATCGGCTCCATTCCCGCCCGCGCGGCGCTGCTCAGGCCGTGTGTGTGGGAGGGAGGTGCCGGGATGCGACGTGGGGATGTGGCACGGAGCTGGCGTGATGGGGTGACAGCCCATGGAGAATCCCCCCGCCTCCTTCCTCATTGCAAAGGGGACTCGCCCGTGGAGCAGAGCGTCCAGCCCGTCCATGACCACCAGTCTCCCTTCAAGAGCAAACATGCCTCCAGCTCCTGTCCCGGGAGGCCCCCTGGGGTATTCCCAGACTCTGCAGACATCATTTGGTGGAGAAGGCTTGTACATTTGAAGCACCGTGCCCTGGTTTTGCTGGACAAGGTGATGTGTGCCCTGAATTTGGGGAAACTGAGGCAGAAACAGTAGACAAGGTTTGTTTTGAGTTGTGCAAGAAGCCAAGGGTTAAATATGGCAATAACCTCCCTCATCTCCCTCCAGCCCCGGGCTCCTCCTGCTCCTGCCCCCAGCTGCTGGAGGAGCTGATCCGCACTGGGAGTTATCCCGGGGGAAGAAAGCACAGAGCCTGGGGGCTTCCCAGGCCTTCCATAACCCTTCGTGCCCCCGGGGGCTGCAGCAGAGACCTGGGTCTGTCGCTGCCAGGGCAGGCCCGGATTTCGGGGTCGCACTGCCCCATCACAGCCCCAGAGGAGGCGTGCAGAGGACGTGGCTCTGCTGCAACATCAACTGCAGCGCTTCCCTCCGAGGCACACAGCTCCTCCACATCCCTGCCCGCTCTGCCGCGTCCGCCGGCTGCCACCCGGGGACAGGAACGGGAGGGGGACGCTCTCCTCCCGGATCCATCGCTTTTAGCATCGTTCCCACTGCTGAAGGTACATGTCTCAAGGTGGAGCCAGAAATAGCGCGGCTGGCGCTGCATCGGGGCTGGCAGGGCTGCAGGCTTGGCAGGGGGACAGGCACCGACTGCAGCAGCGGAACTTTCCAGGCAGCTCCTGTGGGAGCGGCCGGTGCGGAGATGGAGCCGTCTCCTTGCAGACCCAGGCCCGGATCAGCCCCTCTCAGCCGTGGGGCTGGGGCTGACACAGGGGACCAGCACAAAGCAGGAGGGGGCACAGCTAACAGAGGTATCTTCTGGAGGAGAGTGACTGGGATCACATCCCGCCTGAGCTAGGACACAGGTCTGCCACTGATTTGCTGCAGAGCTCGGGAAAGTGGCTGCACCTTCTACCTGCCTCCATAACCCAGGGGTGGCAGGTTTTCCCCAAAATCCAGCTTCTCCCAGGGCCCAGAGAGGATGCTCAGCCTCCAAGGAGCTCAGGGGTTTTTTTGTGGCAGCTCCCCTAAATCACAGCCAGGCTCTGCAACTTGTTGGGGGCTGCTCCCCAGTGCTGACCCTCCGCTGAGCTGCCGGCACAGCCCGGGACTCACCGGGAAGCCCTGAACAATGCCGACGAGATGAGCTCATTCCTCCCAGCTGATAATTTGCTCAAAAATATTTCTGAGCTCAGGCCTCCTCAGGGAAAACACTCCCAAACGCCAGGCAAAGAGCTGCTGAGTCTGGAGAAACCACACACACACCACTCGCTCGTCGAGACGTCCCCCGATGACAAGCCCTGGCGTCAGAGGGGCTGAGGCCAAAGTCTGCCGTTTGATCTCCCCCTTCGCTGGGGGAAGCCGAATTTCAGGCCGTCCAGGGGTTTTACCACTTCCCGGTAGCGGTTTCCTGCCATGATGTGAGCGCAGGAATTTTTGGGAGGTGAGTCAGAGGCTGCAATGAGAGCCACCTGGCTGGGGCTGGGCTGGGAGGCTCGATCCCGATCCAGGGGTGATCCTTGCTGCGATGCTCGATGCCTGCGGGCAGCATTCCCAGAGTGGAATTACTTACGGGGGTCACAACATCCCATCACAGACCCCATTTCTGGCCTGGGAAAGAAGAAGAGGGATTTGCTGCTTCAATTCCCACGGCTCCTCCTTCCTTGCCGGGCTGGGATCGGCACGCTCCGGCCACCCCACCCGGGCTCCAGGGAGAAACTTGGGTAAGAATAAAGAGCAAAACCTCGTCCAGCTCTGCAGGAAGCCGCCTGGAATGGCTGTCCCGCCCCGGCACCGTGTTGTCCCGAGCACAGAACTGCCCCAAAGCAGCGCCGAGGCTTGGCTTTCCCTGGGGAGCAATGCAGGACTTGGCGGAGCTGCGAAACTGCCCTCCCTGGTCGCTGAAATTATACATATAAAATGAGTTCCTGCTAAAGGAACCTCCCAGGTTTTGCCTGCTGGGCTATTAAAGTTCCATGACCCCATGCCCACCCTCTCCCCAGCATTACTCAAACCCTTCGGCGCAGAGAATAAGTGAATCCAGTCCAGAGAGTGAGACTGAGCCGGGATAAGCCTTTGGAAAGGAGCTAAACCTGCTCAAAGCCGGCACTGTTCCCTGACCCGCCCTCCTAATCCTGCCTGGCTGATAATGGAATAATAAAGGGCTGCACGGCCTCGCTCTCTGCTGCTCTGTGGGGGAGGTTCCTGCTGCCCCTGTACATGCCAGGAGCTGGGATATTAATGACACCCTAAGTAAACAGAATTGCTCCTTTCTTCTCCTTTGCCTGGCTGTAAAACCGCGCGTGACCTTCAGCCCGCAGAGAAATCAGAGTCGCTTCCCTTGCCAGGAGAAAGGCTGGTTGTGGCAGTGATAACACGGTGATCTCTGCCCGCCACCCTTCCCGGGCCTGCTCCCAACCCTGCAGCTCCAACAACGATCCCGGTGGGACTCGAAGGGCCACCCCCACGAGGCTTTGGCCTCTCCCCGCAGGAATGAAGCCGGTGATTCACTGAGGGGGAATCTCAGGAACCCAGAATGTGTGATTTTGGGACACCCAGCCCCTCCGAGGTGTGCACACCTTGTCTGCTGTGCCGGGGGCCGCCCTGTAGCAGAACATACAAACTTGTTGCACCTGAGCCTCAGCAGCTGGGGAAAGGGCAGGGAAGTGACAATGCCGAGGAGATCCATTCCCTATGGCCGGGATGGATCTGAGCACCCACGGGACAGCAGGAATGGTGACAGGAGGTGGGTGCTGGGGGACCCGGAGAGCAAAGCAGAGGCTGAGTGCACTCAGAGGCCACAGCATCATCCCTGGGCTGCTGTGCTGAGGCTGCTGAGCGAGGAGCCAGCTGGGAAGGGGATAAACAGCCCTTCCTTCTCCACATGCCTGGTTCCAGGCAGGGAAGGGCTTTATGAAGGAGGGCAGCAGCAGGTCTTTGGTGGGGAGGTGGTGGGAGGATGGGTGCTCTGCAGAGGGATATGCCACGGCTCCTGCAGTGCCAGGATTCCCTCCCCACCCTTTGGGCATGTCCCCCCTGCTTGGGTGTCCCTGCAGCAAGATGTCCCTGGCTCCCCTGGGAACTGCCACGTCTCTGGTGGGTGCAGGAGGAACATCAGGAAGCAGCCAGCTTCCTACGTCACAAAAACAGTCTGGCTCCCCCCAAATTTTTTGAAGGACAAAGGCAGCACCCCGTGAGGAGTGATTGGCTATACCGTGGGTGCTGTGACTGTTCTCAGCCTGGTGTCAGGGTGCCCAGGAGGGGGTCAGGGTGCCCAGGAGGGATGTCTGGGCTCTCTGGCAGACGGATGCTGCAGATTCATCCCAGGATGATGCCAGCCTGGAGGTCTGATCAGAATCCCATGCCTGGCTGTGCTGCCTCCTCGGAGTGAACTCGGGCAGCTGATGCTGTCAGCTCTTGCCTCGCCTTGGGGGAACGAGCTGGGATGTGGGAGTAGAGCTGGAATAGTCCCTAGAGCTGAACTGGAATAGCCCCTGCTCTGACAAGGCATGGATTTAGGAGGCACAGCAGGAGGATGTAGGGCTTGAACTGCAGGGAAAGGTAAGGTGTCAGCAGGTGTGGTGGGGAGAGACAGAACTCTCCATCCTGGTGCTTGGGCAGTGGTGGCATACAGAGGGGATGTGGGCAGTGGTGGCATACAGAGGGGACGTGAACAAATCTGTCTGGTTTGCATTGAGGGTGTTGAAGAGAGACAACCTTTAATGAAGTGTCAGCGCAAGGGGGCTGATGGCAGCGCTGCAGCTCCCAGCTGAGCACGAAACGTCTGTGACAGGGAGTCACTGCTGGAGGCACCGTGGCCATCACGTGCCAGAGCAGCTGGAAAGCCACTGGGTCATGAAGGGGAACCTCCTTCATGTCCTGAACGAAGCCCACCAGACCTCCTCCTCCCTCACTCCCAGCTGGGAGGACACAGGCCAAGGGACTATGGTATTGCACAGCGACTTAGAGAAGTGCCAGGAAAAACCTCTCCCTCCAGGGTGAACCAAGTGATGTGGGGCAATGCTGGTGATTAAATTAATGCAGTTTGCCTTCCCTGTGATACATAATTTCTGTCATATATCATCATTTCTGCTGCACTGTGGGGTGTTTGAGCCATCCTGAGGCTGGATCCCAACAGTGTTGTCAGCTGCCCTTATTCTCCCAGATGCCAAGGCCAAGATGTATATCGTGTATATATATATATAAAAAATTATAACAAAATGTACATACGTTCAGTCAAGTTTCACCTCCTCCTTATATTTATATATATATATACACATTCTATGCATATAACATATATAGCACATAATATACATTTTATGTATAATTGCTAAACACTTTCATATAAAATGCATTTTATATGTGATATGTATACATTATAGATTTAATATTTTATAGACGTTATGTATTTCATCTATAAACCGCGTATATTATTTACATAATAATAAACGCATTAATATATTAATAGATGTACAGATGTTATATATAAGCACACTCTAGAGCACGGAATCTGCCAGATGGGTTGGAGCTGCACTTTCCTGTTTGACTAAGCCATTTAGTGCCTCTACCCGCGAGGAACTTTGTCCCCATTCCGGAGCAGACAGCGGAGCGCCGGGCAGGGAGCGTTCCCTGGGGAACAAGGTGCGGGAGCCGCGGGCCAGGCCGGGCGGGCCCTCCCGCCGCCGCCACAGCCGCCACAGAGCGGGGCCCGAGCGCCGCCGCCGCCGCCGCCGCGCTTCCGTTTCCCCCGCCGCCATCTTAGGCACGGGCACTTCAGCCGCCGCGTTCAACCCGTGCCTCGCACCGCCGGGCAGAAGCGGGAGGCGGCCGCGCTGCGGGCCGCCCTCAGGCAGCAGGAGCTGCGTTTATTCCCGCCGGGAGGGACGTTTCTGCCGCTTTCCTCCCGAGGTACTGGCGCTGTTGGGGCAGGCGGTGAGGGGACGCCGTGAGGGGGGAGCACGGCTGCGGTGCCCTCATCTAAGATGGCGGCGGGGGCGGGCTCTTCCCGCCGAGAAGATGGCGGCGGAGGGAGAGGCGCTCTGGCCGGGTGGCGGAACTCGCTCGGCTGGGGTGAGGGGAGCGGGATGGGACCGTCCCCCCCAGAGATGTCCCTCTTCACGGGGACTCCCTACCCCGCCACGGAGACCCCGGTCGAGCCCTGCTGCATCACAAGGAACCCCTCCAACCTTCCTCCTTCAGCTCACCCGCACCTTCTCCAACCAAGGGAGCCCCTCGCCACCTTGCTACCCCCCCAATTTTGGGGTCATCCCTCCCCTGTTGCATGAGGGGCCACTGCGTGAGCGTGGGGTGGATTGGGGTTACCCGCTGCTTTTCTACCCCTCTACTCCCCAAGACAGCTGCTGCTCCATTTTATTTTAATAATCACAATTTCCACCCTCCTTTTCATACTTTGCCGCAGGAATGGACCAGCAAGTCCATAGGTAGCGGAAGGGTCCCCACCCTCCTCTTCCCCCTCCTCCTCCCCACCCCTTAAGGGGCGGTGATCGCGGCGGAGAGGAAAGAAAAGGATGCCACGGAAGCTGTTGTTGCCTTATAAATCTGTTTTTTCTCACTTTCGAGCTCCACGGGGGTTGCATGACTCTTTGGCGATGAACGCGGCCAGAAGTGGCTACCGGGTCTTCTCGGCCAACTCCACCGCAGCCTCCACCGAGCTGGCGAAGAAGATCACGGAGTAAGTTGCTTTCTCTTTCAAGTTTCTTTCTCCTCCATCGCTCCCCGGCGCAGGCAGAAGCCCTCCCGAGCGGCTGGAGAAGCTTCTGGCATCCCCCCGCCTTCCCAAGGCGTCTCCTGCGAACACCTTTGTGGAGATTTTGCACTGGGAATCTTCACCAGCTCTGCCTGACCCAGCGATGAAATGAACCCGCCGCTTTCTTCCTTCTCAGACATCCATTTCACTGCTGGAAAGGCTGGGCTGCAGCAAAGGCTGTTACTTTTGGGGAGGGAGGAGGTGAAACGTGTCTGGGCAAACCTCAGAAAAGCGTTTTTAGCAGGTTTGGGAGATGCTCAAAACTTTCTCCGGCTCCTGACCTTGTTTTCTCAGCAGCTTCGGTGCCTGGGGCACGGGAAGTGTCCATGCGCACCTCGGCACAGCAGCTTGCGCTGCTCCACCAGAGTGGAGTTTGGAGAGGTGGGAGAGCTGGGCAGCTTGTGCTGGTTGGTTCAGGGTAAAAGTCTGCCCCTTTTTTTCTTCAGTCCATCAGTTTAGGCAGAGTTTGACCTTGTCTTGTCCGGGACGGATGCACTGGGTCCTGCTGAGTGAGGGGTGTGACAGCTGCCTCCAAAATGGGGCTCTTGGTGCAGAGAGCTCTGAGTTTCCCCCAGCACTTGAACTTTGAGGTCGAGTGAGTTTGGTTCAAACTGGGGCAGTCCCAGCCGAAGGGACTATTCTGGGAAGGACATCTGTGTATTGGGCTGTCATCTTAGAGCAGGACTTGGATTTTCTTTCTGCTGTTTCTCAGCTACAGTTCATAGGCAGCTGCTCCCAAAATCGAGGGGTCTCAGTGCTTGTTTGCCTGCTGCAGCTGACAGCATCCCAGTTATCCTTGCTAGATAGCTGCTGTCCCATTCCCATCTCCAAGGGCATGCTTAAATTGGAAACAGGACTTAAGTACAGGTGTGCTGCTGCCTTAAACAGTGAGAACGCTTTGCTATTCGTCCTGCTCGCTTAATAAACACTGTGTTCAATCCTTAGCACAGATTATCTCCACGGAGCTAACTTGGCTGTTTGACTGGGAGGTGTATAGGATAATAGTGATGGACTTCTTTAAGTGTGAGGCTAGGAGGAAAATCCTTGTGTTTGGGAGTGGAAAGGTTGGGGTTTTTTTTTGCTCATGTATTCTTGCTATATTTGGTCAGTTCTGCATCACTTTCCCATCACTGAACCCTGAAACTAATGTATCTCTCTATGAAAAAGTAAGTTTTGCTGCAACAGATGGGACAGGGTTTTACAGGGCTTGTCGTGTTGCGTCAGCACAGCACAACAGAATTCCCCTGGGGACGAGCTCTGAGTTCTCAGGACTGAAGGAGCAAACGGGCAATCCTTATTTCTTGCTCTTTGTCTTAAAAATAACTCCCTTCTTTTTAAAGATGAAATGAGAAGAGACATGGAGAGGCTTCCCCAGGCCATGGCGCTGGATGGGATGACGTGCTGATGTTATCCCAGGGATGCTCTGGGGGGGAAAGAAGCAGGATCTGGATCCAAAGTGACCTCCTGGCTCCCTCTTTAATCTCTCACCGAATAAATGTCTAATAGGGGCGATGTGGGGTTTTTCCCTTGGCTCTGCCATCAGTGGGATGTTGGATGCTCCGGTGGTGGCACGAGCACAGCCCTGTGATACACAGCTGCTGCTTAACTGAGGCTTAAGGACGTTTATCTTTGTTGTGGGTGCAAAATCTGGAACCGTTCATGGGACAGATTTGCCCACAGTAAAAAGTCTCCCAAAATTAAAGGGGTTTTCAGCATCTAGTGCAGTGGTTTTGCACTGCCTTCCCTTAGGAGCTCGAGGGCTGTTTCAACTGATCTGTAACACATCCCTTGTTCTTTCAGGTTGCAAAAGATGCGTGGCTGCTGCCTCTCCCCCTGTTTCACATCCCAGCCTGTTCTTTGCTGGGGAGGTCAGTTGCACCTTTAAATAGAGTTGGAGCAATCTTACAAGGGTGAGTCTGTCCTCTAATATTGTGCGTTCTTTTTAAAGTTTTTTTATGACCTCGAGTAAAAGTAGTAAAAGAACTTTAAAACAACACACAATATTAGGAGTAGGGCCCCTTGAGACACCTGTCCATCTGGGCTCTGTTCTTTACCTGTAGGTATTGAGCTTAAGATCTCTACTTGAGTAGTCCTGACTTCTTTTTAGAATCTCAAGTCCTGAGAGGAGCAGGGTGACACTGACCAGCTTTCAGACACCTGATTTATCTCCTCACTTTGTTTACTGCAAAACTTCCAGAGCTGCTTTCGTTTCAGGCTCTGAGCATCACCTTCTGGCACAGTTCTGATCTTCACAGTTCCCCTTGAGCATTCTCTGGCTATGGAACAGTGACTAATGGCCAGTCTTACTTTCACTTTAGGTTTTCAGAGCTTTAGTTGATGGTAGTGACTGCCAGGGAGAGAAGATGGATAATGAGTATCTTATGAACTTGAAATAATGAAGATGTTCCTTAGATTCAGCACCACTGAAATATAAATAAACCCATATATTTACTTTTCTCTTATAAATTGAGAGGGATGATTATTTTAAATTCTTTCCGTGATGGAAATAAAACTCCTGCTGTAATTAGGACACTTGGCACCTGACTACAAGCTGCATTTGCAGGGGAGAAAGATCATTTCTGTGACCAGTGCTGGTCCCTAATGGGCCTGTGTGCTGCTGGGGGGAGGGAGGTCTAGGAAGTCTTTTTTGATCTTTAGTCCAAGAGATGCATTTAGATCTCCCTCTGATTGCAGTGCCTGGCTCAGAAGGCACAAATATTACATTCTACTCACTGCTTATGTGTTTGGGTTGGAGGGGGTTGGTGATTGAATCTTGCTAATGCCTCCCCAGTGCTCCTGCAGCTCTGCGATGTGGGATGTGATACTGTCTCACTGCCAACTGTGAATGTGAGTATTCCAGAGATTCACTCAGTTTGCAGCATGGAAAATGCTGGTGGTCTGAAGATAAAGCATTGCCATGAGCCTAAACAACATGGAATTAGGAAAACATGGGGATTTGTGTTGTGACCTCTGGCTGCAGGGAGCTGGGTTACAACGCTAAACCCAGGGCGGTGTTTTCTGTGACTGGGTGGGATGTGAGCCCTGCTTTGGGGGGAGACAGTACATTCAGAGGACTTGCAGCAGCCTCCCTCAGCTGAAGGAGGATTTCTGGCAGGAAATGTACTCTTTAGGTCATCTTGCTAGCACATGAGAGGGTGGGCAGAGGGGAGCCAGAGCATCTCTGTGCAGTTTAAATGGAGCACAGAACGTGGCTGAGCAGGCTGGGCTCATGTGGAGCTTCCTGTGCTGGCCAGCACAGCTTTAGGGGATGTTCCTTCACCAGGAATGGGCTGGTAGGAGTAGAGGAAAATCTGCCTGGTATTTGCCAGTAGTTGGGCTGCATGGCTTTGGTGTGGCTGGAACAAGTGATTCCAGTAGCAGATGAACAATAGGGACTGTTCTTCAAATACCCACTCATGCTGGGTGGATGGAGAGAGGCAAAGGAGAACTCAGATAGTTTTAAGGATATCTGAACAGATTGTATCCAGGAAGCTGCCATTCCCTTTCCCTTTCCTGGCTGTTCTTGTACTGAGGGATTAGGAAGTGCACTGCAGAGCTGCCATTGTGCTGGCTGGACCATGACTGATCTTCATTTAAAGATTTGCTGAAGTTTGAAAAGCAATTCAGAGTCAGGCTGTGGCTTGATTTGGCCGCAGTAGGGCACAGCACAGACCCTCTGTCCTCTGCTCCAGCTCCTTCTGAGTCTGTACCGGTTCCTGGAGTCTGTAGATGTGGGGAGAGTTGGGAGTGCAGAGCTGAGACCAGGGAAAGTGTTTATAATGAAGAGGATATTGCCAAAATAAAATATCATCATTAAGAGCTTTGTGTGCAGATTTCTCTTCAAATTGCATGTTTGCACTGTGAGCTGGCCGGAAGCTCCCTACGGAGATAACCTGACAAATGTCTTGGGTTCTGGTCACAGAGAGGGAGAAGGAAACACAGCCTGGGCTGAGGGCACTTCTCAGTGACACTGAAACAGGCTCTTGTGGCACAAAATACTGCGAGTACATTTGCCCCTTGAAATTTGATTCAGCTGAACATGGAGTCTCTTTGGCTGTCCTTTGTCTCGAGAGCCTGGTGCAGTGGTTTTTGACTGTCTTTAGTGGAGCATTTTAAAGGACAATCTGATAGAGCCTCACAGTGTTCCCTAAAATATTGCAGTGTGTCACTTCCTCATTAAACTATAGGTTTATAGGGCTCCTGAGCTGTTTGCATTTAGATGTGAATTTGAGACAGGTTTTATAAACACTTTTGTATTCAGGGCTTAATATCCTCTTGGCATGTTTTGAGACTGCGGAAAGTTAGATCATCCTTCCTGGGATGTGTTTACAGAAAGATTCCAGATCAATAGGAATTTTTACTGGCCAATTGCTCTGAGTAGGATTTTTAAAGCCATAAAGAGGGTTTTTTTCCTCTTAGATGCTGTCATGCCCCAGAGGAGTTGCTTTAGTGATGGAGCTGGTTTGAGGATAGCAGCTCATTTTGCTTTAAGATGTGATTTATCTGCAGGACCTGAAATGTTTTTTTTCCCAGAAGCAGCTTTATCTCTGCTGGGCGTGTGGTCTGGGTTCCTGCAGTGGCACCTTCTCTGTCCTAGTGCAGGTCTGCCTGTGTCTGCAGACAAGTGATCAGAACTGTGGTAGCTCAGGTTCATGGGATTATGCTGTTAGTCCTGGAGCTGGGTGAAAACAGTTCTTGCTGTCAATTCAATTCCTCTATCCTCTAAAGCAACAACCAGTTGGGAGCTTCAGGATGGAGAGGATTTAGAGAGAAAAGAGTCAGGATGGAAGAGAACACAAGGGAAGGGTAATAGGAAGGGGAAATTTATCTTTGAACTCTATGGCTGCTGCCAGGCTGTGTGGTCGATAAGGCTGTGCCCTGCCCTTGACTTCCATGCAAATATCCCTTTTGATAAAAGTCCTCTGGAATCTGGTGCTTTACAGCAGGAGTTGCACCAACAGTCCCCTCTTTATTGTCCTTGATTCAGTCAAGGTTTATCAGACTCCTTCCCTGGCTGGTATCTTGTCTAACCAAAGCCTCCAGGAAGGGATTTGGTGCAAGGTGTGCCCCTGGGGGTGCACATACCTCAGCTGCTCTGGGGGAGCTGCCTGTGGATCCTGCTGTGCCTAAGGCTCCTGGAACTCTGGAGTGCTGCAGGCAGGGCTGGTCTGGGTCTTTCATGGGCAGTTTTATCTCATATCCACTGCTCTTGTTTACTTGCAGTCAACAGTTGGAGCAGAACAGGGATTTATTGTCTGACCAGAGCCACTCATTCCTCTAAGTTGTCATCTGTGTCCTGTCTCTTCTGCTGCTCCAGGTTTGACAACTGAGCTGTTTTAGTGTCCCAAGCCAAGCTGTTTTAGTGTCCCTCCTGCTATGGGGGAGCAAACTTGCCTTTCTGATTTCTTGTTTCAGCAGCACAGAAACTGCATTGCTGCTGTACAGCGAGTAGGAGTGCACTGGGCTCTGGTTTCTGCTGGCTACATTATGGAATCATGAAATTGGAAAAGACCTTTAAGACTGAGCACAGCTGTTAACCCAGCTCTGCCAAAGCCACCACTAAGCCACATCCCCAGGTGCCACATGTACATGTCTTTTAAATCCCTCCACAGATGGTGACTCCACCACTTCCATGGGCAGCATGTTCCAAGGCTTGACAACCCTTTCAGGGAAGAAATATTTCCTAATATCCAATCTAAACCTCCCCTAAAACAATCTGAGACCCTTTCCTCTTGAGCACCACAAATCTGGTTTTGTTTGCCACCACTTAGCACTGAAAGTGCCACGTTCCAAGGGGTGTTTTGATGAGATGAGTCTGGCTGGACTGCTTTTGAAGCTTTCTTTCCTGCCATGAGATTCAGGGCTGACTAAGACCACTTGCACAGTCTCTCCACTGGATTTTTTTTCCCTGTGCTGAGGTAGGATTGTGCTGTCTGCAGTGAAGTCAGGGCACATGTGCCTCCAAAGGGAGCTTGCAAGACTTGCCATGCAGTTGTGGAGGAACAAGTGTGAGTCATTAAACATTTCCCACCACACACTGATGTGGGGTGGGCGTGCGTGTGTGTGTGTGTGTGTGTGTATGTTTCTGAGCTTGTTTGGACTTGGATGCCATAGCAGTGATTAGGACTTGGTGGTTGCAAATGCCAGGCTATCCTCATCAGGACAGCAGGATCCCACCTGCAAAACTCATCTATACTGTGGGTCTATCCCTGAGGTGCCCAGGATTGCCTTTACTTGACCAGCTGCCAGCTCTTTTTGAAGACAGTGAAGGTACTGAGGATGCCTTTGCATTGCAGCTGCAAATTTTAACCCAGCTGGGCTGAGAGGAGCCCAGTTAGAGATGTGTGAGACTTGCCTGGCCTGGGCTGCAGGGCGATGCTGCCGTTGGTACCCAAGCGGGGCTGGTGACAGTCTGGCACGTACAGCTCTTGAGGTGGCACTTTAGTCACTGGCCCAGCCATTGCAAAACATGCTGCCAGACACACGGTGGGGAGGGTGTGTGTGCCAGAGACGTGCTTTGGAGCCAGCTGAGCAAACAGATCCCATGGCATCCGAGTGTCTGTTACCTCAGCTGTCCCAGGCACACTCTCCAGGCCAGCTTCTAGCTGGGACCTCCAGCTTTGGCTCACAGCTGAGCTGATGGGACAGAAGCGTGCCAGGGTCAGGCTGTGTTGCTCTTTCACTTCTGAAAGCACGGATCTTTGTGACAATTGAAGTGCAAGGCTGAGTTAGTGGGTAAGGAGATAGAGAGAGACCGACTGCTGAAGGCTGTAGACCAGGAAAAAAGCCAGCAGCAGACGTGGGCTCTTTTTAATTTAGGGTTAGTCCTGATCTGCAGAATTTTGGCACATATTCAGGTAAATACAGTACAAGTGCAGACAGGAAACTGCTGCCATAATCAGCGTGGTGAACAAAGGTATTCTTCAGGCATAAACTGTTTCCTAATTCATTGTGTGGCCATGGCCGCCAAGCAGATCCTGGGAGAGGAGAGAATTGCCCCGGCTCCATCTCACTTGGCCCAAGCATCTCACTGCTACAGGGTCTCACAGCTGAGGCTCTGGGTCAAAGCACAAATGCTTTTAAGTACTTACTAATGGATTACTTGTCAGTGCAGTTAAATGCTGAAGTGTCACCTGAGGGAAAAGTCTGCATTTTGGAGCCTTTTAAAATGCTCTTCAAAGTGAGTCTTTGTTTTGCAAGAAAGAAATTGAAAAGAGAAGGAGGGTGACTAATCTTTGTTGTGGTGAGTGTTGTAGATTTGATATTTGAGAAGAGGAACGAGTAATTTGAAAAAATGAAACTGAAGTTAAAATCTCATTAATCAGTCGAGTTATTTCAGAAAGAAGGTTCAAGGAGGAAAAAAAGAAGGAAAAGAGGTGGGAGTCAAAAAAAGTGATTCAGGCGCCATTAGCTGAGTCTGAGTAAATCATTCAGCTCTAGTTGCACATCAGACCTGCCCAAGGGGGCATTGCACAGGCTGGCAAGGTGTCCTTTGCCATCGGGAGTCACAGCCTGTGCTCAGTTGTACAGGCTTTGGGTACAGCAGTGACCTGCTGCAGAGTGCTGTGTCCCAGGTCCCTCTCAGGGACACCCCCAGGGAAGGGGAGGTTGCAGTTCTGCAGCCTGACTGGCTCACTCAGCTCCCTCTTGGGCCGTGCTGTGTTTTGGTGGTGTGTAACGTGGTCCAGTCCCTGCTCTGCAGCATGAACTGCTGGGTTCCTTCATTTCTAATGTCCTTTTTTTGTCTCCAGGCGTCTCGGTGCTGAGCTGGGGAAATCTGTGGTGTACCAGGAAACCAATGGAGGTAAGAGAAATCTCTATTATTTGCAACTGTTTTGAGGTCATCTTAGAAATGCTGGGTAACTCCATTGGCCAGACCTGTCTTAAGAAGCTCGGTGATTCAGCTGTGATGTTACTGCTGCTCCTGGCAGCGCTAAACCTCCGTGGCTGACCTTGGACAAGGCAATTAAACATGTTCCTTGTTTTCCCTTGTTATCTTGTTTGTTTGCCCATCTGCAAACTCTCCTCTAGAGTCCTGCCTCAGGTTTAAGCTGCTGCCAAATCTTTTATGCTCCTATGCTGAGCGAAACATCTCCAGGTTTAAAAGTAATGCCCTGCTTTTTCAGTGTCTGCATTGTGAACTTTTAAATTATCCCTTTCTTTCAGCCCTTCCCTGCCACACAGAATATACAGCTGCCCTTGCTTTTAAAAGTGCAAATTCATGGCTGTGCTGAGGAAAACACCTCTTGGAGGTTGCTTTTGTTTTTAAGGAAGTTAACACTCTGCAAGCGTCCATTTTCAGATGCTGAGCTAAAACATAAGGATATTGACCAGCAGAGTTGTGTGGCCAAGGGTCATTTTCTGTTTCAAGACCTCTATTGCCTTGTTTGCAAGGGAGAGTAGAACCAGAGAGCTGCTACAGGCTAGAGGAAGGGGTGGAGGGTTTGTGGTAGTGCTGCTACTCTTGCAGCCTGAATGGGCCTCACAGTGGGAGAGCTGCTGTGGTTATGGTTGGGCTGGCTGGTGCGTTCCTGCCAGGGAGAGCTCGCTGCCCTTTGGGGTTGGTTTTAAATCAGGTTGCTTGCTACGAGGTTTGAATTAATGTTTCATCACTGCACAGCAGATCAGTCTGCTCTCAGCAGAGTCCTGTAGGGTTACTGCCAGGGCAGGGCAATTAGACTTGGAATTCCATAGCTGAGGAGCTGTTGCTCTCCTTTTCCTTATCCCTGCCCTCTAGCTCATGACTGTGTGGGAAATGAGTGGCTCAGGCAGGCACCGTGGGAAACCTGGAGTCATTGCTTTGGCTTTGCAGAGGTGCTTGGGGCTCAACTTCTGTGTTTGAATCAGGGACTGTAGGAGTGGTGCTCAGCAGAGACCCAGATTTCCAGCCTGTGTCAGTGTGGAAATGTCTTGACCTTAATAGTGAAATTGAGGAGTTCTTGCTCTGAACTCGGAGCTCCTGGTGTTGCCTTGAGCTCTTCAGCCAGCATGGAGCTGATCCCATGTAAGCTGTGAAAGAGCAAAGTGCAAAAAGTGCTGAGTTACCTTCTTGGAAGTAGTGAAGGTTGTTCTGCCTTGGGCGGTTAATTGCTCACTAATGAATGTACTGTTGACAGCTCTCAGCCCTCCATGGAGGCGTGAAATGGATTTCTCATTGCGAGTTAGGTAAATTGTCTTCTAAATTTTACAATTCTAAATTCTAAAATTCTAATTTCTAAATTCTAAAATTCTAAAGAAAAAAATAAACAGCTATTCAGCCTGCTTTTGCTTTGTAAATATAGTTAACCCACTGGCATGTCATGCCAGCGCTACCCGGACCAGCCTTTGGAAAATCCACTGGGCTCATCTGTGTATGTATGTGCACAAAGGGCAAGGGAGCAAGTCCTCATCTGCCTTGACCACGGGTCAAGGTTGCTGCTAAAACATGGTGTGTTGTCACTGTCAACCTGGTGTTTGGAAACAAAACTGACTCTGTTTTCCATCCTTTTCAGAAACAAGAGTTGAAATAAAAGAATCTGTCCGGGGACAGGATATCTTCATCATACAGACAATCCCCAGGTGAGGCACTCAGGGCTCGGTTTTGCACCTGGGATGTGTTTGAGTACCTGGATCAGCTGATGGTTCAGTGCTTTGCTCACTGTTAACCACACAATAACCAGTGGAACTCCTGCAGTGTTGTCATTGCTCTGACTTAGATGTAAGGCCCTAAGTGGTGTTAAGCTGTTAACATTCCCAAGGGATTTATTGCAACACTGAGATGCTTCCCATCAAATAGCTGGAGTGTGTCACTTGAGGCAGGAACAGGAGTGACTGATGGTTTCCACTGAAACATCCCTGGTCTGTGCGTTGGTGGCCTTTCAGCTGTTTGGTGATTTCTGACTGGCGTTTTCATCCCAGGATGGATGATTTCTTCTGCCTCCCAACCACCAAGCAGCAGAGCCAGCATCAAACAGCAGCTGCTGCTTTTGTTACAGGCTGGAATACTCTTCCTCTTTTGCTGTAGTGATGTGAAACTGAGCTCAGGTGGAAACCCATAGCTTCTCTCATGTACTTTTACAGTTCTTGGTGACAGTGGGCCTTTTTGGGTTTTGTTTTGGGCTGTTCTAGGCTTGGACTAAGAGAAGTGCTGCAAGTAACCAGGGGGTGAAAAAAACCATCTGTAACCCCAGGAACTTTGCTCCTTGCTGGCTCAGGAAGAGTAATGGGATAGCACTAGGGTGGTGGGAAGGGAGCCTGCACTTAAATGATAACTGCAAATCGACCTACTGTGAGTAGGGGAGGTGCTGTTTTCAGAGATGAGATACTGATATTAGCAAAACAAGGATGTTCCTGCTCTGATAGCTTTTTCCAAGTTACCAAATTCTGCTCAGATTTTGGAGATCACAAGAAGAAATAAGTAGCAGAGCTCAATTGTAGCTCAGAAGTAGCGGGGAGCTGAATTTCCTAGACACAGTATTTTGCCTTGCTTGCCAAAGAAGTGGAGCCCACTGAGAATTCAAGTTCATTTCCTCCATGAAATGCTTGGCCTGTTGTAAAGAAATCAATAGGACTACTAGACCAGCTTACTCGCTTCTGGAATTCCTCTTGCAGGCAGAAATATTTTCTTAGGGCTCATCTCTCTCCAGAGAGATGCCCCAAGTGTTTCCTCCCTCAGGGAGCAACTAAATCTCTGCCAGATGAAAATGCCCTGCTGTAGGATTATGTTTCAGGTGAATGGTGTCATTCTGTTGTCCCTTGTGAGGGAGTTCTCCGAAATAACTTGTAACTGAGAGCTGAGTAAACATGAAACAGATCAAGTGTTCAGAGAGAGGTAACTCAAAGCATTAGGGACAGGAACAGTTTTGGGAGGGGAAAACCTCCCCTTGCGTTTAACTTGTTGATTCCCTTGTTTTTCCATTAACTGAATTCAGTGTTTTGGGCCAAGAAATGGGTCTTTTTTAGCCAAAATGTTCACGGCCCTCCAGATGAGGAGCCAATGTTGTGCAGCCAAGTCATCTTTCATTCCTAAACTGCAGCTGTGCCTGCTGCATTGCTAGAGAGGACAGGTTCAAGGACATCTCAGTTTTGCAGTGGGTTTCAGGGAGCTTTTCAGGAGAGTCAGAACAACAACTGTGTGGAATAATCTAAGAATAGGACTCCCACACTCAATAGTGGTTTGAAAAGAAAATATTAGGACTTGTTAGTAGAGAGGGAAACAACCTTGTTATGCTGCAGTGTGAATTCACAGTCTGCATCTTAAATGCACAGAGAGAACAAAAAGACCTGAGTATTTGATATAGGCTCTCTGTCCTAAAAGCTGTAGCACAACCAAAAAAAAAGGTGACAAGGACAGGTACCATCCAAGACTGGTGTGTGGACTGGCATTCGTGGGAGGGAAAATCAAATAGCTCATGTTTAGATGGTAGAAAAGCAAACGAGTTGGTGGTTCTGTGATACCCTTAAAGGCAAAAGGAGCCTTTTAGTGCTGAGTGTTGGTGCTGATTGTTGCAAAGTCCATGGACAGTGTCACATAAGGTATTTGCTCAGCCTTGAGAGCAGGGGTGTGCAGGGATGGCCCAGACAGGGATAAGGAGCAGCAAGGGAGGCTCTGGGGTGGTAAGCAGGGTATGGGGGATAGCTGAGCTGTCTCTGAGTGTCCTGGTAATGAGCTGCCAGCCCCTGTGTGAGGTCTTGGCTCAGCCTTCCCAGCAGTAACTGACTGAGCATCACTTCAAGGCCAGAGATGGGGAGGGCAGCAAGGAGACTGGGATGCTGCCTTGGGTACCTGTTTTAGAGATGCTGGGGCTGGACTTCCCCCACCAATGTCATTTTCCCCAAGTGCTACCCTTGGTTGGGGTCAGTGCCCCTTGCAGAAGAGCAGATCAGTGATGGCTCAGCATGAAGCCATCTCAGCCCACCCACCCTGGGCCCTGCTGGAGGGACAGACACATCCACTTCTGCCTAGTGCCTGTGCCAGATGGTTTGCAGGAGCTTCCCAGAGCTCAGCTTGGGATCCTGCTTGAATACTGGGAGAAGTACCTCCTTGAATAACTTCTCCATCAGTATGGCTACTGGTGTCCTGCAGCATCACCAGGACTGCTGGTGCCTTTTGAAGCCCCAGTCTTGTTCTCTACCTGCTTTCCATGTGAATATGTGTGTATTTTCAGAGTAAGTTGAAAAATAATGATGAAAAGTACTGAATTTCTCAGATGAACTTTAAATAGGCTTCAGTTTGACCACTTTGTTTTTATATGACACTGATATAGCATCTTTTTCTTCTCTCACAGCCCCACTGGCACAGCTAAATCTCCAAAGGAAAGAAACAGTTCTTTGTTTGCTTGTTGTCCTGTGTGGCAGGGGGCTGTGTTTTATGTAATTCTTGGCTGGGTGCTCCAGAGCCAACAAAGCTTTCTTGTGTGTAAATGGCATTGTGTGTGCGGGGCTGGCTGGGCCAGCAGGACAACAGAGACCCTAGAGCCTCACAAAAGAAGAGGCACAAGTGGAGGTTAATTTCCAAAGGAAGGGAGAGCAGTGGGGAAATGGAAATGGTCAGAGGTTTGTCACGGGTCATGTCTGTGAGCAGTTGGAGAAGCTGTCTCTAGTGGCTGTCTCAGGAGGAAAACAGGGCCTGAGCAATGTCTGGGTAATGTCCAGAAAGCTCTGCAGAGCTTTAGGCTGCTCTGTGCTGTTTACTCCTCTGCTGCTGTGTGGAAAGATGGCCCAGTCAGCCCCTGTCCTGTCACCATGGGCTGAACAGCTGAGCCACTACAGCACTGCCCTCCTGACTGGACTGGGGACATGGTGTGTCACTGGGGGCTGTCCATGCTGGAAACCCCCAGGCAAGGGGGTCTGTGTTGCAGGAGTGCCTGTCCTGCCATCTGAAGCAGCACAGGTTCTTCAGTTCAGTTCCCTTGAGTCAGTCTGTGACGATGCAGACAGTGTCTCTTGGTGTTGGTCTTAAGGAACTAAAGGGGAACTAAGGGCTTGGCTTTTTCCCCCTTCCCAAAATTAATTAAAGTGCAAATCAGTACACTCCTACTGGGTCACTCCAGTCATTGTGGGGAAGCAAACTGTAAATGGGATGTTTCAGTCTGATGACCAGTGATGGGACTCGAGGAAACAGCATGAAGCTGAGTCAGGGGAGATTTAGATTGGCTATCAGGAAAAGGTTTTTCACCCAGAGGGTGGTTGAGCACTGGAACAGACTCCCCAAGGAAGTGGTCACAGCACCAAACCTGTCTGAGCTCAATAAGCATTTGGGCAGCACTCTCAGGGACAGGGTGGGATTGCTGCGGTGTCCTGTGCAGGACCAGGAGTTGTACTGGAGATCCTGATGGGTCCCTTTGAACTCAGCATATTCTGTGATTCCTCTGCCTACGCTGCTTTTTTGTTTTGTTGTTTTTTCTTTCAAGAAACAGTCCTTTAACATTTCCTGTGCTGTTTTTCCTTCCCTCTCTAGATAAGCTAAAGAGTGTGGAGATGCTGACCTCCACCAAAGTGCCATGTCTGGAGTTTGTACTCCTCCAAATGCAGTATTTCTTAAGGCAGAAGAAATAACCTGCCTTACACTGTTAAAGAGGAAAATACCCTAAGAAATCCAGTGTGGATGAAGTTGTGTTGGCTGCATGTGTGCTGCTTCTTTAAAAGACTATTTTATTTTAAATTACACCGTATCAAGTGACATTTGTTCCAAAGTAAATTCTATACAAAGCTTTTTTTTTTGTCTGATGATGGAGGGAAATCATCATACACCTTATGTTAGGATATAAAATCAAATTCCAGTCCACAGCTCTTGAGTGCTGGCGTCGTGTCCTGTGTGTGTAAGAGCTGACTGTAATTTGTTGTGGCGTGATGGAAGGAGCTGTGTGGCTGCTACCTGGGTCTGGCATACATTAGCCTGAGATGTAGCATTATTTGCTTGGAATTTTGGTGAGGGTGGTCTGGGTATAAATGGAAAAGGAATTGCAATGGAAAAACACCTGCTAATATTTGGAATTGTGTTCATATCTCCTAGAGATGTGAATACTGCTGTCATGGAGCTGCTGATCATGGCCTATGCACTGAAGACTTCCTGTGCCAGGAACATCATTGGGGTCATCCCCTACTTCCCCTACAGCAAACAGAGCAAAATGAGGAAGAGGGGCTCCATAGTCTGCAAGCTGCTGGCTTCAATGCTCGCCAAGGCAGGTGAGTGTCCCAGGGAGCAGCAGCACAGGAGGCTTGGTTCTGCTGGGCATCCCAAAGGTCATCTGTCCTTCCATTCTCCTGTTTGATGTGGGGATGTTGAGGCAGCTGAGATCTTGAGCCACATGGAGGGAATTAATTTTCTTCAGCTTTCTTGTGGTGCTTTGTAACTTGCACCTGGGGAAGTGGCCTAGAAATGTTATAGTGAAATACAGGGTCAGGCCAGTGCTGTGGCATCACGTGCCTGTTTCTCATTATGTCTGTGGAACTTTGTGTTAATCTGTTTATGATTATTTTATGACATGGCATAATAGCCTGAATAATAGCTAAAACAGTCTGGAAAAAGGAGGTATTGAAGGAACTCCAGCCATGTGGGAATATTTTCAATAAATTGTTGTCTTTTTTCCCCTTTAGGTTTAACACACATTATCACTATGGACCTTCATCAAAAGGAAATCCAAGGCTTCTTCAGCTTTCCAGTAGACAACCTGAGAGCATCCCCTTTCTTGCTTCAGTATATACAGGAAGAAGTGAGGTTACTCTAGTTCTATATATATCAACTTGTCTGAACTCATTTTAATGTGATGGCAGCATTGGGCCTCTGCTTAAATAGAGGTGGTGGTGTCAGTCTGGGTCAATCCTTCTGTTAATGCATTCTTTCTCGGGGGATACCTATTTCCATGTTTCATGGAAAGATGTTACACTTCTGTGATTGGATAGAAACTGAACTGCAGCACAAGCAGGAGAGGAGTTTGCTCTCTGTGGAGTTAGTGCCATTTGAGAGATGCTACTTGTGCTCCTGCCTCTGATCACCTCTGAAATCCTGTTAAACTGCCTCCCCTCTCCCTTTGTGATGTGCTGGATTTCTGACTGCTCTGAATTATTGATAGGCTTTGTCTTGGGCTGAGTGTAGGAATGCTGAGCGCAGCAGGGCTGGGAGCAGGGCAGGGAGGTTTTATTCCCCATGTGCAAAAGATGATGATTTATTCCCACGTGGTGAGAGCAAGGCTTCCCCATATGGGGAGGGTTAAACATAGTGAACATTCCCACCTTTGCAGAATACACAAATACTGATGTTGAAAGCAAGTGCAGTTGCCTCTAGTTTCTTGTCACAGAATGAAAATTCGGTTCTGGGGAGGAGGATGGGTGAAATTATTCAGCCATGTGTCAAACCAGTTACTCCCTAGCAAGAAGGTCTTTTTTAAATTAATTAACTTTTTATCACATCCAGATTCCAGATTACAGAAACGCAGTTATTGTAGCCAAATCTCCTGGTGCTGCTAAAAGGTAAATGGATGCTTTGCTGGCTGGTTAAAAGTTACTTGGAAAATACCTGAGCTGGTGGAAAATATACCAGGGAAAGTATGGGAGGGTGGCAGATGGATTGACAATCTGGTCATAATTCCTTTATGGCTGGAAATGGGATGGATGTGGTGCAGATAGGCAGCTGAACTTTTTATTCCCACCCCCATGGGAGTAAACTCTGGAGGTCTCAGTGAGATGGTTCACCTCAGGTCAGACTTGCTGCTGGAGTTTCAGCAGTGCCTGATCATCTCAGAAAGTATTTCGCATATGGAAGAACACAGGAGTCGGGGGGGGCAGGCAGCCAAGGGGTAGAGTGGGCTTTGGGATACTAATGAGGAATGAAGAGTCACTTCCAGTGAAGTTTCTTGCAGAGGAACAGCCACAGAGGTGCAGCCTTTGCTTGCTGTTGGCCTGGGAGAGACTTGCTGTAGTGGGCTGTGGAGCTGCATCAGCCCAGCACCTTCCTGAGAGGCTGTTGTTGTCTTGCAGGGCTCAGTCTTACGCCGAGAGGCTGCGCCTGGGGCTGGCAGTGATCCATGGAGAGGCTCAGTGCACAGAGCAGGACATGGATGACGGGCGTCACTCCCCTCCAATGCTCAAAAATGCAACTGTGCATCCTGGCCTGGAGCTGCCATGTAAGATCAAGTTTCTCTGCTTACCTTTGGGGGGAAAAAAAGAGAAAAGTTTGGTGGGAAATTTTTGTTGATTTATCTGTGTGGGTGTAACCAACCTAAAGGCAGTTGGACCAGGGGAATTTTTTTTCATGGAAAGGTTGATATCAGTGCGTCGTAGGAGAAGTCACAGGGGAAGGTTTTTATTTAACTCCTTCTGGCCATGCAGAACACAATATTCTTCTCCTTGACTGTGCCTGCTCCATAGTGTTAGACTGACAAACCTCTGATGAAGGTGGTGCTTTTACAGCAATTCACTGAGCTCATGAAACAAGGGAGATGTAAAAGTGTAAGCAATGAGATAACAACCACTGAGACAGGCTGTTGGCTCCATTGGGGAGGGGAGTACTGGTCTTTGTCTTCCCTCCTCTGCAACCATTGTTAGTGCTGGAAATTTCCTTCATCTTGGCACCCAGGTGATCATATTCCAATGTCTGTTTTGACAAGGTTTTGAGGTTTGTGTGGCTGGGGTGAATAGCTTCTCCAAGAGCATTGTTGATCTGCTTCTGGAGTTCTTGCGATTGATTTGGGAGCAGAGAACAAAAGAAAAAGAGGAAGCTTGTGTTCTGGAAAATGCCATCCTCGGGATTGTTTGTATCCCTGCAGCAGTCAAATAACAACAGCACAATGAAAATCCAGCTCCCTTTTGGGAGGATTTTAGCTTTCTAGGCAGGTGGTGGTAGGGCAGAAATTGGGAGCAGGAAGGTGGCTCAGAAGTGCCCGTGGGAAAGGCTGTGCACTGCTGTGTGTGATAACACCAGCAGCGGTTTGGGCTGCTGATAATCATCTCATCTTTGGAAATTTAGGGAGAACATCCAACCAGTTTGTGGGCAGCTTGTAGAGGGGAGGCAAGGAAGACTGCAGGCGTTACAATCAGTTAAACAGTGCTTTTGTTGCTGGTGAAACTTCTCTTGGGCCTTGGGGGGCAGGTGGGGTTTGGCAGTGAAGTTTGGAACTTTATTGTTCTCCTTCTGACAAGGGGATTTTTTTCATGTCCTTCCAAGAAAGCAGGAATTTGCATGGTTATTCTTCACTTTCTCCTTCCCCTCTTATTCTGAAGAGGATGCTGTCCTCCAGAATATCAGTAGCTGACATTTGTCTGCTACAGAGGAATTGATGTATTTTTATTTCCAGCCATGTCACTTCAAAGAATCTCAACTGTGGAAGGTTGTGCTGCTGGAGAACCCTGTAAATGGTTTCTCATACAGAAATGTGCCCTTGTCCAGTTTAATTATGAATTCAGTGGAAAATTGTTTTCAGTCCTCAGCTATCCAAACACAAACTAATTTGCTGTGTATCACCACTTTCTTATTTTGTCTACTGGTGCACAAACTCAGCACTTGACCAATGACCTTACATCCCTGCATGCGTAAGGCACAGTGTAAAAGTTGAGCTGTGGCCTTGGCAGCTCTCTGTTATGGGGTGGATTGTGGGGCAAACTTGTCCAAAAGTCTCAATAGAAGTTGTTTTTCTCTGCAGTTTTCTGACCTGAGAGATAACTGGTTTTGAGTGAGCTGGGTTCTGGAGATGCAGAATTCTGAGGTTATCTGTGTCTAAAAGCAGTCTGTGCATCCTGGTTGTGTCACAGTCTCTGCCAGACAGAGGTGAAAGTGCAGCTGGGATGGCAATGCTGTGAGTGTCTGTACTGACCCTCTCTGCTATGCCTCATTTCTTGTCCAATTCAGTCATTTGAAAAGCATCTTCCCACCTCAAACGTCACATAATTCCAAACGCTCATTCAGCTCTCCCTTCCTGGTGGTGAAAGCTCTGAGGGCAGAGTGTAGCAGGGTTCAGCTGTGTGGTTGTTTGTGAAAGGTCAGACACGTGCTGCTGCTCAGATCTGAACGTTCCTTACACCAAAACTGTCCCCAACCCCTCCAATGGTCAAAACACAGCCGCTCTGTGAGTCTGCCTGGCTCAGCAACCAAACCTGGGCCTGGCAGGTAGAAGGTTGGGGATGTTCCTGGGAAGCAGCTGAGACTTCTCATGGAGCAATCCCACTCTGGGCTACAACCAGATCAGTGTGGAGCATCCCAGACTCGGCAATTGAGGCTCCAGGCAGTTGTGTTAGAGCCAGGAGAGAGGTGAAACCTGTGTTTGGGAGCAGCCCCAGAGCCCCACAGCGATGGCTCGTGCTTTGTGCCATTCTCCATGGGCTTCCTGGTGAATTGGCCGGGCTCCTGCGTCCTGGCATGCACCTTCTCTCCCTGTTCTAGCAGGGATCATGTGCCTCTAATTAATGAGTGCTAGGCAGTGTAATGGCTTATTTATTGTCCTGTGAGTGTGGCCTGATGTGCTATTCTGATTTGTAGGGAGCCACAACAGAAAAATGCCAGAGGTGCTTCTAATTGCACTTAAAATGATGCGCTAAAGCGGCAGCGAGAGCCCACGTCACTGCACCCCTGAAATCAGAGCCTTGGAGACAGGACATAACTCCAAGGTTATTCCCTTTGATTGTGTGCTTTTGTGTCTCAGAGCTTGCAGCTGGCTCGGGGCTGTGCCTTAACAAATGCGTGTGGACTCTTTGCATGTTTCCTTGAGAAAAGAGTGGGGCACCATCTGTTAAATCATTTCGGTGGCTTTGGAATTCAGTACTTTATACAGAGCTAATGGTTTGCCTGAATCCCAGAGCCCAGCAAACTGCCACAAAGGGAGTTTGGGGGAAAAACTGGAGTGATCATAGGTCTGTTCCTACTTCCCTACCCCCATCTTGCCTGTGTTTAGGCTGGGCACAGAGATGTTTTCTGTCTTTCCAAGTCTATCTGCACAAAACAGTTCATTCTTGAGCAGCCTTTTGCTCCCAGGCTCTGTTGTAAATGCAGCATTTTATTTCTTGGTGATTGTCACTTTAATTCACACTGTCAACCCCAAACAATTTATTTTAGTATTTCTTAACACATTTTTGGCCACTTAATTAAAGCAACATGTTTACACACCTGGGAATGCTGCTTCTTAGTGCCTTAGTGATCTTGCCTTTAACATGTGGTACTTTGGTGTATATTATGCACATTCGAATGAAAGTCTTCTTTGATATTCTCGTTTTATTAAAAAATGGTGGTTGGTCTAGTTTTTTCTCTTTTATTTTTCCCCCTCCAGAAGCTACAGATACCACAGTCCTCTTTTCTTACTCTCCAGAAAAAGTCAACAACTCTTTAACCTAAACTTGTACATGATCCAAGAGGTTACACCAGGCAAAAGTACCACCGTGGCTTATTTCTGTTACCCTCTTCTGTCTACAAACATAGAGGTTTTGTGTCTGGGAGGAAGATATTCTTTATTATTTGAATCATTTTGCAAGGCACCTCCTCATAGCAGTTCTGACTTGCACATCTTGGTATGTCCAAAGATTTTGAAGAAGAAACTGGCTGCACTAACCCTTGTGTAGACTCTCATCACCTTGGAGCAGTTGAGATTTGATGTGGTTGTGGGTAGATCTTTGGCTTGCAATTTTTTTTTCTTTTTTTTGCAGAGAAAATTGAACAAGGAAAAGGGAGAACATCTCTTTAAGATCCGGGTAGGTCGACACGTTGCCTACCATTCTTTAAAAATAAACCAAAATTGAAATACAGCTTTTAAAAAACAGACAGAGATGCAAAGCACTGCTAATGTTGCTGGTTGCCATGTTAGCCTTTAAGCATAGCAAGAAATGTGTCTGCTTCCTTCATGGAGTAGAAGGATACTGATTTGCTGAAACTCCATGTCTCTGTGAGTAAAATAGTGCTGAATTTCAGCTCCCCAGGCCTGTTCTGTTTGCATAGAAAAATTTCCCCTGACCTGGCTGTTGCAAACAGAGATGGCACTCATCTGTGGATACACATGGAGGATGGGATGGCAGCCAGGTGGAATCCTTTTGACACTTCACAGCTCCCACCAGGAGCTCTATTACTGTCCAGACTAGATAGTAAACTCATAACTAATCTAAGCAGGTCGGTAGTGCCTGTAATTGAAATTTATGATCTGCTTATCTCTTGTGGTGCTTAATCTTCATTTATTACAAATAATCTTCCTTCTCATAAGAATATTTTTTCTTCAGGATTTAGACGTGACTTTGCATTTGATAGGAGAACTCAGAAATAACCATGCAAGGGAGGCTGAGGAATCTGTGCCATGAAGAGCTGTTGATTAACTCTTCAGTCCAAGGTAGCTGTGACTTTAACTGCAAAACCTAGCAATGAGTGATGGGACTTTGGTCAAAACAGAATTACTGGACACCTTTTATACAGTTTTGGTAGGTTTATGGAAAACCAGCCTGTGGAGCAGGTCATGGATGTGAAGAACAGCTCTATACAAGAATCTTTGAAGTTGTGGTCCTTACAATTGCTTTCGTCATATCCCTCAGTGTGACTCATTCACCCGGCTGTGCTTGCACTCTAAGCATTCCCAGGCACCCATGAGATATGGGAATAGTACTGGATCATCCTGCTGTGCAGGATGGGGAGTTTAATGTAAGACTTTTTTGATGAGGAGAGCAGAGATCAATATTCAGACAGTCTTTTGGTGGGCAGTGGCTTGTGTTCTGCTGCTCAGGTATTACATTGAAGTGGATTATCCTAAAGGAGAAAAATCTTGCTGTGTCTGAACTCCTTGAGGCCCTTGAGAAGCCTCTGTGGCCAGAATCCTGGCAAGACCTGAGCTTACAAGAGGAGGGGCACCAAGTGCCTTGGTAGGACACTTTGCACTCACTGTGGAGAGCATAAAATAGGGGTGTGGGGTGTGGAGGTGGGCCAGGTAAGTGTTAGGAAATGTTGGATGTGCCTCTTGGCTTCAGTGGTTAGATCAGCCCAGATTGTCACCTATTGACACATCTGCCCACCACAGTGTCCTTTCCCTGCTGGAAGTTTTTGTACCAGCACCCCATGGCAAATGAGAAGTTTGGCAGATGGACAGCAAGTCCCTGGCCTGTACTGGAGGCTGGTTGCTGTTTGGTGTAAGTCTGAAGGCTGTGTTATATCTGGATACTCTCAGGGCGTCCTAGTTCAGAGCTCTGGTATTTTTATGATGCTGCTGGAATTTTGGCAGGATGTGGTTTTGCATGAAACCTGTCAGTGCAAAAGTAGTGTCAGGAGGGAATGGAGCCTTATTTCCCAGCACATCTCTTCACTGTGTGTCAGGTAGCACAGCTTGTCAGTGTATCCTTTGATCCAATTGCTGGTTGCACTGAGCTTGTTGAACTGAATTTCAACTGGATTTTGTCCTGCTCTTTCCATTAATCCACTTAAAAAATAATCAGCAAATTTTCTTCTGCAAACTTCCTTAAGCTCGCTTTGCCTGAGCAAGTGGTATTAAGGTTCTTACACCCTCTCAAAGACCCTTCTGTGTTTGGTGATGTGAGAAAGCAACTGAGCTGCAGTGCAAGTCTCTTATCCTGCAGATGATTTACTGAGCCCAAGAGGTGAAAAGTTGTACCTTGTAAAGCACCTGCCCTTTGAGAGGTGCTGCTTGAAAAAGCCCATTTGTTGTTCCCAGTTATGGACTGGACCCTTTTTCAAGTCCTGTGCTGGAGCACAAAGAAGGTCACTGATACTGCCCATAAACCAGATGCTGCTTTGTAGCTCTCCTTGCACAGGGGTCTGTTAGAGAGTTGGAATTGCTTTCTGTTTCTGAGGTCAGTACAAAATCCCTACAGAAACAGAGAATTTCCTCTTTATGCAGCAGTGCTGTTCATTTGAGGAGGAAAATGATGGTTAAATGAGGGTTTATCACTTAGGTGAGTGTCAGGATTGTGTAAAGCACGTCTGTGTCTGCATATGCAAGATGTTTAATGGTTCAGCCTCTGGTGTGGTGGAACTCTCAGGGTTTGACTCAAGCCTGACTCACCTGGACTCCTTTTTTTCCTTCTTCTTTAGTGATGATGGCCAAGGAGAAACCACCAATAACTGTGGTTGGAGACGTTGGAGGAAGAATTGCCATCATTGTGGTACGAGTGTGAGGGGAACAGGTGGGGGGTGGTTTCCTCACAGCATCTTTGCTTCAGCTGCTCTATCCCTGAGGGTCGGAGGGATGGCTGCTATAGGAGTGGGAACGTGTTTGTTAGACACTCTTTTCTCCAGTAGTGTTAGTGGCTTTGGTTATTTCAACTTGCTGTTGAAAACCCTTTACACTTCAGCTCTTTAAGCCCTAAAATCTCCTTGCTCCCTTGATTCTAAGTGTCAGATGTCTGCAAGTAATGAATAAATCCAGAGCATACAGAGAAAACTCCTGAAGTGTTAAAAAACCTCAAACAAATGAAAAACTTGCTGAGCTTTTCTTATTTGCTATGCCATGCTGCAGTGTAAATAATCAACATGCAGCTCCTACCCCATGAAAAAATACACCTTGCTGATGATAAACTGTGAGTGCATGTGCAGGGACGAATCTGTTTCCAAGACACAGTATTTGTTCTCCACACTAGCAAAAGGGTCATTAAACCAGGGAAATAGCATTCACAGATTAGTCATGCACGTGGCTGTCCTCAGCAGCAGCTGAAGTAGACAGGGATTCTGTTTTCCATCTGTGTGCATGGCCAAAGCTGCAGTACTGTGCAGATCCACTCCTGCTCTGCAGGCTCTGTAAACTTCTGGTTTTGATGTTATTTCTGTTTCTCCTCAGGATGACATCATCGATGACGTGGAAAGCTTTGTAGCTGCTGCAGAGATCCTAAAAGAGCGTGGAGCCTACAAGATTTTTGTGATGGCTACTCATGGGCTCCTGTCAGCAGATGCCCCCCGTCTCATAGAGGAATCCTCCATTGATGAGGTGAGTCTGCTCTCTGGGCTGCAGAGGAGGGGCTGGCACCAAAACTCACAAATTGATGTTCTTCCCACCACACGTAGCTCACGTCTGGAATTACTCATTTAATCAGGTGCTTTCAGTTAGCTGGTTCTTCACTGGAACAAAAAAAAAAAAGTGTGGGTGATTAATACTTGCTCAGATCAGATCTGCTTCCCTGAGTGTGTTTTCTCCCTAATGCAAGTTTTAGTCATCCCTGCCTGGACACTTCCCTTGCTGCAGCTGGGGGTGTGTGGCTGCAATCTCACTGTGCAGCCTCTCTCCCCCGGCTGGTCAGGGCCTGCTGGTACATGAAGAGGATGGGATTTCAAACCTTAGTAGCAGATCCTGTGATCTGAATGGACCCATCAGCCTGTTGGAGAGTGCTGGTTATGCTGGTGCCCTCAACAGACTGTCACAGAAGGGAGACCATTTATTTTCATCTTTTTTTCCTAATATGCAAGGACTTCTCCCCCTGAACTGTGAAACAGCAGTACACACCTCTCCTGGAGCCAGTCCGGGATGCCTCCTCAGGGAGGCCGAATGTTTCAGCAGCACACAAATGTTTCCTTTCCTTTCTGGCCCTCCGTAGGTGGTAGTGACCAACACTGTTCCTCACGAGGTGCAGAAGCTGCAGTGCCCCAAGATAAAGACTGTGGATATCAGTTTGATCCTCTCGGAAGCCATCCGGCGAATCCACAACGGCGAGTCCATGGCCTATCTCTTCCGCAACATCACTGTCGACGACTAGACCTGAGCCTGCCCCTGTCCTGGATTCCACAAGAGAAGGAAATCTGCATGGAAAGGCAATACCATAAAACATAGGCATATCACAACTGTTTATTTTTGTAGGAGCGTTGAGGTTTTCAGTCTCACGGTCTTGAGCCATGAGATCTAATAGAAAAAAAAATCAACCTGACCAGCACTTTACAAGTGAATAGAAGGGGCCACTGGCAATGGGGAGGATTTCACCTTAATTAAGAGAGATGGAGAAATGAGGTGGTGTTGAATTTTTAAGTTCCTTTAATGATTTTTTTTTTTTTTTAGTGTGTTATCTCTTGCCCTGTAGGGGCAGACAGAAAAGCTAAACAGAAGTAGCTGTCAGCTTGTGAGAAGGGAACAGAGACTGCTCATTGCTGTGTGGGCAGCGAGAGCAGCCTTTGGGGTTGTTTCTGCCTGTGTCTCACCCCAGAGCATGGAAGGGAACGTTCAGGCTGTGCTGCTGGCAGGATTGAGCCAACAGCAGCTCTCTGCCAGCTCAGTGGCCTCTCCTCTCCTGCACAGCAGAGCAGGGACTTTCATCAAAACTGAGTTAGCGGAACATCCCGAAAGGACAGCTTAGGGCAACCCGTTGGCAGGGCTGCTCCCATCCTTGGGTCAGGGAGCTGGGAACAGGCTCCTGTGTGTGTCCCAGCAGAGCAGAGAATGCTAGTTAATGTGTTGGCCTTTTCATTTTGCGAGCTTTGGATCATTATTGCTCTTCAGTGACGAGTCATGTGAGAGTCTTGATCCTCACTGGAACACTTGTCTGCACTGCAAACCCAGGCACGATTTTTGGAGTTGCCTGGGGCTGATGAATTTGTGGCAGTCTCGTGGGGAAGGGAAGTTGGAACAATATCTGCTTCTAATGCAGCTGTGCTCTCCAAAACACTAACACTGAACCTGCAATAAAAAGTGTAAGATTTTTCAGCTTTGGTGCTTCCTGTGAATCCTGTGCCCTCTGAAGAGCTGCTGTGTCTATTCAGTGGGGCTGTTGCTGTAACAAGGCTCACTTGGCAGCTTGCAGCCTTCTTCCACAGGGAAGGTAGGACTGGCTGATCACTCCTTTCTTGAGTGATACTAATTTTTGGGTGGAGGGGACACTTGAGGAAGCAGCACAAGATGCATGTGGAGGGCTTTGTATCCTGGATAAGGATAAACTCCCAAACTGATCTTTCCCCCTGATGAGACAAACGCACTCCAGTAAAACCTACACCACTTTCTAGTCTGCTGATGTGAGGAACAAATACAAGCTGCTGGAAGCAGTTGCTTCAACAGCACAGGGATTGTTTAGTTGTTTAGTTTTGCTTATCTTTATTCTACACTGTCATCTTCCATTCCAACATCTAAAATGTGCCAAGGGGTCAGCAGTGACTGAGCAGGACAAGCCTTGAACACCAGGCAAGCAAACAGACCTCGCTACAGAGTGCTTGGACCACCTTCAGTATCCAGTATGGATTAAACCTTCAAGCCAAATTCCATGAGGGATGTGCAGGACTGGATGAGGTCTCAAAGCTGTTGATGGGTTTTCCTGCATTTTCAAAGTACCACAAGCAAATCTCAGCTGTACTCTGTGACCACAGCCTGGCTCCTCGGCCTAGAGAGGTAACATGATGCTGTACTGCAGGTATTGAATGGATCAGCTGGAGCTGTGGAGTCCTTGCAGATGTCTGCACCCCCTTTCTTCTGAGCCAGTGCTGGACAATGTTCTTCATCCTGGAAGCCAGTGTTAAAAGTGTGGGCAGTATTGCTGTTCTCTCCCCTTCAAAGTGCTTGTCAGACCTGCCAGGAGCAAGGGTGGGACTCATTGAGGGTTATTGCCCATTCAAGCTTTCTTTTGCTGGGCTGTATTTGGGTAGAAACCATGGATTCACAGCACCATTGAGCAGAGGGTTGTGCCTGTGTGCCCTGGGCCATTGTCCTGAGTGAATATTTTATGGTTGCTTAAAGAATGACCAGCAAAGGTATTGGTATAGAAAAGCAGGTTTAGTATAGAAGTGAAAGTTCCACAAAGATGTTGGCAAGGTTCACTCTACTACTTACTAGGTGGTAAAAGCAAACTAAAATCTAAAATCAATCAATCTAAACCCAACATAAATCCAAAAATTATCTACATTGAGGCAGGGGAGGGGGGAAGGGTAAGAGTAGGAAAGGGCAAGGATAAAAAGGAATCACGAGATGAGTCATGAGGTTCAGAGTAGATCCCCTTGCAAAACTAAGCCCCAGACTTGACCAACAGTTTAGGTCCAAAGATTTAACAGCCCTTAACAGCAGAAGCTGTTAAGCTATTGATTATGCTGAAGTTGAACAATGTAACAATTTCATACAGCATTTACTTAAAAATCTAAAGTACTTCAGAATCCAGGAGAGCAATGTCCATGGTATATTTGCTGCAGTGCATTCCCACTCACAGACCTGAGGGAGCCTGTACAAGGTACCTCTGAAAAATTCCCCTCGAGCTCCTGGAAATACTCACAGCAGATGTCTTTGCATCTCAATGGGCAAAGGGTTGAGCCTCGAGGAATGGTCATAATTCCTTTTCATCCTGGCCACAATTCAGGTCAGCAGCTTTCTTTGAAAGTTTGATAACAAAAATGTTGCTCTGCTTGGGTTGTTATTCAGGCAAGAAAAATTATTTTCCAAGGCTGTTTGTTAAAAAACAGGAGCTTGTTAGACAGCACAAGTTCCTGGGAGCAGACAGTGTTTCTGATAAGATTGGGAGTTGCTCAGCCCAGGTGCTGTTCTCAAGGCCAAGGCCTAACAAGCATTTCTCAGATCATAGTGCAGCTCAAGAGTGAGGGGGAGGCACCACCACAATCCACCCCGTGACTAAAGACAACTTCTCTTGCTCCACAGAGTGGCCATGTGGTCACCTCTTGCCTCTGTGCCTATGAACAGGGATTTATTATGTTCAAATTATAAACTAAGAGAAATTTTTGAGCAGGTTAGCTAAATACTGTGATTTTTAAGACTGTTGAATGTGATGGAACAATATTACGTATGCAAGGACATCTGTGGGACAGTGCTACCTGTCTAGCTAATATAAACACTCCAACATCTAGAACACTACAGTACATTAAGCATAAAATGACAGAAATCTGGAATTCCTCTTGCAGTGGGTGACCACCCAAACACAATCCCACCAGTGATGTTCTCCATTTCTCATCACTCTTGCCAAGATGTGGTGTATCTCTTCCATATTGTGATAAACAGTGATTAGAGCTCTGTGTCCATTGCTTCACACACCTTCCAGCAGTAATTTTTCCACCAGTGCAAGGTTCATTCCAGTGAGGGGAAGCAGGAAATCTTGCTGGATGTATAGGTAGAGTGTAGCAATTCATGGGTTGGGACAGAACTGAATAGTTGAAGTCACATCCCCTAACTGTGGAAAAAACTACAAACACAAATGTTTGAGTGATGGCTTATTTCTGTAGTGGTGTGGTCTGTATGGAATCACAGATAGTTCTCAGCTCTTCCCAATGTATATAAGCAGAGTTTCAAGGATTGCAGCAGGATGTATTTCGAAGTGACAAACATTTTGTTCAGTGCCAAGACAAATATCTTGGGCATTAGTGGTGTTGCTTTCACAAATAAAGCCCTGTTGTTCCTGTACAACACACACGTCAGCATTGACAGCTTGCCATTTGTTCCCGTTTTGTTGGGCCCATACTCTCTGTTGTATTGGATTGTATTCCATGGTGATTTAACCCCAGTGCAATGGTTGGGTAGATGGGGTTTACCAAAGCACTGTGTATTGTTAAAGCAAAAGCTGTGGCTTTACTGTTGGTAGGGTCAGAAGTGAAGTTAATTAGATGCCACCAAGGTTGAAATTCTCATTAAAATTTGTTTGCATTATCCCTGATTACTGTTTAAATTTCAGTGGTCAAGGTACCTCCATAGCTTTCCCTCACAGTTGCTGCTGCAGTAAATTGTCTCCAGCACTGAGCTTGGATGCAGCTGTAACAGGGAGACCCCACAGGCTCTGGAATGAGGAGGAGAGCAAAGAGGAAGGAGCCTGCTAGCTGTGCCCATCCTCTTCTATCTCCTGCCACCACCTCCCAGGTGCAATGCTTGGACACCTGGGCCTGTGGGATCTGCCTGCCCAGGAGAGCAGGGAACCACTGCAGGGAAGCATGAGAGGCCCCTGTGGTTCCCACCCTGCCAGACATGGAGAAGATAAGGGAGAAAGTGGAAGCCAGTGAGAGACATCACCAAAACAGAGGCTCTTCCCAGCCCTCTGGGTGCTCCCCCCGAGCCACCCCTTTGTTTGGGGTCTGCATCCCTCATGCTGCTGGGGAGCTGCTGCCCCTTCTTGGCTGCTGAGGATGAGCTGAAGGCAAATAGAGGTAGAGGAAGAACTCGTGTCACCAGCCCAGGTTCCAGCACTGTGTGTGGTCCGGTTCCTCAGCATGGTGGGTGCCCCACTAGCCCCTGTCCATTGTGGAATTTATAGATTGGTCCTTGCACAGCCACATTTTGTTATTCTTGAACTTTTCAGAACAGGGCTGGGGGTTCTCGTGGTTTCAGTCTCCCTCCCCCATCAGATGTAAGTGCAATGCTGTCTCAAACTTGTTCTTTGAGATAGTTTCCCAAGATACAAAGTTGGTCCCAGAAAAGCACTATCCTGCCTCCAAAAGACCCCCTTTTCCAGCTGAACCTTCTCTCACTATTGTGCTAGCATTCCTTTTCTCTTCTGCCTAGTCTTTGAGCATTAGCTCTTTCAGGTTCACATTAACTCTTCCAGGTTTTCAGTCTCTCACATTTATCCCTTTGCCACACTGGCATTCCACTAACTTCCCACTGGTTCTGTTTCCAAAAGGGAAGCCATTCAGTACATCCTTTAAATACAGCATGAGGTGGTGGAACTGCCATGCAAGATCTTCATCTGACCCCAGAGAGCACCTGCCCACTTTTCAGGGGTCACTGGTCCTCTGTGTCCCTTCTCGCCTGCCCAGGGAGCCGGGCTGTGTCCCTGGAGTCCCCTTGCTGCTCCTGGGCACAGGCTGTGTTACCAAAGTCTTCAGCCCCAGCTCTGGGCTTGTCCCATGTGGAGTACCCATGCCCAAAGCTTGGCAGGGGCAGTCTGACCCCTGCTGCCCTCCTGGGAAGAGGAGACAAAGGGGAACAGGTTGATGGGCAGAAGTGCAGCAGCAAGGGCAGACCCAGGGCCCCTCAGCCTGTCCCCAGCCCCTCTCTTCAAGGCCCTGGCTCATGGAGCCAAACTCAAGGACCCCCTGGGAACCCAAAGGCAAAAGCTGCTCAGCCCATGGAGAACCCCCAGCTCCCACAGCCACAGCACCCAGCCCCGTTTTGGCCTTGCCACCAGCCCCAGTTCCCACAGGACTGGGTTGCTGGGGATGCCCCTGAAGGAATTCCCACATCAGTGGATTTGGGAGCTTGCCTCTGTGGATTCACCATTGTCTAGTATGAGCTGCAGCTTTTTTCCCAGGTGGGAAACCACAGATAACCCATTTCCCCCGTGGCACCCCCTTTATTCTGTACCCAGCCAGTGGGTTGGACTGTGCTGTGGTGGTGGTAGGATCCCCCCAGGAACTCACCCAGTCCCCCTGTGCTCAGAGCTCCTGAGCCTTACCAGAGCAGGGAGATGTCAGTGATCCCACTGCCTGCTGGTCAGACCTGCAGATTTAAAAGGGAACTGCTAGTTGATGATTTTTGTAAGGATTTGTCTGATGGATCACTCTAGTTCAAATATTTTTCCCAGTGTTTGAGTCTTTTACTTCCTAGGCTTGTCTGGAGGCTTGTGTTTATCTGCTTTGCCCTGCTTGTATGGCTCTTTGCTTTGGAGCGAGGTGCTGAAAAGCTGTGTATTGATGGAGTCAGCAGCAGCCTTCCACCATCCCCACATCTAAGGGAGAGGGGAAACTCTCATGCTTTTGAGACCTCAAAAATGAATGACTGGAGGTGCTTCCTCTCTGGGCCTGGCCTCCTCCCGGAGTGTTCTGGAATGCTCCAGGCTGCATGAGAACATGGATCACCTCTCCACAGGGCACAGCCCTCCTGGGCAAGCTCAACTCACCCTACAAGCAGCTCCCAGCGCACCACCTGCCCAATGTGAGCTGTCCTTGGAGTTATTTTGGGGCTGAAAGTGGTAAAGGTTGTGGCACACGGTCCCTGCAGGTCCTGTTGGTTGCTGGAACCAGGACACTGCCAGCAGCAGGGGACAATGGGGACATTCCACATGGGGCTGGGCCACTGCTGTGTAACAATGGGCACTCTTTGGCCAGGGCAAGGGGACACTGTAAAGAGGGACACAAGTGGTATGGGCTCTGGAACAAGGACGAGACTGAAAAGCAAGCAGCCTGCTGGCTGTGCTCCCCTTCCTCCACCTCCTTCCACCTCCTTCTACCACCTCCTACCACCTCCCATCCTACCTGCTCCTCTCCAGAGCAATAGCATGAGAGGCTGCTGTTAATGGCAGCTCTGTGGTTTTGGACAGGTCAGCAGCAATGGCAACGCTCACCCTGGGCCAGATGCTGGATGCCGCCCTCGGGGCACCAAAGACGGAATCCATTGACTTCGAGCAACTGCGCAACCTCCTGAATGGGATGCTTTTGCACCTGGGCCTGCGGGATCTGGCTGTCCAGGAGACGGGGGAGCCACTGGAGGGGGCTGAGAGAAGCCCTTTCTCCGCCTCTTTACTTGAGGAGTTAATGCAGAAAGTGGAAGCCAATGAAAAAGAAATCGCCGAGGTAGAGACTCTTCCCAGCCCCGGGTGCTTCTCCCAGGCTGTGCCCTCCTCTGGGATCTGAACCCCCTCATGCTGCTGGGGAGCTGCTGCTGAGGATGTGCTGAAGGCCAAGCACTGCCCAGGCCAGGCCCTGCCCTGCCCCTGGTTCTGTGCAGACCATGGTGGGTGCAAAGGACCTGGTCCCCAGGGAGCCTGCCCTGGGGCTCAGCCCACTATCCCCCTCTCCTAGGTCAGGGCTCTGTGCCAGGAGCTCCATGAGGAGGTCAATGAGATGAAGGCGGAGCAGTCCCTCATGGCAGAGGACATGCAGAGGATGCAGGAGGTTTTTGACCCGGTGAGCTGCCACCAGTGCCCCCAGGAGCTGCCCCTCACTGCTGCCCTGCTGCCCCTGCCCTGCAGCCCTTGGAGGCTCCAAGTGTGAAGGGAACCAGGAGGGAAGAGTGGGAAGGGTGTCCCAAGAGCAGAACCCAACCCACCTGGAACCCCTCACTTTCCTTCTGCCAGGGCTGCCCCGGGGAGGGCAGAAGGGCACCACTGCCTGCAGGTCAGGCCAGTGGTAGAGGTCACTGCCTCCCTCAGACAGGGCTGCTGAGGCATTTATGAACTAAACAGCCATCAAAAAAGTAACCTGGGTCCTGGGAAGGTGGGGAGACAAAGGTCCACCTGTGCAATACAGCCACAGCCCCTTGGCATAGCCCTGTCCAGCATCCCTCTGTCTTGTGGCCAAGTTAATTTGCAGATGTTCCTTTTAAATCCTGCTCCTGTGTTCTGACTCCTGTCCCTGTCCTTGCCTCACTCCAGGAAAACTTCCAGGATATGCTGGATGACCTCCGTAACCAGGCGTTGGAGAGTGTCGTGGTACGTCCTTGAGCACAGCCAGGGCCTGCTCCAGGGCAGGGTTCCCCCACATCAGGGCATGGTCCCCAGAAGTGCTGGGGGGATCAACGCTCCTCTGGATCCCATCCTGCCCCCAGTTACACAGATAGCTCTGATGCCTTCCTTCCCAAAAAAAAAGACTGGAAAATAAGCTGATGCTCTCCCCAGCCTCAGAGGAGGCGAGAAACAGGAGGATGTGCTGGAGGACTTCCTGGTGGGCAGGAAAGCAGGAGGAGGAGGAGGCTGAGGTCTGCCAGAGGAGCGGGATCACAGCCCCCTGCACCTCCAGCCACTGCGTGCCTTGGCGCCTCTGACAGGGTTGCTCAGGAATTTTCTTCCCTGTGCATCCCACCAGGAGCAGGACCTGGCATTGGCTGAGCCAGGGCAGCTCCTCAGCTGGCCTAATGTGTGCTCCCAGCATGTTTTCTGCTCAGAAAGGGCTGTGTTCAGGGTGGTGGGAGAAACAGCAGGAGCTGGTACCTCCCTGGGGCCAGGCTGCATTGACATCCCACCACAGCCCCTCCTTGCTCAGCATCAGGCAGGACCACGGCTCCCTGCCCTCCAGGTCTCTCTGGAGCAGTGGCTGGGATTGGGGGACAGCAGAGGGATGTTATGGGGGAGGTCTGGAATACTGAATCCCGTTGCTGGAGGGAAGAATGCCTCGGTGTTGTATTTGATGGCATCACTCAGGTGTTTGCTGATCCCTGGGGTTGGCTGCTAAAACCACGGGCACAGAGGTTAAAAGGGCTAAATGAACGTTCCTGGGGAGGAACGTTTTGAAGTTCAACAAAGGCAAGTGCAGGGTCCTGCACCTGCAGAGGAACAACCCCAGGCACCAGCACAGGCCAGGACTCACGGGCTGGAAAAGCAGCTCTGTGGGGAAGGAGCTGGGGGTCCTGGTGGCCAACGAGCTGTCCGTGACCAGCACTGTGCCCGAGGGGACAAGAAGGTCACTGGTGCCCCGGGGTGCGTTAGGAAGAGCATCTGCAGCAGTTCAGGGAGCGATGCTGCCCCTCTGCTCAGCCCTGGCGAGGCCTCCCCTGGAGCAGTGTCCGGTTCTGGGCTCCTCGGGATGAGAGAGACACGGAGCTCTTGGAGAGGGTCCCATGGAGGGCCACAAAGATGATTTGGGGACTGGAGCATCTCTGTCCTGGGGAAAGGCTGAGGGAGCTGGGGCTGTTCAGCCTCAAGAGGAGATGCTGAGAGGGAACCAAGGCTGGGAGGGCAGTGTTGAGCATCCAGGGGGGGATCTGTGCCTCAGTTTCCCCAGGAAGAGCTGGGTCGAGAGGCTGGCTTGGGAATGCTGAATGCAGCCCAGTGTGGCAGCCAGCCCATCCTCTCCTTTCCAGTCTGCCGTGACAGGCGAGGGCGAACAAGGCTCCCTGGACGGGCAGAAGGACGGTGGCCTCATACGCACACACCCGTGGGATGACCAAGGGCTGATTGTCATCGGCAGCGAAAGTACCTCTGGGCACAGCTGGGGAGGGACCCGGAGGGTGTGAGGGCACAGCGGGCCGGGCAGGGGGCCTGCAGGCTGCTGGGTTTTCCCCCAGCCATGTTCCCCTGACCCTGAGGAGCTCACTCTGGTCTCTTCTTCCAGTTACCCTCCTGGAAAGGCCCAGGACACCCACACGAAGGCATGGGGACAGCCGGCCCGTCAGCCCTGTGCCCCACAAGGCCAGGGCACAGGACAGAGGGAAGGATTTGCAGGAGGCGAATGCAAGCAGCCACTCGGACTCGGTTGGGGCAAATGACACGGGACAGAACGTGGGACGGAAGGGCATGGGATGGAACATGGGACGGAAGGACACGGGACAGAAGGGCATGGGATGGAACATGGGACGGAAGGACACGGGACAGTATTTGCGATGGAGTGACACAGGACAGAGTGACGTGGGACAGGATGACATGGGACAGGATGACACGGGACGGATCAAGGACAAAGAGATCAAGACAAGCATCCCCAAGGCAGAGGCTCTTCCCAGCCCCCTGGATGTTCCTCCTGAGATGACCAATGTGAGAGAGACCAAGGATGGAGGGATCAAGGATGAAGAGATCACAATAAGCATTTCCAAGGTAGAGGCTCTCCCCAGCCCCCTGGATGTTCCTCCTGAGATGACTGACGTGGGAGAGACCAAGGATGGAGGGATCAAGGATGAAGAGATCACAATAAGCATTTCCAAGGTAGAGGCTCTTCCCAGCCCCCTGGGTGCTGCCCCCGAGACACCCCCTCCTTTAGGGTCTGCACCCCCATCTTGCTGCTCTTAGACCCAGGTCTGGTTTAAGCCCAAGCTCACAGTGGCACGGGGGGCTTCCCTGAGGGAAAGAGATGGAATTTGGGGGGCAAGAGTTGGGACTGAAACACTGCTCTGCTTGCTCAGGCTCCTCCCCACGTTCAGAGAAAGAGTGCGGATGGCAGTTTCACTGCCTCGGGAATGCATCCAGGAGCCCCTGGCATCCACCTCCCTGCACAGCGGGTGCAGTCAGTACGAGGCCACCCAGGATCCCAGACCCTCTGGGTCCCATCTGAGAGCGTGCCTGGGACTAGCAGGTGAGTGCCATAGGGACAGCAATGGCTTTGGGAACAGCAATGGCCCCGTTCCCTCTGGCTGGGCCCGTGTGGTGCCCTGGCATTGGATCCATTTATCCAGTGATGGAACCGTGGGGATGCTGATGATGATTCCCTCCCAGTGGCAGTAGGCTCTCGACACCCAAGGAAGCACGAGGAAGAGGCAGCTCCAGGATGGAGCCATTCCCAGCCGAAGCTGGACTGTAGGTGCAAAGGCTTTCGTGACAAGTGTGGGGGACAGTGGCTTGTCCCCTGGCGGGGCTGGCACATGCAGTGCCAGAGCCAGGTCGTGACCTGCCCTCCTGGCAGGGCACAGGGGGGTCGTGGGTGCTGACCAAGAGAGGACAGTGTGGGAGCCTGTGCCCTCCACCTTCCATCCCTGTGTGTCCTGGGCAGCCACGAGCAGCCACCACATTTTGGAGGTGCCAGTGGGACCAAGGCGAGCATGTCCCAAGCTGGGAGCATCCCACTCCAGCAAGGGGTGCAGGAAACCCCCCCTTTGACCTTGCCACCAGCCCCAGTTCCATGGGACTGGGCCGCCCCTGGGAGAATTTCCCCCATCAGTGGGTTTGGGAGCTTCCTTCTGCAGATTCACCATTGTCTAGTATGAGCTGGAGCTTTTTCCCAGGTGGGACCCCACAAATAGCCCATTTCCCCTGTGGCACCCCCTTTATTTTGTAGCCAGCCAGTGGGTTGGACTGTGCTGTGGTGGTGGTGGAGAATCCAGGCTCAGGACCCCGTGATTCCCCTGCAAATGCTGGGACTCCCTGCAGTGCCGTGCCCAGCATTTGGCTCTGCCTGCACAGGCAGGGCTGCATCCCCCAGGAGCTTGCCCAGCCCTTTTCTCCCTGTTTTAGGACGCTCCTAAAGGTGCCCTCTTCCGAGTACTCACCTTGTGACTCGGTTGTGCAAATGTCTGGCCGGTGAGTGGCACCAGCACCGGTGCATCGGGGGTGGGACAGGGGCAGATGGGTGCTGGCAGTGTCCTGCAGTGCCAGGGGTGGCCCCTGTCACCCACCTGTGGCCCCTGTCACCCTCCCCAGATACTCTGAGACCATCCTGTCCACGCCACCGGTGTCCCCTGGCCTCTCTGGGCACCTGCCCCATGGTCTGAAGCAGGTCCAAGTACAGGAGGACAGGTAGGGACATGGGGACCCATCCCTGGCCCCTGGGGCGTAGGGGAGCCCTGTCCCAGCAAGGAGAGCTCTTCCCTGGGGGGGTTGGAGGGGGCTGGAGCTGCCTGGGCAGAGAGGAGCTGCAGAGGGTCAGCTGGGCCTGCCCCAGGTCAGAGGGGTTTTACAGCCCCCGTGCTGTCCTGTCTAGCCCAGGTCTCTGCCTCAGTGGTGCTGAAGCCACACATGATGAGTTTTGTCTGGTGTCAGCCTGAGCTCAGGCTCGGTGGGGATTTGGTGCCTCCTGTGAAAGGAGTTCCCAAAATCAGGCCCGGAGCTGGGACAGCCCTGCTCCTGCCTCCTGGTGTCCTCTGCAAAGGGCACCAGGACCTGTCACAGCCATGGGCAGCTCTTGGGGCTGTGGGAAAGGACAGATCCTGCAGGGGTGAGTGGGCAGGGGTCTCCTGCAGCAGCTGGAGGAGGGCGAGCACCCCCCGACCCCCTCCCTGGCATAGCAGGGTGAAGCACAGGGTGCCAGGGCGCTGGGCACTGAGCATCGCTGTGCCCTGTCCCACAGGGAGCAGGCAGCCGAGAGGTATTCCCGCAGATCCCCGAGGTACTGTGGGGGCCAACACACCAGCACCTGCCCGGTGCAGCCCATGGAGCCCCTCCTCCCCAACCCCAACAAGGTAGGGATGGGGAAGGTGGGGATACAGGCAGGGGACACCGAGGCTGGGAGGGTGATGCTGAGCATCTGAAGTGGGGGGGGGGACCTGTGCCTCAGTTTCCCCAGGAGGAGCTGTGTGGGGAGGCTGGCTCGGGGATGCTGAATGCAGCCCGGTGTGGCAGCCAGCCCATCCCCTCCTTCCCAGCCCGGCGCGTTCGACCTGGTGGGCAGGGACGGACTGGTGTACCGGGGCCGGACTCCCGTGGGGATGGACTGAGCAAGCGACTCCAGCCTGCAGAAATAAAGGGTGACGAGCAGCCGAGCACTCGGGTGTCCTGAGTGGAGTGGCCCTGGAGCAGGATCTTCCCTCATGCACAAGGAGGGGCCGGCAGCATCCCTCGTCCTGAAAACAGCTCCTGTCGAACCCTTCCCACGGTCTGTGTCAGCCCCTGGTGTCCTGCACCCCCTGGCCCTCACGAGCCCCACTTGTGCCCTGCCAGGGGAGCCTGTGGCCCCAAAGGGGGTCTGGGGCAGCAGCAGGAGGAGGAGGAGCTCGTTTGCTGCTGGAGAAGGGGGAAGTGAGGACCTCAGAAGGGCAGCAGCAGAACGCAGTTTGATGCCAAACGCAAACCCCACCCCACGCCGCTGGTATGCTGTCGCTTATCCCACGGGATGAGCATCCCTGAGCTGCCTCCCTCATCTCCGGGTGAAGAAACCCCCTCTGCCACCCCTTTGTCCCTCCTGCAGCGCTGCCACTGATTGAACGAGGAAGGCACAAACCCCTCTGCTTCCCACCAACCAACACACCACAACCCCATGAGAGGAACACGTCCCCTCCTTCCCCTTGTGCCACCCCCAGGACTTGGGGCTGCTTTTCCCCAGCCCCCCCCCCCGTGCCACCCACCCCTCACCGTGGCAGGGAGGAAGCCCCAGGGTGTGCTGAGACCGAACACAAGTCGTGTCACGAGTGGGGGGGGGGTACCGGGCAGGAAAACCCCGATCCCTGGAGCAGCACAGGGGGACTGAGGGGTGTCACAGCTGGGGACACGCGGCTGTGTGCACAGGGGGGCTGGGGATGTCCCCGCTACACACAGGCAGTGACACATACTGGGGGGGGACACAGAGCCGGTGCCACCTCTCGGGTGTGTGGGAGGCTGAGAAACCCTGAGGGAAACCCCAAAGGCACCTGGAAGGGACCCAGAGCTTATTGGGGACATCCCCTGGGGGCTGCCCCGTGGAAACCCTGCCCTCCTGGTGGATGTCCCCAAACCTTCCCCCACAGGGACAGACTCCACCCCTGTCTGCCCCACTGTACTCCACAGGCACCTTATTTCCCAGGGAGTTCCCCCTGGAATGTTCTCCCTGGTGGGTTTGGTTTTTCAGGGGAAAACCAGGTGCTCAAAACCTGCTGTGGGGGTGCTGAGGTGGACACAGCAGGATCTGGGTCCCTCCTGTAGGGTAACTGGGAACACTCTGAGCACACCACAGGGCACCAGAGCAGAGCCAACCAAGAACCATCCTGCACTCCTGGCTGGGGCCGAGGGGCTTAAAAAACAAACACCTCTGGCACCAATTGCATTTGCAGGATATGGCCCAGCTGGGGTGGCCTCTTTGGCGATCATCCCCCTGCCCCATTTGCTACCACCAGGACAGCACCCTATAAACACCCCCACCCCCCTGCACCCCCGAACACACCCCCAGCCCCACATCCCTCCTCGGATGATCTTTGGAGAGGTAAGTAATCCCAAATGGGGGAATTTTTTTGCCTTTTCTCCTTCGAGTTTGTGCCATCCTGGGGACCTCCCCATCCCTGCAGGAAGCTTTGGGCTGTGCCTTGAGCCTTCCCCTCTTTCCTGGCATTTGCAGAGCTGCTGTGTTCCCATTTTTGGGGTTGTAGCCCAGCTGTTTGTTGCGTGAGCACAGTGGCCACGGGCCTGGCGAGCTCCCACGTCCTCTGGCTGGTGACCCTTCTGCAGAGGGGGGACACTCACAGGGCATCATCCCCTCCCCAAGTGCTCCCACAGTGCCGAGGCCTGGGGGGGCTCATCCATGGGGGGGTGATGGGGCTGGGGGGCTTCTGCAAGCTGTGGGATTTTGTGAGGGGACAGAAAGGGGTGTTGGCTGCACCCCGTGGCACATGGGGGGTCCTCGCTGTGCTGGCACAGCACCCCCATGGCCCTGGGTCTTCCCTTCCCTCTGATCCCCCCTCTTTGGGGACAGCAGTGGTGGCTTGTGGAGGCAGAGCACGGAGTCGGGGCAGCTCCTGGGGGACCCAGTCCCCATTGGTGACACTGTGTCACAGGGGGGGTCACCCCGATTCTCAGTGCCCTGCCAGGGACATCCTCCCAGCAGAGAGAAAAGGCAGGGACAGCTGGTGTTAAAAAAGTGATTTTTTTTTTTTAATTTTTATTATTTTTAAATTAATAAAAAACCTTCAACCTCTTTTTTGCTGGGTCTTTTTTCCTTTTTTTTTTTTTTTTTTGTTTGTTTTTCTGTTTGTTTTTTTTAAGCAACATTGATTTGAAAACTAAAAAACCCCCAGCTCCCCCGTGCCTGGGGAAGCGCCACAGAGGGCGGTCACAGAGACAGGGGGACATCACCTTGACAAACCCCCAGGCCCTGGGGGTGCTGAGGGAGGGAGGACGGGGTTGGGGACAAGTCCAGGGGGGGTCTGTGCAAGAAGCCGGGCTGAATTTCGGGAGCTAGAGAGCTGCATTTGCTCTGGGCACTGCAACATGTGCCCAGGAAAGCCAGAGCTGGGGAGGGTATCCAGTGGCTCCACGTCCATGTGGCCGTGATTTGGGGTGCCAACAGCTGCCTCCATCCATTTATTTTTGTTACTCCTGTCCTCCCCTTCCTGCTCCTGCCCCGATGTAGAGATGCTGGGTGGGGGTAGAGCCACAGGGAAAACCCCCCAGACACCCAGCAGCTGCCTCCACGCTGCTGCTCCTTCTCTCTGGATTTATATACATTAGATATATTTATATATTATAGTTATATATCTTAAAAAAAAAAAGGGGAGGGGAGTAGAGAGCAGCCAGAGGCTCTCATGGATCAGTCCCTCCCTGGCAGCATGTGCTCCCCCCGCCCCCCCCAAAAATAATAATAAAACCTAGAAAATTATTCCAGTGCGTTTCTCGGCGAGCCCCTGCTCCCAACGCCCTGGCCCGGCCCCCCCTGACCCCCCCCAACCCTCCGCCAGCCCCAGCCTTATCTCTGACCATCCATGGTGGCCACGGCTTTCTGTGGGGGGGCAGCGGGCGGGGGGGTGGGGGGCCAGGAGGGCTGCGGGTGGTGCAGGTGGTGGTGGAGGCCATGGGTGGTGGGCGAGGACGGGGGCAGCCAGGCGGGCTGGTGGCTGGGGGGCGAGGAAGCCCAGAAGGGGCTGAAGCTGCCCGGGGGGGAGCAGGCCATGGAGGTGATGGGGCTGTTGCTGCTCTGCAGGCTCTCCGAGGTGCGCAGCTTGGAGAACATGGCCAGCGCGTCCGGGAAGTTGGGCGGCGTGGCCGGCGTGTTGCTGGGGGTGCACATCTGCAGGGCACAGGAGAACGGGGGTGTCAGCTCACTCACGGGGGCTTTTGGGGGTCCCAACCCACCCACAACAGCCAGAGCCATCCTGCCCGTATCCCACACCTGGCACCCCCCCAGATCCAAGGGTTGGTGTGGCCCCAAGGGTCTGCGTGGCTCCCCCAAAGGTGTGGGGGCTGCCTGGGGAGAGGCTCCAGTGAATCTGGGAAGGACATTTTGGACCATCCACGATGCTCAAAGCTCATGGATGAGGCAGGAGTAGCACAGACTGACACAAAGGGGTCCAGTATGGTGGGTGGGGAGGCTGCTGGGGTCCTACCTGGCCCCACAGGACCCCCCTTCCACCCAGTTTCCTGACCTCCTTCCCCTTCACACCCCATTATGGCAGAGAGAGCAAAAGGCAAGCAGGGCCCCCCCAGTTCCTGGTACTGCCCCTGCCTTCTTGGTACCCGGCTAAATTTAGCACCTGGACAGTGACGGATCCGTCCCTTTTTCCAGCAGAGGAAAAATCCACCAGAGAGGACCCAGCCCTGCACAGAGGCTCAGGGGCTGGCACAGGGACCCCAAATCAGCGAAGAACGTGCTGAACTGAGAATGGGGGAGGTGCTAAAAGGGGAATAGGGGTGTGTATGCAAATTCCCATGAGGCTGCACACACAGAAAGGGGCTTGTGGGCAGGGGGATGCACTGGCAGGGGATGCCTGGACATGGGGGTGGTGCATGCACAGGGGGACTTCACCCCTCTGGTTAAATCCATCCCAAATCCCTGTCGCCCTCCTGGAGCCACAGCTCCTGCGGGATGCCTGTGGGGACTTTGAGCAGAGTTAAGGGGCTTGGACAGTGTCTGCTGCCTTTAGCAAGGGGGGATTGAGATGTTTCTGATGGGGAATAGCTGCTGCCTCTCCCCCTTCCTGGGGCTCATCCCAGGATTTGCCCCTGGCTGGTGCTCAGCAGCCTCCTGCTGCTCCCCAGCACAGGCCAACACCTAAATCCCTCTTACAGGCTCCTCCTCATCCCCAACCCCACCACTTGTAGTGATGCTGGGATCAGAGGAGAAGCGGCCAAACCCTTGCTGGGGGGCCCAGGCCCCTGAAGCTGGGGTGCTCCCCCAGCCTGGGGGAAGCAGCAGCTGGCTCCCATCAGCCTGTGGAGCTGGGGCACCCCAAAAATGCAATCATGGCCTGGCTGGTACTAAACAGGTTCGTAGTTAACCAGGGATATTCCTCCACAGAACTCATTTCAGAGCTCAGCTTGAAGTGATGCTAATCCAGCTTTTGCTTTTTAAATTAACCCATAAATTTGGCAGGATCTGAAAAGATAATTGTTGAAAAAGAAAAAAAAAACAACAAACCCCAAAAACCTTAAATTCGCTGTGTTTTGGAAAAAACCCACCACCACCAGAGCCAGCCCTGGAATGATGCTGGACACAGCTCTGGGTTTCTGGGGTGATGTCTGCAAGATTAATTTGAAATATTAATTAAAAAATAAGAATTGCTATGTAATTATTGCCTTCCTCCCAACACATCTTGAGGAAAGCTCTTGGCTGTCAGAGGGTCAGTCACTGACACCCCAGACAGCTCTGGTGAGTCCTGGCCCCACAGCCTGGAATCTGTGGGGCTTTGGGGAGTGTGGGGAGCCCCCCATGGGGTGGGGCTGATGGGGACGAGTCCCCCCCACATCGAACCACAGCCACACTCGCAGCTTTGTTCTCTGACGCTTGAAAAAGAAATAGAAACTGCAACCACAAAACTCCTCACCTCACCCCTGCCCTGAGCCGTGTGGGGCATTTCAAACTGCACAAATCAGGATGCTGGGGGGAGGGAGGAGGGGGGGGAAGGAAACACTGAAAAAAATTCCCCAAACCAGGAGTATCTGGGGAGAAGGTAAAAGGTATTTTGACACCACGTGGAGCACAGGGTGTTATGAAAACGTTGTTGAGGAGGGGGAGAACCGAGTGGCTCGGCTGATGGGGGGAACGGGGCCTGTCACGCTGGGGTGAGTGGAGGGTCCCGGCGCAGGGATGGGGCCGGGGTGGGTTTCACCAGCCCTGCTTTGCATCCCGCTTCCGGCAGCCGCCCCACAGGAATTGTCCCGATCAGGCTTTCGGTGTGAAAACACAGTGAGGCCTGGATGTGCCCGCGGCTCCCCCGGCCCCTCTCCCACCGGGAACGGGGCTTTGCCATCAGCAGACCCTCTGCAAGCTCCCCGAGGCGGCACGAAAGCGTGCGGGGAGTGGGGAGGAACTGGAATAAAAGGGGTTTTAGTGGGAGCTGGCTGACAAAACGACTTTCTCCGAGGGCAAGGGAGCGCTCGCTGCCGGCAATGCCGGGCCGGCCGGCGATTCCCGATGGAACGCGAAACGGGGGAAAATTCGGCTTAACCCAGATCCGCTCCTTCCCCCCAGCTCGGCACTGTTTAGTTCCCTCAACACGGGGTGGGGGGGGGGGGGGGGGCGGCGGGGGAGAGGGAAAACAAAAAAGAAAAAAACCCCCCAAGAAACACAAAACAAAACACCCGGAGGGGAACAACTTCCTCCCTTTGGCCAAGGGGATGTGCCCTCGGCCAAGGTCAAGTGCCGTGGGGGGAAAGGGGGCAGCCAGACGTGGCCCCCCCGGCCCGGGGAGCCCAAGTTACAGCGCGATGCTCGCCGAGACAAACTATTTCCTGGCAGACATTTTAGCTCGTGTTTACATTCTCCGGCTGCGTGTTCCTGCGGGCGCCCAGCAATATGGCTGGCAGGGAGCTGACAGCTCCGAGGGCTGGGGGCTGCACCCCCTCGGGGGGCCTGATTTGGGGGGGGTTTTGTCTGGGGGGTCGTGCTTGTAGGGGTGGGCGGGTAGGGGGGGGGATTGGTCGGTGCTGGGAAGGGTCTAGAGGCGTTTTTGGGGCTGGGGGCGTTGGGGAGGGGATGGGGTGGTGCAGGGGGGAGGGAGGGGCAGGGGTCCCACTTACCATCTGGGGGGGGTGGTGGCTGCTGGGAATGTTGGTCTCCTGGAAGAAGGCGCTGAGGGCTGTCTGTGGGGACAAGCTGTCAGCTCCAGCCCACCCGAGACAAAGGGGGAGGGAAAACACGGACCCCCCAAAGCTCACCCCGCAGCCCCCCGCTCTCTCCCACCCCCGCGGGACCGCCCGGCGGGGCACCCGGGGTGCCCCAACCCCGCCAGGCCTAGGGGCTGCCCTTCACCGGACCCACCGGAGATCGTGTCCCCCACTCACACAGGGGCTCCCCACGCGAGGGGGGACACCCCAAACCCCGTGTTTGCACCCCCCCCCCCCCCACTCCCAGCGGCACCCCCATCCCCAGATCGGAGCCCGAGGGAGGGGCCGCGGCCCTGGGCCGCAGCTCGGGTTACGGCCCGGGTATAAATAGACCCGGCGGAGCTCGGGGCCGATTCCCCCCTCCCCCGGCCCGGCGTGGGTGCCGGGGGGTGCGGGCAGGACCCCCCAAAACCCAGCCACGCGTGTCCGGCGGGCCGGGGCCGCACAGGCCTGCCCCCACCCCCACCGCCTTCCGCCCCGCGGCTCTGCGGGCAGGCGGCCGTGCGGATCGGGATCTGGGGTGTCCCGGTTCGCGTGCGGGTTATCCCGATCCGTGCCGGTGGCGGCCCGTCCCATACCTCGAACTGCCAGTGTGCCGCCTGCAGCAGCTGCTTGGCCTGGTCGGCGGCGCAGCCGGCCGCCAGCACGAACTGGTTGATCATCACCTGGTGCCGCAGCTCTTCCATGTTCACGGACATGGCGGGGCGGCCCCGGCCCCGGCCCCGGCCCCGGCCCCGGCCCCGGCCCCGGCCCGCACCGCCCGGAGCGCCCCGCGCCCGCCGCGCCCGCCGCGCTTCACCGGGGGGACCGGGGGGGCGCCTCTGGCCCCGCCCCCGGGCGCTGATTGGTCACCGCCGCGCCCCGCGCCCCGCCCACCGCCGGCTTCGAACCTTCCAGCTGCCCCGGCGCCTCCCCATTGGCCGCCGCCTGTGTTTTGGCTGCAGGCGGCGCCGCGATTGGCTGGGGGGCGCGGAGGCGGGGCCAGGCGGGAGGGAGAAGGGGTGGGCCGGCCGCTGATTGGCTGGCGGGGGAGGTTTATCGTGAGGCGTTGGTGACGTCACGTTCATTGAGGAGGTTCATTGAGAGGGGCTCGGCTTGGGGGCGGTTCGGGGGGGGGGGGCTCAGTTAAGGAGGTTCATTAGGGGGGAGGGGGGCATGGAGAGGAGGGTCCATGGGGGGGTTCAGTGTTGGGGGAGGGTCACAGAGACGGCTCCGCCCGTCTCTGGGTACCCCTCTTGGGGGGGGCTGCACCTTAACCCCCTGCCTTGGCTCCCCCAGCAAGGCTCCCTCATTTCCTTAGCAAGGCTCTCCCAGCACCCCGTCTCCTCCTTCCTGGGAACCCTGTTGTCCCATCCGGGGGTTCCCGCTTAGCCCCCTAGCAAGGCTCCCCCATCAAGGCTCTGGGAACCGTTTACCCCGGCCAGATACCAGGGGCAGGAGCAGGGACCCATCCTCTTCATCCCCATGTCCCTCCCATGTAAAGGCTGCAGGGTCCAAGGCAGCTCCCAGTTTGGGGGGGTTGGGATTTTTTGTTAATGGTTAAAATCCTGATGACTCTGAGCTCCAGTCTCAGCCTGCAAGGATGAACTCCCTCCCCCCTGGTGTGCTTCCCCTGCACCGCGTTTGGGGACCTTAGTGGGATTTGTGGGATTTGTGCCTTGAAATGCTTTGATTAAAAAGGGAAAATCGGCGTTTAAACCCCAAATGAATCAACAAGGGACTTTGCAAATGCATGGTGTGAATATGGGTGGATCTGGGAAGAGCCACTGGAGGTTTGGATGTGGCAGTGGTCACCAGCTGGCCAGGGGAGAGGGAATGAGGAGGCAGAGGCTTGGAAACTTGAAGTTGCATCTGCAGTTGGTTGCCCCCAGTGGTGAGGGCCTGTGTGGGGCTTCTGTAAAGTCCTGGTGGTCCCATGGAGGTGAGATCCAGCAGACAGGGTTGCAATGGAGAAGCAATGCCAGTGTGTGGTTCCCGGGATATTCAGGGGAATCCCATCACTGGGATACAACGATGGGTATGGAGGGTCCTGCTTGCCCAGTGAGATTTTGGTAACTTTGTCTTCTTGGTGCAAAACCAGCCTTGAGGCAGGTGGAGGTGTGAGAGGAGCAATTCCAGATGCAGGGACCCCAGACCCAGCTCCTGAGGAGCTCTCAGAACCTCCTGCTTGCCAGAGCCACCCCCTCGTGTGCACAGCACAGCTCGAGTTGGGAGCAGCCAGCCTCAGGTAGCACCTGCCTGGGGGAAACCCATGGGAGCACTGCTCACGGGCCCTTGGCATCCAAAGCTGGGACAAAGTAGTGTTAGTGACATTTGGAAAAGCCAGCAGGACTATGAGTTCTTCCAAATGAACCCCCTTTCTGGGGCAGGATTTGCTGTCACCTCTCCATGCTGAGATGCTCCTCCAGATGTGCTGCCCTGCTGGGACACTGGGGGTCTGGGGTCACCCCTCCAGGCAGGGGGTTGGCTCCCAGCACCTTCCCAGGCAGGAGCTGAGGAGCCAAGGTGGTGGCAGCCCTCAGCACCACTAATGAAGGGTCACCCCCTCCCCAGGCATTGCCACTGTGGGGCTGCACAGAGCCAGCCCAGGGGGAGAGGGGCTGGTGGCTCCACAGTGTGTGCCAGTGGCTGCTGGGGGAGCTGGGAGTGGACTGGGAATGGACTGGGTGTACAGACAAACATCTTCTGCTGTGGGTGAGCTGCTCACCCTCCTGTTATAACATTAACTGCTGTGCTCTACCGTGACTCAGTTTCCCTCTAGGCACAAGGAGGCAGGAGCAGGATCCTCTCTCCATGTCAAACACATCCCAAATCCCACAGCTGGGCGGCACGAGCTTCAGACTTGCATCTTGCCCAGCAGCACGTGCATTTTGGGGTTAAACATCGCATTTTCTCTGGATGCTCCCTCCGGGTTAGCCCTGCTGGGGTTTCTCCTGGCTTTATGCGTGCTGGAATCTGTGGCCGGGCAGAACTGGGAGGGACCCTGCCCTCGAAGCCCTATCGCCACCCAGCTCCTGCCAGCGCTCCCGCGCTCCACTGCGGCACTGTCCTACAAAATCCTCTGCTGCAGTAATCGCTGGGAAAAAAACCACGAGCCGTGCATGCAGGCAGCAGCTCTGCGTGTAATGACTGCCGGGTTGTGGATCTGCACAGGGATAACTTTGAATTATTATCTGCACTAAAACCCTGCAGTCTGCTGTGTGCTGGTAATGAAATGTGCTGGCTCCCTCTCCCAGTTTCCCGCTGTCGGTGCTGGCTAGAGCGAGGCAGGGGAGCAGGGCTGGCAGCTCAGCAGTGCTGGGTTGTGCTAGATTTTTAAATGATCCATGTGCAGAACAGGATCCCCAAAAATGTGTGTTGGGGTGAGCAGGGATCAGGCCCTGGGGTCTCGGGATTCCCAGCTGGGCACCAGCATCCCGGTGTGGATGCTGCCCTCGGCTCCTCCTAGAACCATTTAGGTTGGAAAAGACCTCTAAGATCACGGAGTCTAAATCCTCCTGTTCAGCCGGTGCTGCCGCTGGCACCCAGCCCAGGTGTGACATCCAGCAGCATGGACATGGTGTCACTGCTGGGAATGTGGGTCCCGGTGTGACAGTGACAGGCAGACAAACAGGGTACAAAGCCACCCCGGGCTGCTCTTTGGTTTGGCTTTTCTCAGCTGCCCTTGGGGCTGTGTGGGTAGGAAGCAGCTGGGGAGGGGGATCCATGTGTCCCTCTGCAGGGAGGGGATAAAGGGGGGAGTCCCGGGGACGGCCTTTGCTCGTCACCACTGAGTAGCCGAGGACATCAGGGCAGCCGATCCGCCTCCCTGCACATCTCCCGTTTGATATTTATAGCACTCGTGTTATCAACTCAAATCAAAATCATGTGATGCTCCAACTAACTGGCGCTGCCGGACTAATTAATCACCGGCGGGTTTAAGCGAGCGGTCAAAGGGTCCATCCTTCCTCTTCAGCTCCAAGTGGAAAATGAGTAGGTGACCAGTGCTTCCCAATAATTTAAGGCTGGGGGAACTGGGAGGGGGGATCTGTTGGGGTGCATTGGAGCGGACAGGCAGCTCCCTGCCTCCAGCGGCTGCGCCCGGCGGATGCAGCTGCTCCGGGTGTGGAGCGGCGCTGGGAAGGCAGGATGGGGAAGATGGAGCGGGGCTTTAACCTGCCCCATCTCCAGTGCTGTGCACCCCTGAAGTGCTGCTGGAGGGGATCAGTCCCTGTGCCAACAGCTGCGCCAACTCCTTCCCGCTGTGATCTGTCGGGAAAAGTGGGGGGCTTGTCCTTCTCCCAGGGGACACGCCAGCGGCAGGGGGTACAGGGACAGAGGGACCATGCCCAGTCTGTCCCTGGAGGTCCCTGAGCTGGCATTGCTGCTCGGCGACGACGGGAGGAGGGTGGGCCGTGGTGGACAGAGGTCATTGAGGGGTGACTGAGGGTGGCAGATGATGGCGAGGAGGGCCACTGAGAGGTACTGGAGGCAACAGGGGATAGCAGTGGGTGGCACTGTGGGCACGCGTGTGCCACTGTGGGGGGACAGTTAAGTGGCACCTGAGGGGGGACCTCGCTGGGTGGGTGGGGGACACTGGGGAGGCAGCGGCAGCATCTCGTCCCCTCACCCCACCACCGAGCCGGACCGAGCCGGGGCGGGTCGGGGCGTGCCGGCCGATGCCGGCCCCGCCCCGAGTGTCGCAGCCCCGCGGTGCCGCGGAGGCGGCGCCGGGCGCGGCGCAGAGCGGAGCGGAGCGGAGGATGCTGCGGGCGGGGGCCGCCGCCAGCCCCGGTCCCGGCCCCCGTCCCGGTCCCGGGCGGGAGGACTCCCCGCCGCCCCCCGCCCGCTGAGCCCCGGCCCGGCCATGGGGGCTCTGACCAGCCGGCAGAACGCAGGGGTGGAGGAAGTGGATATCCCCGCTAATTCCGTCTACAGATACCCCCCGAAATCCGGTGAGCCCCCGGGGGGGGGTCTCGCGTCCCGGTGCCGCCGATGGGGAGGGAAAGAGGGGAGCGAGCCGGGTGGGCGCAGGGCACGACCTTGCTGCGGGCGGGGGTGACCCTGCGCACCCCAAAGCAAACGGTGACGCACGGGGAGGGCACCCTAAAAATCTGGGTCTGGCGCGGGGCACCCTGCGTGAGTGCGGCGCGGGAGGGATGGGGGTCACTCCTCTCCGGGCTCCCCTTTGCCAGCGCACCCGTGTTCCCAAACTTGGCTGAGTTGACGCGACTTTAATGCCATTATTGTTATAATTATTTCTGTAGCCGCGGTCTGCGGCACCGGGCTCCGGAGGCGCTTTTTATAGCCGGTTACTCCGATGCTGGCTGCTCGGCAAAATCCTGGGTTTAAATTCCCGGGAGGATGAGGGAGGCTGGGGTGGGAGGGATTGGAGGGGATCCCTCCTTCCCAGGGCTCTGCCCCATCGTAGCACCCCAGCCGCTGCCGTGGGGAGCCGTCGCCTTCCCGGCTCCTGTCCCTGCCTCGAGGCTTGCTGGTGATGCATCTCCCTCTCCCCAGTCCGGCCCTGTCTCAAACCTTGTGCGTGACCTTGGAGAATCCGTCCCTCCCCTCTGTGCCTCACTTTTCCCCGCAAGGGCCGGGCTGAGCGGGGGTCCGAGGGGGGCACGCCGGGGAGGGAGCGGTGATGGGGTCCAGCTCTTGGGTGGGCAGCGCTTCGGAGCCGCAAAAATACCGGCACCGGTTGGTGATGCCCCGGAGCACCGTGCGTGCATGTGAGGAGATTGCACAGGATCCTTGCAGCACTAAATATTATTAATAGGGAACTATTTTGGTAGTTAATAGGATAAGGAAAACGCTGGGATCGTTAGCGCTGTGACAAATTACTCGCTAATTACAACTAAAGACCTCTTTAGGAAGAATTACAGTCAACACAAACCCTGTGCTTGTCCTGAAAAGCCGTGCTTGCCTCTTTTTTTAAATTTTAATCTAAAATAGGTTGCACAGCTGGCTGGAGATGGCTGATCCTTGACAGCCTGGCTTCCCGCAGGGCTCCCCCAGCTCCCCTTTTTACGTGGTTTCAAGGCCTCTGTCACTTTGATGCCAGGTGAAGCTGGACCACCCCATCCATGGGATTGCTCTCTGTAGGGACGGTGTCTCCGTGCATTCCAAGTTTTTCCCTTGGGACCCCATCTTTTTTAGGGACTCTTGAAATACCTGGGTATGAAGGGGTGGAGGGTGCAAGTGCACCCAGCTGAGCACTTCCAAACTCATCTCAGCTGGCAGAGGTCACCAGGCTTAACTCCAGCTTTCAGGGAGAGCCCGGGCAGGGCTGGTCCCACTGCTGGGGTCTGGGCAGAGCTGCGGGGGGATGGTCCTGGTGCTGCCCAGGGTCCTCGGGGAGAGGAGCAGGAAGTGCCCAGGTGGCACAGCCATCTGCACTGGGACAAGGGCAGGCTGGTGGCCCTGGGAGATTATGGCTGGTTTGCCTTTAATCCGAGCAGGATTTGCCTTCAGTGCTGCCGGCAGCCGAGGGAGGACGTGCTGGGCAGCGGAGCCCATTCCTCTGTGGCAGCAGCTCTTCCCTCACCTCGAAAGCCACCTGGAAACAGCCCCTGGCTTTAGAAACGTGGTCCTGGAGGGGAATCTCACGGGACCCTTGGGCATTTCCCTGTCTCTGTGGATGTGGCTCTGGCTGTTGGGCTGTGGGCTCGCTCGGGATGGCCAGTGCAGCTTGTGGGAATAGGGCAGCTGTGTCTTGTCCCAGTTAAGCATCTCCCCATCCTCGGGGTCCCATCCCCTCCAGACAGGGTGTCAATGGGATTAGTTAAACCACTATTTTTGAAACAAAGGCTGGGATTTACTTCCGTGGCTGCCACTGGGAGCGAGAGCCAGCGGGGGCTGTAGATGGAGCTCACCGCCTGGCTACTGGGATGGCTTTTGGGGCAAGTCTCCAGCTTTCAGCCCCTGTCCCCGGCTGAGGTTGGCACCGAGCTCCCCTGGGGCACACAGGACTATGAGCAGGGCCCTGGCTGGGGGCAGGAGCACAGGGATTAATCCAGCAGTGACACCCCCAGTCCTGGGGGCACAACCCCAGGTGGTGGCACAGCCACGGTGGGCGAGGGCTGACGCAGCAGTGCTGTGGACAGGGTTTGGCGTCAGCTCCGGCTGCCACTGGCTCTGGCCGCCCGCTTCAGAGCACGGAATTAAATAATGGGCAGAAGCACCCAGAGCCTTTAACCAGCCCTCCACAGCACCCTGTGCTGGCACCCGCGGCCACGGGGCGTCCCTGTGCCAGCGCCGTGCCGTGGCCACCCGTCTGGGCTGACCGCAGGCTGTGCCAACCCGGTGCTTCCCTCACCAGGAGCGTGGGGATGAGCTGGAAATGAGCTTTTCTGTTTTAGCAGCTTTGGAAAGTGAGGCTGTAACGTTGGAGAGCCAGAGGCTGCAGTACCGGAGCCCAGCAGGGCAGCCATGGCTTGGGGGACAGTGCAGGACGTGCATCACTGCATGCCAGAGCCACAGGGACACACGAGGGTCCTCACCCTTCTCCTTCACCTGGACAAGGTGGCAGCACTGGCACTCACGGGGAAAAGGAGCTGGCAGCTGGTCCAGAGGTGTCCCATGTGCTGGTGCCAGGAGATGTGCAGGACACAAAGACTTTTTTTTTGCCAAGAACCTCAGGCAATTTGGGTTTATTCCTCCTTCCCAGCAGCCGCTCTGCACAGCCCTTCCCGAGATGTGCCTGTCCTTGACAGGCTCTCCTTCCCTGGGAGTAGGCGTCGGATTTACAGTCAGCCCATAATAAGGTGGCTGGGAAGGTGCTTCCCTCCTCTGCCACTCGGCCGTGTCCAGGGAGTCACCGACATGCTCCTGCCCATGCCCTGGGCTTTCCTGTGCTGCTTCTTCCCTGGAAAAGCCTGGCATGACTCAAGCCTCTTGTTTAACAGCAAGGAGGACCTTTGCTGGGAGGGAGCACAGAGCTGGTTCTGTTGCTGTCAAGAGGGAGTTGAAGCCTCTGGGGGATGTGCTGGGAGCCTGCAGCACCCAGGGATGCTCCCAACCCCTGCAGGGAGACTGGGTGATGGCAGCATGGTCCTCACCTGCTCTGCCCATCCTACAGGAGCCCCCAGCACCCACTAAACTGTGGCTGGGCCAATCACAGAGAGCCTGTGCTCCATTTTCCAGCTTTTTCCCAGTGCCAGGGTGGCTTTTCTCCCTGTTTAAATGTCATTTTTTTGCCATCTCCTGCTCTTGCTCCAAGTCAGTGTCAGGAAAAGCTCTGCATGGCCCCATTCTCCCTGTGCTGTTGCAGGCAGCTCCGAAGGCACTTTGCTCTTGGGGCTTTTTTTTTTTCCACGTGGCCGAGTCCTTCCAGGCGAGCTGCCTATAAATTATGTACATGGAAAATGGGACCTGAAAGCAGCAGGCATCAATAATTGATGGTTGACGTTCGCTAACGGGCTTGCTGCATCCGGGCACCCCTGCACCACGGGGCCTTGGGGCCGAGCTGTGTGACCCCACTCATCCCTCCTGCCCAGGAGTTAGATCCCCCCCTACTCCTCCCCCTGGGCTTTGGGCTCAGTTTTGGGTTTTAAGTGCAGTATTAGAGCCTGATCCAGCCTTGGACAGTCCCTGCCTCTGCTGGAAGCTGATCACGAGCTCTGACCTCAGTCCCCACAAGCAGAGCTGCAGCCCAGGCTTGAGCTCCTTTATCTGTGGTTCCCAAATGTTTGGGTTTGGGGTGTTCCCCGGGGGGGTGCAGATGGATCTGTGCTGGTGGGTTTGGGGTTTTTATAAGCCAGACCCTGTCTCTGTGGCTGTCAGGATGCAGGACACTGTGTCCATGTCTGACTGACTTCTGGTGCTTCTGCTCACCCCTTGCTGTTGCCCCATCCCTGTCCATCTTTCCTTTTTTTCCCACCTCAAGTCCCAGCCCTCCTGCCTGGGCAGTTCCTGTGCCACAATGTGCTGTCCCCACACAGCCCAGATCTCACGGACAAGGAGCAGGCACCAGTTGGCTCCTGGCCGGGCTGGGAGGAAATTCTTCTCTAGTGGAGAAGTGCCTGACCTGGGGGCTGCTCCCAGCTCGGGGCGAGGAGCCGGTGCTTTGGCTCTGTGAGGGAAGAAGGGACCATGGTCATTGCCCAGCATTCATCAGGCCAATGTGGAGCACTGCAGGGCAGGTGCTGACCTCCTGGAGGGTCTACAGGCCCCCAAAATCCTCCCTCCTGCAGGTGAGCCCTTCCTAGGGAAGGCTGCAGGCTGAGAACTGACACAGAACTTGGTTCAGTTGTGCTTTGCCCACCTTCCTGGTGGCAGCTGCAGCAAATCTGGGCAGTGTCTGGCTGTGGACACACTGCCTTGGGTGGCACGTGAGATCTGTGACATCAGGCTCTGGGCAGGAGCAGCCCTGCACGTTCTGGGGGCTGTGTGCCTGGTCCATGCTGCCCTTCCCGGCAGCATCCCTGGGGGTGCAGGAGCCAGCCCGGCTCCTCTGGGGCTCGCAGGGCTTTGCGTTCTCTGTGGTGTGGGAGCCAGCCTGGCTCCTCCAGGGCTCTGGGTTCTCTGGGGTTTGGGAGCCAGCCTGGCTCCTCTGGGGCTCGCAGGGCTCTGGGTTCTCTGGGGTTTGGGAGCCAGCCCGGCTCCTCCAGGGCTCGCAGGGCTCTGGGTTCTCTGGCAGGTCAGGCTGTGCCCCTGCCTCTCCTGCCTCCTCGGGACATGAGCTGGTGTTTATGCCCAGGATTAGCTCTGCTCTGCTGCCCCAGGAGCCATCTCCTCTTCTTCCTCACGGACCAGGATCCGTCCACTCCTGCCAGTGCGGGGATGGCTGAAGGTCAGGGTGACCTTGGGTGGCTCCGGCCGTACGGGGGCTCACAGGGATTTCCCAGAGAGGGAAAGGAGAGCAGGCACCGTTAAATCCCACGGATGGAGCAGCCCCCAGGGCCAGCGCTGCCATGGGGCTGGGCCCCTGCACCAGCCTCTCCTTCCCCGGCTCTGTGCCCAGGCTTGGAACGTGGTGCTGAAGCGGGTGGGAAGCGGGCAGGGAGAGGGGAGGGCAGGCAGGGAGTGTGGCTCCTGGGCAGCCTCTGCCTGCCTGGGGGCTCTCATCGTGTGAGCTCAACCAGAAAGACTCCCAGCAAGGTGACCCTGGGGACAAAGCCACCCCCGAGCCATCGATCTGGTGGCTTCGTGCCGCTCCATCGCCCGGCTGGAGCCCCCTCCTCCCCCTCCGCTCAGGCGCTCGCTGTGTTTTCATTCCAGGGAGTTACTTTGCCAACCACTTCATCATGGGCGGGGAGAAGTTCGACTCCACGCACCCCGAGGGGTACCTCTTCGGCGAGAACAGCGACCTCAACTTCCTGGGGAACCGGCCCGTGGTGGTGGGTACCGGCGGGGACCCGGGGCTGGGGGGGCTCCGGAGCACAGGTAGTGTGCCGGTGGTGGCTGTGTGTCACGGGGTGTGCGGTGCACGGCTGCCGGCTGTCCCCCTCCACCGGCAGAGCCTGCCAAGCCCGCCTGGAGCGGGCTGAGTGGATTCTCTGATGGCTGATAGAAGGGTTGGGTTCCTGCTGCAGCCTGTCCTCCATCGGGGACTACTGGTGAAAGGGAATTGGGCTGATTTAATCCAAATTCTTTCTCATTCCCTCTCCGAGAGCTGCTTTTTCTCTTGCCTTCCCCATCTCGTCCAGGAGCTGTATCCCAGACAGGAGGGCACATGGTGGGGGATGTGACACAGAGGTGCTGGTGTGGTGCAGGGTAGTGGAGTAGCTTGGACAGGAACAGATAAAATTACTGCCCAAGCTCTAGCAAGAAAGGGGAAGAAATAAAATAGAAATAAAAAGGCTAGGGTATGTTGGGGCTGAGGGCAGCATGGGTGGGTTTTGCAGTGCTGGGTGCTGCCAGCTCCAGCTGGTCTCAGGGCACGAGGGAACCTGGCTGGTGTTCCCTACATCCCAGGCTCCTGGAGATGGTTTTTGTGCTTGCTGCCTTTGGAAAGGGAGGAAGTGAGAGCAGGGGTTCAGCCATGGGAGGGATGTCCCCCTCTCGCCGGGGTGCCTCTCAGCAGTGGGACTGGAGCAGTAGGACTCCTCTTGCCTGGTGGCATTTGAGGGGTCAAGTATTAAAAAGATTCAGAGTGAGGACTTCAAAGGCACCAAAGCTTTTCTGTTAAGTCGAGATAAACTTGCCTGGTGCTTTGGCCCAGCTCTCGAGCATTGCCTGCTGCCAGCAAGGTTCCTTTTTCCTCCTTGGAATTGGCTTTGGTAGTGTTTTGGCAGCATCGTGCACTCCTTCAGCAGGGAAGTGTCCGGCCCTGGGCTGTGCCAGAGCAGGGATCCCGGCAGAGCCGAGGCCAGGAGCACCCAGAAAGCCCAAGAACACTGGGTGGGCAAAGGCAGAGCCTTTCCCTCCATCCTCTGCGCTTCCCTGGAAAATGAGAAGTCAGCACTCAGGGTCTCTTCCAGCAGCGAGTGTTGAGAAATCCTCTTGATTACAGTAAGAGCCTCTAAACTGCCCAGTGAGCAGTTCCCATGTCAGCAGCCCTGACAGCAGAGCAGCAGGGAAGGCAAAGGAACAGCTTGGAAACAGCAGAGAGAATTAATACAGCATCATGAGCTAAATTGTCTTGCTCTGGTTTAATTACCGATGGCTCTGGGCTGCAGAGCTGTGACCAAGATCCCGTCTCCCAGGGGAGCAGGGGGAGTTTTGGGGCTGGACTTTTGGGTCAGGCCAGTTTTGGGGGGCTCGGGGAGGAGTTGGGATGGATCTGTGTTGGTTCTGGTCCAAGCCTGTGTCCAGGCAACACTTGGGCCTCTCTGATGCTGCCTGCAAGTCCTGTCCTGGTGTTTCTTGGCTGCGATACTTTTGCTTTCTGGCCTTCTGTGAGAGCCCTGGTTGGGCTGGAAATATTAAAGATGGCCACTGCTTTTTGGTGGGGGATTTATTTTGGGTTCCTTGGGGTTCAAAGGTCAGGAGATCTTGGAAAAATTGTGTCCCAAGTGCTCTGTGAGCAGAGCACTTTGAGCTATGAACAGCGCTGCTGCCACAGGGATGTGCAGGGCAGCCGGAGGCTGTGCAGCTTCTCCCCTCCATGGATACATGATAATCTGGATTTTCCAGCTGGGAACAGGTTCCCAAGGGGGTGGGAAGGGCGTTGCAGGTTTAAGTAGCTGCCACCATGCAGCTGAGGAGCAAGAGAAGCTGCTGGAGGCACACAGAGAGCATGGGGGAAGCCGGGAACTGTTGAAATGTGGCACTGGGTTTCCCTGCCCACGCAAACCTGCTGGGGTCTGCTTGTAGAAAAACCCCAAGACAGACTTTTGAGGGTGGTCTTTATTTCACTTTAAGAGAAGCTGGCCTGCACCAAGTGTTGCTATAGGCACGTGGATGACACTCTTAACTTCACCGCAACCATTACCCGTTTTTTTATGTTGTGTTTCAGCTTGATTTAAAGTGAGGAGATGCAAAACATCCTCTGAATGGCCCCTTTCTGATGTGCAAAATCTGGCTTGTAAAATTTAATTTAAAAAAAAAAAAAAATCCAACCACGCTGAAAAAGTGCTCTTCACACGTGGGAGTGAAAGAGCCTGAAGTGGTTTCTGCAGCACAAAATTTGCCTGTGGCACTTCCCCATCCTGCCCAGCCCAACGGCCCCTGTGGGTGGCACCCAGGGGACCCGGCTGCCCCTTCCCTTCTCTGTCACCCACCCCTGGCTGCTGCAGCAGGTGAGGGGTACACCCATGGGTGCTCTCCCTGCCAGGGCTGGTTTGGCTGGGTGAGGTGCAAAGAATCGATTTTGGATGACTGCATTAGTTTGAATACAGGGGATGTATCACGACATAGCACAACATGTCATGACATGGCTCAGCTCCAGCCTGGAGCCTGTTCTCACTCTCTCCCTTCCAGCTGCAATGGGTGACTCTGCAGGTGCTCGATTCTGCAGGTGCACGTTTAGTGACTCATAAAAAAGTTTGTTAGCAGCACTTTAATGACTCTGCTGCCCTTTTCCCCTCCTGGAGAGGACGAGAGCAGTGGGATGCAGGGATCCCACCACCCAAATCCCATCCACCACAGGGAGGAAACAGGGACACTTGTGCCTGTTTTTTCTTGGCTGATGGGCAGCGAGGGAGCTGCAGCCTCTCTCTGCCCAGCCTCATCCAGCAGCCTAAAAATCCATCAGCAGCCACCTGCCCTGTGCCCCACATCCCCCTCATCCTCCAGCCAAAGGAGCAAGGAACAGCCCCCCTCTGTGTGCCCCCTCCCCAGTGAAACTGTCCCTGCTGTTCTGGGCTTGCTGTTTGTGGAGGGATGTCCCTGTCACCGTGCTGCCTGGTACCCAAAGCTCAGCACCCATCAGGATGCCCAGGCCACCTCAATTCCCTCTGTAGGGTGTTGGGGCTGGGTCACTGGGGGGTCCACAGCCAGCATAGCCCCCCCATGTGCGTCTGCCTTCACCGGTGTCTCTCTCATCCTAGTTCCCTTACGCTGCTCCACCTCCTCAGGAACCCGTGAAGACCCTCAGGAGTTTGATCAATATCCGCAAGGACACCCTGCGCCTCGTCAAGTGAGTCTGGGTGCCCACAGGGCTGAGCCACGGGGAGGGAGGGTCCTGCTGGGTGCTCCCAGGGGATGGATGGTGGGCACGGGGCTGCTCTCATTGCAGCAGGGCGGATGGATGGAGGGGATGAGCCGCTGCTCTCCAAACGTGCCCTTCCCCTCCCGGCTCCCGCATGCCAGCACAGGCAGTGCCGCAGGATTAAAGGAGCTTAGCGCTGCCTTTGAAGTGCTTTGCTTGTTCTTCCTCCCCCACCTTCCAAAGGCTTTGCTGGAGGGAGGCTGGGGATTGCAGCAGGGCCGTGAGATTCGGGATTACGGCTGAAATCCGTCTGCGGCACTTCCCAGCCTGCAGGTGTGACCTTGGGCATGCCGGGCACTCCTGTTGTGCCTCAGTGTCCCCTGATGGAGGGCAGCAGCCCCTTTTGGTGCTGAGGGGATCAGTCCTGGAGCACCCCAAGGCCCGTCTCCTGGACCCTCTGTGCTCCCCAGGTGCTCGGAGGAGGTGAAGACCCCAGGGGAAGAAGTGAGCAAGGCCAAGGTGCACTACAACGTGGAGTTCACCTTTGACACGGACACCCGTGTGGCCATCACCATCTACTACCAGGCAACCGAGGAGTTCCACAATGGGGTAGCGAGGTGAGGGGCCCCAGCCAGGCCTGTGTCACCCCCCAGCCTGGCCTGTGTCCACCCAAGCCTGGTATGTGTCCCTGCCTCATGGACGTGGAGCCTTCCCCCTGGAGCACCTTTCCTCTTCAGGACAGGAAACAGCTGAGGGTGGTGCTGAGATTGGAGGGAGGCTCCTTGTTTCCCCCAGGTGCCACCACCAGGTCTTTGCCAGCCCCTGCCATGTCCTTCCCTGCCCCGTCCTGCTCCCTCTTTTTACCTTCAGGTCAGAACAGAGGCCAGGGGAAATCATTGACTCCCCCCCAAACCCCTCCAGGTTGGCTGTGGAGTTGTCCCTGTCCCCTCCTGTGCTGTGTCGGCTGCCCTGTGTTTTTTTCACCCTGTGGATTATTTTAGCCCTTTTTAGAACTTCTTACCTCAGCCCTAAAAGGCATCTGGGAGGGGTGACGCACACACAACCCCTCCCATTTTCTGGCATCTCCGTGATCGGGAGGGGGGAGCAGGAGGAGTGTGGGGACACCTGTGGTGCCCTGACTCTGTCCTCTCTCCACGGGACAGCTACACCCCCAGGGACAACAGCCTGCAGTCGGAGACGGTGCACTACAAGCGGGGGGTGTGCCAGCAGTTCTGTGTGCCCTCCCACACCATCGACCCCTCCGAGTGGAGCGAGGAGGAGGTGGGTCCCCCCCGCCCCCAACATCATCCCATGGAGATGGGGAAGTGAAGCCTCAGCACTGTTCCATCTCACCAAGCCTCCCTTGTCTCTCTCCAGCTGGGCTTCGACCTGGACCGTGAGGTTTATCCCATGGTGGTGCAGGCGGTGGTGGATGAAGGAGAGGGTGAGGAGGGTGTTCCTTGCTGGGATGGGCTCTCCCAGTTTGCTGGCATTGTGATGCCAGCTGGGCAGAGCCTCCTGCTTTTCCTCACTGCCACCATGGCTCTGCCCATCCCCCTGCGTGTCCCCTGAGCCCTGCATGTCACTTTGTGTCTTGCAGAGCACAGTGGGCACTGCCACGTGCTGCTGGCCACCTTTGAGAAGGTAAGTGCCAAGCTGGCGCCATCCTCCCCCTCCTACCTCCAGCACCCACCAGGTACAAGAGCCTGGAGAATCCCTGGGAATCAGGTGCTGCTGGGCTGGGGATGTTTTGGGCTGCTCCTCAAATTCTGGGATTATTCCCTCATTTTAAGCACCCCCTTTTTGAGGCCTTTGGGCTCAACTCCATCTTCCTTCCTCCAAGAAGTCTCCAGCTTTGCAATGTGTGTGACCTCCCACAGCTACCTGGTGCTGGGCTGTCAGGAAAAGCCAGAATTCCTGCAAAATGGGCCTGTTGGGAGCAAGGAGGGAGCAGTGACAGCAACAGGGTGGGTGGGTGCTCTAGCACAGCAGCCCAGGTGTGCCCACCAATGTGCTCTTTCCCCTCTCCAGCACAGCGATGGCACCTTCTGTGTGAAGCCCCTCAAGCAGAAGCAAGTGGTGAGTGTTGGGGTGTCCCCGAGGTGGTGGCAGCCACCCTGCACACCCTGCAGGGGAGGCACTCAGGGACTCTGGGGAGACCCAAAAGCTCCATGCCTGTCCCAGCCTTGCCCCTGTCTCCCAGGGAGTGCAATTTTGAGGTTATCAATGCAAAGAGAACACCTGGATGGTGGGGGGAGGAGGGCTGGCCCAAGGAGGGGGCTGGGAGCCGCAGTGGCTGTGGGCAAGGTGTGTCTGCTCCTCACCCCTTCCCCATGGAATTGCAGGTGGATGGAGTGAGCTACCTCCTGCAGGAGATCTACGGCATCGAGAACAAGTACAACACGCAGGACTCCAAGGTCTGTGCCTGCATCCCCCTGCCTTCATCCCAGGGGTCTTCCCTCATCCCTTCTTCCCTTCCCCTAGCACAGGTCTGGCCACTGAAATGTGCTCAGGGCAAAAGGCTGCAGCACAACACGGAACTGGTGATGCCTGGGGACACTTTGTGCTGCTGGAGGCAGAAAACTGAAGGATTGAGCTTTTCCCCCCGTCCTTTGTGGTCCCTTGGGGGAAGAGTGATGGTTTAGATGGGGAGCATGTGGCTCAAGGCATGAGATGTGCCTTATGTTCTGCTCTAATATGTAAAAGTTGGGGTGAGAGTTGGGGTTTCTGTTTCCTCTGGCCTCATCTCCTGGGGAGGAGCAATGAGGTCCCAGCGGGGCATTTCAAGAGCAAGCAGCCCATGGACACAGGCAGAACCCTCTTGGAGCACCCAGCCAGTATTTTAGAGCACCCACCCTGGGGCCACGGGGGCTGGGGACCCCCGAGGCTGAGCAGTTCCCTCCTGTCCCTGGGGCAGGTGGCCGAGGACGAGGTGAGCGATAACAGCGCCGAGTGCGTGGTTTGCCTGTCGGACGTCCGGGACACCCTGATCCTGCCCTGCCGCCACCTCTGCCTCTGCAACACCTGCGCCGACACTCTGCGCTACCAGGCCAACAACTGCCCCATCTGCAGGCTGCGTAAGGGCCGGGGGCGAGCTTGGGTGGGCTGGTTGGCATCTCTGGGAACGGGCTGGCATCTGCCACCCTCCAGTTCTGCAGTCCTGCTATCCCCCCTTGGGAAATGCGGTGTCGTTTTTTGACGGGTCTCCCTTCAAAGCCTGGTTTTCATCCCTCCCTTTGTTCCCCGCTGCCGCAGCTTTCCGAGCCTTGCTTCAAATCCGAGCCATGAGGAAAAAGCTGGGCCCCCTCTCGCCCACCAGCTTCAACCCCATCATCGCCTCGCAGACCTCCGACTCCGAGGAGCACTCGGTCAGTGCCTGGCTGAAGGTGGGACCCTGGAGTCTTCCAGCGGGGTGGGGAGGTTTGGGGATCTGTGTGTTTGTGAGGGACAGGGTTTATTTATTTAGTGCAAATTCATCTTGCAAAAAACGCTGGGTTGATACTGCAAAAAAAAGAGAAAAAAGGTATTTGGCGGGGTGTTCATTCTCTAGGTTTGAGCTTCTCCCTGGGGCACCTTGATCCCACTGGGAGTGAGGGGATCAGCAAAATGGCCCAGGGAGGATCCTCACCCCTTCTCCCCCTCTCCCCAGTCCTCGGAGAACATCCCCCCGGGTTACGAGGTGGTGTCACTGCTGGAGGCCCTCAATGGGCCACTGACGCCGTCGCCGGCCGCGCTGCCCCTGCGAGCGCTGGGGGACCCCCCGGGCATGGGGACCCTGCCCTCCTACGGCAGTGATGGCCCCCTGCCCCCCCTGAGGGCCCTGTCACCCCTCGAGCGCCTGCCTGACTGTGGTCCCCCGGGGCTCAAGCTGAAGAAGAGCATCTCCAAGTGAGTATTGGGGTGGGTCCGGGAGTCTGGGGGGGTCTGGGGGCTGTGGGCAGGGGTGAAACCCTCTGCTTTGCCCCTTTGGCCAGGTCCATCTCACAGAACTCCTCTATCCTGCCCGAAGAGGAGGATGAGAAGTCGTGCACTGAGTCAGAGCTGAGGGTCTCCAGGAGGAGATCCCCAGCCCGGTGTGAGGAGGTGAGCACTGTCCAAAACGTGCTGGTGAGGAGTTGAGGCACTGGGGGGGCAGCAGATTTGGGGGAGCCTTGGGACCAGAGACTGACTGGGGTTGCCCCTCCTGGCTCTTCTCCATCCATAAGGATGCCTAGAGGAGATGGGCCATCCATGCTGAATATCCCCTATCCCATCCCCTCCCCATGGGCTCTTCTTCCAGGAATGTGGTGCAACGCCAGAGAGTGAAAACCTCACCTTGTCATCATCAGGAGCCATTGACCAGTCCTCGTGCACTGGGACACCCCTCTCCTCCACCATCTCATCCCCAGAAGGTACAGCATGGTGGGGTTTCAAAGGTGCTGGCAAGGCAGGAGAGTGGCATCGTGATCTCAGGACTGTCACACTGTGGGGGGATGCAAAGAGGGGTCCCTTCTTACCCTGCCATGGACATTGGATGGAGCCCCAGAGCGTCACCTCTGCTTTGTCACCCATACACCTGGAGATGGGGATCACGGGGCCACCAGTCATGCCTGCTTTGTCACCCTTTAGACCCAGGAAGGGGGGGGCTGTCAGCCCTGGGGTCCTGCTGCTGGCAGCTTTGCACCCATCACATCTCCATGGCATGCAGCCAGCCCTTGCTCTGCACCCCACTCCTCCTCATTAGCCCCTCTGCCATTAGTGGGTGCTGTGCTGTGACTCCCACCAGTGTGTGGGGGAGTCCAGCAGCCCCCTCAGCCCGTGCTCTCTCCCAGAGCCCGTGAGCAGCAGCCTGGCTCAGTCCGTCATGTCCATGGCCTCCTCCCAGAGCCAGCACTCCCAGCTCAGCACTGACACTGTGTCCTCCATGTCTGGCTCCTATATCGCCCCTGGCACGGAGGAGGAAGAGGAGGAGGAGGAGGGGGACGTGCTCCCTTCGCCCGAGGCCGCCAGCGCCACAGCGTCTGACGGAGAGGTAGGGACTGGGGGTTGGTGGTGGTGGTGCCCAGCTTGGTGAGCTTCCATATGGGATGTAACTCCTCCTCCAAAACCACTGGCACCGGACTTTTTTTGTTTTCCTTCCATCTTTCCCACCTTCCTCCTACAGTCAACACCTGTGGAGTCCCCGGATCTAAACTTTGTCAGCATCTCTGCCGAGGAGCGCGATGCCGAGGTAACCACAACCATCCCACGAGGAACTGGGAGCTGTGGTGTCACCCAGCACCGTGGGGGGATCCCAGTTGTGCCCACAGCTGGGAGCTGTGGCGTCACCCAGCACCGTGGGGGGATCCCAGTTGTGCCCACAGCTGGGAGCTGTGGTGTCACCCAGCACCGTGGGGGGATCCCAGTTGTGCCCACGGAGAGGGAAGCACCACATTCCCCCAGGGCTGGGCTGGGCTGGGCTGGGGAAGGGGCTGCCCACACATCCATGTCCCTGCAGGCTGCCCTGGGGATGGATGGGGCAGTGGGGTTGTGCCCTAATGACAGTCCTGATCCATGGAATCCCCAGGGCCAGGGATGTTCCCCCAAAGGGACCTGGGAACAGCCCCTGGCACAGCCTCAGGCTAACACTCGCTGCCTCTCGCCTGTGCCACAGGGCAACGATGTGCTGGAGGACGAGGACGCCTCTCCCACACAGGAAGACGGTAAAAGGCCCTGGGTCGTTGTTGTCCCCTCACTTTCAACTCGCTGTCACCGTGAGCAGGGGGTGCTGTGCTGTCCCCAGCTTCCCTGCTGCCATCAGGGAGAGCCCTGGGGGACTCTGCGGGCGCTGGAGACAGGGAAACATCTGCCACAGCAGGGACACCCACGGGTGGGCTGAACAGCAGCGGGCGGGGGGAGCCAGCCAGGCATGGGGACCCAGAGAGCTCAGTGTGGGACGTGGAGCAGTTGGTGTGCAGGATCCAATGGTTTTTCCAACGAGCCAAGTGGGAAAGAGGCTTCTCTCTCTCTGTGTTTTTTCCCTCGCCAAGGTGTTTTCTCAAATCTCTGAAACTTTGCCCTGTAGAAATCCGTGTCTGGGCTGATTCCCACAGGAAGGGGCTGCAAAGCTGTTCCCTCTGGGATGCTTTCCTCACTTTCTTTGGCCTGTTCTCAATGTGTTAAGTCAACACACGCACATCGAGGGCTCCTCTCACCTCCTCCCTTGAGCTCAGATAGCCAAGGAAAGAGGTGGTCACCTCCATGCCATTGGCCACCAACAGCCCTGGATTGCTTTTGGGCAATAGGGAGGCCCACAGTGTGCCCCCTCCCACATTTCCAAGTCTCTTTTTAGCAAAAATATGCCAAAACTATTTCCCCATCCAACCTGAACTCTCAGCCAAGCTGGAAAGCAGGAACACCCATGGAACACCCATCCCCAAATCGTGGCCTCTGACCTGTAGAGAGGCTCAGGCTGATGGGGAGACTCAAGTGTAACAAATAGGAGCAACCAAGGGCTGTGGTGGGCATCCATGGGCATCCCAACAACTCTGGGAGCAGGATGGCCTTTCTCCTTAGGACGCAGTCCTGCGCCTGTTCTCAGCAGGGCTACTGGCATATTTGGGAACATCCCTCCTAAGGTTCAGTCACCTGCATCTGATGGATGCAGGTAAGAACCTGGGGGCTAATCTCTTGCAGAAGTGATGCTAAGAAGCAGAGTTACCTCCCTCATCCCCAAAAGCCTCCATCCCCCCCTGCAAAAGCTTGGCTACGGCTTCTTTTGCCCCACGCATCCAGCTACTGCCTCCTCCTGGCATCCACGCAGCTCTCACTGCACTGCTGGTGCTGGAGAGGCTCCTGCAGGAGGTGATGGGTGCCACCACGGCCTGGCTGTGCCAGAGGGAAGGTTTGGCTGAACCCTGGGCGGGTTCATGCGTGTGCCCATGGCCGCATCGTCGCTGTTCCGCTGCCCTCCGATGCGGCCGGTGCGAGGAAAGGAGCAGCTCGGGCTGTGCCCAGGCGTTATTGTCCACTCTTCACCCAGTCCCACACAGATGCATCATTTTTATCTCATTATTGTTTGTGGTTTTTTTTTTTTTTGAAAGAGGCTGGGGAGGGGAGAGGAAAAGCCCCAGAAATCCCACCCCCCAGTGCTAAAAAGGCGACGTCGAGCCCCAGCCCGGCCGCGGCGTTAACTGCCTTAACTCCCTTCCAGGCCCGAGGACAGGCGCTTTCCTCGGTCTGAGGTGTGACAATAACAATGACATGGGCATCGCACACGTGAGAGCGCTGGACAATAAACTGTGCTCTGAGGCCTGCTTACCTGGTGAGTGGCCGTCTGCTGAACATGAACTTGGGGTGGGGGGGACAGTTCCACTCTTCCCTGCATCCCCCCAGCCCTTCGCATCCATCCTTCCTCTCTCATCACCATCGTTCCCACCATCCTGGCCACTGCCATCCCCGCCACGTTGTCCTCACTGCACCCCTCCACCCGCCCCTCTGTGGGGCTGAGCACCAGACACGTCACCACCCATAGGTCAGGGTGGCCTGTCCGGACTGGGATGTCCCCAGGGGGCTGCAGACTTGCTTTGCTGGGGTTCTCTGTCCCTTGGCCAGGGGGCTGCTGGCACCCCAGGGGGCACCAGTCCTCCTTAGGAAGGTGGTTGTGTGGCACAGCTGTAGCCTGGTCCAGGCTTGTGGTGGGCACAGCAATATTTTGTGTTGGGATGTGATCCACAGGCCGTCCAGCTGTACAGCAGGAGCTGCCTGCCTCATCCTCCTCTTCCTCCAAGGCCAGGGGGATGGGGTGTGTCAGCTCAGGTCATCATTCTACAGAGCCCCAACATTCATCCGTCTTTCCCATTTCTTCATGCTTTTTCCCTCACCCTCTTCCCACTTTTGTTTCCTCCCAGCCTCTCTCCATCCCTTTTTTTTCTTCCTTCCTCCCAGGCTCCTCCGTCTGCGTGAAAGTTCATGTTCGCTCTGTGCCAACACGGTTTTCTCCACCCACGCTTGTGCCCCTTCCCTGCCCAGAGTTGCCCAAAGGTGACAAATGTATTGAAGACCCCTGGCCCCTGTGTGGAAGGGGGCAGTGGGCAGGGGACCCTGCCCAGCCTTGCAGGCTCAGCTTCCTCAACCTGTGCGTGGGGAAACGAGCCAAAAAGCCAAGACCACACCGTCCGTGGGGTCTCCATCAATACATTTGTGGACAAGCTGGAAGCAACTCTGCCCCTGCCTTGCCCCTTCAGCTGACTTTGTGGCAGGTCCCAGACTTGCAGCAGGTGCTGGAGAGCCAAGAGGGTGGGTGAAACCCACTGGAGGGAGGGGAAATCCTTTCTTTCCCCCTGCTCCTTTGGGAAAGCCTCCTCTCCTGCTGCCTCGCCTGTTCCTGGTGGTTTCTGTGCTGGAGAAACACAGCTGAGGCTCTTGGGGAGGAACAGGTGCCTGCCACAAAAGCCCTGTGTCCCCTCCATCACCCTCTGTCAGCAGCTGGCTGAGCCCTGCCGGCCTGGGGGGCTGGGGAGGGAGCTGGGGGTGTCCCAGCAGCACCTCTGCTTTGCTGGAGGGCCTGGCAAAGCACCCCTTGTCTGTGGCACCAGCCAAAGCCATCCTTGACTGCATCCCTCTTGGTTGTGCCGGGGGGAGGATGAGGAAGGGGGAGCTTTGCAGCCCAAATGGCTCTGGCACAGGGTCAAATTCTTGCTCTGCTGTGATGAGTGCACTGGCCTTGTCCCCTGCCTGGGCTGGGGTGCAGGATCTGGCCCCTGGGCTGAGCCTAGCCAAGGATGCCCTCTCCATCCTTTGGCCACCACGCCTGTCCATGTATCTGGCAGCTGCAGCCCTCGGCATGAGCTGTGCTGCACGAGTGGGGTGATCCAGCCTTGGCATTTGTGTGGAAAAGCAGAGGGCTGCCCCTCGGGCTGGGACCAGGGGCAGAGGAGGTGCAGAGTGGGGGCTTTGGGGCTGTCCATGGTCCCCTGGGAATGGCAGACATGATGTTCTTCCATCCCTTCTCACTCTCTGTAGGACACAAGGCATTTTTTCCACATCCTAAGGGACAGTGATCACTGTTGCCTGACTTTCCTTTTTGAGTTGTTGTATCAGTTTGTGTGGATCAGGATGTTCCAGCAGTTTTTAACCAGGGTAATGTCCATTCCAGTAGGGTTGGAGACCAAGTGTCATATAACACATCTGACATCCGTTCTGGTGCACAGTTTCTGGTAGGGAATAGCTGAAGTCACACCCTGCTCTGCAGGTGAAGTTACAAATACAGATTCAAGCAGTTACACAGCTGGGTCTTGGTGTCATCCACTGTTAAGTTGTCACAAGGGGCTCTAAGACATACAGACCCTTGTCCTGTGGATACTGAGATGGATCCAGGGTCATTATCAGGAGACGTTTCGAAATGATAGACACAGCTCTGTGTCCAAACACAGCTTGGGCTGGCAAAGTATTGCTTTCACATTGCTTCCTGTCGTTCTCTCACCACACGACCGTCTACAGCAGTGGTTTGCCATGCATATGTATGGTTGTTCTGAGCCCATGCTCAGTGCTCCAATGGATCTAATCTGATTGCTACCACAAGGATTTGGTGCCTGGTACGTACAGGAGCACTATGTATTGCTAAGACAAAAGCTGTGACCTTACTAGTGATGGGGACATAAGAAAATTTAGTAAAAACCGCCAGGATTGAAATGTCCTTTCAAATTTCAATGAATAGAAGTCCCTTTTCCCACTCTATGATTATCCCAGCACTGTAGAGGTAGCCACAACTGAGCTGGAATACAGCTGAGTGCTGAAGACACTTTGCTTTGAGCAATTCCCAGAGCATCAGCCAGCTGGTCAATAGCATTTGGATATTTTTGATATTTGAAGCTGACCACTGAGTGTTTCCAGGAGCGGCTAAGGAAGGCTTTAAGGGCTGATCTGTAGTGTCCAAGTTATTAATGGTTGCACCCAATTGATCAGTTAGAGTTTCAAGACTGATACTGTTCAATACCCCAATTCCAGTTCCCAATATATCAGTTAGATGTGCGAGGTAACAGCCTCTGGTTTAGCCAGGAAAACCACCTGGTGGAGGAGGTACCTGTAAAAGGTGAATGTTTTGGTCTGATAGCAGAAACATTGGTCTGCACCTCTTTAAGGACTAGGATTAAGCAGTATTTGTTATTGTTCAACCAATTTGACCTTGAAATGTTCAGAGTTGATTTTATAGGTTTTTGAGAAGTTTTTGGAGCAGTTGGGGGGGGTATGGTGGGCGCCCTTAAACCCTCTAGGGTACAGTCAGCTTCTATATCATAAGGAGTTCAGATCAGTTTTGTGTCTTTAAATTTACAGTCGTTTAGGCTCATGGTGAGACAGACTGGGGGTATTCCATATTTCGTGGGTTTGTTTTGGCTGTATCATTCTTAAAATTTCTAAAGGCCTGTACCTAGTGTGTGACAGCCCTGTTCACTGATAGCAGGGAAGGCAGTTGCATGCTGGCCCTTGAGATCTGTGGTGTTCAAGAGTCCACATCTAGGACAGTCTCCAAGCTGGTGACATTTGATAATGATGTTTTTGTCCTCTCTGTAATGGATGAAGGTGTGGGACGTGGTTCCTCCAAGCTTCTTTTGAAATCTCTGCAGATTTCAATCTGATGGGAAAGAGCTTTGGGAGGAGGCAAAAGGCCACATCCCAGGGATTTTAGGACACGAGGTTTAACTAAAACCTATAGATCTGTGTCCCTGTGTGGATCCTGCAGAGGGTCGCAGGGGCTGTCCCCAGGGCTCAGAGCATCCTCTGGCCACGGCCACAGCCTCTGCTGGGGGCAGGGTGGCAAAAGCAGCTTTGGAAAGAGAAACTGAGGAAAGGCATTTGCCAGAAAAGCTGGCACCAAGGGGGGAGGGCTGGGGAGCTGCTGTAGAAAACCTGAAACCAGGGCTCTTGCTGGTTTAAAGCCGCAGATGCTCCGAGCTGTGAGCAGTGGGCCGGGCGAACCGGTTGGGTTTCACCAGGATGGAGTCTGGGAGCTGCTCTGCCCAGGGCAGGTCTGCCAGCTGCTGACAGCAGGGCAGACCCCTCCAGCAGCACAAGGGGATGGGAGGTGGGTGGGTACAGGGCTGGTACCCTGCTCCAGGACCAGAGCATGCCCTGCTGTCCCAGCCCTGCTCCTCGGCAGCCTCGCAAGGGTGCACTGAGCAGAGCTGGGTCTCTGCACTGGGGCATTGCAGTGACTTAGGCAATATCAAGCTCTTAATGGGATTTCCATGTGCATGTACACGCGGTCCTGTTTAATTATCCATCCCCTCCGGGACCTGCAGACTTAACATGCCTCGCTCTCCAGCCTGAGCTTGCCATGAAAAGCCAGTCGAAATGGCAGCTGTCACCTCCCATAAATCAGCAGGCAGCAGGATTTTGTTGCTCCCCCTCTGAGAAAGCCTCAGCCCTTGGCCTTGGCATGCCCTCACACAGTCCCTCTGGCTCCGGACACAGGGCTTAACCTCGCTGGAGGGTGCAGCCAAGCTGCCGTAGGGGTGCACCCCCTTCCTAAGGGCAGCACACAGCCTCTGATGGGTTTGGTGGTGGGACACAAGCCACGGGCCGAGCTCTGCCATCACCCTGCCCCAGCTGGAGGGAGCTGCCTGAACTGGGAGCCTGCAGCCGGAGAGGAGGCATGGGGGACCCAGCTGCCCCAGCACCACAAGCATGTCCACCCCTCGGTTCCCCTTGGCACGAAACCCTGGGAGGCTCCACGCATGGGGACCCCTCACCCTGTGCCCGGCAGCAGCTCCCCGGCCCCCTCCCGGACCCGTTCGCAGGCGGTGAGACCCCCAGGCCCCCCGGTCACCCCGTTTGCTCGCTGGTGTGCATGTCCCCGTGTCCCCGCGCCGCCTCCGCTCCCACCTTCACCATGTGCCTTCTGGTCTCTCCTGCCACGCAGCCGCCGTGCCGGACTCCTGCCCCATTAACATTGAGGAATAGGTGAGACCATGAGACCCCCAGAGCTGCGCCCACCTCGTGCCCCATCCCCCGGGGGGGTTGGCGCTGGGTTGTCACCCCTTGCTCCGGTGTTGCTGGCGGCCCCCTCACTGCCCAGGCCAGGGGAACATCGCTTTGTGCCTGGCCTGCAGCCCCACAGGGCACCCGCATGTGGCCTCTCGCCGGGCAGAGGGGGCACAGGCAGCCCCCTTCGTTTGGGTTGTTTAAACCCAGCAAATGGTCGTGCTGTGCTTCCCGTTCGGCCCTCAGCGTTCCTGAGAAACTGGGGGTTTAAGGGGCTCCCCCAGCCTGGAGAGGTAAGAGCAGGCACCCCCCAGCCCTCGCTGCAGCCAAAACCCAACGGGGGAGCTGGGGAGGTGGGAGTTACTTTGGGACAGTAAATCGCATCCCCCATGGAAAAATGAGCCGAGTGCAGCAGTGGGCTTTGGGAGCCCCTAATTCCCCGTTTTTTCCCCCCAGGCCCAGAGGCAGCCAACAACAACGTGGGGCTGCAGCAGACCCGGCCCCGCCGCCCCCCCGGCCCCCGGGACCCGGAGCAGGCAGCGGCCGCCCTGCCCGTGTGAGGGCTCAGCCCCGGCGGGGGCACAGACCCCCTGCCCACCCAGAGGGACCCCGGTGTCCGGGCACCGTGGGCATCGCCACCGCCACCCCTCGGCTGTACCGGGACTGATTTTCAAAAGAAAAGACGGTAACCTCGACTTTTCCGTGGGGGCTGAAAGCCATGTCACTTTGGAGCCCCCCCCCCCCCCCATCCATTAGCACCTTCCCATTCTCCTCGTGCCCCCCGGTCATCTTACACCCCCAGGCTCCTCTCCTCCAACGTGTGGAGCAGACGGGACAGGGTCACCTCACTAAGGGGGTTCTGGGATGTGGGTGGGGGGGGACAATGGGAGGATGGTGTTCAGGGGTGTGGGTTAAAGGATGAGTGTTGGGATTGGCATCCTCGGTGCATGAGCTGGTGACTTTCATGGGGGCTGGCCCATGCCCCTGCCCTGCCGTGGGCTGTCCCCATGCCGTGGGATGTCCCCATTAATGCACTGGCAGCGATGGTGCCCTCAGAGCTCCCCTCCCTCTGCTCTCCTCCTGAGCAGCACCTGGGCTCCTGGCCCTGGCCCCGAGGCTGTTTTTCCCCAGGGCATGGAGCAGGGTGGCAGGGGTGGGCAGGAGACCTGGTACTGCCCCCAGCCCTGTCCCCAGCCCCTGGGGCATTGATAATTTATCCTCTCTGTCTTCCGCCCTGCTGTGAGCTCAGGGCTCTGGGCTGCGCCCTCTCTCTGGAACAAGTGCCAAAAGTGTCCCCCCCATCCCACCCGTCCTGCCCTCCCCATAACACTTTGTAGCAAGGGGTGGATGAGGGTGTGGGAGCTGCCCCCCATCTCCATCCCCACCCCTCTGGCCAGCACTGGGCTGAGAACATAAGCGGGTTTTGTTCCAGGGGCAGACACACAGGGATTGTAAAGGAGTAGGGATAAAGCCACAGACCTTGGGGGCCACTGGCAGAGGCCAGGCTCCACTCCAGAGAGCATCAGGGACAGTAAGAAACCACTTTGAGGAGCATCAGACCCTGCATCCCAATCTACCGGGCTCTGGAGCTGTTTGGGGCAGCCCAGGGTGGGAAGCTGAGCCTCCCTTTTCCCCACCTGGTTTTGTCACACGGCTGTGGTAGCAAAGGCCACCTCCTCTTTGCAGGAGGCAGCTGCGTTTCAGAGCCACCTTAGCACAGAGATGTTCATGCACTGAGGGCAGCGTCCCTGGAGGGGTGTGTGTGGGAAGCAGGTTGCCAGTGCCATCCCCACGACAGAGCACGGGCTATGCTGATGATGGCTGTGGCTCCTAAAGAGGGCTGAAGCCCTTTTGGGGGCTGGGGGGGGTGTGTTCTCTGCCTGGCTCACAGCCAGGGCCATGGTGGCTGCTTGCTCTGTGGCCCCAGTGTGGGTCCTGCCAGAGATGGGTTTGGAGCCGGCCATCCCCACTGCTCCCTCTTCTGGGCTGGCTGTGCCTCCTGTAAGCTCAGCAGCTCCCAAATTCCTCCCTGGGAACCCAGTGCTGGGTGCTTGATGTGAGGGGGTGACAACTCCAAAATGCCATCCTGTGGCACGTGAGGTGGGAGCTGCAAGCAGCAGGGAGGGCTGATGTGGCGGGGACAAGCTTTGTGCCCTGTTTGGGGACGTGCTGGGTGTCCCAGCCCCAAGGAGCCACCAGCACCGCACAGGCAGAGCTTTGGAGGTTCCCCATCATGCTGAGCTGAGAAAACCACGGCAGCCATCTCTTCCCTAAGTCTCCAGCCTGGGCAGGGGAGAGAAAATCGGGCTGATGCTCCAGGGTCACCTCGTCTACCAAAGCCCAACCTTCCTCATGGTTTCAAAGGGGACAAGGACGGCTGGCCTGGCACCCTGGCACAAGGTGCAACGGTGCTTGTGGCTGCCAGCAGAACGAGGAGGTCCTAGGAGTGACCCTGAGGGTTTTCTGGCTTCTCTGAGCGGTGTCCCCAGGGCTGCAGGAGCAGCCAGACAAGGTCACGGCGCTGCCCCTCGCTCAGAGCGCCCGCGGCTGCGATGGAGAGGAGCCGGGAGGATGCTGTGGCCGAGCAGTGCTGCTGCCTGGCTGTGAGCAAAGAATCCATCCTCTGGGTGGCACAGGAGAGACGGGATTTGGGCATGGGTGACACCAGTGCCGTCCTCAGCCATCCAGAAGGGACAAGGGGCAGGCAGGAGCGTGGGGTGGAAGGTGACAGCCCTTGTCTCACGGGGCAGCCCCTTGTTCCAGTGACCCTCGTGTCAGGGATTTAAGGAAGGAAACCAGATTGCTGCTTATGATTTTGCTTTGAGCATGTTTTGGATTTTAAGAGTATGTTTAATAAAGGGTATCTTATGTCGACAAAGTGTCCAGAGTCATTTAGCGATTGCAGGGTGAGGGCAGTCGGGGTTTGGGGGGCTTGGTGTGTAAAGACCCTTTTTGGCTGGGAGCACCCACTCACCTGTCACCCAGGTACCTTCTCCAAACCAGCCCAGCTGCTTCAAATGTTCTAAAACACTTCCCAAGGTCCCTTCCAACCTACATTCCCAGCCATCCTAAATCCTTCCAGGATGGAAAAAAGGACAAATGCAACCTAAACCTCTGCAGGAAGAGTCTGGCCTGGAGTAGAGGCATCTTCCTGGTGTGTGGTGTGGGTGGCCTCTGTCATGGCTGGGATGGATGAGGACACTCAGAGGGAACTTTTCCTGGGGCAGAAGAGGAGCAACAAGGAGCTGGGAGCTCATGCAAGAGAAATACCTCCAGTGGTGGGGAAGAAAATATGTGCTGGGAGCTGAAGTCTTAAAGGTGAGGAGGGCTGTAAGGGGGGGTTATAATGTGGGTTTAGTTGAGGGAGCTGATGATGGTGGGGGGAAGGAACTTGCAGCTGAGTCAAAATCAGAATCAATCAGATTGGAAAAGACCTCTGAGATCATCAAGTCCAACCCATGACCGAAAAAGCTGGGGGGGATGGCTTGCACATGGTCAGATCCTTCAAAGGAATCCCTCCCTGGCCTCTGTTAAAGCCCTCGGCATGGCAGTGAGGGGGGCAGGGATTTCTTAGAGAAGCCTGTGGCTGTAAATTTTTGAACTAAATAAAGGCAGACTCCATCCTTTATTGTTGGAGTTTCCCAGCCCCACTTCAGCTGTACCCTCATTGCTGTGGGTGCCTCAGGAGCAAGAGACGGGATGGGGGCACAGGTAGGAGGAAAAGGGCTGGGGTTGTCCCTGGAGGGGCAGGACTCAGGTTTGCATAGAATCACAGAACGGTTTGGGTTGGAAGGAGCATTGAAGATCATCCAGTTCCAACACCCCCCACGCCACAGGCAGGAACACCTTCCCCTATCCCAGGTTGCTCCAAGCCCCATCCAACCTGGCCTTGAACTAATCCAGGGATGGGGCAGCCACGGCCTCTCTGGGCCACCTGTTCCACCACCCTCACAATAATTTCTTCCTAAAATCCAATCTAAACCCACCCTCTTTCAGTTTGAAGCCGTTCCCCTTTGTGCTATCACCACACCCCCGTGCCAAAAGTCCCCCTCCAGCTTTCTTACGGCTCCCTCGAGGCACTGAACAGCCGCGATAAGGTCACCCCGGAACCTCCTCATCTCTCCGGGGCTGGGTTGGGGGGGTCCTGCAGCATCCCTGGGTACCACCCCCCGTCCCCATGGCAACGCGCGGGCCAATGGCGAGGCCGGAGGATGTTTACGGGGCGCGGCGTCGCCGCGGCAACGCGCGAAGCCTCTCGGAGCCGCTACTTAACCCCGCGCCGGGGCGGCCGCGGCTCACGGCGGCTCGGCGGGCACGGCCCGGCCCGGGCACACCGCAGGCGGCCGGCACGGGGCACCCGGACACCCACGGGGCTTCTCTTTCCCTTTATCTTTTTTCTTTTCTTTTTTTTTTTTTAATTTTTTTTGTATTTTTTTACCCCCCCCCTCCTGTTTTTCCAGAAGCTTCTTACTCTGCCGTGAACTTTGGCTGTCGGGGGGCGACACCGGCACGGGTAAGGGCATGCGGCGGAGCCGGGAGGGCGCTGGGATGGGAAGGGCAGCGCGGGCGAAGCCGCTGTTAGGGGCGGTGGGTCTGCGCGGGGGAGCGGCTCCTGCCGTGCGCCCTCCTGGCGCTCTCTCCTGGCCCAAACACTCGGCATTTCGGGTTTACATCCACATCCCCTGCACAGGACTCCCCAAAGTCTGAAGCTGCCGTCTTGCTCTGACTGAGAATGTGCTTGGGGTGGAACCCTGCCAGCTCCCCCACCCCACCCCTGAGTTGTTTCTGGGTACCAGGGGAAAGTAAAAGCAGAAATAGCATCAAACTGAGAGAAGCTGCCTGCGAGGGGGGAAACTTTAAAGTATTTTGTCCTGGTGTTGAGTGCTGAGCGTTAGTCCTGCGAGTGCCAGGTATCCAGAGATGTGTGTCCCCAAGAAACAACCTCGCTTAGTGGGATGGCAGGGCTGGATTTTGGTTGTTTGAGGGGGTTTTTGTTGATTTTTTTTAAATTCTTTGTTCAGCCAAGAGCTCACTGGGCAGCAGGTCAGTGGGTGACACTGAGGTGGTGCTGGAGTTTGAGGGAATTTCCCCAAGGTTCAAGGGTGCTAAAGCCCCTCGGGGCAGGTGTTGCAGGTCCCTTGCACAGCACGCCAGGGATGGGTCTCACCCAGCAGCTCCAGGAGCACCCAGGTCTGTCAGAGAGAGACTGCACCTTGGGGAGCCTCACCCCTGTCCCTGTTGTTATTGCAGGATCTGCCCCATCCCTCCCCTTCACGTGCAGCCCGGGGAGCACTGAGGGAGGCATGGCGTGGCCGAGCCGAGCGCTGAAAGCCAAGGGCAAATTGAAGTGCGTGGAGGAAGACCTGGATGACAGCCTGCCAGACCTCATGTGGCTGAGGGACTTCACAGTGGCCCAGACTGGCCTCCCCCAGTTATACTCTGGCTCGGACCCCCAGGACTGTTACATGATGAGTGAGAGTCTGTTCAGCCTGGTTGATTTTGAGTCCCCGTGCTCGCCCCTGGCTGCTGACCCCGCCTGCAAGGGCACACGCCACACTCCCTGCACGCCCGTCTCCTCCTCCACCTCCTCCACCACTCACCACGACGTGGCCGTGCCCCCTCATCTCGCAGGGGACATCGACTACAAGACCAACCCCCACGTCAAGCCACCCTACTCCTACGCCACTCTCATCTGCATGGCCATGGAAGCCAGCAATAAACCCAAAATCACCCTCTCTGCCATCTACAAGTGGATTACTGACAACTTCTGCTACTTCCGACACGCCGATCCCACCTGGCAGGTAGGAGATGTGGAGCCTTGGCCGCTCTCCCTGCAGGGCTGAGCAGGGCTTTCCACAGCCTCCACCCTGCAAGACAAGATCCTGCAGGGATGCTGGATCCCACTGGGAAAAGAGCGGCACAGGCCGCCAGTGGGGAAGGGACAGAATGGGGAAGAACTTGGCTGGGCACAAATGCCACGGCCACAGGGGTGGCAGAGGGAAGGAGCCATTCTGGGCGAGAGCCCAGGACCATTTTGGGAGCAGGGTGGTACTGATTGGGCTCCTGGCACCTGAGACTCCTCTTGGCTTCAAGGCAAAGGCCTCTCTGTCCCTACATTCCTGGAGCTATTGTGGGGTCCTGAGTCCCTCGGGGTTGAGCACACATGGAGAAGTTGCCAGGTCAAGTGTGCCTGGGTGCTGAGGACGAGGAACAGGAGAGGGATGGAGATGCCACTTGTTGGACAAGTCTCTCACTGGGGAGGTTTTGAGCAGAAATGCTGCTGCTCTCCAAGCAGGGCAGAGCACTGGGCTCCTGGCCCCAGGGACAGGCCACGGAGGCTCCATCACTGGGATGAGCTGGTGACATCTGCAGGGGGAAGAACAAGAGTGGTTAACTTGTGCTGCTGTCCCCAGCTAGCAGGAGCATGTCCCTGGTGGGGAGGGGACAGCCCCCAGGCTCACCAGCTTGGGAGCAGCCTGAAGCCCAGGGGCTTTTCCCACCCACCCTCCTCCATCACATGAGGGGACCTCTGGCACGTGAGGTTTTCTAGGATGTGGCAGGGCTGGAGGGCCCTGCGGGGCTCAACCCTCTGCTGGGGTCATTCCCATCCCAAATCCACAGTGTGTCACTAATCCTGGTGGCAGTGCCCATCCAAGCAGGGCTGGAGAGCCCCACTGCAAAGCCCAGGCATTGCCCACCTTCTCCCCAGGCAGGTGGGTTTCCAGTGGCTCTTGAAGCCCATCAGAGGGAAGGGAACTTTTCCTGGACCCCCTCCAAGGCCATCTTGGTCCCCCTCTTACACTCAGGGGACCTGTGAAAGTGATTTGGAAGCAGGAGCTGGGCGCCAGCAGGTTGACTTTCTCCTGCACACTTCATGGCTGGGCATTCACACCATTTTTAATTAAATGTGTTCATTAAAAAAAGAAAGGTTTTCAATCCCTCTCTGCAGAGATGCAGGGGGTACCCTGGACTGTTGCAGGGAGGAATGATAAATATGTTGACCGGCTGAGTAATAATTCAGCCCGGGCTGAGTGAAGTTTGGGATGAGGAGGAGAGATGGGGAGAAGAGAATTCAGCTTTCAAGTCTCTGATCCTTGTAAAATTTCATTACACAGTAAAACTGGAGTTACCACAGCCTGGATTGTGTGGGGGAATATCTGTGTTCCTCCTTCTTCTTTCTTCTTTCTTCTTCCTTTTTTAAAATCTTTTGTTTCTTTTCACTTTTTTTTTTTCCTTCCTTTCTTTTTCTTTCCCCCCCCCCCCCTTTTCTTTCTTTTCGAGGCTGTGCTCTCATCCCCTATCCCGATTCCCGTACGTGAAGACAGCCTGGAAAGGTCATGCCACCCATAGTCTGGGGGGGGGGAGATGGATATATTCCTGTGGGAGCTGAGTGCTTTGGAGAGGAGCCAACAAACCCAAGGAGCTTCAGCCCAGAGGAGGGTTTTGTTGTGTGTGTGTGTGTGTGTGCATGTTTTTCAACAGCTCTAAGCAATTGAGCCTTGTTTTTCCTATTCGGCACTACGGATTATGGATGAATAAGCATAAAGATATCCAGGCAACATTAAAAAAAACCCACCACCTCTACCATATCCAATCTCTTAGTACAGTCCTGGCTTTGTGGAGTCCAACGCTGGGTTATTTACCCAATAACTGAGTTTCCTTTCTGATTATTCACATCACTCCAGGCACATTCAGGGTTTCAGAACAGCTCGACGGGAGCAGAAACTCCTCCTTTTCTTCTTTTCCCCCCTCCCCTTTTTTTTTTCCCCTCATCTTATTTGAGCAGTGGCTGATGAAGATGCAGTGATTTCACACTGAGCTTCCCTGGGCCAGGAGGCACCTCTGGGGACACACAGGGTGGAACAGCCCACGTGTCTTTCTGGGTTCTCCCGTCGGATTTGTGCCAGCGTGGCTGGGGGAAGGCATGGTGCTTATGTTTTGGCCAAATATTTTCCTCTCAACACTAACAATAGACACAGATGAACTGGGGGGTGCCAGCAGGGCCCTGATGTTGCCACCACCCCACAGTGCTGCCTTGTAACATGGGTGTAGACACCCACCTCTTCCTCCTTGGAATGAAGGAGGATCCAACCTCCTCCAGCCTAGCTCCATGCCTAGAGCAATTCAAGCCAGTTTCACCCAGTGCTCTGCATGATCCAAGGCCCCATGGCCCAAATTTCCAGCCAAGGAGAGTTGCCCAAAAGTTTCCCCCTGGGTGGCAAGTCCTACCTTGAACCCCTTGGCTCCTGCCACCTTTGGCTGGATGAGACAGGAGGCAGGAAAACTCTGCTGGAGACTCAGGGGGGAAAACTCAGGGGTTTGAGGGATTTCCTGCTGGGCATGTAGCCTTGGATGTCTGGATGTTGCCAGCTCTGCTTTGTTTCAAGGTCCTTGCTGAAAACCTCCAGCAGCCTCCCCACGCAGGTAGGTCCCGCAGCAGCAGACAAGCATTCAGCCTTGGTTTCTTTCTCTTTTGGCTCCAGAACTCCATCCGGCACAACCTCTCCTTGAACAAGTCTTTCATCAAGGTTCCTCGGGAGAAAGACGAGCCAGGGAAAGGCGGATTTTGGAAGCTGGACCCCTACTATGCCAACCGGCTCAAGTACGGGACTTACAAAAAGCGGAGGATGTCTCCGGTGCAGATCCACCCGGCCTTCTCTGGAAGAGTCCAGAAGGAAGCACAGCACGTTGGCAGCCCGGCCACTTCTTGCTGCAGCTCCAACAACGTCCTCGAGGCCAACGTGGCATCGCAGCAGCTGCTCAAGGAGTTTGAGGAAACCACCAGCAGCCAGAGCTGGAACCCAGGGGGTACCAAAGCGGGGCAGAAGCGCAAGCAGCCCTCGCCCCTGCCCACGGCCAAGGCGTCCCGGCTTCCCAGCTCGGCCCTGATGACCCAGGAGGAGCAGACTGAGCTGGGATCGCTGAAAGGGGTCTTTGATTGGGAAACTGTCTTTAACACCAACCTCAACGGAGACTTCTCCACTCTGGTGGATATGGAGCTCCCACCTTCCATCAACCCTGTCACATGCGAGCCGGACTGGACAGGACAAGGGCAACACATGGAGTGTCCCCAGGGGCAGGAACAGGTTGTCACCGAATCCAACCAGTACAGCCTGGACTTTAATGAAACCCTCATGGCCACGACTTTCTTGGAGCACCCCTGGGATGAAGGGACAAGCGATTACCTCTCCAACTGTGTCAACATTGATCAGGTGTTTGAAGACATCGATGCCTCTTTGCTGGCAGATGTCATCAACCTGAGCAGTCTGGCACGCCTCTTGTGAGACTTTTGTAGGATGCTCTCCCCAAGCTGGGACTTACAAGGGACAAGATTTCCTAGAGATGCCCATGGTGACTTTTACCAGCTTCATTGTAAGGTTATTCCGAGAAACACCAGAGAAAAATCCCACCACCCCAGGAACTGCCTGCTGTGTCTCTAAAGGACACCTCAGAAGTCTCTAGTTTTCTCAAGAGAAGGAAGTTAACACTACTTATTTTTTTACATTTTACTTTAAAAAAAGAAATGTGAATTACGATGGGTTCTTTTCCATCAGGGCTAAAATCACCTGCAAAATCCCATCTAAGACATGAGATTCCTGGTGGCTTAGGACTTGATAGACTTAAGTGCAATTTCCACACCTCTTTGTCTCTCTGTTTCTCTCTGTCTTTCCTTTTTCTGTCTCAGTGCAGTTGGTAGGTACAATATGATAATTAGCTGGTAAGAAAATACAGGTCCCTTCTGGATTCTCCAAGTTCAACATCCCAGCTGACTTGTGCCTAGGGAGGAAGAAAAGGTTTATAAATTCAGCAAGTGTGCCTCTTTAGATGTTTTTATATAATCTATTATATATTATATATTCAAAGAAATCTATATTTTCTAGCACTAGAATTTCTTAAGGGGGGAGGGGAAGACTGGAAATGCAGTTTGAGAGTTGTTTTATATTTTCACTGTTTAAAGGTTTTGTGTTCACTGTTCTGTAAAACAAGACCACACAAGGGAGGACTCCTGCACCAACAGGTTTTGTGAAGAATCCAGGAACTGGCCCTGGCAGGAGAAGAGGAGCAGCAGGGACCGGGGTGCTCCCAAAACTGGCTTTTGTATTTTTTGTACCCAAAAAATCCTTGCTGCAGTTGCCAAAGGGTCTGGAGCACCATGAACCCTCTCTTTCACGCACTGACATAGCCCCTCTCCGCATTTTTGGTCTGAGACTGTTGCTCTTCACTTCTCCAGCTCTTCCATCAGGCTCCGAGCGTAAGGAAAACCCCACGGCCTGGCCCTCAGCTGGTGGTGATGGAGCCGCTCCACAGCGAACGCTCCCAGGTGGGACCGAGGAGGAAAGAAATCCACATTCAGGCTCCATCCAGGAGCTCAGGCCAAAGACTGTGCGTGCAACAGGCTCTGGGGACAGCAGTGGAAATGAAGTCCCATCCAGCCAAGAGAGACATCAGGACTGACACCAAGAGAAGCTTCGGCCCTTTGGCTCAGTGTGCAGCGAGAGCGTGGCAGGGTCAGTGCAAGGTAACCTGGAAATATTTTGGGAGCTGCTGAAACTTGACTTGAAGCTCTCAAGAACCGGATTCTTTGCCTCTCCTTTGCTGTAGGCTGTGAGAGGTAGAGCAGCCATTAGGTAGGAGCAAGTAGAAGCTGGAATTGTAGTGGTGTGTCTTAGACTCGGCAAAAGAAATGGAAGATTGTAAATAGATTCTGTTTTGGTTACAAAAGCACTTAGGAGGGGCTTTGGGGTCAGCGTAGTTGTTTGTATTGACAATGTTTCTTTTTACTCACTGTTTTTCTTCTGTTTTCCTGCTTTGGGGATTATGTTGGAGAACTACAGAGATACTTGTGCAATTTAACTTTTTTTCATGCAAAGTTATTTACAAATTAAAAAGAAATAATAATAAAGAAAAAAAACGGAGAAGAAAGAAGCCCTTTTGCCTCCTTGTTTCCTTTCCCCAGCCCAGCTCTGCTTGTACACCAGTCCCAGGACACAGGAGCTCTCACCCACTCCCACAGCTGTGCAGTAATTCCCTGTGGGGAAACTGAGGCACGAACCACCCTCAGTGAGACAATGGTTACACACCACCTATGTGACACAAGTATGATAATTAGCTGGTAAGAAAATACAGGTCCCTTCTGAATTCTCCAAGTTCAACCTTGCTCAGCCTTGTGTCCTGAGCCCTGGGAGCTGCTCCCAACCCTGGGAAAAGCCTTTCCTGGCCCTGCAGGGAGCTCCTGCGGCGGACAGGGAGGATGCCTCTGGTTGTGCCATGTCTCCACCTGGCCCTGTAGATGCTCCAAGATGCCCAAGTGGCTTCAGAGTCCTTCTGGGTACAGGCTGGGGACAGGAGCAGCACAGAGATCCCCCTCCAGACCCTGCCTGGGGCTCCTCCAGCTTGGTGCTTTGGGTGCACCCACTCCTGCCTATCCCGGCCCTCTTGCCCCGAGGACACAGCCCTGGCCTTCTCCCCAGCACATGAGGAACACCCTATCAGCTTCCCAGTGAGCTCCTGGATCCCCTCAGCACCAGGCACTCCAGCAGCCAGTCCCAGAGCTGCCACAGCTGCTCCCAATCCAGCCAATCTCAACCCAAAATAAGGCCTGGGCTCAGGACAGACACTTGCCCTGGTCTGTGTGTGCTTTGTGCTGGGAAGGGAGGATGCTGCCCTTGGGAAAAGGTAGGGTTATCCCTGGGGGAACAGCTTTGGTGTGTCTGGGTTGGAATTTAGAGGCAGATTAGGGCTTTCCTTTCAGCTTTGGGATATTGGGGGCCACGAATACCAGAAGGCATTAGAGAATTCCTTGTCCTGGCTTCTCCTCCTTTGAGCTCTGTGTTGGAAGCACTGGAAGAGCTGCTCCCTTCTTCCCCCCAGTCCTGGTGGCACTTCAGGGCCACAAAAAGCTGGCACTTCCCCTGCCCCTCAGTCCACTTTTTAAATTTGTTTTGCCAGGCACAAACATGTAGTACTGTTTTCAAACCCCCTGGAAAAGAGAAGCCTCCAGCATCCCCACCCTGCCAGAGGACTGAAATAAGCAACCTTGCCAGGAAAAAATATTCCAGCCTGCCGGAGCCAGTCGAGGGGTTTAAAGTGAGAAAGGGTGAATATAAAGGAGGCACCAGTCGAGGCCTGAAACAACCCCGTTTTGTTCAGCAGCTGAAAGCAACCAAACCGACTTGGACGTGAATTTTCCTTTCTTTCAGCGAGATAGTTTGGAGGGGGTGGTGTTTTTTCAAGCGGCGGCCAGGAGGTGCGGGAGCTGGGGGTGCCCGGGGCGGTGGCATCGCTTCCCGCGGGACGCGGGGCACAAAGCGCGGCTGTGCTCGGGGCGCAGCTCGGTGCCAGCAGCGGGGTCGGGACCCGGCGGCCGCGGACCTGCCCGGGCTTGCCGGTGGCAGCGGGGTTGCAGCCGGGGCTGGGGCCGGTCCAGCCCCGCGGGCTGCCCCGGCTCGCCCGGCACAGGGGCGGGGATGGGATGGGGACCCTGCGCTGTGTCCCCCCTGCTACGAGCAGTGAACCCAGAGTACTCCAGTTTTGGGGCATCCACCAGCACCCACAGAAGAGGATCTGGGAAGAGCCCAGCTCCAAAAACTCTCGGCAAGCTCAGCTCGCTGCCCTAGTGAGGTCCTTCCCCAGCTGGTTATTAAGCACATGGCAATTATTCCTTTATTATTTATTTCTGCTATTTCCCCAGCCGTCTCCTCATCCATCATCCCTCCCTGATGGGCAAACATTGACACCTCAAACCAATCTCCCGCTCACAGAGGGAGAAAAAAATATACACATAAGCCCTTCTTTTCTCTCCCTTTCTTGCCGTGTCTTTCTTTTCCCTCCATTGAGTGTGGGGCTGGCATGGAGCCATTCTGGCAACAGCCGGCTTTCACTTGCTAATCATCCTAAATATTGAAAATCAACCCTAGAATAAACAGCTCAAAGATTGGGGCCATCTCTGCTCTGTTTGGAAATGCTAATCTCGCTGCCTTTTGTTTTCCTTGTGTGGATTTGGTGCCTTGAATTTGGAGGAGGTCACAGCTCATGGGTTCTCTCTTCATCCCCAGATTTCTAAAAAATTTTTCCCCTCTCATCGTAACAAATTCAGCCCATTTTAACATCCTAGGCTGGGATGGTTGGAGTGGTGAGGAGGGGGAGAAGGGGGAAACAGGATGGAGGAGGGTAGGGAATGGACTTGCCTTGCATGGCAATGAATGAACCTCCAAAGTTTGGGGAAAAAACCAGGATCCCAAACATGCATCCAGGAGTTCACACGGATGTGAAATCTCTTGGGAACCACACTCAGACAGAGAGATCTACCTGGTACAGCAGGTCCCTGGTGGGGATGGGATGGGGATGGCATCAGGACAGCCTGGCACTCACACAGGGCAGGGCTTGGGGACAGCTCAGGGACTCTCCATCCCTGTGGTGCTAATTCTTTAGTGTTTCATACCTGATGGGCTGGAGGTGCCGTAGCAAACTCCAGATAGGCTGTGCTGAGCCCCACAGCTGGACTCTGATGGCTTTGCCTGGAGGGATCAGGCTGTATGCAAACACCCCTCTGCAGGGCTGCTGGGGGAGGTGGCTTTGAGAACAGAGAGGGGGGCAAAGCTCCTGTCCTGCTTTTCCAGCAGTGACCTTGCACTGCCATCAGGGCCCAGCGGGACCTGTGGCACTCACACAGCCCGGATGGCTCTCAGCACCCTCATGGGGAAACTGAGGCAGGGCTGAGGTGGGTCCGAACCTGATTATCTCAGCAGAACTTTTGGAGCACGTCCGCACCTATTTCAGCCCTGTTCTTGTGCAGTGTGTGGAGTGCTGCACCCTCTGGCATGGAGGAGCACATCCAGCTAAAGTCCTCTCGGGTGCCCGCGTCCCTCTGCGCCTCAGGGAGCCCCGGGACGGGTCAGTGGCTGTTGCCAGTCGCTGTTCCCAGCTGGCACAATGTCCCGGCAGGCCAGGGCTTGCCCTGCGGCAGGGAGGGGGGGAGCGCCAGTGGCCACAATGCAACAGCCCCTGCGTAAGAGCCGTCACATGGACACGCTCGGCTGCCCCTTCCTCCTCCTCATCCTCAGCCCCACCGTCCCCTCGATGCGTGCCCGGGTAGGGGACTGCAGCCCCACAGGGCTCTTGCTCCTCCAGCCTGGCCCATGCTGTGGAAAGGGGTCCCTGTGGGCATGAGGGGACGCATCCAACCCCCCAGTGGAGGGGCTGAGCTGCCGGAGCTGTGCCAGCATCGCCTCCTTCTTTGGGAAACCACGTCACTCCAAGGTCGAAACTTGGCCGGTTTGCAAACAAGCACCGGGGCCACGGGGATTTCTTTACAAAGGGTGTTTTTCCAGGTGATTTATTTCCAGGTTTGGAGCGTTAGGCCATGTCTTGAGATTATGGGGGTTTTTCACTGCCATCATGATAGTGAGAAAAGGGCTCTAGAAATCCAAAGCAAACACACACCTTTGGTGTCTGACTCCTTGGGATGGGTCTTAAACCCCTCAAAGTAGGTGGAAGCTGGGGCAGGGTGCAAGCTGTACACTCCCTGGACACAGCTCTCCTAGGAGTGCTGCTGTGGGCAGAGCCAGGCATTTGGGGAATTGCAAATTTGGAGCAATGGGGGTCAAATACTCGCGATGGGCCAGCCAGGATGAGCAGTGTCAGGTGTGGATCCTTTGGGATGCTCCTGTCCTGTGCACAGGGACCACTGGGCTGGAGGCTGGCACAGGCAGCAGGAGGGCTCAGGGCATTACGATAGGCGGGTGTTGACCTAGAAATCGCAAAGAATTTGGCCTGGCACTGTGCTGGCGGGCAATGTGCCAGCCTGGCAGCTGAGGGAAGCGCGGCTCTGCTCCGAAACGGAGCTCCTTCTCCCCATGCCTGGCTGGGAGAGGTGACTCCTGCCTGCCCCAAGAGCTCTGGGAGCATTTGGGGCTCGCTGGTGTCAAGGGGTGGGATGCTCATCGCTCCTACCAGAGGCATCAGGTTTTGCTCCTTTGAGGAGCCCATGCTCCCACCCGGTACGGGGTGGGTGCCAATTCTCAGCTGGGGAACGGGAGGGAGCAGCCTGGCAAGTGCTGGGGGGAGTAATGCTCCATCCTGGCAGCTTTTGGTTACGAGACACATTAACAGGCAGGAATGTGCAAACATCCAAAGGTCGGCTGTGGTGGCTCCAGTCCCTGGGAGTGCGGCAGATAGAGGCAGGACCCCCTTGTCCTGCTGCAGGCAGGCAGGGATGACTCTGCACGGGGCTCATTGGACCTGCACCCCTCAGCAAACCCCATGGCCTCGGTGGGCAGCTCCTTGCCATCCCTGAGTGAATTCTTGCTGAGGGGATGAGGCCAGCTGCAGCCCTGCACGGCCTCCCTGTTCCTGTCACGTGGGGGATGTGTGCCCAGCACCAACCCGCATGGCAAACACCCCCCTTCCTTCCCCAGCAACGTGGTGTAGGAAGAAAATGAGCATCATCCCCCAGCCCTGGCCCCTAGCTCACAAAACACTGTGCCCTGGCCTTGCCCTGTCCCCTGCACCAAGGCTCCTGCTACGTGCACACGCATCCCACCCATCCCAAACCCGTCTGGGAACCTCCTGCTCCAGGGAGGCTCTGCTATGTGCTGGGTGGCACCTTGCTGGTCCCCCAATATGTGCCAGCTCCTTGGTGGCCCAAGGGGCTTGCCCAGAGCAGGGTGTCTCTACCCTGCTCCCCTCACTCTGGCAGAACACTAAGTAAACAGTGACATGGGGAACCTCGTTAATCCTGGGTTTTCATTTACAAAAAGCCATTTAGAGCTGGCTCTGCAGGCAGTTATCAGAGCACAGGGGAGGTTTTCCCAGCAGGACCTTAATTCCCTCTGCAAATAAAGCCAGAGGGAGGGAGAGCACAGCTTGTGTCTGTGATAGTTGAAGGCTTGGGGGGCACTTCTGGGGCCAGCCTTGAAGGGGCTGATTGCCATGAGCTCCTTCCTGCAAGGAGCAGGGAGGGCCGTTGAGGGATTTCCCTGCAAGGCACTGTTTCAGGGCGATTCCTGCTGTGCCACATCCTTCCCTGGAGCAGCAATGCTGTCATGACCCTTCTCAGGGCCACACAGAAATGGCTGGGAAGCTGCTGAAACCCAGGTGCCAGCCCTTGTCCCACACGGACCTGGTTTTCCGGGAGCAGTGCACATCCCTGTGGCACACTGCAGTGCTCTGGATCAAAGCCAAGTCAGAGGGGCTTGAGGCGTTACCAGGGAGGCAAAGTCCTGTGGTGGATTTGGTTCCTGTCTCATCCCTTCGAGTTCATGGACATGTAACAGCCAAGGGCACGTGCCTGGGTGCATCCCATGCCCTGCCTGTGCACACTCACTCCATCTTTCAGGGGTTCTCTGCTCATAACCCTACCTGGAAGGGAAAACTGGGGGCTTGATAGGCAGCTCAGAGCTATTGGTTTTCTGTCTGAAGATTAATTTGGCTGAAGATTGATCACCTTTTCTGTCCAGCTGACCTGAGGGGAGAGAGAACAGGCTGTGCCCAGGGAAGAGGGAACACCAGTGACAGTGTTCCCGAGTGTTCCTGCAGCCCAGGGCACTGGTGGGTCACACCATGGGGGAACACAGTCCAGAACAGCCCTGCAGCCCAGAATGGAAGGTTTGTAAATTTATGTTAATCCTGACTCCTCCATACTCTGATCTCTCTCCTCTCCCACATCAAATGCAAAGCTCTCCTGGAGGCTCCTGTCTGCATTAATCTTGTTTTGCCCTCACTACATCCTCGGGCAGCTCCTGTGGCTTGGGAATGCTGCTGCTCTGTTGCATCCCCGCTGTCCCCTCCTCACTGTCTTGCAGGAGCAGGATCAACCCTGCCAGTGGGAGCCAAGAGCAGGCATAATTCATTTTTTTGCAATAAAATGACTATATTTTAATGCAGGAGCTGTTCCTGGGGTGAGCAGTACCAAGCCACCATTCAAGGGACAGAAAGTCCCTGCTTTAAGAGCTACTATTAATTGAATTTATCCAAATCTTGTCAAGATTACACCTTCGTGCAATGACCTTTGCCACCATAAAGGCAATCAGTAGAAACAGAAATCTGGGGGATATCTGGGTCTATCCAGCAATTCACTGCCAAGCCCTGAGCAGGCAAAGCAAAACCCCTCTCTGCCTCAGTTTCCCCCCGTTAATCAGGCTCAGTTCTCTTTCCTGTGGCATTTTGGGTGGCCAACGCCCTGAACACCTTGTCCTCGGAGAGAAGTGACTGTCACGTCGCCGCCAGCAGGTGCCACTTCCTCATGCCTGTGGTGGTGCAAACTCCCGTTGCTGAACAACAGCGCGATGCCGTTGCTGGAACCCCGCAGCCTCCACACCCCGAAGGTGCTGGGCTCCGCTCCGAGCCGCTGTCTTGGGGTTCGGAGCGCTGGAACCGGTTTTGTTTAGCAAATACACGAAAAGGGACTCGTTAACTCTCTCGTTACCACACCAGCCCCCAAGCGAGCCCTGCACTGAGGATGCAGTCCTTAGTCAGGCACATCGCCTGAATTTCCCACCTTCTGCGCCCGTGCTGACAGTGAAAAATCCCTTCTCCGGTGGGGGAAAAAGAGGCTTTTCCTCTGTGTTGTGCCTCACGGAGGGGGGAGCAGAAGGTGACGCAGCATTCCTGGCCACTGCGGTGTCACCAGGGCAGTCCGTGCCGCACCGCGGCATCTGCGGCTCGCAGAGCGCGCCCGGGCCCGCGGGGAGCGCGGCTGGCGGGGAGCGGCGGGAACAGCGGCGGGAAAGGGACCGGGATTGTCCCGGAGCTGCCGCTCCGCCGGCTGCACCCGCTGCTGGGGAGACAGCCAGCCGTGACCTGGCGGCATTGGCAGCCCGGACAGCCGGGTGTGCTTCGCCTTATTTTAACACGCGCTCAAACTGCGGCATTTCTACGCTTTCTTTTTAATTTTATCCGAAATAACCCCTTGGACTCCTTACATTCGACCAGGATGCTTTTTTCCCCCCCCTGCTGCTTCCTCTTGGATGTGGTGCCGCACCTCACGTTTGCACGGGGTCCAGCAGTTTTTACACAGTGCTGTACATTTATTTCTGTACATTTGTTCACTCCTTATCACCCCACACAGCTGGCATGGGGGGGGGGGGGGGGGGGGTGGGCGTATCTATCCCACTGTCACTCCATAAAGGGTGAGGGAACCTTTTTGGTGGGTTTTCAAGAAATAAACAGCATTACTGGGGGAAACACACACAACTGCTCCCCAAGGGAGGTTCCTTTCGGCTCTGGCTGCCCTTTGAATGAGGGGGCAAGTGCTGGCAGAAAGAGCATGGAACGCTGTGAAGAAAGAGATGGGTCTGCTGTTCAGGGAGAAAAATCTTTCCTGATCACACCAGCCCAGGGTGGGGAAGCACAGAAGGTGCTGGGGCTGGGCCTAGACAGGGATCTTCTCTCTTATACCCTCAAGATCCCCATTATCAGGTGTCCCCACAAAACACAGGCAGGCGGTGGTGGCCACACAGGGAAAACCAAGCCAGAGCTTGGGCACATCCGTGAGCAGCAGGACAGGGAGGGTTGTGAAATCCACTGCTGAATAAAAAAAAAAGAGCTTCTCTCTGGAGCTTGGGGTGGTTTGACAAGGGGAAGACAGATGGGCACACACCGGTCCCTGCGCGTGGCAGGACCCTTGGAGCGGAACAGGACAGCACAAGCTGGGGCTGGAGAACCTGCAGGTGCTGGAGAACCAGCTCCCTGCTCTGGGCTTGCTGTGGTTTAGGGGGATGCAGAGCCCCCCGTGTGTGATACCCCTGGCCATCCCCATCTGTGCTGCAGGAGGGAGTGGGGGCAGCTCCCCTGTGGGATAACCTTTCTTCCCTGTGGGATAACTTTTCTCCCTAGAAAGTGGATGCAGGACAGGGGTGGGTTGACATAATTCACACTCAAATTTCTATAATGTCACTTCCCTGGGCTCAAAGCCCTGGACTCTCCCTCCGCATCTGTTGTGCACAAAAATCAGATTTGTTACCCCCAGTGCAATAAGCCAATCATGACACGCTCGAGAGAGACATTGATTATTTATTTCAGAGCTGCACAAGTCTGGGTGCTCGCTGGGATTCCACAAATCAAGCCATGACAACAATCAAAACCTTTTACTATTTATACATTTTAGCAAAGGAATCTGTGCTAATTGGCTACGAGTTACATAGTTCTCTTATTAATTATTATTCTATCTTCTGTTGGGGAATGATTCTCTTGCTTGCCATGCTAATTAGCCCACGTGCTCAGTCTGTCTCTTCTTTTGGGTTGGTGGGTTTCTTGGATCTGCCCCTGCTGGAATTACCTTTTACCCAGTCAGAGCTGATTCAGCCCAGTTGCTGAGCTGGCTTGATAAGTTTCTTCCTTATCAAGGGGGTTCTGCCAAATGTCCTCGTGGCCCGTAAACTCTGCATTCTTTCTGCTCACTATCAGTAGTACATCTTTCTTCCCAAGCTTTGTTAACCTACCCCTAAGTCTCAGATAATTGAAAAATGTCTAACCCTACACCTTCACAAGGCAATTCTACCAACAAGCAATCGGTTTTTCTAACACCTGGACATCACTTAGAACTTGTTGGCTGTTATCTCTTTCATGGATTAAATCTCCTTTATTGTCGATTCGGCTTGAAAGTACAGAAAGGTCAAACATCAAAGAACATCCTTTCTTAGGAAAATTTTACGCAACAGTGCCACGCTCAGGACGAGAGGACATAGTTTCAAGCTGTGCCAGCGGAGGTTTAGGTCGGAGAAGAAGAGGAATTTCTTCACAAGAAGTGTGATTAGACAGTGGACCAGGCCGCCCAGGGAGGTGGTGGAGTCACCATCCCTGGAGATGTTTAAGACTGGACGTGGCCCTCGGTGCCATGGTCTGCCTGACAAGGTGGTGCTGAGGCGCAGGTTGGGCTCGGTGATCTCACATTCCAAAATAATTCATCCTGCGCTTCTGGGACCCATCACGCCCTCCCAAGATGGCGGCGCAGCCCTGCCGCCACTCCCAACATGGCCGCTCGCAGGGCAGTGCGCACGCGCCCTCACCCCTGCCGGCCCTTCTCGCACGGCGCCACTCTCAATATGGCAGCGGCGCTTTCTGCGCATGCCCGTTGCGGCCCGCCGCGCCCATCATGGCGGCGCGGCGCTGACGGGCCGGGCGCGGTGGGAGCGGGCGGTGGAGCGGCTCCGGCGCGATGATCCCGAGCGAGGAGGTGTCGGCTCGCAGGAGGGAGATCGAGGACAAGCTCAAGCAGGTGGGACTGGGCTTGGGACTCGCTGCGGGCACTGCCGGGGCCGCGGGCTGGGCCTGGGCCCGCAGCCCCCTGGCGTTGCCGCGGAGACGAGGCTGGGTCTGGAGGTCCCCACCGGGCCTGGGGGCGTCCCGGGACCCCTCAAGGGCCTCGTCACCCCCCTCCTGGCTTGGGAGCGCCCCCAGGTCCCCTTTAAGGCCTGGTTTGCAGGGTCGGGGCATCTCTGCTCCCCACTTTGGGCCTGGGCTTCCTCTCTTCGTTCTTGGGAGCATCAGTGGGCTCTCCCGTCAGGTTCTCGGCTGCAGCCTGTGAGACCAGCCCCGACAGGCTGCCATTCCCCCTCTGCCTGGGGGCTTTGGGGACTTAAAACCGGCCCTTGGTTGCTGCTTTGCATTGGCCACTTGAGTTCTCGGCGGATTTGGAAGGTGCCAGTGCAACACCTGTGTTGTGCTGTGGCAGGGAAATGTGTGTTCTTAATCGTTGTGCCTCAGTGGGAAAGGTGTTAATTTTACGTTGTGCTGAGGCTCGCGGCGTTGAAGGGAAGCAAGTAATCCATAAACCCCTCACTCGTTACATGGTGTGTCCCCACCTTGGGTTTCTTGCCCTGGTTGCTGTTAAGAGGTGGTAGTGTTAAAATGTGGCCTCAGCATCAGCCCAAACATGACTTGCAGCAGTGTTTACAAGATTGGTAAAAACCTATGTGTAATGTTTAGTGACTTAAACCTTAGTGTTCAGAATTTAAGAGTGTTTTTTCATCTTACTGACAGGAAGAAGAAACTCTGTCCTTTATCAAAGAGAGCCTTGAGAAGAGTGACCAGCTCACCAAGAACATGGTAGGGACGTCCTCATGTTGGGCCTGGCTTTATTCTTTCTTAGGTTTTTAGGTTTATTAGTTTTCAAGGCTGTTGTGCCCATCTAAGGGGTGTGGAGCAATGAACCATTAGGGGCTTCAGTGACTGGGCAAAAGGGAAACCTGAGAAATGCTTCAATCCTGAGCTTCTCTCTTGCTCTGCTGAGGGCTCAGATGAGCTGTTGGCCTCATCTCTGCTACAGTCAGTCCTCTCTCTTGGGGAAAAGGTATTAATAGACCTCAGATTAGTTTGTGCAACACCATCGTTTTGTTGCTTCATGAATTCAGGTTTTGTCTGGAGTTTTATTTTGCGAGTGTTCTGTGTAAAGGTAAAAAGTAATTATTGTGCTGTAATTGCTCATAAGCCCTCAGTTTATGTACTGTGTCCAGTTTTGGGCTCAGTGCTTTAAAAAAGTCATAGAGGCAGCACCAGAGAAGTGTGGAAGACATGACACAGCAGTGAATCTCATAGGAATTACCTTTTGGCCTAGAAAAGATGACACTGAGGCACCCTTTGATGAGCTTGCTATGGTTTTCCACCTGTCAGAAGCAATATCACAGTCCTTTTTGAAACCAAATGTCTGTGGTGGAAAAGGTTTTCGCTAGACTGGTCCTTGTGCAGCTCCTGTTTGGGTCTCAGTGGTGTGGAGCAAAGGGGCTGCTGGTTTGTGCTCTTGTTGCTCTTTTTACATGGGGCACCTCCAGGCAGTTCCTGGGTTGATTTTCTGCTGGCAAATAAAATTTTGCTTGTCCTTTATACTGTCTTGGAATATTATCTTCACTCTTCACAAGCATTTAATTTGGGATTGGGCCTTCCCTGTATAGCAGGATTGGCCCATCCTTATATAGCAGGTGATCTGTTTTGTGATTGTTAATAAAAGTCAGGACATAGAGGGATGGAAACAGCTGCTAAGGAGCCATGGCAAGTTAGTAGCAGAGCCCAAAAATAAAAGCTGGGCCTTGAAGATCCCAGATTTCCCTGCTCTAACTCCTACTCCACTGCATGGATCCCTAGGAAGGAAGCCCTCAGCTGTTGGGTTTCTCTCTTGGTGTGCAGGTTTCCATCCTCTCCTCCTTTGAGAGCCGTTTGATGAAGCTGGAGAACTCCATCATCCCTGTTCATAAACAGACAGAGAACCTGCAGCGCCTGCAGGAGAATGTGGAGAAGACTCTGTCCTGCTTGGATCACGTCATCAGTTACTACCATGTGGCCAAGGACACAGAGAAGATCATCAAGGAAGGGTGAGTTGAGCAGGTAGATCTTGCTGGGAGCTTCATCCTGTCGGATTTTTGAGATGGAGGTGGGAGAGCTGACCCCACACACCCATGGTGTGCTTGGTACCCTTCCCACACTCTTTCCTCACCCCCAGTCCACACTGACTTGACCTTCAGCCATTTCCAGAGGGCAAAGACAGCTCAGACTCTGCGCTGGGATCTCTTCCAGATCTTGCAGAGGTGCTGCCATAGCAATCTCCATGAGCATTGGTGGCTTCCCTGTTTTCCTCTGCCCTTTTCCCAAAGGTTTTCCCTGCCCACTGAGATTGTTCATCCAGGATGAACTAGAGCTGTTCTGCAGCCTTCTTCTCTGGGAGGGTGTTGGATGGTTCTTCTCTGGGGTGGGATGTGCAGTTCCATCTGCCTTCCCATCAGGGCCTGTCTGGGAGAGGAAAGCAAGGCTAAGACTTGTGTGCTGCTCCATCATCAGTACTTCTGCACTTGCTGTGTGGATTGGGTATCCTGCTGTGGCACTGAGTGCAGGCAGAAAGGAATTCCATGATCTCCTCCTAGCTGAAGGAAAGGGGATTGAAATTTTCCTTGTTACTTTTATCCTGAGTCTGGTCCGGTGCTTTCATGGTATTTTCTTTGTTTGCTTCTTGGGGCACTACTTTTTATTTCTGGCTTTATTTTTAGCCCCACGGGGAGGTTGGAGGAATACTTGAATTGCATGGACAAAATCCAGAAGGCGGTGGAATACTTCCAGGACAACAACCCAGACAGCCCAGAGCTGAACCGTGTGGTAGGTCATGGACCTGGAACCTGGCATGGATGAGAGAGCAACAGACACAGCCCTGCTGCTTGTCCCCTGCTGGGAGAGGCTGTGGGTTTGCTGCCTGGGGAAGGTGGTGTTTGGGCACAGCTAAAGGAATGATTGCTTTGGCTTCTGTTTAAGCCTGTACTGGGCAGCATTTCTGCTCCTGGCGTTTTGCTCTCTCTGTGTTGTGCCAGGAGGACTCTGAAAGCAGCTCTTGCACCTGTGGAGGAGTTGATTGAACCTCCTCCTGAGCAGCTCTTGTCAGTCCTTCAGCTGCTTGAGCAGAATGGGTGATCTGTTTAAATCCCACTTGAAGACTGAACAACTCCCAAGCAATTTTTTAACTTAATTCCCTTTAAAAGTCTCTCAGATTCATGCGTGGTTGGAGTTTGAAGCCTGCAGTACTTGACAGCGGTTAGGAAGGATGTTCTTATGCAAAAATACTCACGAGTGACTGATTACTGAAGTCCTGTTCTGCTTCTGTCCTGCTGTTTTGTGCCAGAAATCCCTCTTTGAGCGGGGCAAGGAATCCCTGGAATCGGAGTTCCGCAGCTTGATGACGCGGCACACCAAGCCAGTGCCACCCATCCTCATCCTGGACCTGATCAGCGGCGATGAGGAGATGGACACGCAGGAGGAGATGACCCTGGAGCACCTCCCAGAGAGTGTCCTGCACGACATCATCCGCATTTCGGGCTGGCTGGTGGAGAATGGCAGGAATCAAGGTGGGTGGTGCTGCCTGTTGTTCCTTTGTGGGCATCTGGCAGCACTGGCAGGACAAGTGAAGCCTTAATGGCACCTTTTAGGTGAATAGTTCAGTCTTTCCATCAGCTGAAGATCCTGCTTTTTTTTTTGTAGTGAGACGGAAGCAATGGTTTGACAGTTGAACAGAATGAGTTGTGTAAATAAAGCACAAATTATGGTAATGCAAAGTCTGTCCTGTAGCAAAAATCCACTGCACTTGCACCTGTGATGCCTTCAGATGAAGCTGCAATGCTCAGGTTTTATAAATGACTTATTCCCATTTGGGAAATATTTATGACCAGACCTCTTTGTATGAAATGGACAGGGGAAAAGCAGCACAGACTTTCTTCACTCTGTACATGTCTCTCCTTTCCTGTTTTGCAGCATCAAGAACTGCCTAGAGCTTTGTAGTCCTTTATTAACTTTTCCTTTGGGATTGAATGACTTTATAGACTTGTACAGGAAATGTGAACTTTCACATTCATGCAGCTCCAAGAATCACCCCCCCACCTCAATGATTTATTCCTGAGGGGGGGGATTACTGTACTTACCAAGTATGAAGAACGTCCTTAAAATCTTCTTAAGAATTTTTCCATGATCAAAGGCAACTCATGCATATAGAGCATATTTTATTAGTCAGTTTGTATTCTGCTTTCAAATGATGAGAACCTCGTTAAATTCCTGAGTGCCCTGAATCCTGAAAAGTGTGTAAAGTCTCTCATGCTGGAAACCGAGCACTTGGATTGACAATGTCTTGCACAAATATCTCCTATCAGTTCCACCACTTGGTAGTGGTGGAATTCATGTTGTGTGTGGTGGGAGAGCTGGAATGAAGATTGCAGGGGAAGAGAGAAGAAGTTTTTGAAGAAAATAGGCTCTGTGAGGGAAGGATGCTGACTTGGAGTCCCACACCAATGCTTTTAAATCCCTGTAGGGGCACAAAGTGTTTGCTTGGCCATATAGTGTTCCCTGTTGGCTTATAATCTTTATTTTTACCTTGTCTCCTCAGATTTCATGACAGTTTACTTCCAAATCCGCTCTGTGCAGCTCGACCGCTCCATCAAGGGGCTGAAGGACCATTTCCGTAAGAACAGCTCTTCCTCTGGGGTGCCATATTCCCCTGCCATTCAGAACAAAAGGAAGGACACCCCCACCAAAAAGCCAATCAAGAGACCAGGTGAGTCCCTGAGGAGGGATCACTGCACTGGATATTGAACAAATCTTCAGGCCCTCTCTCACTGCTGAGGTGTCTCTGTGTCTAAAATGTGCTTTTAGGACATTTAGGTGAGATTTTGGAGGTAAGCACTTCTCTGCTCTGGATTCAGCACTGGGATTACAGACATCAGGTCTGTTCTCTGGGTGCTGTAAAAGGAGCAGAGAGGCCCTGCATAAAGGGAGAGGAAAAGCCTTAACAAAGGAGATGAGTAAAAAGAGCCCTGAAGGGGCTGTAAAAGGATTTGATCTGAGAACACCTGTCCTCAGCCTTGGCATATGGCATATAGTCTGTGCCACAGCAAATAGAAAGCTGACATCTGATAAAAACATCACTTCAGTCATTACCCATGAATAAATTATTATTGTGCTAGAAAGCAAGAAGTCCCCAGGAGTTGAGACGGGGATTAGGCAGGTGCCTACAAAAACGAGATACGACATTGAATTTTAGAAAGGCTCTTAAAGCTCTTGCCTCAGCCTGTCTTAGGAAGAGCTATGAATGTGGCTGGTGGGTTATTCCTCCTCTCCTCACAATGCAGTTTTGCTGCATTTGGTGCTGCTGGTGAGGTTGGTCATTCTGGAGTTCCTGTCTCTGGAATGTGCCATCTAGTGGGAGCACAGCCAGGAGGGACAGCAAAAGCTAGCACGGGGATATTGTTCCTCTGTGTCCCAGCACCCTGTTGTCTCCTTCTGTAACATCAGAAAAGTTCATATTTCTATGGGTTTACCTGGCCAATACTCCCCTTCCCTATTTTGTCCTGTGTTGTCCAAATACTCTTAGTGGGTTCAGGAAAATAGTAAGAAATGTGGGTAGGGACTGGGAATGGATGGGATGGGGAAAGGGAGGAAGAAGAAATACCCATTTTAATTGTGTTGTGTTTATTTTTATAATCCTGATGTGAATGCAGTCCTCATCCCAGGTAATGTGTGTCTATGTATGTGTGTGCTGGCCCTGGTGCTCTCTCTCTTCACTTCTGCGTGTGGAGAGGCTTTGCTGGGCCTCTTCTTGCTACAGCAGAGGGTGTGCCTGGGATATTTGGAGAGGGGGAAAGCTGTAGCATCCAGACATCACCCCTGTGGTCTTCTAAAATCAATCTGTGCCATTGCTGCTGTGCCCTGGAGCTGTCCCTGAAAGCTGATGGAATTGGTCTGTGAATTTCAGTGAATTTTCCCCTGGCAGGAGAGAACCACCTGATAAAGGCTCAGAGGCACTGAAAGGTGCCAGTGGGTATTTGTAGTTGAGCCATGGGAAGCTCAGGTTGCAGATGCTTCAGATTTGGTCATCAGTTCTCAGTTATCACCTTATTCTGAAAAGGTTCCTGTGTTTTTATTGCTGTGAATTCAGCATGGTCAACAAACATTTCTGAGCAGCCTGACAAGTGATAAAATCTCCTCTGTGCTCTAGATAAAGAGTAAGGGAAGGGGGAGATTGTTTGTTTTCATGGGCAGATTACTGAAAAAATCCTAGGGATTTTTTAAAAGAGTCTTAGATCTTGGATGCTCCCATAGAAAGGAGCCCACATGTTGGAGAGCACAAGTTCCTACAAACAGGACTCCTCCAAAGTGGATGCATTTGGGCATCCAGAATTACTTATCATGAGGAAAGTCTCAGCTGTAGATGTGCCAGAAGATTTTCATGTCTTTATGCCCAGTTATTTGGATTTTGTGAGATGGAGCAGGTAAAAGTCACCAGAGCGTGGTCTGAATGCAGTTACAGAGCTGATGGTGCATGAAGGAAAGGGTGTCCCAAGTGATCCATTGGGTTATTGTTGATGTCAAGAAAAAATAGTGGCTCATTTGTCTCCAGTGTTCTGTGAAGCAGTCAGAGAGAACCAGACTGTAGCTCTTGAAGGACAGTGGATGTTGAACCTCGTACACCAGCCATCTCTTACGACTGCTGAGTTGTACTTAAGTGAAATTAAAAATGGAGAAAAACAGAGTCTTTGGACAGAGATTCACTGTTCCTTCTGCAGTTCCATCAGCTTTCAAGCACAGCTCTTGAGGTGGAGCTCTCACACCCTTTTCACAGTGGCTCTCTTCAGAGCAGCATTACCTGATGGTGTTTGATTCCCCTGGGTTTAGCCTTTGTTCAATGTGGACAAAGGTTTTTTTCTGTTCTGTTACTTCATTTCAGTAAGTAAAGCCAAGTTCTGCCAATCTGAGTGTCAGACAAGGGGGTTTTCTGACAGTTGCAACAGGAGAGTTGATTTCCTTGATCCTTGAGGAAGAATATCCCAGTGCACGCCCCAATGCATACTTTAACCTCTTGCAAGGGGTAAATAACAAACTAAATCTGATGTGCTATAGCTCCTTTTTTTACCACAAAACAAAGCACAAGAGAGGCTAAAGGGAAGGTGAGTTATTAGGGGCAGGGTAACAAGGCAGAGATAGCCCCAGGAGCTGTGCTAAATTCTAGAGAACAAGCTCCATATCCATGTGTTGTTTCAGAGGGTCTTCATCCCTCTGTTCCTGTTTTGTCTGTTGATGTACCCCGTGCTGTTTCCTGTTGTCATATCATGCAGTTAAAAATCCAGCTGCTGGAGATGCTTCTAAAGCAGAGTTGTCTCCTCTTAACTGACACTTGACAGGTCGAGTTGGGCTGATTCTGAAGTGTTTTGTGGGCTTTTTCTGGTTTTAGTTTGCTGTTTGGAATGTCAGCACTCTGTCTCAGAGAGCAGGTGTATTCAGGTTCCCAAATCATCCTGCTGCAAGCCTGTGTGCATAAAATAAAGCTTCTTTGTGATACCTGTAGACCCTGTGCTCTCTTTTGGCTTGAGAGCAGCAGGCAGCTCAGCAGTGCTGCATTTTTAGGGAAGGATGGGGCCACCTGGCCTGGCTGCCTGCAAAAGCCAGAGAGCATTGTCTGGTTTCCTGCAGATTCCTGCAGCTGGTGCTTGAGAAAAGAGGAAGTGTTGCCCCCCTGCTTGGATAGAAAACTGCCTAATGGAAGAGAGAAACAAGAGAATGAGTTGCAATTGGAAAAACGTGTCTCATGCGTGCCCATACCCCACTCTGTGTAACAACTGGGCCACAGAAGCAAAGGTTTCGGGTGTTTTTTGACCTTTGGAGGCTCTTTTCAGGCTACAGGGGAGCTCTTTTTCAGTTTCCTTAGTGCTCCAGTGGGGTGATACCTGAAAGCAACTTGAGTGGCAGAATAAAGAGCCCATTCCTGCTTCCCAGACTGATTGCTGCCTGGCTTGAATGTGATGTTTTCATTAGTAGCTGAAACACAGTCCCATTTGGTTAGGGAGCTGCCTAATAGGGGAAAACAATCCTGGAACAAAAGCATTTGGCTTCCACCAGAATCCATTAAAGCCTAATTATGATGCCAAGTCAGAGGGATGCAGCAGCACTGAAGTGATGCCCCCGGATGCTGAACACTCGGTGTGTGTCAGTAAACACAGGTAATTGTGCTTATGCAAATAAAATGCAGCATAATCGGCTCCTGAAATTGAGAAAAAGAGGAAAAAATAAAAAGGAAAAAGAGAAGAAACCATCAAGGGTGGGCTGTGAAAACTGCATACCTGTGGAGTGAGATCCTGCTGACAGCAGCAGCAGTTGTAGTGTCTTGGTTTTCACACCAATTCACCCTCTATTTTTATTCCTATGTATTTTCCCCCTCCCCCTAGATGCTTGGAAGTGGGAAAGATGAAGGAACAGATAGAAGTACCTGGGTTGAGCTGCTCTGCAGCTGCTAGGCCATGGCAGCAGCAGTAAGGAAGAGCCCTCATTGCTCAGAGGAACTTGCTGGTGTGCCCAAGCTCTTGAGGTTTCTGGAAGTAGCTAAGAGTAAAGTGGAGATATGGGGTGTGAAGAGCATCAGGAAGCTTGGGAGAAGAGGCATAGCCCTCATTTGATCATATGGCAGAAGCTTAGGAGCAAATGCATCAGCGAGGAAGGGCATGAGCCAGCCCAACTCCCAGGTGTGGGTTGAGAGGGGAGAAGTTTTTCTAGAAGAACGTGCTTTACAGATATGATTTATTTTTTTCTTTGCAAAGCAGTTGAGAACACTCTGAACTGGCAGAAGGACAATATTACCTGTGAAATATTACATTTTGGGAACCGTGTTCTGTCATTTAGTAAGTGCACCAGCTTAAGGCAGTTTGGTAATTCAAGGGGAACTTCTTTCTCCTGTTCTCTCCCAATGGCTGGGGGACCTGAAGTTTCCTTTCCCTTGCCATAAATCCCTTTGATGATGGGATGAAGCTGTCCTGCACCCTGGAATGTTGTTCTGCAGCAGTGTGTACTTGGGCTCCCTTCAGCATCTGGGCAGCCAACACTCATTTCCAGGCTATGCTGTGGCTCACAGTTAGTGGTGGAAGTAGAGATTTTCTGCATGTTTGAAGTATTTATTACTTTATAGCGGAAAAACAATTCTTAATTTTGGCAGCAGCATTTTTATGGTTTTAGCTTCTTCATTTCCTCAGCCTGGTTCTGTTTCATTTGGGTATCCTATAGAAACCCCTTCCACCTTCCCAAAACTTCCAGTTCCCTGTTGTGCAGGCAACAGCAAAGCTCTGCTATGAGAGGGTGTCCGTGTGCTTGTGATAATTGTAGCTTGTTGCATGACAACTAACCTTTTAATGTGGAAACACTGCCTAGGCTTCAGTTGTCACATTAATGCTTTGTTTTGTGCTTTCCAGCTGTATATCCAGCACTGCCTTTTGTTCAGTTCTGTCTGGTTTTTTGTGTGTTTCAAGTATAAATCTTTTAACCCAGTGTTATTTTTTTTCCATGGTTTTAATTGATTTGCAGTTCTTTAGAAGAGAAGTGTCTTGGGGATTAGGGTGGCTTAGTGCAAGCTAGACATGGGTGGGCAGCATCCATTATTCTGGGACTCCTGTGATGGGAATTGCTGCTGCAAAAAAAGCACAGAGGTTGTCACCCTTTTACTGCTTCCTGTACCATTCCTTGTCTTGGCTCTGGGGCTCCTGATGGCTCTTTATTGATTATGCTCAGAAAATACCCCTTGGAAAGGCACCTCTTACTGAATGACTGCAGTTGTGGCTCCGAGGAGCAGGTAACATGTTGCCAGACAGGAATTGTCCATATGCAAAGCCCTGCTTCTGCAGCTGAGGAAAAGCAGCAAACCTTGGATGCAGGGTACCAACTCCAATAAACCCATTACAGGGAAGGGAGCTTCATGCCTTCCCTTCTCTGATCGTGTTTATCACCCAGCTGTACCATGCTGCATCTCCAAACTGATTCTGTATCCCTGGCTGGAATTTATGCCCCCAGCCTCAAAGGAGGGAGACATTCTGGAAATGCCATTGTATCTGCACACTTGGACATGAGTTTGGGGTTCACGTTCCCGTGCTGAGCATCCTCATTGCTGCCCAGCATCCTCTTGCTGGGCCCAGGTGACTTGCTGGTGGAGGGCTGGTGTTCTGGGTTTGTTTTCTTTCACTCATTTTCTAGGTCTTCTTGTCTCTTCTCTCTGGTTCTGGTGACAGGCACGATCCGTAAGGCTCAGAACCTTCTGAAACAGTACTCTCAGCATGGTCTAGATGGGAAAAAGGGGGCCTCTAACCTCATTCCTATGGAAGGTAATCACAGCTCAAGCTACTTCACCCTTGACTTTCTCTGTGTATCAGCCTTGCTTTCCCAGGTGGGGCTTCCATTAGTTCAGTGCTTGGTGGACAGCATTGGATTGGGGAACCCAGGAGATGCTGAAGGGCCAAATTATTTTTCTTCTATTTATTCAATTTATTCAGAATTTACTATCTGAATTTCAAAGTCTCCATAAGCATGAGTACTGACCCACCACAGCTACCTGGGTAATGGAAGCTCTGCTGACATCTGCTTGTGGTGTTCCTGTTCTCTTTTCTTTTTGCCTGGACTCTCAGACATCGAGTTTCCTAGTGACCTTTCCAAACCTGATGCTGCAGTGTTGGACCACGGGTAGCTCAGAGTGTTGTGCCTGTACATCTCCTCTGTGGAGACCTGCCTAAATGGTTGTTTCCTGTTTTATGACCTCCTCTGCTCCCAGAGGTTTTGCCAGATGAGGGAGAAGACGTTTCAAAGCATCTCTAAGGTATTCCTGCCTCCTGTTGTGAATCCATCCAAAGCAGGTCTCTTCAGCACCTCTGCTGTAGCCTGCTAAACCCCAGATGGTGACTGACATCACTCATGTGGGGGAAAATTCTCACACTGAGCAGGAGAGGGGCTTTGAGTTTGGATTTGTAATGGTTGTGGGTAAAAATTGGATTCTGGTGCCTGCAATCCCATTCAGAACATATGGCAGGAGGTTCAAGGGACTATTGTGGTCCAAGAAACAACTTAACTCACACTTCTCATCAGGTTTCAAAGGGTTGCTACCGCTATATATAGCCCAACAAAAGGATTTGGTCAGGAAGCATTCCTGGGACTGTAGGGAAAAAGGTGTCCACCAGATCAAATAAGCCAGGCTTGAAGCAGCTTCCAGCCAGAGTGAGCATCCTTGCTGTGACCACCCTGGATAAATTGCACCTTCTGTTTGTGCCGGCTGCCATCTCACTAGGTCATGAGCATGACTTACGCGTTAAGCACCTTTCCGATGCCCTGAGCGACAAGCACGGGCCGGCTGCGGGTAAGTACCGGGTTGGCACTGGGCACCAGCTGGTCCCCCCTGCTTCCCAGCATGTCCCACTGTCGTGGTGTAGCCAGGGCTGTTCCTCTCCGTGGGCAGTCCTGAAGCATGAGCCTCCTCTGGTTAAGAAGCTCTGGCTCTTCTCAGTAGAATTCAGTCCTACTAATCACACCCCCTGAAGGCCTCAGCCAAGGAACCCAGCTTTGTCCAACCAAAGGTCACCGTGCTGAGGGACATTTTCCTGTAGGTGGCTGGTGGCCTCTTGGGTGCTGAAGCAAAGCAAGCAGGAAAGGGATCAGTGCAGCACACACTACAGTGTGCACCACTGCACCATAAGCAGTCTGTGTGTCCTCTGCTGATCAAAACTTTGGAAATATCAACCTGAGGGACCTGTCAGCATAGGGAAGAATTGGTTCTTTCTCCATCAAAAGTTTCTGGGAGGAGAGAAGCAGCAGCCTATAGCATAGAGAAGGCCTCTCTGTGTCATCTTACTGTCTTGCAGGATGGGGTCTGTCCTGCAGACACATCCAGCAGTGGTTGGCATGAGTTGGTGCTGGTCCTTGTATCACTTCTCATGCCTACCACGTAGGATCTTTGATGGATCTTTGGCCGAGACATTCATATTCTAGGACTCAGATATTTGCATTTGTATGCAGCATTGTGGCAGATAACTCACCTAGCTGTGCTGATATTCCTGCTTCATAGGATGTAAATGTTCATCAGCCTGGTTTTTATCTTGTTTCTGCAAGTGGGAAGAAGTTGCCTTCCAGGACAGCCTTTATTTCCCAGAAATGTTCATGCCAAATGGCAGTTCTTCATCTGCATGATGGATGGAGATAAGGAATTCTAAAAATACAAGCAGAGATGTTGAATAATTCACCTCAGACCTTCCTGAGTTTAGTACTCTGTGTTCAAGCCCTTGATTAAATTTAGTCTGTATCCTAGAAGAGCTCCAAACTTCCCTTCTGTCATGAGGCTGGAAAGAGGTGGTGCCCTGATGTGCATTTCCTGAGCTGCGGGTGACTTTTCCTGCCTCCTGCAGGGTACTCAGAGATTCCCACACACAAACCCAGGGCAGGAGTGGTGAGAAGATGACTCTTGTTCTCACACATGGATGGGTGCAAATCCAGAACCAACTTTCCCAGAAGAACCTCGTGCTCCTTGTGTAAACCAAAGGCATCTTGCCCTTGCAGGGAGGGACGACGTCTTCGACATCGAGATCGACGCATACATCCACTGCGTCAGTGCCTTTGTCAAACTGGCCCAGAGTGAATACCAGCTCCTGACAGAAATTGTCCCAGAGCACCACCAGAAGAAGACCTTTGATTCTCTCATCCAGGTCAGTTGAGCCTCTGTGCTTGTAAAGGATGCTGGCTTGTCCTCCAGGACCTGCTCAGGGAACCAGGGCCTGCACAGAGCCTGGAGAATATGTGCTCAGAGTCCCTCACTGGTACCACAAATGACCCATCACCCAAATGGGCATCTGGAATGGGTGTCCTGCCTTGAGCCCTTTATGCTGCCTGAGAAAAAGTCCTGTCCTTCCTCATGAGTCTGTGGCTTTGTTGCAGGAGTCATTGGATAACTTGATCATGGAGGGCGATAACATTGTCTCAGCTGCCCGGAAAGCCATCATCCGACACGACTATTCAGCTGTGCTCACAATCTTCCCCATCCTGAAGCATCTCAAGCAGATGAAGCCAGAATTTGACCAGGTCTTGCAGGTAAATACGATGGGATTGGAGAGGGTCCTGTGGCTTGGGTTATCTGGAGAACTTCTTGAAATGGATTATCACAGTGGCTTTGAGCAAAGCCATGCTGCTTCTGTCACCCAGCATGGACTGGAAGTGACACAAATACAGCTTACTCCTTTCTGTGGAGGTGAACGAGCAACTCAACATCTCTCAGCAGCAACTCTTTTCAGTTCAAGTCCTGACCCTGATGGAGCAGCACAACATCTTCCCTTTCTGCCTGGAGAATGTGGGATTTCAAGTGTTGTTGATCGTGCCGTAAATATTCTTCTGGCACATGGGGAGCTGAGAATGAGGTGCTGGGGTGAGGGATGAGGAGGGGTAGGTGCTGGGTGGAAGTTCAGATACTATTTGCTTTCCTTTTCTGATCTATTGTGGAACTATTCCAGGGAACTGCAGCAGGCACTAAGAACAAACTGCCGGGGCTGATCACTTCCATGGAGACCACTGGTGCGAAGGCACTGGAAGAGTTTGCCGACAACATTAAGGTAGGATTCTCCTCAGTGGTCTCTGCTCAGGCTTGGAAGAGGGTTTTTTGGAGCAAAACCCCTAATTTAGCTTTCAGAGACATGAGACCATGTAGTTTGTGACTGAAGCAGGAACTTGCTGGGACAAGTCAAATACCAAATGCTTGGTGCTTGGTTCAAACATAGAAGGCCTTTGCCTAAGACCCTTAACAGGCATACTACAAGTAATTTGACATGAGCATCAAGGCCTCTGCAGATACCAAGTCTGTCTCAGAATTAATCCTATTTAAAAGGAAAGGAAAATGGCTGCCTTGAAAAGTTTTGAAGGACTCATGTTAAGCTGTCCCTGTGTAAGGTTGCCTTGGTGAATGATAGGTGAGCTGAAGGTGTGATGATCACATGCTGAGCAGACCCCTGAGGTTCTGAGCTGCTGGTGCATGGCAGCTCTGGTTCCTGATCACCAGGAGATGGCACTGCAAGAGCCGGGCCTGAGGGTGTTGGGAGTGGCAGGATAAAGAAGCCTTCAGCTCACTTGGAGCAGCAGTTGTATTGTAGGTGTCTCCCCTTACATGCTCACCTTATGTCTCTCTCTTCCCTTTTCAGAATGATCCAGACAAGGAATACAACATGCCAAAAGATGGGACAGTTCACGAACTCACCAGCAACGTACGTGATGCTGATTTGAACCATCCTTTGGGGAAAACAGCTTCTGAAGGAGTTCTAAAAAGAGCAGTAGGGAGGTTTCTCAAATTAAGGTGTCTTGGCATTAACAATTACACAATTACCTGGGTTCCATGGCAGGATGAGCTGGTGACCCTTACTCAGCCATGTGTGGGAAAACACAGCAATTCAAAGGTGTGCAGTGATTTGTTTCTTGAATGCCTTCAAGCGTGGGGAGACAAGTGGTCCTTCATGCTCCTTAATAGCAGAGCATAGGATATGTAATGTTGGTTGCTCCTAACTTCCCTCCCTTGCTTCCAGGCCATCCTTTTCCTACAGCAATTACTGGATTTCCAGGAGACAGCAGGTGCCATGCTGGCATCACAAGGTACGTACCTGCATGGGGCTTGCTTGGGCATGCAGTTCCTTCCTCCAATTCCCTGGACATCTTCCCTGAAGTGACCAATCCTCAGCAGGCACTGTGAGCTTGTTCTCATCCTGTCCTTCACCCTGTGGTTTGTCTTGTCCTCCAATCTGCCTTGACCACATAGTTGGTTATCTGGAGAACTCCAAGGGATGCAGTTTTCTGCTGGCCTCCACACTTGCTCCTGTCAGGTACCATGGGGGTGATGTTTATTGCTGATGTGCTCTGAGAGAGGATGCCTGGGTCATTTAGCTCCAAGTCTGGCCCTGGCCTGGTGCTCTGTGACTATACTGGAGTGAGGGTGGCTGTTCCAGCTGGGCTGTGTGTGGTGAACAGCACCTTCCTCTGCCACATCCTCTGCTCAGAGTACAACAGCAGCAGCAAGAAATCTCCTCAGCCTCGAGGCATGAGCAAGCTGGGACTCTGGAGCTATTTGTGTGCCCTATCAGAGAGACAAATTTTAGTTCTGCTCTCCAGGCTGCTGAAGAGTCTCACTGCAGGAATAAATGCATAGATCAGAGTCTGAGAGCTGCTTGTGTCAGCTGGAGTGGGATTCTTGGTTCTGTGTAGAGCAGCAGCTCCAGGCTCTCCAGTGAGCTCTTGGCCTTGGCAGAGCTCTTGCTTTCAAGGAGGTTGGAATAGAGCAGACTGGAGATTCAGGGGACATAGTGCTCTGAGGGGGCACAGACTGGAGAGGGTTAAAGAGCCCCTTAGAAGCAGAGGTAGGAGGAAGCTTAGAGCTGCCTCCAGACTGTTACCTGCAAAGTCCTGTTTTGAAATCTTTGCTAATTCTAAATCAACTCAAATTAGGATGTCTCTGTTTCTGCCACATCTCCTCTAGCCACTGCCTTGTGCCTTTTCCACTTGAAAGCTCACTGTGCTCAGACCCTTCTGGATCTTGACTCTCTCTCCTTGGCCAAAGAAGTGGTTTGAGCTTTTTCTTGGAACAATCTACTGTTTTCCATGTTGTCCCCTGAAAGGTGATGTCAGCACTGTTGTTTAGAAGTCTTGACATGTTGTCTTGCAGTGAGATCCGTCTTAGCTGATTGAAAAGTCAGCATAGATTTGAGGTAGCTTTGCCTTGGAAATGGATTTGGACTGATTTGGAATGAGGTGTCTTGCTAAATACAACCAATGACAATGCAAACAATGTCTCCAGCAGGGGAAGGAGGTTGGACTCTGCCTTTCCTCTGTGATCTCCACTCCATTTGTGGCCTTGGAGGGACTCCTGCCTGCTCTCCTGTGCACCTGCCTGTGGCTGCTCTGTGTTAATATCTGCTTTGTTCTCAAAGGGATGGTGGTCTCTAACCTGTCTTTTTGCACTTTTGCATTTCTTTTTCTCTCTCATCCCTCCCCTTTTCTCTCTGCTCTGCCTAATCTCTGTAGTTCTTGGGGACACATACAATATTCCTTTAGATCCCAGAGGTAAGCAAACTTACCCACACCTACCTGTTCATATTGCCTCGGACTCTGGTGATGTACAGTAATTCCTTATCCTCCAGCAGTTGTAAATAAATTAACACATAATTGAAAAGGGGAGGGTAAATATTCCTTGCCAGTGGGCTGGAGAGAATAGGGAGGGCTTGTCAGCAGCAGACAATGAGGGATGCCACAAGAGCTGAAACAGGCTCAAGACACTCTGATGGCACAGAATCTCTTTGGCACAGGTAGCAGATTGGCCCAGCTGGTGTCGTGCTTTATCCCATGTGCACTCAGCTCCTTATTGTCCAGCTCCCAGCAACAGGAGCCTCGAGGCCTTTCCCATGTGAAAGTGCTGGTGAACTCGGACCACCCGAGCTAGGTCTGGCTGCCAAACTCTCTGGAGGGGGCAGGAGGAGGTGGCCACCCCACGTGTCCTGTGGGCCCCATGCCCACATGCCCTCGAGGGCAGAAAGCCATCTCCAGACAGAGGAGCATGTGCCAGCCTGGAGTCACTGTCGCTGTAGGGGCAGCCTCCTGTGCTGGCACAGTCCCTCCTAGAGCCAGGCAGGCCCTGTCAGCAACCATGGGGATGGCTGAAGCTTTCCAGAGCCCTTCTGCTTGTTTCAGTTACTGTTGTGTGCTTGCTGTTAACAGCTCCAGCTCATTGTTCTCTGATTGCCAGTTTCTAGTGCTTACCAACCCTTTTCAGCTGGTGGGGGAAGGATGGGGAGGAGGAGTTTAATGACTCTCTTTCTGGTCAAGAGGATGTTCCCTGAGCATCTGGAAGGAAAGGAGAGATTTCTGCCAGGGTGCTGTGCCCTTGCTGCAGACACAAGGACTGAGGGTGCAGGACTCTTGCCCCCTCACCCTGGATGAGCTGCTGACAGTGGGCTCTGAAGCAGGAGCTCATTTCACTGTCCATGGGAGCTAATTCCATAGCAACAGGGATGAGGCTTGTTGGAATAGAGGCAGGCTGACCACACACCCCCTTCCCAGGGCATGTTAATTGGCCTAAGACTTTCCTTTTCAGAGACCAGCTCATCAGCCAGTAGCTACAGCTCAGAGTTCAGCAGGCGGCTGCTGAGCACCTACATCTGTGAGTACCCTGCACATCTTCCTACTTCTGCCCCGTGGACACACCTTCACTGGGCTCACTCCTGGCTGAAGAGCACAGGCTGTGTTTCTTCTCCATGGGATCTTTCCACATTTGAGCTGGAGTCTGATGGGAGAGATGAAAAAAGGGTCAGACTGGGAGTTTCAGACTGTTAGAGTAGGACAGGGCAAAGCACAGTGCAGCAGCTCGCTGTGCTGCAGAGCTGCTGCCTTAAGCCACTGTCACCTTCAACCCCATGAAGGCTCCCAGCTGCCAAAGGGGAAGTTAAGAAAGTGAGATCAGTGGTTTCTATCTCTGTTACAATGGAGATCAGCTCCTTCAGCTTCTGTGAGCCTGCGTTGTGGCAGGTCCTGGGACTTCCTCTGAACCCAAAATGCACCTGTAGTGCCAAGGCATGGAAGGTAGTAGTTTGCAGAGAGGTTTTGGTGACTTGCTGAAGAAAAATCTGTGTAAGGACTGTTAAGTACATGTGATTGTAGCCTTTGTACAGGCAGCCAGGCCTGAGCTGTTCACTTTGCTGTGGGCCCACAGCTTGATTTGCTTTGTCAATAAGAAGTTTCAGTGCAAAACTTTCTGTTCTGTGTTTTTCCCTCTTAAGGCAAAGTGCTGGGCAACTTGCAGCTTAACCTTCTTAGCAAATCCAAGGTTTATGAAGACCCAGCTTTGAGTGCCATTTTTCTGCATAACAACTACAACTACATTCTGAAATCTCTGGAGAAGTAAGTGTGTGTCTGAGTGAATCTCCCTCAAGTCCAGGGCTGATTGGATGGTTTTGGAGCAGAGCTCTGCCTTGAGAGCATTTACTTTCCAGCCTGTCTCAAATCTGCTTTTTCTTCCATTCTTGAAACTGCTTCTTTGAAGGTTTTGCAGTATTATAAACATCACATTACCTGAGAGTGGAAGATAAAAGCATTAGGAAATGCCTTAGGTTTTAGAGAATCCTTTGATCTTGGGAGGATTGAGGATGTGACTTTGGAAAATAACTCGGAGTTGCTTCTGTCTCTCAGTTTGCACATTTCAAGGAACATTTTACTATGAAGGGCTGAAAGGAACTTGTTGATGAGGGGGTTGAAATGCTGCCATCCTGAGAGCAGCCCAGAGAGCAGCTGGCTCAGGTGCTTCCTCAGGTTTCCTGCTCTTCCAGGTCTGAGCTGATCCAGCTGGTGGCTGTGACACAGAAAACAGCTGAGAGGTCCTACCGGGAGCTCATTGAGCAGCAGATCCAGACCTACCAGCGCAGGTCAGTGACATCCTCTGCCTTTCCCTTGCTTTTGTCACTTTGGGAGCTCCTTGGGAGCCAGCACTGCTGGAGCAGCAGGAGAGATTCACCTAAACCAGAAACTTGTCTGAAACCAAAGCAGAGTATTTTTGGTTTCTAAGTGATTAATCCAACTTGGGAAGGGGTCACTGTGGGAAGTTTTGGGGTGTGTATTGTCTGAGTTGGCCTTTGGGTCACAGGTGAAGACAGAGATGCTCTGGTAGAGGTGTGAGTAACTTTGCTTCTCTCCCATCTCACTGCATGTGCAGCTGGTTGAAGGTGACAGATTACATCTTGGAGAAGAACCTGCCTGTCTTTCAGCCAGGAGTGAAGGTGAGAGGATGGGCTTGACATGACAGAAGTTGCCAGAAACATCATCTCCTTTGTCATATTAAAAAGTTCTCAGAAACCTTCTTTATATCTCATGCCAGTAGCACTCTGCAGAGTGAGCACTGTGGCTGGCACAAGTGGAGAGCAGCAGTGCCTTCTGCTCTCCCCTGCCCCAGATTCAGCCAAGTCTTTTAATCTCTGCCTCCACTCTTCTATCTTCACCTGAGCAGATGCCTCTATTTTGGATTTTCAAAACCCTGAGATCTTCCCTTGGAAAGGGCTGGAAGCATGAAGAAGTCTGGTTTTGTGTCTGTTCTGGCTGAAAATTATCCTTGTTAGGCCTACTTCAGCTGAGTGTAGGATGTGCTGGTCTCTGCATCTCTCTCCTCACTGCTGTAGGAGAGGGAATCCAGACCAAGTACTGGATATTGCTTAGGTTGGATGGGGAGTTGTGGGCAAACATTGGTGTTGGATATTTATTTCTGGAGATGAAATAAGATCCTTTCCCTCCTTTTTGCAGCTCAAGGACAAGGAGAGGCAGATGATAAAGGAGCGCTTTAAGGTAAGGAGGTGTTGGATGGTGTCAGAACATCCCCTGGTTGATAGGGACACACAGATCTGCCTGAGGAAGAGACCTCTTGGTGATCAGCAGGGGAGGGAAGGACCACAGACTGTGTGGAGATGTGATTGCAGATGGGCTGCTCACTGAGTTGCACTTTGGACAGGGTTTCAATGACGGGCTGGAGGAGCTGTGTAAGATCCAGAAGGCCTGGGCAATCCCAGACATGGAGCAACGGGACAAAATCCGCCGGGCACAGAAAACTATTGTGAAAGAGACCTATGGTGCCTTCTTGAATAGGTGAGACCTCCTGCAGCACTGTCCTCTCTTCTTTGGGTTTACTGAGGTCTTTGGGGCCTTGCATAGCCTGAGCTAAGCTACTTCTCTATTGTCGTGTCCTAGCTTCTCTGCTTTGCACACTCAGACATCCCCAAGCTGATCTTGAGTATTTGCAAACATCTGCTGTCACCCTGATTCCTTGGTCAGTGAGCACAAAGCCCTGAGCCACCCTGGGCTATTCATGTAAAATTTGTGAGGCCAGTTGTAAGCAAGTCACTTGCTCTTACCCTGTCACATTTGAGTGGGATGTGCTGGAGTGGAGCTGATTTGTGACAGAAGAGGGGCCAGTGGATATCTTTGCTGGGTTCCAGTTGTTTTGTCACCTGTTTTCTTTTGCAGATATGGCAACGTGCCCTTCACCAAGAACCCTGAGAAGTACATCAAATACCAGGTCGACCAGGTGGGGGAGATGATTGAGAAGCTGTTCGACACATCAGCATAAATTTCCAGCTGTTGTGAACTCTCCAGCTGCCAAGTACAAGCCAGTGCTCTCTCAGCAACCTTTGGGACTCCCTTCCCTTCTCCCCTGCCCCATTGTGGTGGGCAGGGTGTTATACTTGTATTTATCAGATTTATAAACCTGTGGAAACACTAACTCCTGGCTGTCTGTGCTCCAGATCCATGGGATAAGGCAAAGTCTGCCCTGTGGGCTCCTGTGTTTGCCCATCTACCTCAGCTGGGTTTGTGTTAATGCCTTGATGTGCAGCAGACATGGGGAGTGTGTTTTAAAAAAGGGAAAGAAAAGCACACAAAATACACCACAAAAAAAAAACCAAACCCTTATGGGTACAGCCCTTCTGTTAAGGGCAGGAGGCTGTGAGCTCCAAATGGTGCCACCTGCTTCCCTGGTGGATTTTGGGAATCTCAGTTCTGTAGGATCACAAGTTATTTTCACATGGTTAATCTCCACTGTTACTTAGTTCAGTGATGAAGCTTGATGCTGATTCTGGGGTTTGGGGATGCCTGGCAGGGCTGCAGTCCAGTCATGTACAGGGATATTTTACCCCAAAACCAGACCTGTATCAGTGCTCTGTTCCACGTGAGGCAGTGGGGTGATGGCAGGGTCTGGAGCTGTGACAGAGCAGTGGGAAGCAGAGGGAGCTCCATGGTGGCCTGGCTGGGTGCTGCTCCTCATTGACCTGAGGCAGAGCAAGTGTTCCCATAGTGATTTCCACTCAGCACCTTCCTCCCATACCTGTTTTTCTTTGTCTCCTGTCTTCCTAAACCTCATGCACCTCTTCCCTGCAAGCAGCCAAGCCCATTCCCTTCATTTAACCTATGGACATCACGTGAGGAGCAAGTGCTGCTCTCCCATGTGCCTTGGAGCAATCCTGGCAGACTTTGAGATGGGAGCTGGACTCTGACACTTTGCACTGAGGCCTTTCAGAGCGTAGGAGCACCTGTGTTGTATCTGTGGTCTCTGGCCAGGCACTTCCTGCTCCCCCCTCCCTCTCTCCTGCTGTCTGCTCCCTTGTTTGCCTTTAACAATTGAAATACAGGGTTTCCATAGAGCGAGGAGCACTCACAGTAGCTGCTGCTTTGCAATTTGAGGCAAATCCATTATTCACCTGAGCAGTGTTTACAGCAGTGTTTGCTGGTGTCCGATTAGCCCAGCTCCATGGAGGAGCTGTTGGGTGTTAGAGCCTGGATGAGAGCACAGTGGCAGACCCAGCTGCCTGCCTGGGCTGTGCCTCCTCAGACAGATGTTATTCAGGTAGCTCCTGCCCTTTCTGAGCCCCTGACCTCCTCTTCCTCAGCCTGGTGTAGCAAATGCCTGAAAAACAGCAGATGTGACAGGCTTGTCCAGCCCAGAGCTGGATGATGGTGTGAGTCCAAGTCTTGACCACTGCACCTGACTGTTTTTATGTGTCTGACCGTGCAGGCTCACAGTGCCAGCACGAGAGCCCTGCCTGCAGGGACCTTCCTCCTGCTGTCAAATCTCAAATATCTGTGGAAATCTGAGATCTTGTACTTGCTGTTTGTAACCTCTGCCAGCTCCAAGAGCCTCCGGAGGCCAGCAGGCGCCGGACAGTGTTTTTATACATAAGCAAAGCTCTGCTGACTTGAGTTACGTGCAGTGTTGAGTCTGCTGGATACACTCTGACACTCGCCAGAAGGAGCTGGATTCCATCTTTCTGCATCTGTTTCTGCCACTGCAGAAACAGATGAATATGAATTTCTTTCTTGAGGAGAGTGCGTGGAATTCACACTGAGCTGTAAAACATGTTTTATTGCAGCTGATCCCAGGGCAAGGCAGTGCACCCAGAACGGTCGCAGGCAGAGCCAGGAGAGGGGAGGGGGAGCTTTGCCTGCAGCATTTCTGGAGCACCTGAGCTTTAGTGTTTCACCTCCCTGAGCTGATGCTTTTGTGCCAACCAGAGCCCAAAGAAAATGCATGATTGTCTGGGATGGGGCCACATCCTGTTCTCCAGCAGCTCTGGGAACGCCTCTGCATGGCTGGCCCCCACCAAAAGAGGCCTTTCTGGGCTTTGCTGTCAGCCTGTTGCCCCAGGAAAGCTGTAGCAGACCAGGGCTGGGGGGGAAATGCAGCCAGAGATGGGATGCAAAATGTCCTGCTCCCTCCTGGTCACTCCATTACCAGCACCAGCTGACTGGGTTGTTTCTACACCAAGGGATGTTTCTACCCCAGGGATGCCTTGGCTGCATCTGGAGGAAGGAATGGGGGTAAGAGGCTGCTGGGAGCTGAGAGCTGAGCTTGGTGATGTCTGTGAGGCAGTGAGGAGGAGCTGGAGGTGGCGATTCCCTGGTGGGAATCAAGACCCTCATTTCCCTGAGTTAAATGGAAAGCTGAGCCACCTGGTCCCTGTTTCCTAAATCCAGCCTCCCACCCAGCATTCCCTCACTGTCTGCCTTTCCCCTGCACAGGGAATGAATGTGGGGAGCCAGACCTGCTTTGGGAGCAGCAGCACATTTTTTCCTGAGCCACCCCTTCCTCAGGGTGGGAGCAGGGGAGCCTCCAGGCTGAGCTCGTGTCCAACACTGCAGCGCCAGGGGAGGGCTCCGTGTGCTCCTTGGCTTTTTATGGTAAGGAATGTGTTTGCAACACGTTAATTAAGAGCGACCGTGGCAGCCAGCACAGTCTGACCCTCTCACAGCTGAGCCCTTCACGCCCCTCTAAGAGCTGAGAATGGAGCCTGGAGTGGTGCTGACACCGTGGTGAGGGGCCATGGATGGGGCTGAACCCCCTCTGCCTTCCCCGCTGCTTCCCCCAAGGCTCCTGTGGGGTTTTACCTCCTTCTCTCACCTCCTGTTCTGCCCTGACCCAGGGAACACTGATTTCCAAGGTTTTTGGGCCAGAGCCCCATTTCTTCGTTGTTTATTTTTTAGTGGCCCATGCTGGGGGCTGTGCCAAGGTCTGGGGGTGCTACCTGCTGCCTCATACTGGGGAGCAGATTTGGCAGAGGAAGTGTTTGACAACAAACCCACAAACCAAAATAACTTCTCTAAGTTATAAATCTGTGTATAAATCTTCCCTAGTGATAAATCTGTGTGGAAAGCTCACTGGAAAACTTGTACTAACTGAGCTTTCAGCCAAGTGTCCCTTATCTTCCTGCTCACTCTTGGGCTTGATGGGAGCTGAGTTTAGCCTATTCATTTTTCACTTCCAGTTAAATATGCTTTTCTTAAATTTTAACTGGAACATGGGGACTTGTAGTGCTCTTAATTTAAGATAAAACCTCCCAAGGGAATTGACTAGGAGCCCATTTATCTCAGCTGGGAGTGTCTTGAGTGTCAGCAGGTCCTGATGCTCTTGTCTTTTCCATCTGGGCCTGATACGCCCTGTTACTTGAGGGGGAAAGTAGCTTCCCCATATGGTTTTGTGTTGACAGCAAAACCTTGTGTTTGCCCTTGGAAGGCTCATCAAGGCATGGGCTGGGTGTGAGGGCGATGGTTTCCTCCTCAGATGAGCAAGGACAGCGTCAGATAAGCTGGAGGGGGCTTTTTTCTCTAATTATATGCTGTAAACGGTGCAGTGATCCAGCAGCTGGCCCAGGCTTCACTCTTACAGCCTGCAGACAAGTGAGAGCCAGCAGATGGGTGAGGATCCATAAAATGAGGAGAGGGCTTGGATGTGTCACAACACAGAGGCCTGACCTTATGAAAGCCCTGACCATGCTGTCTGACCATCACCAAGCCCCTTTCTGCTCCTGGAGAGGGTGAGAGCAGCCATGTGAGCCTTGGTGCACGTCAGAGGGGATTTGGGGGTGCTGGAGGCAGCAGTGAGGTGCAGCCCCCCAGGCTGGGAGCTGTGCAGAGCCTGCCCCCAGCCCACTGTCACCCTTTGGCACCTCATTGCTGAACAGTGACCAGAAACAAGCAGGTGCCAGTGGTGCCCATGGCCTGGGAGAGGGGCCACGGTGATGCTTTGGGCTGGGAGTTGAGTTAGGGTAGGGCAGGGTAGGGCAGGGTCAGCTGTGGGCCTGGGAGGCTGTTGGAAGGGCTGGGGTGGGATGGATGGGGGAGCAGAGTCAGTGTCTCCTCTGATGCCATGAAGGGATGGGGGACACTGCCAGCACAGGGACCTGTGCCCTTGGGCAGTGCAGAGGCAGTGGGACAACATCTCCATCCCCAAGGTGAGCTGATAACCATCCAGGAGAGTGGATTGAACCCCTCGGTGTGTGTGGGATCCATTGGAGACAGATCCTGCAGCTCTCCAGGCAGAGGTAGATGAGGGCAGGAGGAAGATAAGGCTTTTAGCTGTGTTTGTGCAGCTGAGTCAATGTTTTCCCTGGCTGTGAAGGGTTGAGGGGGGAGATAAATGCAGATGTAATTAATGGAGCTGTTTATATGCTGCTCTCTGTGACTTATGCTGGGAACAGGACTAGACTAAATATCACTGTTACTGATAGGAGGAGGTGGCCGATTTATGGCCCTCTCCCCACGGAGAGGAAGATCTGGTTATAATAACACTCAGCAGGGGAAAAGAAATGTTTCACAGGCAAAAGCTTCTTAAGAAAAAAGGCCAAACACGGGGGCTGGGTGGAGGAGGGCTGTGTCAGGACCAGAACCCCAAAGAGAGCCAGGGTCCTGGACGGAAATATCCATCCCAATCCTGGGGAGCTCTGCCCTGGGGATTCACAACAGTGAAATCTGTGCAGGCAGACTTAGAGCCTCTGGAAGTTTATAGAGACCTGACCTTCATGGGGGCTGTTGGGGTACACACCTGGGAATTGCAGGGATGCACAGCACAGCTCATCCCAGCTCCCCGGCGCTTTTAACACCACCTCTGGCTGTGCTCTTGCCACAGGGTTTTCAAAAGGTGAATTGATCCTAGTCCAGTGATGCTCTTCTGGTAAAGAAAAGAAAGATCTTCACTTAAAGCCCTTGGCTGGTGGCAGTCACAGGGCTCAGGCACCTGTTGGAGCCTTTGCAGGGTTAGGAAGTGAGGGTGTGAATCACAGCAGCCTCTTGTGGGCAGGCACAGCTGCACTCAGCGGCTGCAGTGACATTCCTGTGCTGCAGTGCCCCCCCTCCAGGGATGTGCTCGGACATCACCCACATCCTCCATCCCCCCTCAGCTTCCCTGCACCCAGCAGGTCCCACCACCCCCAGCACCTGCCTCTCCTCTGCTGCAGCTGTGGGGCTTCTCAAGGGAGCTGGACATGGCAGGTGGGATGGAGGGCCTTTATTGAGGCTTGCCCGGCTTGCTGGGCACTGCCAGCTCACACAGCCCTGGCTGTGCCACCCAGGGGAGCAGTGTCAGTGCCCTGCTCAGTCTCCAGGAGCACCTCGCCTGGTTGAGATGCTGAGCTGTCCCCAAGCTGTCCAAAGGCATTAAAATCCTTCCCCTACCATGGGGCTGTGGTCCATGGCTGTGCTTCCCTGGCAAACAACCTCCCTCCTTGCTGGTCCTTGGTGACCTTCTGTGCTTTGCTCCTGAATTCTCCTGCCCGAGCTGGGTTTGTGTCCAGCGCTGCCCTGGGACAGTGTAGCTCCTGAACCAGGACACAAACAAACCAAAACTTTCCAAATGTCCCTAGAAGTGCACCCACTAACTCCAGATGCTGTGCTGGCTGGAGGGACCAGAGTTTTCCACAGGCTCCGAGTGTAGATGCAACAGGGAGTAAGTCCATCCATGACAGGGGAACGGGTGTTTATACATGGCAGTGGATTTTTGGGTTTGATCTCTCTGTTCTCAGCAAGTGCTTGGTGGAAGCAAATTCTGTCCTTGGTTGGTTCTTAGCTGAGTCTGTATCAGCAGCATCACTGTTATGATATCTGGATGCATTTGAACGAAAAGGGTTCGACTGGACCCATTTCAACCCAAAATGTAGCCTGGTCCCAGGGCTGTGATGCTGCAGGATACTGCAAAGCCGCGGGGTGGGAGGAAGCTGTGCTAGCTGATGTTGAAGGTGACAGAGGAGCCATCTGCTCTCTGCTGCTGTCCCACCAGCTCTACCTCCTCCCAGGGCTGTGCGGGAGCCCTGCAGCGCACGGCGGAGTGGCTGGGCAGGGCTTCGCTCAGCTGGCTCACCTCGCTGAGCTCTGCCTCCAGCGTGCTGACTGTGTTGGCAGCCTGGGCCATGTGCACCTTGTGCGCTGCCTTCTTGTGCAGGAGGCAGCTGAAGATCTTCTTGAAGCCCTTGCGGAAGCGTTTGGAGACCAGGGCGTAGACGATGGGGTTCACGCAGGAGTTGGCGTAGGAGATGACGTGCGAGAGGATGCGGAGCACGTACGTGGAGTGGTTGAGGGGGAAGTACCCGAACCACACGCAGAGGATGACCAGGTGATGGGGCAGCCAGCAGAGGCAGAACAGGACAGCAACAATGATGATCATCCTTGTGACCTTCCTCTTGGCCTTCTTGGACTCTGACATGTCTTGGAGAGGGTCCACAGACCGCCACAGGTAGCGAATAGTCCGCATGTAAGTGAGGCTCAGGATGAGCACGGGGATGATGTAGCTGAAGATGAAGGTGCAGATGTCCATGACCTTGCGCTGGGAGATCTCCCAGATGGGATGGCAGACAGTCAGGTTGGCCAGCTGGAACTCCTGGTAGTAGCTGAGGTAAGGGCCCGAGAAGATGAAGGAGAGCCCCCAGATGAGGCAGATGGCCAGCAGGGCGTTCCTGGGCGTCCTCAGCTCCCTGGAGTGCAGGGGGTATCGTATGGCCAAATACCTGCACGGGAAAGGGAGGGGGACACGGCTGCAGTCCTGGGGAGGGCACAGAGAGAGCACCTCCAGGAGCAGATTGGAGAGAGGGCAGAAATGATGGATTTGAGCTTTCCAGGGCAGTTAGTCACACAACTGATTCCCTGGTGCTTCTTAGGGACCCTGTGCAGCACAAAGGATTGAGGAAGATTCTGACCCCATCCCATCACCCTCTGCTCCTAGCAGTGGTTGTGGGGACAATGGGGATGGTCTCATTCTGTCCCTCCCCTAATCCAGCAGACCCTCACTTGATCATCACTGTCTGGCACAAGTGATTGGAGCAGTGAGGATACAAAGGCAGGAGCAAGTCCCCAGGACCCCCAGACACAGCGTTCCTCATACTGGCACATGTGAGAGAGCACATCTCCCTTTTTCAGTTCTGTAATTAGCTGGTCCCTTAATTAATCTGAGGCTTGTGCAATCCCTCCCTTGCTCAACATGTCTGTTCCCTCCTGCTCCATGGGGTGCAGGGGGAGAGGCAGTCCGTGGATGTGTTTTAGCTCCTGGGGGTGCTGTCAGCAGCCAGTGCAGTGCCATGCTGGGATGGCAGGACACATCCAGCCTGGCTCCAGGGCCCCCCAGGGGACTGGCATATGGACTTTCCACATCCCTTCTCGCAGGTTTTGGGCACTGAGCAGAGCAGCACCAGGAGCTCCCAGCCTCCCGTTTGCTGCAGGGTCATAACTCAACGGCTTTGCAGAGGCAGGGACTGAGGTAAAGCAGGGGCAACAGGCTTCCCAGCAAAACCCACCCTGGAACAGGCTGGGATAATCACTGGGACAAGGGACAGCACTGGGACAGAAAGGGGCTGCTTGCTAATAGAAGGGGAGGGTGAGAAAATCAGTGTCTCAGCTCAAACATGGCAGTGTTTTTCCTCCTCAAAGTCGCCTGCTTTGCTGGGGGCTGTTGGGAGGGTAGGAGCTCTCTCCATGCATCCCAGGAAGAGCCAGAGCTGCACAGGGACTGAGCTTTGCTTGGCTCTTATTTTTCATTCCCATTTCACTGCCAGAGCCTGTGGATAAATCCCAGTCCTACAGCTTCTGGGTCTGAAAGCTTCCTCCAGCTGGGCACTGGGGCCAGGGCTCCCCATCCAGCCCTCTGCAGGACCTCATACTGGGTGGTTGCACTTCCTTGCACGCATCAACTGGGAAATGCTCCTTGATTCCCCCAGGAGTCCCGGGAGACCGCAGGAATCAGGATTTAGCTCCAGGGGATTTTGTCCCCTCTCTGCCCACGTGGGATCCAGAGGAAGGGGAGCCTCAGGGTGCAGGGACCCCCCCCCCCCCCCCCCGTTCCCTTTCCTACCTGTCGAGGGAGACGGTGGCCAGGGTGAAGCTGCTGGCGTACATGGTGAGGTAGATGAAGAAATGGACAGCCTTGCACATGAAGGGCCCGAACACCCATCCCTCCAGAGTGTAGATGGTGGCTTGGAAGGGGACGCAGAAGAGGATGAAGCAGAGGTCGGCCACTCCCAGGTTGAGGATGAAGAGGTTGGTTGTGTTCTTCACCTGCCCATTGCGCAGCAGCACGGCCAGGACCAGGCTGTTGCCCACTGTGCCAACGAGGAAGATGACGAGGTACACGAGTGGGATGATCACGGACTCGGGCTGCCAGCCCCCCTCGGAGCCCGCCAGCGAGCCGTTCATGGCCGGGAGTGCACGGACAGGGGCTGGGTGGGGGAGCGTGCGTGGAGAAGGCACCGAGGGGGGCACACAGGGTGAGGGGGTGCACAGAGTGATCAGTGAGGAGCGCACCAGGGATTGCACGGGAAAGGGGGTGCAGGGAGAGCACGCTGGGGAGCACAGAAGGAAGGAAAAGGGGGTGCAGGGAAAGGTCGGTGACGAGCGCACCAGGGATGCACAGGAAAGGGGTGGACAGGAAAAGAGGTGCAGTGGGGGGTGCAGCAGGGATGCAAAGGAAAAGGGGGTGCAGGGAGAGCACGCTGGGGAGCACAGAAGGGATGCACGGGAAAAGGGGGTGCAAGGAGAGACTACAGCGGGGAGCGCACCCGGGACGCGCGGAAAGGGGGAGAAGGGGAAAAGGGGCGCACGGGAGATGCACGGGAAAGGGGGTGCACGGGGAGCCGGCGGGGGTGCGGGGGAGCCGCAGGGGGAGCCGGGCGCCCTTCACCTCCTCCGGGTCTGCGGGAGCCCGCGGGCGCTCGGGGCGGCTCCGGCGCTCTCCGTGCGCCGGCGGAGCGGGGGGGGCCGGGGGGCTCCGGGGCGCGGCTCCCGCCCGGCCCCGCGCATCCCGCCCCGGGGAGGGGATCCCGACCCCGCTTTGCCCTGGGATGGAGTAAAAGGTCAGTCAGTGCTGTTATCCCCCGCGAGGGGCTGGGGCACCCCAAAAGGGAGCTGGACACCCAAAGTGAGGCGTCTGCGGAGCCTCACTTGCGGGGGTTTTCTTATCGCCTCCCCCTTCAGTAGTCACTGGAAGAGGGTTTGTTCAGCCCCAGGGGTTGCAGGGCTGGTTTTTAGGAATGGGGGGTCCTCGTACTGCGAATGTGTCCTCATTGTCCAGCGGGCAGCTAAATCCGTGCACCAAAACACCCGAGGTGAGCCCCAGTTTTCAGGAGAAACGGTGTTTCTCCCCACGGTTGGAGGAGCAGCTGATTCACTGCAGCGAGAACAAATATTTTTCACGCCGTGTCTTCTTTTCCTGCAAAACTGCCTTTTTGCTCCTACACAGATGGAAGTCTTGGGACCGTCCGGTGCATTCAGCTCTTCGAGGACTCTTCGTCTGCCCCCACCCCAGGCTGCCTTGCTTTGCTCCCGAGGAGAGAGAAGTATCTAATGCATCAATTACTCCCATAACTAACTCGCTCCACGGCGTCTCAGATCTCCTAATGGGCGTTCAGAGCTGAGCCTGCCGTGCTGGGAGCTCTGGGGACACTCACAGCCCTGCGACATTGCCTCCACAGGACACGGAGCCCTTTTCACCCTCGGCCGCCCACGAGGAGCCCCACAAAACCAGCTCCCGTTTGGACGAGGTACGTGGGGAAGTGAACAGACCACTTCGGTGTGAGGATGCTCCGTGTTCCCGATGACATCCCACAGGGAAAAGCGGGCAGTTAGGAGCAGCACAGAGGAAAACCGGCCGCCCCGCAGGGCTCAAGGAGTGCTGAGGCACAGAGCACAGCTCTGCCTGCCTCTGCTGATCCCAGGCTGGCCACCTGCCCTCAGGTGATGTGCCACATCCCCAGCCACGACCACGGAGGTTGCTGGGACAACTCGTGGGGAAAGCCTGGCCGCAGGGAGGTTTTACCCTGTGGGAATTGCCCCAGTTCCAGGGAGGATTCACCCAGTGGGACCTGCCCTGTGTCCTCAGACACTGCAGGCCACTGGCATTTGGAGGGTGGCACCGGTGGAGCTTTGGTCAACCTGCAGAGAGGCCGGGTCCACCCTTACGCTATAGAGTGAGATTAAAGGGGAAAAAAGCGAGGGAAAACACTCAGTTTCTTCCCAAATATCAGTGAAACTCGTAAGTAGCAGGATAAAAATAAATAGCAGCAAAATCAATTCTTGTCCTGAGACGCAGATGGATTATTCGGGCAGGGGTGCAGGAGAACGGTCCAGATCCCCCAAAGCAAGATCCTCTGGCCAAAATCCATAGGAAAAGGCACGCTGTGGAGCTCCCAGCCCTCACAGGCTGCAGGGCTGGCTGGCAGAGGGATGTGAGTGCCTGCAGGCCGTGACTCTGTGGATTTCTTCTCCGCAGCAATCCCTGTGACACCAAAGGCAGCTCAGCCCCGCAGCAGGGCTCCCCTCCAGGCTCTGCTCCGTGTGGAGCTGCAGGTTTGTGTGGTCCTCCTGTCCCTCTGCCCTGGGGGAGAGCAGAGCCAGCCCTGCGGGAGGAATCCACGCACCCAGCCGGCGGCTGATGGTTTTATCTTCCTGTTTCCAGATTCCACAGGAATCCAGAGGAGCAGCAAAGCTTTGTGCCGGTGTACAAGAAAGGTGGTGCGGCAGAAATGTGCCTGTGCCACATCTGGTGGCCGTCCTGACACAGGAATAGGTCCTTTGGGGTGGTTTTTTGGGCACCTGAGGGTGGGTGCTGCCGTGCCAGCCTAACCCGAGTCTGTCTGAATCACCAGAACGTGAGAAAGGAGCTGTTGTTTGTAAAGTAGGCTTTAATTGCTGTGCCTGCTTAGCTCAGCATCATCCTGGAGCACAGTTTGGTTCAGATGGGGAATGAATCCTTGGGAGATGCATTTGGAGCCCGGAGCAGACAGGAGCAGTTTAAAAAAGAGTTGCCACAGCAAGCTGCAACTTGAGGACATGGTTGATTTTTATCTCCTTTTTTTTTTTTTTTTTTTTTTTTTTTTTTTTTTTTTTTTTTTTTTTTTACCCTTTGAGCTTTCCTGTCTGTGAGAAGAAAGGAGAACTTTGAAATCAGGAATAACAGATCACAGCTGAGCATTTGGAAGGGGAGAGGAGCCAAATCGCTTCTTGCAGTGTGACAGCAAAGTGCAGCCAGGCAGGCAGAGCCCAGGGCTGGCAAAGATGGGTCTGGGGGCTCCAGCAGTTCCTGGAGCAGTTTGTACTTATATGTTTATGTATGTTTATGTAAATATTACTATTAGGTGCTCAAACAAGTTTGGTGTTTGTCCCGAATGAGGTATTAAACCCCATGTGCAAAAGGACCTGGTCTGAAGTGCTTAGACCATGAAATCGCTCCAGGATTAGGTGAGATGACAGCAGAGTCTGTTCTTTTATCAGGTTTATCAGAGTATCTTCTTTTATCCACCCCGGCTGGAGGTGGGAGGTTTTTAGGGCTTGGCCTGGGGGAATTTAAAGCCCCTCTCTCCCGAAGGCTCACAGGTATCCCGGGAAGGTGCAAAGGGATGGATGGAGAGGCTCCCCAGGGACTGCCACAGCAGGAACAGCATCGCCAGGTGTGGGGTCACCCTGGGGCTGGGCTGGGGAGGCCGGGCTGGGGGGGATGGCCCTGGGAGCTGATTTGGGGGGTGGGGGGGTCGGTTCTGGGGTGGGTGAGCAGGGCAGGGTTTGGGGTGGTGACTCTTGGGGCTGATTTGGAGGTCAGTTCTGGGGTGGGTGGGTGGGTGGGTGAGCGGGGCCGGGTTGGGTGGGTGACCCTGGGGGCTGATTTTGGGGTCAGCACTGGGGGGTGGCGCTGGGGCAGAGCACTGTGACGGAGCTGGGGGGCTCCGTCCGGGATGGATGAGCGGGACAAGGGCGCGCGTATCCAAACCTGGGGTGACGCCCAGCCCCGGGAGGCGGCCGGGATCCCCCCCCGTCCCCCATCCCCCTTCCCGAATCCCCCCGATCCCGATCCCGATCCCTCTCTCGGCCTCCTCCCCCCCGGGTCCTCCCCGTTCCCGGCGGCCCCCGCGCGCCCCTCGCGCCGCTCCCCGGCCCGTGATGCCCCGCGGCCCCGGCGCAAGATGGCGGCGGAGCGGCAGGCGGGTGGCGGCGGCCGCGGGGCCGGGGCGGAGGAGAACAAGGAGCACAAGGACAGCAAGGACAACAAGGAGAACGAGCGGCCGGCGGGGCCGCATCCCGGCGGCCTCGGCGACAGTCTGGGCCTGGAGAGCATCCTGCGCAGCGGCGGCGGGGGGACGTGGCAGGCCCGGCCCCGTGGGCGGCGGGGGGACGTGGCGGCAGCGCGGGGCCCGGGCGGGCAGGGACGGCGGGGACTCCCCTTGGTCCGGCCTCGGGCCCCGTGCAGGGCCACCCCGGAGATGCGGGCGGTGTTGACCTGGGCCTGCGTGAGGGTTTGGATAAAACGCGTCAGCCTGGCTTTTCCGAGTTATGGAATTACCTGTGCTGCTTCTCCTTCTGAACCGCTGGCGTCAGTCTCCACAGCGGAGTTGTGTGCTGGGCTCTGTGCTTTAGAATAAGAGCAGTATCGTGAGCTACTCGTGGTGATACTGCAGCTTGAAGTGAGCAGTAATAGGTAAAAAAAATCTTTAACAGGCGCGCTGAGGTGGCAGACTGGCTCCTGCAGATTTAGCGCTTCTAAAATCTCGGCGTGTAAAGCTCGTGGGGTTTTTGTAGGTGAAACTTCGCTGTGAAACCAGTCCAGCTGCACAGCTGTGATGGGGCTGAGTTTTATCTTCTAGGTCAGAGGAAAACCCGAGGGAAATCAGGTTGCAGTTTTCCACGTGGCATATAGCAGGTGTTGTGCAGTCAGTAACTGTTGAATAAGATGCAGGTATGGCAATTGCCCTGGTAATGTTGGGAATGTTTAAGTCAGTGAAAAAAAATTTAAAAATTCATGGGCTATGAATTCAGCAAGTAACTGTGCAGGATAAAAGAGAGTCCTAAAAAAATCTTGGGTAGACAACAGGGATGAGGAGGGCTGTGTTGAGACATTGCATTTCGACTTGGTTGTTCTGCAAATACAGAATAATTCAGTGTAATAACTATTGGTGCAGGTTTTTAGTACTTCAGAGACTTTCTTTTAGGTGTAGTCCCAAGAAAACACCTTGATAGACATCTGGCATTTTAAACTTTAAATGTTTGGTTGTTTCTTTAGGTATAGTTACAGTGGGGCTTTTGTTGGGGTTGTTGTACAGCCTGTGTTGTGGGGTTTTTTTAAAGGCTTCTTGATGCATCTTAAAAGGGAAATTTTAGGATGTGAATATATGTATAGCACAGAAATTTCTTGTTTGTGTTGAGATTTTATTTCACAAAATAACCTGCCTTGTAAACGGAATGAAAACCATCAGATCTACTGGGATGTGGCATGATTTTATTTGGTAGGAATAACTGAGGGAATAAAGGAAGTGCAGGAAATCTGCAGATACGTTGAAGGATGCAGGGACTGGATGGCAGTGATGAAGTGGTGGTGTCACGGGGCAGTGCTTTGTGTCACAGGTATTTGTTACAGCAGTGTGCAGCAAGACTAGAAATGTGCTGAAAAGTTGAGAAAATCAGCCCCCTGAGTTATTTCCAAAAGCCCTTTTATGAGGTTCTGTGCTCTGTGGAAGCTGTGCTGGGCAGGCAGCAGTGATTCTGTTCAGGCTGGTTTTATCCTTTCCCTGGGAGAGGGGATGTTTCAGGGCAGGAAAGCTTCTCTCTGCCTGAGTTCTGCTGGTAAAACTGTGTCACAAGCGTGGCTGGGGAGGTCCTGTAGCCAGGCTGGGGCAGTCAGGTGTGTTATCCTGGATGGGTCTGTTGGCACAGCTGCTTATCCCAGAACGAGCTCTGGTGACAGCAGCACTCCCCTGGATGTGTAGGAGGAGGTGCTTGAGGTTTGTCTTGGTCTCTGCTGACAGTCAGGAGCTCTGGAGTGAGCCATGGACTCATGAGGTGCTTTAGAACCATCAGCTCTCTGTTTTTAGGAGGTTTTGAGGTGCCCCACTGTTCGAATTGCATTTGTTTAATGGGATCTATGGGGTTCCCTCCTGTTGTTTTGGGGTGGAAGGAGGAGCTGGTGCCAGCTGCACTGTGAGTGTGCCTTAACACGAGTCGCAGTCCTGCAGATCGTGAAGGAGTCGCAGCAGCAGCACGGCCTGAGGCATGGGGACTTCCAGAGGTACAGGTGAGTGTCAGGAGCTGCTCCTGGGACTTGGCTTCGCTGCATTTAAAATGTAACCCACCTGTAGCAAGCAGCAAAACCCATCTGCCAGGTGAATACCCCTGACAGGCTGTTCCACCTGAGGCTATGTGTGCTGATCTCCCTTGGCTGTGCAGACTGGCTCTTGCATCTCCACTGCCCACAGGAGCTTGAGTTCACACCTCCCTTATAGTCACTGTACCCTCCAGAACTCAGTGTTCAATAAACACACATAAAGCAGTTAGTAATGACAACATCACCCTGATTTTTCAAGATCATGCATAACTACACGTCTTCTTATCTTGTTTTCTAGTATTGCTGCTTTACAGGTAGTTCTAGAGCTACCATATGTCACACATGGAGTTTTAGTTGTTAAAACATTGCCTGGCACAACCTTCAGCTTTTTTTTTTCTGTTTGGATAGAGCAGTAAAGAGAAGCAAAGTTGTCCTTTGGCCAAACTGACTGTGGTTGTCTTTTCTTTAGGGGTTATTGCTCCCGCAGGCTGAGGCGGCTCCGCAAAACTCTCAACTTCAAGATGGGCAACAGGCACAAGTTCACTGGGAAGAAAGTGACTGAAGAGATTCTCTCAGACAACAGGTACAAGGGCTGGATGGAATTGAGAAGTCAGTATGTTACTGAAGAGTTACTTTCAGTAATTTCTGTTTCAGGTGGAAAACTGTTCTGTGCAATATCATCCAAAATATTTCTTTTCAGAGATGTGTGTTGTTGATATTAGTAAAAGTTCAGGCTGTAGTGCAGGTGCAAGAGACACTGCTCAGGTCCAGCTTCAACCAGTGTGATAATCAGCAAATTCCTATGACATTAAAGAGGAGATGCTTATTCAGGTCTGTTGCAAGATAGCCGTGGGAGTTCTGGTAATGTGAGTGGTGTAGTCAGCAAGGTTGTGGTTGGAGATGCAATCCCTTCCCTTTAAACAGAAATACTGCATTGCAAGTTTTACTTAAATCTTCTAAGTTTGACAGAATGCTCATCTGACAGAATGTGTGGAGAATAGCCAGGATTTTGGGCTCACTTCCCATCTTTTAGGAACACTTGAAATGTCTCCTTCTCCCACCTTTTCTTGTGGGGAAAACAGCACATGATGCTGCATTCACCCGTGTTGTTAAGAACACATTGAACCAGTTTGAAGAGTGGCCTAAAATGATAAATCCCTTGGCTTTGCAGTGTCCATGGTGCTACAGAATGATACCAAATTCTCTTCCTCAGTGGGGTAATTACACTTCTGAGTGAAAAACACAGCAGAAACCAGTCAGGAATAACAAGACACTGTGTGCTTGGAACGTTAAGAAGTAAAAGCATCTGCCTAACCAAGCTGAACTTCTGCTACCGAGCTTTGCAGAGGAAATGGCAAAGAATGGTGGTGATGCAACTCTTGTCTGAGTGTCATTATTCTCCCATGGATCCTGCTGTGCCCTGCAGGTATTTGCTGCTGATCCTGATGGATGCAGAGAGGGCCTGGAGCTATGCCATGCAGCTGAAGCAGGAGGCCAACACGGAGCCCCGCAAGCGCTTCCATTTGCTGTCGCGGCTGCGCAAGGCCGTGAAACATGCTGAGGAGCTGGAGAGGCTCTGTGAGAGCAACAGGGTGGATGCCAAGACAAAGCTGGAAGCTCAGGTAACCACTGATACTTTCATCTCGTTGTGCAGCAAAGGATGAACAAGAAACCTTTGGATTTGGGGTGAAGAAATGATTACTGTCTCTCAATAGATAATAAAAGTACAAAGAATTGAGGGCGGTTAAGATGGTGCAACACAGCCTAAGAAACTGCTTATCTACTGTTACCTTTTTGTTAAATGTGCTGAAGTAGCCACCTAGAATTTTGCCACAAGATTTGGGGGTTCACTTCTGGGAAAACAGCAAACAGCTGTTGTGACCTCTTTGAACAAGGGGCTGCAGTGCTGTACTCAGTTAATTAAACTGCTGTTGTATAGCATATTGCTGGGAAAAAAGTTTTGTGACATCAGTGGGCCATTGCATAACAAGCAAGAAATGTCTTTAATTTCTGAGCAACCTTGTCTAGTGGAAGGTGTCCCTGTCCATGGCAGGGGGGTTGCAACTAGATAATCTTTAAGCTTCCTTCCAACCCATTCCATTTTGTGATTCGATTTTGTGATTGTGTTTTATGATTCTGTGGTTCCTTAGAAATGTAGCAGAGTCAGATAAAGGAGAAAAGGTAGGTAGCTGTAACCTGTCACCCAAATCAAATCAGCTGTCTTCTGTGGGAAGCCCAAATGAAAAGGGCAAAGCTTAGTCACTCACTGCAGGAGTCACAGCAGCCTTCATGCTGAAGGTGGCACTAATTAGGCTGTTGGTGGTGGGGAAATGACCTTGCTGTCGCTCTGTGTGCAGGCGTACATGGCTTATCTCACCGGGATGCTTCGCTTCGAGCATCAGGAGTGGAAGGCAGCAATGGAGGCTTTCAACAAATGCAAGTGAGTCCTTTGCTTCAGCAGCTTTGTTCAGTAAATAGTGTTGGATCACTTTAGTTACGTACAGCACCTCTGTGAGTTGTTCAGTGATTTGTGCTTAACTGGGAGGTGCTACTGAAGAAATAGCATCTTCCAGAGCAGAGACACAAACTGTTCCCTTAGGATAGCACCTCCCAAGTGACACACACTGCAGTGTTAGCATTTGTCCTTTGCTGTAGGACCATCTATGAAAAGCTGGCCAATGCTTTCACAGAAGAACAAGCTGTGCTCTATAACCAGCGTGTGGAGGAGATCTCGCCCAACATCCGCTACTGTGCCTACAACATTGGTAAGGGAAGGGGGGGCTCATCTGTTCACAGGAAAGCAATATTGATTTAGTTAAATCCTGGTCTAAGTGGCACCGAGGCTGTAGTATTTTGGGCAAATTCCACACGTGTTCTGGGACAGTTTAGCAATGGAGAAAGGGCCTCATTTCACAACAGCACCTGTGGTTATGTGTAGACAGATTAACAGTTTGTGGTAGCTTGCCTGTGAAGTCAGAATGAAATTGCAAGTTTGTCCCTAAATAGACAGTATAAACTCTAATGATTAGTTTTTGTATATGAAAGTAATCTTGAAGTCAAATGAAAATGTGATCTCAATTTGTTGATTCTTTCAGGTGACCAATCTGCCATGAATGAGTTGATGCAGATGAGACTGAGGTCTGGTGGCACTGAAGGTCTTCTTGCAGAAAAACTGGAGGTAATTTATTTGCATGCTTTAACTTGAAATATTCATCATCACTGTGCTGAGCATGAATATTGCTGCAGCAAACCATTCAAGAGCTAGAATAGAACAGAAGTGAGCGAGCAAGCCTAGGCTCTGTGGGAAACAACACTTCCCCAAAAAGCCCTTTGATTTCAAAATAGTCAAGTCTAACATGAACTCAGGGGGTTCAGTTTTGCATCCCTGTAAGTTCAGGCTCCTAAGCTCAGTGTGTTCTGTGCAGGCACTGATCACCCAGACTCGGGCCAAGCAGGCAGCCACGATGAGCGAGGTGGAGTGGAGAGGGAGAACTGTCCCAGTGAAGATTGACAAAGTGAGGATCTTCCTGCTGGGGCTGGCTGACAACGAGGCAGCAATCGCTCAGGTAACCCAGCAGCCCTCTCCATCCTGCCCTTCTAACCATCCTCTTTCCTTCTGTGCAATACCTGGTATCTGAGCTAAAAGCTTTTGAGTAATCTTTTTCAAACTTGGGGCTGGAAGGCTAAAGGTAAAAGTGGGAATACTGATTATAACCCAAAGCTGAAGTGTCAGCTGGGGATAGCTCTCACAGGCTGCTGAGTGGGGTAGTCTGGGAGATCTGTTCTGAGTATTCCTGCTCTTTGGAACATTCTGTGCTGCCTTTCAGCAGCAGGTCATAACCATTACTATTAGTACATCACATGGAAATGAAGGTTACATTTTTAAGAGTAACTGGTTTTGAATTACTCTTCTAATTTCTTTAAGCATCTTGCTCAAATGCTCCAACTTCAGAGTAGCCAAAATAAAAAAGATATGTATTGACCATGGTTTTTCCAGCCATTTACCAGGTGTAGCAGGTGCTATGTGATTTATTCCATTCTCTTATTGCCTTATGGAAATCTTCAAAAGCAGGCAGTGGATTAATAAATATCAGGATGTAAATCAATTTCACACGTAATGGTTCTGAAACACTTCATATCATCATAGAATATCCTGAGTTGGAAAGGACAAGGATCATCGAAGTCCAACTCACTGGAACTTGCAGTGGCACATACTGTGCATGTCTTTAGTATTGTAGTCAAGTTTTCCACGGGTAGTTTTTTCCTTGGAAATGGTGACCACATGGGGTATCCTGCTTTTCAGTGGCTGCACACACACTCAGTTTGAAAAGGCAGTGAAAGGCTCCTCAGTAATAACTGTTGCCACTAAAAATGGGATTTTTGCAGCATTAAAAACCTTTTATCACCAGGAGAGTAATGATGATAAATAAAAATATAAATTATAAAACAAAAGCCCTACAGAGGGGTAAGACCAGAGCAAGGGTTAGTGGTAAGAGGAGTGTGATTAGGATAAACAGGATGTGGCTGAGTTGAAACCTGAGTGTTACCCACTCTTGCCATACTGTTAGGAATTGGATGTTGCTGAATGGATTTGGTTTCAGGAAGCACATAAGTGTGGCCAGCAGGTGGAAGTACAGCTCGGAATTCAGTGTTCCCTCGTTTAACTTCCATCCTGGCAGCTGATAGTTCAACTTTTTCAGTTTAATTGCTCTCTAAAGCAGTGGCAGAACAGCTGGAGTTTGTTCTCATCTTGCTTTGCATTCCTGGGAAGCTCTGACTAAACAGAGGAGTTGAGTGGACTGGTGAGAGCTGAGCATGCAGCAGCACTGTTTACATTCCCAGAGGGCTAAAACTTGCCCTTTTGGCAGCACTTCTGTAGTTGTGTCAGCTGTGATGGGCAGTCCAGCTTCAGCTGAAGGAATTGTGCTTCCTGGGATCTTTGGCACCTTTCTGCTCATCTTCACTGAGCTGAAACCCTGACATAACAGCAGTGCTCTGCAGGGTTTAATTAGAAGTAAAACCAGTCTGTTTTGTGTAAAAATGGAGTCTCCCAGTGCAATTATCCTATTGCCTTTGGTGCCTTATTGGTAATGGGAGGAACAGAACAGGTAAGCCAAACTGAAACAGGAATCCAGGTTTAAAATTGCTTATGTCAGTCCTTCTGTAGATTTGAAGGCGTGACTTTGAGGGCCCATTGGCTCTCACTAGGTAGAAGTGACAAGGCAGCATGACACAGGTGTGCTCCTACCTGGTATTGCCTCAAGGATTCTGTGCTCATCTCTAGATTGCAGCAAAAATGGGTGGTAATAACTGTCAGAGATGTTACACAGTGGTTTAGACCAAAGAAAAACTGACAGCTGAGCACTCCACACTTCTGGAGTTGGGTTCAGTGGGATTGGTTTCCATGAACCCTCTAACATGAACCTGTGCAGTTCTGTCAGGGCAGTTGAATCACCTGCTGTAGCACTTGTATCTCAGCTCTATGATCTGATATCTCCCAAATCAGAACATGTATATTTATGCATAGAATCAGCTTAAGGAGTTTTGGCTTGGAAAGGAAAGCCTTTGTTTCATTGCAGGGCCCAGCCCTTGCCCTGTTTGTGCCTGAATGATGATCTGGCCATGTCTGTTTTCATTTTTGTGCTTACAGTGAAATTGCTGTGCTGCTCTGGGTGAGGTTGAGAATGCAGTCAGACTCGTCTCTGGTTATTCTCAGGAGTCAGTCCCACCTTAAAAATTCTCGCAGCAAATCTTAAATTAAAAACAAAAACAGAAAAACCAAACCCAAGAAACTGCCTTCATTACAGGATACCTGAGGCTTTGTGAGGGAGTAAAAATAACATTCCTGATTGGGTTTGTAAACGTAGGAAGTGCAGAGGCAGAGGCTGTAGAGCTGTACAGAAGATAAACAAGTGAGCATGTTTTTAAACAGTTTTTTATTCATTTGGACAATTGCAAATTTATTGCAGCAAAGCTCATCTTACACTGCCACATGACATGGGAGTGGTAGAACATGGTGCTGGTGCTCTTGAATCCTCCTTCAATCCCTGAGGTTGAGGTTTGCTTCTGAGTAGTTTTTTCTTACTGAATCAGTGAGAGTCTTGCAATCCCCACCTGATTTCCTTCTCAGCATCTGAATGAAGGCTGAGTTTGGGTTTGGGAGCTTGTATAATTGGGTACACGATATGCCAGTAAATTAGGCAGAGATCAAGCTTCAACTTGTTTTTTAAACGTTGTTTTCAAGTTCTGGTTTTGGGGCAGAAGGCCAAAAGCTGCTTCACTTTTTTTTAACAAAACTTATGGCGACAGCAGAAAAGTGCTCGGTCACTCCTGCTGCTAAAATATAGGGTTACTGTAAAAAATGCTTCAAACAAGCAAGTTATTGCCACTGTGAGCATTGCTAGAGTGGGAGTGGAGGAAAGATAATCATCTGCATGTTCTTACTACATGGGAAAAATTAAATCAGCATAACAAGAGCTGTCTGCATTGGTAGTTTGCCAGTTCAGGACTGCTCAGCTCTTCTGTTGCTGGGCCTTTCCCACAGTGCAGTCCAGCCTCAGCTCAGGGAGCAGTGCAGGTGCCATCCAGGAAGAGATGGGAGTTGCTGGGAAGGAAGGTGGCTGGTGCAGGAATGAGGCCATGGGCTGTGTCTGCTAGGCCTTCACTGCTGCTAAATTCTCAGCACTGACCCCATTCCCCACCATTTCTGGCAGATTTCCCCCAAGAATGTGTTGCAGGCAGGCACACATTGGAGTCCTAACTACCCATGGACCTTAAAGACATAATTTGGGAGAAACTTTGTTTAATTTCCTCAGTTAATTCATGCATCATACAAAAATTTCTGATTTCTAATCTGTCTTGAATCTCCTTTGCTCTTAGGCAGAAAATGAGGAGACAAAGGAACGTTTGTTTGAGTCTTTACTCAGTGAGTGCAGAGATGCCATTCAGGCTGTTCGGGAAGAATTGAAACCAGACCAGGTAAGCAGCAAACATCAGTTTCTACTTCCAGTGACACGGTGTTTCCTTGGGGCTGATTTAGTGTTAAACTTGCTGGGATCTCTTTAATAAAGAGCTGCAAAATTTGAATTTATTCTTTTCAGAACTGGAGTGGAAGAATAGCAGTGGAGAAGCCTTCCCTCTCTTGCCTAGAAGTCTGTTACAGCTTCCATGGTTTACCCAAACCTTGAGTTGCTCTGTGTTTTTTGTCCCTTGGCTGCCAGTTTTAAGTAAATCATGCAGTGTTTTGTCTCCATTGCCCACAGAAGCAGCGAGAACACTCTCTGGAAAATGATTCTGGGAAGGTGTCCAACATCCAGTACTTACACAGGTAATAGGCAAATATTGCTGCCAGTGCTAGTGTGAAGAAACCGTGTTCTTATGTCAAGATTTTATTTTTGTTTGCTTTGTTTTATGGGGTTTTTGTTCTGGGCCTCTGGGATCCCAAAGGATGACTGTACAGATAAGGATCTAATTGGGGCAGCTTTGTCAACATTTTACTCGCAGACTCTCACGTCGACCAGTTCAGAACACAGAGTAATGTCCGAGTAGCTCTGACAGTGCTGCTAAATTCTCAGATGGGATTTCTCTTCTCTTTGGGCAGTTACTTGACCTACATCAAGCTGTCCACGGCCATCAGGCGCAATGAGAGCATGGCCAAGTCCCTGCAGAAGGCCCTGCTGCAGCAGCAGCGCTCCGACGAGGACGGCAAGCGCTCGCCACGGCCGCAGGACCTCATCCGCCTCTACGACATCATCCTGCAGGTAGTGCTGGAAAAACACTTCCAGCTCTCCAGTCTAACCAGGCAACTTGGCTCCAATAGGTTATTGTAGAAATACAGCAGTGCAAGCGAATACCATGAAGTCTGAAGGGCAGCTGAGTACCTTCAAGTACCTCAAAGATGTTCAACATCTGCATGAAACACAAAAAAAGCCTCTTGAATGGGTGTCCTTTGTTGTGCACTCTAAAACAGTTTTAAAATAGTCTTTCTGACTCTTACGCAGCATGCTTAGAGCTGCCTTAGTTTCTGCTGGCCAGGGAAAGTAGCAGCTAAAACTACTTGTTCTTCATAAGCAGGTTCTCAGTTTCTCCCTTAATTTTGCAGTTAACTGAGGGAGCCATGTGAATGGGAGAGGGAAAGGGAGCCATGTGAATGGGAGAGGGAAATGCCTTACGAAAGAATTAGTTCATGGGAAATCTAAGGAGTCTTTTGTCCTAATTCCTGTTTGTGTCAGGAAGTCTGTCCTGAGGGCAACTTGCACAAGTTTCAATGAGAGTCCGTCACAAGGTTAGAAAACTGATAATTAGAAAACTGGAAACTATTTCCCTGGGAGTGTTCTGTTGACTTGTCAGAAGGGGCAGCTTTTTCTTAGACCAGCAGATTCCAGAGGAAGGCAATGCCTGCACTTTGTTACTCTGACTCTCTTTTGCACAGAACCTTGTGGAACTGACACAGCTTCCTGGCCTAGAAGAGGACAAGAACTTCCAGAAAGAGATTGGATTGAAGACACTCGTCTACAAAGCTTACAGGTGACTGAGAAACAGCCAGGTTTTCTTCAGCCCACATGACACCTTCCAAGGTTGTAATTCCAAAGCTCTGTGTGCTGTGCAGGCCTTGATGCAGTTTCCTCTCTCCAGTTTCCTCTATCCTTTTGTTCCTAAAGGGAAACTGCCCACTGCTACTTAAGGATATCTCCTGTTGTCAGTCATTTCAGTTGGCAAAAGGTGTGGATAACAAACACATCAGGAATGAACTCTTGACTGTTGCAGGTGTTTCTTCATTGCCCAGTCCTATGTCCTGGTAAAGAAATGGAGTGAAGCCCTTGTGTTGTACGAGAGGGTGCTGAAATACGCCCGTGAGGTTCAGTCGGGAGCTGGAGCTCACAGGAACAGCTTGAAGGTACAAACCCAGTCCTGAAGCTGAAGTTTATGAAGCAGCTCTGTCCCACAATTTATTGTTAATTAGGTGCCAGGCCATTACAATCCAAGACTGATCTTTAAGTAGGGGGAGAAGGGTGATGTTCATTATAGCAGAGACTTTCTAGGGACATGGGAACACTTCACCAGGCTGCTCGATTGGAGGAGGGACAGACTTGCACCAGCTCCAGAGCAGTTTATCACTTTTTCTTACCTGTGCATCTTCTCTTTTACAACTTCTGTAATGCCTGAAGCACAATGCTGTAGCTTTTCCCCTTCTGGGAAAGCTTATCAACACTAGGAGTTAATTTCTTAGTTCTTCATCTGGTTTTACCTTTGCTCTGACTCGTAGACTGGCACACTTCAGGCTCTCAAATTATTTTCTTTAATGCTCTAGGAGCTGCCTGATGTTCAGGATCTCATCACTCAAGTCAATGCAGAGAAATATTCCTTGCAAGCAGCAGCTATTTTAGGTGAGTAACACAGCTGTAGTAGAACTCTGCTCTAACGTATCTCGACTAAAGCCCCTGAAGCTATTTCATTCCTTTTATTTAATTTCTGAAGTTCCAAATGTTTTTCCACTTTACTCTGACTGCAGGCTCTGGAAAACTATTTTTCCCCCAGTTCTAGGTGCCTGTAGTTGTGTGTAGTGCAGGTAGGCAGGCAGCGACTGGACATTGGCATCTTGTTCTCTGCCCAGAGATGTTAAAACCCTTCCTGGGGATGTGCACCCCTTTTGGGAACCTGCACAGAAGCACTTCAGTTTTTTGCTGCAAACACTTTGGCCTTACTCATCCCAGTTTTGCCTGGCTGGGTGAACTACTGAGAAGAGGGAGAGCAGTGATGTTCTCTCTGTCAGTGCCCACCTGGTCAGCAGAACTTTTGGGGATGGATGAACTTTGCGATTTCTCGGGCTGCTGTTTTTGCTGTGCCTGCTGCTGGAAATCCAGGACAAGGAGTGTGTTGCCTCCTTTCTTGCCTTAATGTTGCTTTAACAGACCCCCCTGGCGTGTTCTCATCATCTTCTGCTGTGTGCTTCACTGAGTCTGTGCTGCTTTCCAGAGCTTCTCTTGACAGTGTGAAGGAGAAGCTCCACCACTGAAGTGCTGTGTTGACCATAGATGAGTGTGTGTGGTCCTTACTCTAGAAATCAAATTGATTCTGCTGAAAATACTGTCTTGGGCATCCCAGAGAGCAAGGATCATGGCTAAGCCTGGAGCACAGCTGCTTCCTGAGACAATCTTACTCTACACCAAGGTCAAGCCTGTTATTCTTATCCCCTTTTGTTCAATTTTGCAGATGCAAATGATCCTCATGAGACCGAGTCTCCATCTCAGGTCAAGGATGGCAAGGTAAGAGCCAAGAGCTCAGGCAAATTCCAGCTGTGCTCTTAATGAACATCACCTTTATCCTGTTACCTGAGTGTCTCTCACAGCTTAAGAAATGTCACATTGGTCAGGATTTGGCCATGACTGGTGTATTTAAGAGATGTTATTAGGCTTGGTGCTGAGGGTACCTGACACAGTGGGGTAGGAGCTTGGAGGCTGCTTGCAGCTTCCAGTGTGGCAGTTTTCTTTATTTGGCTTTCTCTCTGCACATGGGACGTTTTCCAGAGGTCCTGCAGCTGGGTTGCAGGGGGTTAAATCATTTTCAGGGGGGTTAAATCATTTTCACGGTCCCCAGAGGCCTCCCAAGGGAACTTGAGCTTCTCTTGTCTCAGTTGCTGCTCAGTCCTCTTTGCTTGTTTGACCCTTGTGATGTGACTGGAGTTTAATTTGTGTCCCTGCCTTGGTCTCTTGCAGCCACTCTCAGAACGGTTTGAGACTTTCTGCCTGGATCCTTCCCTGGTCAGCAAGCAAGTCAGTCTCGTGCACTTCCCACCAGGATTCCAGCCCATTCCATGCAAACCCTTGTTCTTTGACCTGGCCCTTAACCATGTTGCTTTCCCACCTCTGGAGGACAAGGTGGAGCAGAAGGCTAAGAGTGGCCTCACGGGATATATAAAGGGCATTTTTGGATTCAAAAGTTAACCAGGACCCCCAGAGGAACAGAGGTTTTATTCTGTATTGAAGGAAAAGCTCCAAGAGGTTCTAGGACACAAATATCTGCACCTGAAACCAACAGAGGGAAGTTTCACCATCTTCTCCCCTGTGTCCTGTGTTTATGTCTATGCACACACATTCTCTCCCAGTGTATTAAAGACAAACAATTACTCAGAAACAAACATACACTATAAATAGCTGAAAATAACCTGGAGCACAGAGAAATTCCTTTCTGCTTGGAGAAGTTTTGTGATCAGTGGCCTGTTCAGGGCTGGTACACATCTACTTACCCTGGACCAGGGTATAGATACAATTTGATTCCTCTCTCTGCCCCATTATTTGACACTATAATTTGGTATTTTGATCTAGAAATTGGGGTGTAATTGGGAAACACGGGCAGAAGTAGATGCAGAACTAAACCAGGAAGGTGAGGCTCCCACACAAAGGCTGTGGAACAGGGGCAACTTCTCCTTCCCTTTAAATTCCCAGAAGTCTCTATGTTTTTTAAGAATGTAACATTCAGAAATGACAAAAGAGAGCCTCTTTCCTTATCAATAAGGATGGCAAATGTCACGTGTTGATGGTTACTCCTGCTGTGGTGGTGAATTTGTACTCTGGGCCAAAAGCATCCTTCTTTATTCATGCACACACTTCGTTAAATACCTAAATACAGTATAGAACCTAGTCCTAAAAGGGTTTTCCTGGGAAAATAGCTTCATGGGTGGCTTTAGAAATAGCTGCTTGCTCTTCTTGGGAAGTTGGGTCTTTTGGTGTTCATTTTGTCTCTGATCTAAACCTTGCCTGAAAACAAGATGATCATTTCTGGAGTTCATCTGTTGTTTTGTTTCTTGTCCCTGGTCAGTTCAGCTACACCTGAAAAGAGGGATAAGGAACAGGAGACCAGGAGGTTTGTGAGTGATAATTCATCTCTGTCATGCCAGACAGCTTTTTTTATAAAGCACCCAGGTGCCATGGGGATGGGCACTTTGAAAGTGCAGATAATTTCATAATTGTGATCACTTCAACAGGAAAAAAATCCCACAGCACATGGGCAGAACTGTTCCTAAATAAAGCATTTGGAAGTTTCCACCAGCACTGTGTGGGTTTTCACTCAGCCTGTAGCTGGCAGGTGAAGCAACAGTTTGTTCTGGTTGTCTGGACTTGGTGTTTTCTCTCCTTTTTTAGGCATTGGAGTTAAGGTTGGAAACAGAAGGACTGTTATAAATGATTGGAGTTTTGTTGTAATGGGAATTTTCCTTGCAAGGTGCATGTCAGATGAATGGGGGGAATTAACAATTCCCATTATTTTGTTATGAATGTTGACTTTGTTCCAAGTTGACCTGATTTGTGAGTCCTCAAAGTACAGAAGGACGCTATACTTTAGAGAGGACTCTGCTCAGAAGGAGGTGGGAGGAGGAACTTCTTGTTAGTGTTTAATTTTTGCAACATGGAAACAATGGAATTTCTGGTGTCGTAGCCAATTCCCTTCGCCTCTGGATTCCAGGAGCATTTTACAGGGGAAAGGGAAGTGTCCAGGTGAAAGAAACGTGGAAGACTTTATTCATCAGATGGCAATTTCTAGAAAATTTGGTCTTGACTGGCAGATTTCTCTTCCCCATAAAGCACATTTTCTTTTAGGCAAGGAACGGCCCACAATGACCAGGCTCACGTGGTGCCTGTGTCCAGCTGAGCTGCTCTTCTCAGCTTTTGGATCAACCAAACTCTGCTTTCCTTCCACAGACCTGTGTGGTGCCTGGATTGATTCCAGGGAAACTCCTACTGTGGCCACTTTCTAGTTCCAGTTACAAAAACCTAAGAGTAATTGGCCTCTCTCTGCCAAACATCTTTTGGCAGATAACTGGCGAGTTGAACGCAGATAAGAAATTTGAAAACAATAAAGTTTTCTTCCTGACCTCTGAGGCGTGTAGTTTGTATTAGGAACACTGAGCACTCTTTGCCTCCCAAGCACTCAGAGGATCGAGGTCACACCATCACCTGGGGCTACTGAACTCCTGGGGAATGGCCACTTAGTGCCGGAGGAGGATCTTGTCCCCCAAGGCTCAGATAACACCACTGCGGGGGTGATTCGGCTTGTTTGTTTTGGTGTAATGTTAGTGGGAAGTGAATGGAGTGGGGTTTGTGAGCAGTTGGTGAGGCTTAAATCATGGAAGGTGCTGATGAGGCTCAGGAAAAGAAACCTAAAAATGTGAAAAAGGAAAAAAAAGTTGAATCACCTGTATGCTGCAGACCAGAGCAGACTGACAGAGAATACCTGAGGCTTTTAGCCCTGCACTGGAGCCTGGGCTGGCACAGGTGAGGCTCAGGCAGCTGCAGGGGGACGGGGCAGGCAGGTGAAGTGTCTGATGTGCAGAACAAACCAATTCCCCTGGGCCTGCCCAGGTGTTGGCCCTGGAACAGCCGGGGCAACTGTGGGGCTTGGAAACTTCCTCATTGCACTGCTCTTTCATCACTGTTCCTCTAAAGTGCTTGCTCTCTTTCCATGAATTAATTGGCAAGGAGGCCACGTGATTGCCCTCAAAACAGGAAACTCCGGCAGAATGGTCAAGAGGATTGCTTTCAATCACCTTTTCCTAGGGAGTATCTCTGGGATTAGCACTGGAATTTTAATTACAGGCTGAGCTAGCTGTGCCTGGTACCATTGCACCTATTAAACTAGGAATGAGATGTTCATCATGGCCCTCACTCTACCACCAGTGACAGGCCTGTGTCTGAGCAGTGTTTATTTATGGCCGTGCACTCCGAGGGGTCTGGGGACAGTGGATGCTTCTGGAGGGGCTCCTGGGGGACAGAAGTGAGGAGCATGAGGCAAACTGGGCAGTGAATGAACTGAAAGGTGGCATGTGGGACTGTAACAGTCTGGCCTGGGAGCTCCTAAATAACAGTGTCTGCCTCCTTTAAAACCAGGAGTTCGGGGGTATTTTAAACAAGGGACTGTGCTAATCCAAGCTGCTCCAGCTATGGGACATCCCAGGTGGGCACTGTCAGGAGTTCTCTGGGGCGTTTGTGGCTGTGGCTCTTGAGCAGCAGGTTCTAGGTTTGGCTGGCAGGTGCTGAATTGAGGTGTGGGAAGCCCCTGTCCAACTGCAGTGGGAGTAGAACTCATTCTTGGGAGAAGATGCCATCGGCGGAGGGATTTCTGTGCTCTCTCACAGCTCTTGTGCACTGCCCTGTCAGCACAGGTACCCCGTGGGCTGCAGCCGGGCTGTAAATGAGGTGTTGGCTCATTTAAGGAGTGATTTGATGTGATACTGACTCTGTGGCTGCTCCTCTTTCTTTAGGATGGGATTGTTTTCAAACAAGAACAGCTGGAGGTCGGTTTTGCTGCCAAGGAAAAGCGCTTTGTGACCCGGGAGGGAGGGATGCGCGGCGGGGATCCCGGCAGAGCGGGGCTGGGAGCAGCCGCTGTGCTCGGGCTGTCCTGGGCTGCAGCAGGAGCAGCACCAGCTCTCGGCTGCTCTGCCTTCTCCTCCCTCCCTGCTCCGGGCTGAGCAAGTGCTGGGACCGCAGCTGCTCGTCCAGCCGAGCTCAGAAACCGGGGTCACTGCCCGAGTCCCTCTCCTTCCCGGGACCTGCCCCTTCAGCCCCGGCACTCGCAGGGTCCGGTGACTTCACCGGGAGCTGATCCCGCAGAGCTCCGGGGGGACGCACCTACAGCCGAGGTTCGTGTTGGGCTCTGGCGTCCGGGGCTCGCCCAAACCACGCCGAGGGTGAGCAGGTTTGAGAAACGCAGCCCCTCCCTGCCCCTCTCCCTTTGGGCGAGGTGTCCCGGGGCTGACGGTGCTGCTTTGTGCCTGAGCAGAGGCTCGGTCCTGCAAAGCCGCTGCGTGACAGCCGCTGTCACCGGGCTCTTGGGGAAGCGGATCGCGGTGGGATTTGGGTGGGGACAAAGCAGCGAAGTCCTTGCTCGGAAGCACCACCCCCGGAGTGCTCACGCTGTGTGTGTGTGTTTGCATCGGGGATTCACTTTGTGACCAACAGCGCCTTGCTCAGTGCTGGTGCTCGATTACAGCGCTTGGGTTAGGGCTGAGCCTAAGTGCAAACTCCGTCTGTGTCCATCCCCAGCCCTTCCCTGGGCTGCTGAGAGGGACCTGGGGTGAAAACCTTCCCACCTCTGGCCTAAAAAGCAGTAATGGCTCAGAGGGGGAGGTTTAAAACCGCTTTCAGAGGGTGTCATTTACGTGTCTGTTGTGCAGCTTTTATGTTCCCCGGTGCCATCCATTCAAATCCAGACCCAGGTCCGAGCGTGCACTTGGCACTTCCAGGCACTGCCACACATTGGGGTCTTCCTCAAACTCCTCCACTGCTGAGCAGCCGAGGTGCTGGGGTTATTAAAGTTAAAATTCTTGCTCTGGAAATGATCTTGTTGGGCTGCAGGACATTGCTGGCCGTGCACAGCACAGACACGGCGCTTTGCCCCAGGCTCACACGCTGTGCATGAGGATTAGTGACTCCCATCCCTGCCCGTGGTCAGTCCAGGGAGCGATGCCGGTGCCCGAATGACTAAAGAGCAGCATCAAAGCCTCTGAATTACCTTCAGTGCTTGCCTTTTTCCACAGGAGAAGGTCTAATTTTCTCAGAGCATCAAATTAAGTCGGGGAAGGTGAGGTCTGGCCACGCAGAATTAGCTGTGGCAGACACATTCAGCCTGCTCTGGTCCCTGCCCGTGACACAGAAGCACTTGATGCTGAATCAGGCAACAGCAGCTCAAAATTGGAGTTTTGCAGGAGGTTTATGTGTGATTGAAAAGCATTTGGGGCTCTGGGCTGGAAGCTGCAGTTTGGGGTATGAGCCCCCTTGGCTCAAATGTTCTTGGCTGCTGCACCTTCTGCCCTCACAGATGGGCTGGGAGGTGTTTTGCAGGGGCTGTCACCGCTCTGTCCCCTGCCTTAGTCACCCAGGAGGGGTTTGTCTCCTCTTCCTGATGCCCTGTAGTGCAAACAGAGCCCTTCCAGGAGCTTGATTTGGTTGCGTTTGGTTTGGTGTCTGAAAGCAGGATCCTTCCTAAGGGCCTCCAGGTCTTGCCAGATGAGATGCCCCTGTTCTCTGAACGCTGCTGCTTCAGTCAGCTCTTTGTGTTGGGGCAGTTCTTCCAAGCAGGAACATCTGTGAGCTGTTCCAGCTGGCCACCACCTGCAATTCACCATCCTGCAGGTATCTTGCACATTGCAGGGCTTCTGTCTTGCACCTGAGTGTGGAGAGCAAACCTGCCCTCGTGTTTGACTTTCCACCATCCCAACACGGGCCGGTTGCAGGGGATGGTCCCTTCTCCAGGGCACTCCTGTTTGGGTAAAGCAGCCTTGAAAGAAACTCTGATCTCCCACCCTGATTCTGTGGGTTTCTTCTCCAGCTGTGCCATGTGTGTGAAGGCTGCCTCTCCAGGCAGGTGTTTAATTACCTCGTTGCCTCGTTAATGATCTAGGACACATCTTGTTCAGATCCAATCGCTCTGTTTGGGAGCAGCTCCCTTCAGCCGTGTCACTGGATAATAAAGCCAAATTTGCAGGCTGCATCCTGTAAGTTATAAGCAAGTTTTCCAGACAAAGTGTCCTGAGAATCTGCCATTAGTGAATTTATTTAGTGCTATTACAGCCTTGCTAATCCTCTGGGGAGAGGAAAATTAGGCTAACGCATTAACTGCTGCAGGGAATTGCCCTGATGTCCTGCTCCTTAGCTCTGGGGCTTGAACTCAGAAGGAGCTGTGGGATGCTGGAATGAGGCTGGAGAGGCCGTGGGGTGGGAAGCAGGCAGGTCCTTTTGATGTCTGAAGGGTCTGGAGATGAGTAGTCCACACCAGCCCTGGGACTGGGCTGTTAAGGAGATGGCGTGGTGGGAACGTCCTCTGTATTTAGAGAGATGCAAAGGAGCAGGACAAGGGCTGCCCATTTGTGCTGTGCTGGATTGAGCCACCTCTGGTTTCTGGGGAAAGATCCCTTGGAGCTGAGCTGGCTCTGCATCCAGAGCCCCCTGACCTCTGCAGACCCTTCATGGTGCTGAACCTGCCCCAGCCTGGGAAGGTTTTTAATGGGTTTTAATTCCAGCTGCAGGGAGGAGAAGTTTTGGGGCCTTTGCACTTCCCCTCTGCTTATCAGTTGGCAAAGATAAGGCAAAGCAAAACAAGGTTTGAGGACCCAGTAATCTTAGACTCCAGAAAACCAAGTGTATTATTTTCCCAGTGGTGAGGCAGTTTTTTCAACTAGGCTGTTCTGAGGCTCTGGAGATTCACTTTGCCTTGTATGAAAACTGCTCCATGAGGGGGAAAAAGGGCTGGAATGGGAATTGTATGAAAAGGTGCCATCCTTGGTGTCTGAAGGGCAAACAGAGGCTGATGTGTGTGGGGGACCAGGCTCTGATTCCTCCCAAGGTGGTGTCTGGGGGCCCTGATTTAATGCTCCACCATTCTCCATGGCTTTGGAGACACTCAGAAGGGTTTCCCCATGGCTGAGGTCAGCTCAAGGGTCACAGGCTCAGTCTCCAGTTGCAAAGACCAGGTATCCTTTGTAAGTCTTGGCCTGGGCTGCCTGTACCTGCTGGTGCTGTTGCCAAACAAGCAGCACCTCCACAGAGCAGAGCATCCCCCATGGTGCTGCTGGCGAGATGGGCCCTTGGTTTTACTTGGTGTAAATATGGGTCAGCACAAGCAGGGGCTTTCCAGGGTGAGGGGATGCACAAACTGCTTTTCCAGAGGTGTTTTGTGAACAGCTCCAGGCTGTTTCCAGGTGCTGAACAATTGGAGACCAAACCCCAACCACCCTCTGCATCTGTGCTCACTGCTTGTTCCTGTGTTTCTCCTCCTACTTCCCAACGGTTCAGTTTGTTGTCAGGGTCCTTCCCTTGCTCTGCTGTGGCACCCACTACTCTAAAGGGTCATTTAGGACCTTAAAAGGGGAGTTTCCCCTGCAGTGTCTGGCCAGGAGCAGCTCTGACTGGTGTGATGACATGGGAGGTTTGTGCACTGCTTTGATTTTGTTGCATCACTTCCCAGGGGGATGATTTCAAGAATGAAGAAGTTCAAAAGCAAGAGGTGAAATGGAAAGAAAACTGATCTGAAGGAATGATGTGCAGAGGGTGATCAGGAGGGGAGAGGCACAATGGGGGAGGCAAGTTCATTGTCATCCAGGAAGGCAAAGGATCTTCACAGGTAACAATAACTCATTTGTGGGCCATATTCACCTGGCATCTCCTCTGTAAAGTCCCATCAGAGAGGCCAAGCTGATAATGAAGGCATGCCATCCTCCGGCCTCTGCCAATCTCTTATGAAAGGTTAGCCCAGGATGGTTCCTGAAATCTTCCTGCCCTGAAATGTTCCGTGCTCACCGAGGTCCTCCAGGCAGCTGCACTTGCTATCTGTCCCTGCAGGTGACTGCTGAGCTGTGTGAGCAGCAAGAGGCAGCTGCTGGTGCTGTGACTGCCCTGTAAAACCAGGCATCTGCATCCTGGCACAGCTCCCGGCCACGGGGATAAACCCTGCTCTGGAAAACGAATGAAGTGATTATGGATCCCCATACCACCTCCTGTAGTGTCTGGAGCCCTGCAGGAGCAGCCAGCCCCAGGTCTATTCCCCCAGGAGATGCGTCTCAGCCCCCAAACAGAGCTGGAGCCCAGCTGGGAATGTGCCTGGGCAAGGCACAACCTGCTCGGGGATTGGCTTTGCCTCTGGATCAGCAGCAGCATTTCCAGGCTGGAATAACTGGGATGAAACTAAGGCTGCCCACCCCTGACCCATCTCCCGTGGGGACAGCAGCTCTGCCAGCTGTGGCAGGAGGGAGCTTAGTCCCCGTTGCAGCACAGAGTGATCCTGTTGGAGATGGAGCTGGGTGGGGGCCGCCTGACTGGAGTGGTCTGGAGCTGGGGGACCCTTGGCAGTGCTGGTCTCCTCGCAGACCTGTGCTCAGGTTCCAGCTGCAGGGGGACAAGTAGGTCCTGCCCGGGATTTTGGGCCCAGATCCCAGTGCCAAGTGCAGCTGTGTGGGTGGCTGTGGTGGAGAACTGGTTGAACTGGTCTCCTTGCCTGTTGCTTCTTGCAGGGTCTGGGTTAACCACCGTGCTCTGCCCTGGCATGGCTTGGGCTGGTCTGGGCAAAACCCACGGAGGATCTGGAAGTGACCTGGGCTGAATCCAGCAGTGCCTGTCACAAGTGTGAGGATCTGTCATAATCCCTGGAGGATTCCTGCAGCGACTTTGCCTTCCCCTGAGCAGATCTTGGTGTCCATCACAGAGCAGGCGAGGCTCAGGCAGCAGCAGAATATTCCTTGTGTGCCACAAGTGTTGGGCAGCAGCAGCAGAAACTTCTGGGCTGGATGCTGTGCCAGGGCTGCTGGGCTGGCCAGACCCATCACCCCAGAGCCATCCTCTGGCTTCTGCTGCCAGTCCTTTCTCCTGAGGCTGGGATGGGGCTTTGCTGAGAGCTGGGCAAGCCCTGCTCCTCCGAGGCTGAGCAGGCAGCCAGGAGCTGCCCCTCGCATGGACTCTGCCTCTCCTCCTCCCTTGTCTGGCTGAGCGAGGGAGAGGCAGCTCGGGGCAGGTGCCTCAGCATCGCTCCTGCACCAGGCAGGAGCCAGCCTGGCTTCTCAGCTCGTGTCTCACACGGTCTGTGAGCAGCCAGGTGCCCTGCCAAGGACGCTGCTCTCCTCCCAGAGATTATCCCTGTGTTTGTCTGTCCCGTCTGTGTGGCACAGAGGCTGCTGCTGCCTCATGCCAGGGCATGTGTCCGTGTGTGTGCACGGGGCTGACAGCAGAGGCTGCTGCCTCTGGAACACTCTGTCTGTCCCAGGGATCCTCGCCAGGCAGGGACTTGGCCGGGGGAAGGATCACAGCTGTGTCTTGTTACACAGAGGAGAGGAAGGTGCTGTGGTGGAGCTGTGCAGGTGAGGAGCCCCAGCCCTCGGCCCCAGGCTGCTCCAGGGTGACGGATGGCTTGGGAAGCAGCCTGTCCAGAGCCTGTGTGGTATGTGCTTGCTTTACTCCTGGTGCTAGTTCTTAGAACTTCCTCCACGTGCCAGGGGCTGTTTTCCACGGGATTACAGGCAGTTGATCTCGTCCAATTTAGTTTCCTTTGAATCTACAGGGAAGCAATCCCCTCCTGGCCCATGCAAACAGCAGCCCCACACAGAAGAGCTTGTCCCATGCTCCTGTTTTGTGTGGGTACAAAATCAGGTCTCTGTGGCATCAAATGCTTTCAACTCTCACCCCTGGCAAGGCTTCAGGTCACTTAAAGCCTTGGAATGCCAATGACAGGGACTGGCCCTGGTCTGGGGATCCTCCTGGGGCTCTCCAGCAGCTCTGGTCAAAGAACATCACTGCTGTCACCAGTCAGTGGGATGGCAATGGCAAAGGGCTGATCTCTCAGCAACCACTTTCCATCCTGTCTGCATCTTTCCCTCTCTCCTGAGACAAGTGTGATTTAAATGTAAAGAGGACAAAGAGGTCACCCAGGAGGGGACAATGGACCCCAGGCCTTTTCCTCTGGTCCTGGGTTGTCCTTGGACCGCACAAAACAGGGAAGAACAGCCACAAACCTGTGTTGGCATCACTGGTGTCTGGCTGGTGCTTATGTGGGGGCTGTGACCCCCATCTTCTCCTGTCCCCTTCCTCCTCCATCCTCCCTCCCTCCCTCTCTGGTCCTGCACTGGGTAGGATCCTGTGTTGCTGTGGGATCTGTGCTGGATCAACCTGAAACACAGGGTTCCTGGTTTGTGGAGACCTTTGAATTTGGCTTTATCTGAAACCAGCAGGTAGCCAGCCCTGGCTGTGGCTAAGGAGAGCTGGGCAGCCCCACTGGGCAGCTCAGCCTGGACGGGCATCCCCGGGAGCCACAGGGATGCCAGGGCGTTGCTGGGCTTACTGGGAACCACTTGGGACTCTGAAAGAGGGGAAAGAGCTGCCCAGAGGCAAAGCCTGGTCTGAGGTCTTGTGTAGACAGGGTGCCTGGGCAGAGCCTCAGACCCAGATCTGTGGGGCTGGGTTTGTCCCAGAGCCTGAATCCCGCTGGATCCCTGAGGCTCCTGTGATGCTGTGCTGGAGCCTCTGACCTTCCCTCTGCCGTGAGCCTTCGGTGCTTTCCTGGGAGCCAGGGCCACCTTGTGCTGAGCCTGGGCCAAAAGTTCACTGGACTGCAAAATAACACCACGTTCTGAGAATTGCTGATGCCCAAACTGCTGCTGCCGCCTTGGAAAACGCTCGGTTGGCTTTGTCCGTGGGGATTCTGCTGTTCTGTAGCATTTTAAACAGCGGCTGCCAGGAGATGCCTTAAAACGTGTTTCAGCGGCAGCAGTGCACTCCCTCCAAGTCGTGCTCCCAGGCTTTTCCTCCCTGCAAAGCGCTCTCTGCCCCTCCGCCGGGAAGCTGCTGCTCGGCTGTGCCTGTGTGAGCCCAAAACACTCTCCGAGCCAGGGCGAGGTCTCCCGTTCTCCCTCTGGGGCGCTGCTCTTTCCACCCTAAACTGGTTTTTCGAGTCATTTTTTTTCAGATGTGCCTCCATCTCCGCCGCTGCTGCTGCTCACCTGCGTTCGGGGAGGAGCCTCCCGGGAGCTGCTCTTTACTGCGCCGCCGACCGTCCCTCGCTGAGTCCTGGCCTTGCACCCTGACAGAGCCGAGCAGCGAGCAGGGAGCCAGCGCCCACCACCACCACTGTGCAGACCCCGGGACATCAGCTGGGACCTGGCCAACATGTTCAAGGGGGTGGGCAAAAGCTCCCCGAGCAGAAGTTCCCCCAGCAGAGGTTCCCCTGTCAAACCGAGCAAGTAAGTGGGACCCCTCTCCTCTGTCTGCGCTGTCCCGTGACCCTAGGGGGAGATGAGGGATGGGTGGTCCATGTCTTTTAAGCCACCCTAAGTGCCATCCCTCTGTGGAGCAGCAGAAGGTGGGGGTTTTTGCAAATCGTGCTACCCTGGCTGTTGTACTCATCTTTGGTGGGCTTTGTGTGTCCGTGCAGAAGTGTCTGTGCAGCCCCTGGGATGTGCTCAGAGCTGTGATCACTGAGCAGGGAGGTGCAAAAAGCAGCCAGGAGCAGGATCAAAGCAGCCCCTGTGCTTGGGTGGAGCGGGATCTGCTCGGTGGTGAAGCAGATCCCAGCCTGGCTCTGGGATCCCGGGATTCCCTGGCTGTGTGAGGTTGGAGTGATGCTGCCCAGGGATCCCTGGAGAAGGATGCTCAGCCTGGTGCTGCTCAGGTGACAGAGGTGGGTGAGGATGGGTTTGCTGGAGGCTGCACTAACCCAGCCTGGGACAGGCTGGGTCTCTGCAGGTCGAATTGCTGAGTTTGCCTCTTTCAGACCTGCTTGGAGCAGCCTGGTCTGGTGGAAGGTGTCCTTGCCCATGGCAGGGGCTTGGAACTGGATGGTCTGTAAGGTCTCTTCCAGCCCAGACCATCCTGTGATTCTATGAAGAGATTCCCTCCGTTCTGAGGGAGTGAGATGTGGGATGCTTCCCCAGGATCAGGGAGTCCTCTGGGAGGGAGTGCTCCTGCAGGGAGATCTCATCCCTCCCTCCAGCTGCTGTTGTTAACTCAGGATTATTTTCCACCTTCCTCAGCAATTTTGCACACTGTAGTGTTGGTGGATTGATTCCATGGGAATTCTCTGCCCTGCCATGGTTGGAAGCTGAGGGAATTGCCAGGGGTGTTGTGCTGAGGAAAAGAGGACAAGAAGGGAGAAGGGGGTGCTGGCCACATTTCCTGGGACCACCAGCAGCAGTCCAGGACAGTGTTTGTGTGTGTGTGTGGACACCTGGGTGGTCACAACACAGTGCTGGCCCTCAAATGTGCTGGTTTGGGGGCCCAGGTCAGCCAACAGCCACTGAGGAGGGGGGTAGCTGGGCAAGGCAGCAGGGCCTGGGGACAAGGTGACCCCACAAAGGTTGGGGCTGCCCAGGGGGATGTTGGGAGCTGGACTCCTGCCATGGGAAGCTTCAGTGGAGCTGAACACTCAAAAACTCATCTCAAAGGCAGGTCTGGGGGGCTCTCTGAACACCAAGCCTTACGTGGAGCCTGGCTGCAGTGAGGCACCTCCCCAGCAGTCCAGGAGCTGTGTCAGGCTCTGGTTTATTCAGCCTTACTAATGCAACCTCTCCACCTCCCCAGCCAGCTTCCAAAGCAGGCTGGGGATTTCTCAGGACCCTACAGAGGGTTTGGGCAGGCTCTCCCCCAGCAGGAACCTCTCAGAATAACTGGAGCTGCACCCCAGCAAGACCTCACACCTCTTCCCCGTGCAGGATGGAGGCTGGAGCCAGGAGCACAGCAATTACTGAGCTAGTTGTGCTTGTTTCAGGAGGCACCAACCATCAGACACGGCCTAATTTGCTTGGCCATGGCCTGGGGCTTGGTCAGCGCCCAAAGTAGCTGAGAAAATGAAGGTGGATGAGTTGTCTGGGGAGCAGCTGCCAGCACACGCTCTGCAGATGGCCCCAAGAAAATGTTGATGGCCCACAGCTGCTCTTGGTGGCCCTGAGGCCAGAGCCTCAGCAGCAGCTCAGTTTCCCTGTCTCCGGGGTTCACGATTAGCAGCTGGACCCCCATAGAGGGGCCTTGGTCCCCAGGGCCATGGTGTTGAGCCTCCCAGCTCTCAGGGCCCTTTCCTGCCTCGTTTGGTGGGTGCATCCCAGGGAAACACCAGCAAGCACAGGTTTGCCCCCAGGAGCATCCTGGATGTGCCCTGCTCTAGGTGGAGGCACTGCGGGGCTGAAAGGGAAAACTCCTGGGAAGGTGGAATTGAGTTGGATCTGGCTGGACTGGCTGTGCCTGGGTGTGATTTTGACAAAGGCTGTGGGTGGTTTGGGAGGTGGATGGCAAGTCATCTCCCGGGATTTAAGTGTCTCCTGGGATTGCTGCTTTTTCCACCACCTCCCTGTGCTTCTCCCCAGTCACCCTGGAGCAGTGCCAGCCCTGGGGACAGGCAGGGGCTCAGGGACTAACCCAGCACTGGCAGGGGGTCAGTGGTGGCCTGCTGGGATCTGCTGGCAAGTCAAAATGTGCCAGGACTTCTCTGTGTCAGGGAGAACAGAGCCAGCTTTGGGCCCTGCAGCCATAAAGCAAAGTCCCCATGAGGAAGGGACGGGGGGTCAGGGACTGCAGTGGGTGGTGCTGTGGTCCTGCCCAAAGTGCCCTGGCAGGAGTGACCAGGAGTGGGGGGACAGCCCTGCTGCTGCTGAGACACCGCCCCTCGTGTGCAGCTGGACTGTCCAGGAGGCAGAAAGTGGTACAAGAAATGAACCAATTAATAATGATAATAACAGTGCTGTGCCTCTCCTAGGCATGAGATAGCCCTAGGGAGGAGGCTGCCCTGGCTCCTGAGGAGAAGAGCAGGAAGAGCTTTGCCCAGCCTTGCCCTCAGCCATCCCGGGGCTGTGGCTGTACCATGCTCTGTGTGTGGAACCAGACCCGAATTCTGGGGGGCTGAGGGGTTTCCAACATGAGCTCGTGGCTCCCTGTATCCCACCTGATGCCAGGCCACCTCTCTGCAGCCCAAATATCAGCATGTTCACCCTGAAATGCAGGGCCCACCTGGCTCAGCTCAGGTTGAGTGAGAGCTCCTGCCCAGGGGCAGCAGGGATGGGGCAGGGATGGGCAGGGGGACATCCCAAGGAGGGACAGTGATGTACCCGAGTCACCAGGGGCTGGGTGGGTGGGAGTTTGCATGGACTCCTCTCAGCACACCCCTGCTGCTCCTGAGATGGTGTTCTCCTCTTTTCTCTGAAAATCAGGCTGTTTGCAGCATCCTGGTCTCCAGCCTCAGGTGCCCCGTGCAGCACAGGCTGGGATGGGCTGAGTCCCCATGACCAGGAGGTTGCTGACATCTTTTCAGTCCATAGTTTTGTTCTGGCTCAGCCTAAACAACGCAGATTCCTGTGTCCAGCCTTAGGAACTAAGGGATGGAATGCCCCAGTGTTTCTGTCAGCCAGAAAGGGAGTGCCAGCAGGAATAAAGAGGATTTAGTTGGTGATCTACCACTGATGCCTTAAGAAGCCTCCTAGAAACAGAGACTAGACAGGAGTAAGGGAATAAGGTAGGTGTTTATTTAAAAGGCCTTCAAAGGTACCCCTGGGAAGCCAGAGGCCACTGCCCAGATGGACCCCAAGATGGACAGCAGGTCACGAGCTCTTCACACTTTTATAGGTTTGGTTCATTTGCATCTCAGGGTTAATTCTCCAATTAAAGCTTCAGGTTAATGATGTAATTCCCCTCAGCTTGCCACCCTTAGAGGCCTTTTGGTTTATACTTTTTGGGCCTAGGTCTGAGTGTCCTTGAAGAGCAGGCCTGGAGAGGCTTTGTTATGTCTGCCTGGCATGAGAGAGCAGAAATTAACAGGCTACAAGAAACTTCAGACTTACACACTGGGCAGTGCAGGATTTGAAAACTAGAAAAGTTAAAACCTAAGGCATCACCATCCCTGGGAAGGTCAGATCCTCATTCTCCCCTCTTGGATCAGCACAGAGTTATCCACAGCCACAAGACAAACTGGGATGGGCTGAAACAGGACACCCCATTCACGCTCTTTGGGCAGGAGCTGAATTCAGCCAGACCTCCTGGGAGGACGATGCTGTTGCCGGCGCTCTGGGAGAGGCTCCGTGCCCCGGGCCAGCGGCCAGCGCAGCCCGTGAGTCACACTCTCCTCCCTGCGCAGAGAGCCCGGGCAGGAAACCTGGGTGGTGCTCAAGTATTTGCTCATGGGACACCACCTCATTCCAGGCGTGTCAGGGATGAGTGGGAGATTGTGTAACCTCCTGGACAGGGGGGACCGCTGAGAGCTTCCAGCCTGCTGCACGGGACTCGGGGGGACCGAGTCCTGGCTCTGTGCTGCTCCCATCCACCCCGTTGTGCTGGGAGTCAGGGACAGCACCCATCTCCCCGAGCACTGTAGCTTACACCGGGAAAGGGCATGGATGGAGTAGGAGGGATGATTAACGGGCTATAAAACACAGGTTGTAGCAGGGGATGATGCTTTGATGGTGATGGATGCGCTGCTTGGGCTCTTGGGCTCCATGATCCCTGGAATCAGACCCTGCAGAAGCGGCGCTGCCGCAGCACAGCAGTCCCCTTTTCCTTTGCTGATGTGCATTCCAGGCAGGAAGGCTGAGGCATGGCCGGGAGATGCTGCCAGCCCCAGACCCCCGGGGCAGCTGAGAGCTGCTGTGTGCCGGCCCACCCTCGGGAAATTAAAAACAAGGGAGGAGCCAGGGAAAGGGAACAGGAGGACGCTGTGAGCAGGAGCGCTGGGGCTGTGCCTCCTCTGGAGTCACACGGGCCGTGCTCAGTGTGGGCAGAGCTCACTTCAAACGGGAGCTGTGGCACCCGAGTGCTTGGCTTGGGGTGACCGTAGCACTCCCTGGCACATTACAGTCACTTGGGGCTGTAATAAATGAACATCCCAGCATCTGTTCCAGCCTTTGCAATGAACTGTGGAACAGCTGGAGCCACGATTAGGAGCTGGAGCAATGACAGAGCCTTTAAGGGAATAATTTCCCTCTGTCCTTTGCTGGATTCAGGGGCTTGGAAGGAAAGCACGTGGCTAAAGGGCAGATGTGGTGGCTCTCTGCTGCAGGACATCACCTTTCTCCTACCTTCTTTGTCCAACCTGCCCTGAGGAAGCGTCCCCCCACTCCAGCTGACCCCCAGTGACATCCCACTGTTGCCACTCAAACTCTTTCCTGCTGGTCTCAGGTCCCAGCACCGGCACGTAACACGCTCAACCTCTGCTGAACTTTGTCCCATCGGCAGCATTCCGAGGGCTCCATCCCTGCGTGATGCTATCACTCCACACCCTCCTGCCTCTGCCCACATCCTGGCAGTGCTGTGCTCTCCCTGCCTGCAGGGTAGGGCCGGCGCTGTCCTTAAGGGCAGATGCTGTTAGAAACAACAGGACACCAGGACAAAGGTGGCACCGAGGTTTGTGCTTCCTTGACTGCAGGGAGCGTTGGGAACCATCCCGTGCCTGGCTGCAGGCTTTGGATCCAGCTGTTGTGGCAGGGCTCGAGGTGCTCATTCCCAAGGGTGGTGGTGGGATAAGGGCTGTGATGGCACCGTTGGTGGTGGCACTGAGGTGTCAGCAATGGGGAATGGTCTGTTGGGGACCTTCAGTGACGCCTCACTGTGGCAAGGAGGGCTGGTTGGTGTGCCATGGCCTTGGGAAATTAGTCTTGGAATCATAGGATATCCTGAATTGGAAGGGACCCACCAGGATCATCAAGTCCAACTCCTGGCCCTGTGCAGAACACCCCAAGAATTCCCCCCATGTGCTGGGAGCATTGTCCAAACGCTCCTTGAGCTCAGACAGGCTTAGTGCTGTGACCACTTCCCTGAGGAAGTGGCTGAGCACCCTCTGGGTACAAAACCTTTTCCTGATATCCAACCTAAACCTGCCCTGACTCAGCTTCATGCTGTTCCCCAAGCTCGGAAAACACCACAACTACAACAGCCTGCAGCACCCAGAGGGGCTTGTGGTCTGCATAGCAAGTCCTTGTCCCCTGCAGCCCAGTCTTGGGGTGGCACTGGGCTCTCCAGTGTCTCAATGGGCCCAGCTGTGGAGAGCTTCACATGGAGCAGGATGGCAGCTCTGGGCTGGGCTGAGGGGCCACCTGTGCCAGCAGCCAAGGGCAGGCACCCAGGGAAACACCTCCAAACAGGGTGAGCATGTTGTGCTGCCTCTGCAGGGTGCTCCCCTGGCCTCCAGCCGTCTGTGGCTTCAGGTCTTCCCACCCCAGATGTGGTGTCGATGCTTTTGGGAGCCCTAAAGCAGGTTTTTTTCCCTTCATTTTTTCTGGGTTTTTTTTTCCCCCTCTCTGATGTTTTTTTTTGAATCCACACAAAGTTTTGAGCATCTGCAGCAAGGAGTTGTGCAAAAAATCCCACTACCACTCGCTCTGAACACACCGGCTCTGGCCTTCTCTTGGCTGAGGGCAGCAGCCAGGCACTGACAACTTGTGTGTGTCCATGCCCTTGGCCACAGCTCCAACTCTTCAGAGACACAGAGGATGTGGGGGAAAGGCCTGGGGCAGGTCCTGGGCAGTGATGGACGGGGTGAGCTCTGCTTTACCCACCCATCTGCTTTGCTGTTCCCTCTCTCAGGTCCTCCACAAACGAGCTGGCCGTGCTCATCTCCCGCATGCAGACAAATGCTGACCAGGTGGAGAAGGACATCCTGGAGACTCAGTCCAGCCTCCAGCAGGTCAGTTGTGGCAGGGGGTGGGTGGTGGGAGGTGAAAGGCTGTGCCTAGAAATGCAGTGTCTGGGACAACAGGTCGGGTGTCTGCTCTGTGCATGCTGGTGTGGGTTTGGGGGCTGACTCGAGGCTGGGGAGGAACAGACACCCCACAAAGCCTCCCAGCCCCTGGGCTGCATCCTGAGGCCACCCAGATTCTTCCTGCTCAGTGCCTCAGGCTTCCCTCAGCCAAGGCCTGTGCCTCACAGCAACCCTGGAGGCTGCAAGCCTGACCCACACAGCCCCTGGGTGGCAGGGAGCTGGAGCAGGAGGCTGGGCTGGGCACCAGGGCTCCTCTGTGGTTGGTGTGTGGAGGATCCAGAGCCTCTGTATTGGCCAAGGAAAGTGTTGTGAGGTCCGTGGGGTCCAACCAGGCTTTTTCCTCGGTCTCCTTGGTCTCCAGGATTCCAGCAATCACCAGAAGAACAAGCCTTTTGAGTTCCAGACAGAGAATGCCAGGAACTTGAAGGAAGCTGAGATCCTGCTGAAGGATCTCTTCCTGGATGTGGACCGTGCCAAGAGGCTGAAACACCCACAGGCTCCTGAGATAGAGAAGGAGTGAGTACAGGGTGGGGACTGGTGTGATGGGGCACCAAGCAATTGGGAAACCCCCAGGACATAGGATGAACGCCAGGCCTTGCCATGAGTGCTAGTTTCACTCTTCTTCCCACAGAGTTTAGCCCTGAAATCAGCTTTTCTGCCAATATATTATAAAGATATTGGTATGCAAAGTGGCTGCTGGAACAATTGCCCAGTCTTTTGGGAGCGCTTGTAAAAGGTACTAGAAAAATGCAGAGCTAAAAAGTGGCCCCACTCTCAGGGCAAATCCCCTTTTCCTCTGCCGTCCCTAAAATAAATACCTTTCATTTGGGGCAAGCACAGAGTCAGAGATGGGTGTTGGAGTGGGAGAAGAGCTTCAGCTGGCTTCTGGTGCTTTGCTTCCCTTCACTCCCAGCCCTTCTACGTAGAAATCAGGAGGGAGTTTCCTAGCTGGGAAGGGACAGCCCTGACTTCCCTGCAGCATCCTCCTGGGTAGTAATTCCTGAGACATCCCTGGAGATGGAGAACAGCAGGACAAGTGCTGGACACTGCTGAAGGAGGCCAGGGCCACAAAGGGACATCAGAGTACTCTGGGTCTTGCAAGTGCAACGTGGGCTCCACAAGGTCCACCTTGGTTCTCCTGCTTCCTGACTGACACAGGAACCTGTGCCTTTGCCCTTGGCAGCATCCAGCAGCTCCATGACCGTGTGACACAGCTCTGTGCCGAGTACCGGGCCCTCTACGAGCAACTGAACGTCCCCGAGCTGGGGCCCAGGGTGGACTGGGCCAGGATCCTGGACCAAAAGATGGTAACAGCAGCTGGGTTTGGATGTTATCTCCCAAATCCTACCAGGCCAGATAATGTTTGCTGTTGCCTGTAGGGCTGTGCCAGCCACTGAATGCTCAGCATCACTCAGGGATGTTGGAGGTGGTGGGAATAATTCAGTGGCTCTGGGTGGGAGGAAAACTTTTCTCTCACCTCTTAAATCCCTCTGGAGCACCCTCTGAATTAGCCTCTTCAGATTAAGAGTTAGCAGAGGGGTACCAGGTAAAGAGTCCTGCTGTGGGATGGAAGGTGATGTCTCCTAGGATTTTACAGCCCTACCTTTGAGGGTTTCACACTGCAGGGTCTGGGTATGTGGAGTGCCCAGACTGGAATCCGTTTGGATTCCCCTGAAAGTTGGATGGTAATTAAGTGCATCCAATGCAGGTCACCAAGGGCAGGGGGCTGGCTCAGCTCAGGTCTGTACCCCAGGGTTATGTGGCCTGGTTATCTTTGCCCCTGTGTATGGCTGGGGAAATGGGAAACAACAAGAAAATCCCCTCCCTTCCTCCTGGACCACTATCAGATACCAGATCTTTTCATGCCCTGCCAGCCCTGCCTGGGGTTTCTCCCTGAAATGAAGCCTTTTGCTTTAGTCTCTGCCCTGACTCCTTTTGCACAGAAACAAGTCAATGCAGGACAGTATGGCCCTGGCATGTCAGAGCTGGAAAAGCAAATAGCTGAGCACAACATCCTCCAGAAGGAAATCGAAGCCTATGGGCTCCAGATCAAGAACCTCCGTTCTGGGGTAAGGCACCCACCATCCTCTCCTTGTCCCTGCCACTCCACTGGGGACCCTGCTGGCTCTGCTCAGTGTCTGGCCCTGGGTCCCACCTGCTCCTCTGCACGGTGAATGTCCACCCTTGTTCTGCAGAGGGCACGGGGGGCCAGGGATGGGGCTCCTGGATGGTTTCTAAAGCGTATTCCATAACTCAGTTCATCAGCATTCACCACATGTTTTGCTAACAGCTTTTCTTTATCTATTTTTCTTTTGTTCACCTCCTTGGTCTTGGCTGTGTTGTAACCCAGGATGTGGCAGATTTAAAAAGCCAGTACAAGGACTTGCTGGTAAGGTTCTTGGTGGTTTTCTGAACAGATGGGGTCTTACAGCAGAGTAACACCATCCCTGATGGGCAGGGAATGCCCAGCTCAGAACAGGAGCTACCCCTGGGCCTGCAGAGTAAAGTTGTGTCCCTCATTTCCCCATTTCTCCCCTCCCTGGCATAGGTGTCAAGAACTCTTGCTGCCCTCAGGGCAATGCTGAGAGTGAGATCCATGTCTCTCCTCTTCATGGGTCATGGATCTGCAGTTGCCTCTGTGTCCATGAGCACAGGGACCAGGAGGCACCAGGAAATCCACCCCAGCCCACACACTGTTCCCAATCAGGATTGCAAATGTGGAGGCTTGCCCTGATCCCTAACAAGGGCTCCAGAGAGGAAATGAGCAGCCAGAGCAAAGGAAGTGGCCAGGAAGAAGGTCCTGGGTTTACCCAGCTGGGCCCATGAAGGCTGATGCTGAAAATGGGATTTGTGAGAAATAAAGCAGAGCTGGGCCAGCTCTGAGGCTGCCCCAGGCACCAGCCCACACCTGGGATTCTGGTTAGACAAACATATCCTGTCTGTGAGGAGGGAAAGGGAATGGCAGCCCCATCAGATAAGAGCCAGCAGTGGCAGATTTCTCACCAAGGTTTCTGGGACTCTCCTGCTGGATGTGCAACAGGAGTGTGGTCCTGGGGAGCAAGAGGAGGAGGGGAGGGGACTCCCCAGGCTGAGCACTGACACTGTCTCTGTGCTGTGTGTGGGCAGAAAGCTTCCATCTGGCGAGGGCAGAGCCTGGGCAGCCTCTACCACCACCTCCAGGGCTGCACCAAGGAGCTGGGCTACCTGACAGACCAGCAGACCAAGATCCTGAAGCAGGACTGGAGTGACCAAATGATGGATGTCCAGAGCGTGCGTCAGGAGTACGAGGTGAGCTCTGTGTCCTGGCCATGAAAGGCTGGCCAAGCCTGGCATGTGGGTTCTGCACATCCCCCACTAGCCCTGAGCATGGGGCTTTCCAAAACAGAGGGGGAAGAGACCCCCTGGGTCCATGCTGGAATTAGGGATGAGCTGCTCTGTGTGACCCCTCCAGTCCCCTGAGCTGACACATGGGATCATACATTGGAGAGCTGTCAAGGAGGCTTTCCATGGTCACAGAGAAGGGAAGGGCTCAGTGCCACATCAGCCTCAGTGGCCACAGTACAACACCCAGTGACTGCCATTTGCTGGGACACAGGAAATGAGAGGGATAATTGCTTAGGAAAATGCTCTTTGACTGAATACCCTGATGCTTTCTGAGGTCTGAGTGTGTCTAATTTGTTTTAGCTCTGCCTAGCCCCTTCTGTTTTAAGAAACAAACAAACAGGCAAAGGTACCTGTGCTTTGGGAATCTTACCTCTGCTATGTTTGGTGCCCCAGGAGACCACTCTGTGCTCCCTGCATGCTCCCAAGGTCAGGAAGTTTCTCTTCCCCTCCAGGATTTCAAGTCCAACGAGCTGCTCAGCCAGGAGGAGTTGGTGAACCACCTTCAGGACGATGGGGACAGGATGATTGAGCTGAAGCACCCAGCCATCAAACCTATCCAGGTAGGCAGGAGGGTCTCTTCTCCAACCCTGTGGGAGAATGAGAGTGTTCCTGTGCCTCAAGAGCCACGTAGTGGGTCGGAGGAGACCCCTTCACCTCTTCCTGCAGTTATGTTACTCTTTCCTTCCACACTGCACTGGCTGCACTGCAGCATCTTTCTGCCTGCTCTAGCCCTACAGGGAAGCTGAGGGAAGTGCAGGGTCTTCATCCTTTCCAAAATTTCCAGGAGATAGTGGCCAACATCTGTGTGCTGGGACCAGCTCCCGCTCAGGTGCTCGCACACATCAGTGCAGCCACCCTCGCACTGTTAGGGAGTCCCAGCTATGACATGGAGTGACTTCTCCCAAGTGACACCAGCTCCCAGCCTCCAAGGCTGAATTTCCAAGCCTGCAGATGCAGTGCCAGGCTAAGGTGGGCTCTCAGTCCCCAACACCACTGGAGCTAAGACCACTTGAGAAGTGATGGCTGCTCTGTATGAGCCAGGTCCTCCTCAAGGGGTGTCCTCACTCAGCCTCAGCATCAGGCAGGGCCTGGGCACAGCTTTGTCTCTGCTCTTCCTCTGATCTCTGGGACTTCTGAGGAAAGGAGAACCAGTGGTGGGGGAGGTAGGACCAGCTGGAACCCACTGAGATGTGCTCTGTCCCACCACAGGCTCACCAGGAAGCCTTGAAGAATGAGTGGCAGAATTTCCTCAATCTCTGCATTTGCCAGGAGAGCCAACTGAAAAGTGTGGAGAGCTATAAGAAGGTAAGAAGTCAATTCATGGGCCATGGCTCTGCAGGTCAGGCCAGAGTGGGCAGGCTGGGAGGACAGATGACAAAGGGGTAAGGATGGGAGACCCTTTGCTTGCACCTAGCAAAGGTATTTTGGGGAAGCACCCCTCAAAACATAACCTTTTAGAGGTGCTGGGAACTGAGAGACCCCACTGGACTTGGAGACAGTGATGTCCCCCCATGCCTTACTGTTTCCCTCCCCACACCTCCAGTTCCAGGATGATGCCGAGGCCGTGAGCCACTCCCTGAAGAAGATGAGCTCTGACCTGGACACCAAATACAGCAAGTTCAACAAAGACAGCCCTGGGGTGGTGTCAGATCTGCTGCTTCAGCTGGAGGTGAGGCCTTTGGGGCTGGTGGCACCAGCCAGACCTAGGGGCAAACCCAAAGTTAAAAACTCCCCAACAAATGACAGAGGGGAAGGGAAAGAGGTGGGTAAATAATCCTACAGGGAGAGCTCAGCCCAGCTCTGTGCAAGGGAGGGGGAAGCCCAGAAGATCCACGCTGCTCACACTGCCCTGGGATGTCACTGTCCCCATCAGTGACACCCAGCCAGGCCCCAGGTCACCATCAGAGCAAAGGAGAAGTGCAGGGAGGAGCCATGTGTTGTCCTTAACATAAGACACTTGGATTAGAGGGCCTGCAGAGTGTGAGCCGCTGGCATCCAAGCCGGGAAAGATCCTCCCATCTCCTCAGCATTCTCATGAGCCAAGGGCAAGGGTGGGAATAAAGAAATCTGACCTCAGGGGTGAGATGCAGATAGGAAAGGAAGATTTGCCCCGGAGAGAGGGAGGGGACACATTCACCACGGTATCTTCCCAAGCATGCAAGACATTTTTCTCTCAAGAGATGCTGGAATCTTGGTACTTTCTGGCACTGGAATGCAGCCACCTCTTGGCAGGCCGGTGTTCCATTTCGGAATAGGAAAACTTCTTTGGGATATTTGAGATGACAGTGTGGGTTCACCTAAGGTTAACCCAGGCTGTGTCCTCAAGGGCAGATCTGTGAGCAAAGGAAACTGAGGAGAGTGCTGGTAATGAAAAGGGGAAGAAGGGACATGGAGGGATCTAGAATGGAGAAACTCCCGACTCCACCCCACAAGGACAGATGGGTCCCAGCATAACCACTGCAATGTGACCCTCCCCTTCTGTTTTATCCCAACCTGGTCACAACCACTGTCTCCTCTGTTCTGTCTAGAACGAGGAGAAGGCGTTGAAACAGGCAGAGAAGAGCATCGCTGACCTGAAGAGAAGGAGCAAAGAGATCAGCCCACTGAAACTGCGCAGGACACGTCCCTCCCAGCCCCTCACCCTGGACACCCTCTGTGACTGGGATGCTGGGGAGGTGAGGGCCAGACTAGCAGCACCCTCAGAAGAGACAGAGAACTGGATTCTTCTCTGGTTGCTCCAGACCTTGGCTCTGTGGTGGGAGGAACTGTCCTAGTGCCAGGAAGCCAAGCCTTTCACTGGGTTTTGTGTTCTCTCCCAGGTGCAGCTGACCAGAGGGGACAAGTACACTCTGAAGGACAACAGCAACCCCCAGATGTGGGTGGTGCAGAGCAGCACTGGCGTGGTCCAGGAGGCACCTTCTGCTTGTTTCTCCATCCCTCCTCCTGACCCTGAGTCCATAGACAAGGTCAATAGGTGAGTCTGCAGCAGAGACCCTGACCCAGAGAGACATTTAGATTCTCTCTTGGGTCATAATCATCCTGACTGCAGAGAAACAGCAGCTGGGGACAGGCCTCTCAACTATCTAGTACTGAATCCCTCCTGGAGGGGGATTTTTCCCTGCACCCAGGTATCTCACCCAGGTGCCTGCCATTCCTCAACATCCCTGCACGCTGCACAGACCTCACTGCCAAAGAGTTTTCTGGCAGTCAGGCTTGATTTCTTCACTGAAACATGTGACTCGCATAGGTTTGACTAAATTCATTGCAGAATCAGTCTGGAGCTTGGGACTTGCCAAACAGGACAGAGTTATCTGTGGTATCTCCTCTCAGCCAGCCCCAGCTGGAGACTGAGAAATGCTCCTTGAGCCTCTGTGTAGGTTTGCTACCTGCCTGCTCCTGCTGCTCCCACAGGATGGGGCGGTGGTGCAGGGAGGTCGGCATTGCCTTTTTAATCATGGCCTCAGGTGTTTGGGTAAATCAGTGCTGCTCCAGTGCTGAGGAAAGGCCACAGCCCAGACTTGGAGCTATGTAGGCATGCCCAGGGTGGGAGCTTTGGTCCCCAGTGCCATGGGTGTCATTGCTGCATTGTGTTGCTCTTCCTCAGTGTGTGCCCCTCTTCACACATCCCAGACTATTGAATCCTTCGGATTTATGGGTTTCATGCATGTTTTAAAATAGAAATTCAGTTCCTCTGCACAGAGGGACAGCCCTCATCTGACAGCAGCCAGGGAAGCTGGGAATTGCTGGTTTTAGCCCACAGTGTTCAGCTGGAACAACCCACAGCAGGGATGAGAACTGGCCTGGTCCTTTCTGTTCCCCCTCCTCCTCCTTCCATGAGTCTTTTCTCATCCAGAAATATTTTTCTGTCCTTCCAGCTCTGGCAGATCCCAGCCCTAGTTTCATGAGGCAGGAACCATCCTTACAAGAGACTTGGCATTTCCAGTGCAGCAGCCACAGAAGCAGCCACTTGTACTGGCTTCCTGCAAGGCTGCAAAGCACTGCAGCCATATGAAATCCATTTCCAGCTTTGGTAGCTTCTGCTGAGAGTTGGAAACACTGGCTTCCTTGGGAGAACTCAGCTGCTCATACCAACCAGCTGCTCTTGCTGTCATTCCCTTTCCTAGGGGATGTGTCCCGAGTTACAACAGGCTGCAGGCTCCCAGCCTTTGAGGACACCTTCCCTTGCCTTTGGGCCAGCTCCCCAGGACAGCCGTGCAGCTGCTGCTGTGCAGGGCTCTGTCAAGGCTTCCTCAGCTCTGTGTCCTTTCCTGGCTGATGATGGCCCTCTCTGCTCACAGGTTGGAAGGGGAACTGAACACGGTGAAGCAGAAGCGAGCAGAGGTTCAGAGCACCCTGAGACGCAGCCAAAAGGAGCAGGTCCAGCCCAGCCAGCAAGGTTTGTCAGCTGGATAGTCCAGCCCTCTCCAGAGGCAGCCCTGGCAACAGAGCACCCACCCAAGGTGGGCAGAGGCACCTGCAGTTCACACACAGACACCTGCAGAGGTCCCTGTGGGAGGCTGCCTTCTCCTCCATGGCAAGGAACAGCTGACAGGATAACCTGACTCCTGCCTCAGCAATTCACTTAAAGTCTGCTGCCCTTCTCAGGCCTCTGAGATTGACCTCCAGCTCCATCAACAGCTGCAGGGTATTTAGGATTTCAGGAGGATGTGCCTATCCAGAAACCTTAATTAAACCTGCTTTGTAATCTGGGTCCCTTGCAGTTCTCTTCCCTAGCTGGGGGCTGTGGGATAAGCAGGCACAGCCATGGCTAAATCCCAACCCTGGGTTATCTGTGTTATTCCCACAGCTGTAGTTCAAAGGCTTCCAGCAAAGCTGAGAAGGGATGTGTCTGCATGGCAGCATTTGGCTTTGTCCCTCCTTTGGACTTGAGCTCTGGCTCACCATGGCAGAACTAAAATCTGGGGATTAATCTAAGATATGTCTCACTACAGCTCTATCCAGGAACCCTCCAGCAGTCCAGGATGATCCCCAAGCTGACCGGCTCCTCAGCAGCCTGGATCGTGTTGGCAAGGACCTGGTCCAGGTAGAGAAGGAGGTCTTGAACCGAGTGAGGTCTCCTGTGAACTACAGCGACCCTACAGATGACCTTGGCAGGAGGATCAAACAGCAGCAGGTGAGTTGGAGCAGGAGCAGTTTGGTAGCGCTGGGTCCTTGGCCCAAAGCAGGGTGATGTGGGAATAACATGGGAGATGACAGCTGGTGCTCCAAAGGAGAAAACCATGCTGCAATTTCAAGGGTTTCAGGCTGGCTTGAGCCCTGTAAATGGGACTAAATCAAACCCTCAGAAAATGCAGGCCCTTCCCTTGGCTCTGGAGCAAGAGGGTCCATTCATTTCAGAGCTGTGCTCCAGGTGCCACTCTTGGGAATGCTGTCACCCTGCATTCTCAAGTCTGTAACAAAAAGACTAAGGGATAAAGGGAATTAATCTAAGGGCCAGCTTTGGCTCACCTGATGGGAAGTACAGATTGGTAAATGTCAGTGGGACAGGAAAAGAGGCAGTGCCCTGGAGCCCCCCTCCTTTCCTCTGGGTTAAGTTCTGGGTTTGCAGTGTTTCAGCTTCTTAAGCTTCATCTGTGAGTATTTACCCAGCCCCAGCAGCAGCATGGGCTCAGGCAGGTAGGTTTTTTCCATCTCTGTCTATTTGGATCTCTTTCCCACACCCTGCCACTGCCAGACAGCCACAGTCTGGATGGGGCTGTGCCCCAAGGGGCAGCTCCTTATGAGAGGGGTACCACGCCCTGAGCCCCGCAGCCAAATCCACCCCTGAGGGAGGCATATTTCCACAGCAGCACTGTTATGGCTGTGTTGGGTGACTCTGCTTCCATCTGGTGTGCCAGGAAACAACAAAGAAACTTGAGAACCTGGGGGCAGCCAAGGATGCCTTGCAGAAGGAGTGTGAGACCTATCTTTCCAAGAAACCCACCAGCACCTCGGCTTCCCAGCTCCCAGTCACGCTGAATGCCCTCAGGAGCAAATACAATGATGTCAATATGCTCTCCAGCCTGTACAACGAGAAGTGAGTGATGGGGATGAGGGAAGGAAGTGTCCTTGCACAGGTGTGCCAACACAGAAGCATGACAGAAAATGCTTTTGATGTATATGAGTGGTGGTTGAGGTCCAGTGCAGGTTGGAAACCTCCCATCCATCATCAAAGGCACCTCTGAAGGAGTTCCTGTGTGTAATTTGTGGGCAGATCCCCCCACTGTGGAAAATTCACCACAATGGGTGTGTGTCCCAGCTCTGCTGTGTGGTGAAGTGCAACATATCTGACTCGTGAGCAACACAACAGGGGTGTGAGTGCACGTTGCTTGTTCTCTGACATGTTGCAGAAGCTCTAATCTTAAGTAAGGTTAAACATCCAAAACCAGGGAGAAAAGAAGAAGAATGGGGTTTCTGTAGCTAACCTTGTCCTGTCATTTTGCCCTTTCCCAGGGCTAAGGCTGCCCTGAACCTGGAGACTCAGATTGAGAACACAGACAAGATTGTCAGCACGTTTGAGGCCAAGCTGGCTCAGGACAGTATCATTCCTGCATCCCCCAATGCCCTGCAGGATCGAGCCAATGACCTGCAGGTAGGGGAGCATCAGGCTCTTCCTTAAGGATGGGAGATCCCTGAGCTCAGGGAGCAGGGTGGGAGGAGCTGGACTCTGCTGATTTGAGCACCTTGAGGCATCAGCAATGAAGCCTTTTTAAGGGCTTGTTCCTTGAAGGTTTAATGTTGGTGTTTCAGGCTCACCTGCTTTCACTGGACAGCAAAAACTTTGTCCCTCTGTCCCTCCCTTTGGGGTCCCTAAAAGACATCATGACCCCCTTAGCATCTAATCTCTGTTGCTCTGCCTCACACCTATCCCTAATATTTCCTGCTCCCAATCTCCTTGCCCCATCCTTAGCACTCACAGAGACTTTATTTTTTTCCTTCCTCAAAATCTCTCTGTTCTGCTTCCTGCGCTGTCCAACCTTGCTTCCCAGCTTCCTTGGTGAATAAGCCTCACTGCTCCACCTCTTCCACCTTGGAGAGCCTGACCATCCCCCAGCTCCCACAGTTAGTGACACTTTAAGGAGGGTTGTTTGGGTGTTGCACTGACTGCTGCAAACCTGGAGGTGCCTTTTTTCCCCCTGCAGAAGATGAGGCGGGACCTGGTGGCCCAGGAGGACTGTGTGCTGAAGCTGAACCGGGGGCTCAAGGATGCTGAGCACAGCTGCAGTGCTGTGCAGAACAACTTCCAGGAGTACTGCCCTGACCTGCCCCGGCAGAAGCGGGAGGTGCAGCTCCTCAACGATCGCTACCACGCCGTGGCTGACCAGCTGGATCAGCGGTGAGGAACTGTGGGGTCATCTCTGCTCCTCTTAGCTAAGGTGGACAGGGAGGGGTCGGAGCCCTGAGTATGTTCTTCATTGCAGGACCCTGGTCCTGACCACAGTCCTGTAACACTGAGGACCAGCTGTGTCCTGCTGTGTAGTTGCCACTTACAGGCTGTGAGCTTCCAGAGTTGTGCTCCCCACTCAGGGATCATTTGTCACCCCCCTGTTTTTGTTATCTTGGTGTTTGTTGTGGTGATATTTTCACCTTACTGTCTTCCTAGGAACTTGCACATGAATCTTTGCCCTTCCCCTTAACATTCCTGTCCTCTTTTGTGCTGTGCAGAGAGAAGACCCTCAGAAACATCAGCCTCACCTACCAGCAGTTCCAAAACTCCAATGAGAACCTGATGTTCTGGATGAACAACCTGCCCAAGCACCAAGTGAAGACCACTGATGGGCCAAGCCAGATCAATTACAAGCTGCAGGCACAGAAGGTGTGTTCCAGGGCAAGAATACCCTATAACTTTACAGGGATGGGGAAATTTGCTTGTGAACAGCACATGCAAAATAGTACCAGCCAGCTCATAGCTGTGTGCTCCCCCATCACAGTGAAAGAACTAGAGAAGGATTGCAGCCCACAGATGGTGTTACCTGGTGTTACCTCACCTTGCTGGGTTTATCTACAGTGCTGGTGTCCTCCTCTGTGCCAGTCACCTCCAGGTTGAAATCCTCTCTGTGGAGAGGACACTTTCAGATCCTGAAACATTGTACTTTGGACTGAGATGCTGCATCCAGGTCCTTCACTTTTCTCTCCTTGAGCAGACTCTAAACTCGCTAACTCAGATGAGGAGGTCTCTGTGTTGGCTGCTATTTATCTTATTTGTGATAAATCAGTGGGGGAGGTCCTGGGCAAGTGATAGCACTGCTGAGATATCCTAAAACCCTGGAGACTCTTCCTAAATGTCTTCCTGTTCCCACCATTCCCTCAGCTGAGCTGACTCTCTAGGCTGCATGAGTACTACCAGGCAGCTGGATTTCAGTGTGTCCTTAACACCATGTGTGTCTCCTGCAGAGGCTGGTGCAGGAGATCCAGAGCAAGGAGCCTGAGAAGAACGCCCTGGTCAGGCTGTCCCAGAACGTGCAGTCCACACTCAATGTAAGGATGGGTTTTCCCATTTATCACTGCCTTAGCATTTCACCCAAGAGATCCTACCTGATTCTTGTGTTTCTGCTCTGAACAGGACTATGAGCTTGAAGCAGGCAAATACAGCTCTTCTCTGGACCCTTCCCTGACCGACTCTGCTGCAAAGAGGCTGCGTGTGACCCCCCTGCAGGAAAGCATCCAGGCCCAGGTAAAATGTTAAGATGAAGGCATGGAAACCATTGTCCAGCTCATTACCCATGCCCCAGTGTCCTCTGCAAGGCCTTAAACCACTCTTACAGCCACCACTGATTATGGTCCTAATCCCAGAGTCAAAGTCCTTGGGGGATCCCTTTGTCCATGGGGCAAAGCAGCATGTGAGATCCTGAATTAGGGTTGTGCCTGGCACCTTGGTTGAGATTGCTGATGCTCCTTACCACATTGTGTATGAAGATAAAACAGGGTAGGTGTGTGGGGAGAAGAAGGAGCCAGAGTTCCTCTGTGCTCTTCCCAGTTGCACCCCAGTTCTCCTACATCACCTTGAGGCTTTTGCCGACTGCCCTCCATGTGTGAATTTGGAAAACTGGAACCTGTGTAGGCCTGCAAGCATCTAACAGGCATCCAAATAACAGGGACAGGGTCTCCTGCATGAGTCCTTAGACTCTGCATCTCTCTAAAGAGTCAGATGGGAAGACATTAATCCCTAGAATTGTGCTATACACAAAACTCAGCCAGGTGAAACGAGGTGTGGCAGAGTCTGCCATGCAACAGAACTGTGTCAGGGTGAGGGGACAAGCCTCTCACCACTCTTTCTTTTGCAGGAAAATGATGTCACCAAGCTCTACATGGAGCTGGCAGCAGAAAATAAACAGCAGCTCAGCCGGCTGGAGTTTGCCAAGAAGATCGTTGAGAAGGTACCAGCTTACAGCTCACTGCAAGATTGGGGTACTCTAGATTGGGGTCCAAATCTGCTCAGCCTGGGGCTTCCCCACCCCTCCCCGAGTCTCCACATCCAGGTGTGAGGAAGGACAGGAATGGAAACCCCTCTGAGAAACAGACCCCAAGAAACCACAGTTTCACTGACACTGATCTTGGGTTGTGACTCTCATCACCTCTGGGGGCCCTTCGCTTGTTATTGAAGCTGTAGTTTATACTTGGAAAAAAAGATTAGGGCTTTTAAGTCCACTTCTCTTAGCTATAGCTAATCAGTGTTCACAGACTGAGAATTTCAGATTTGTTTGTGGGTGTGGCTGGAATTTAGTGCTCACCACCTTCTGGAAACACTTCAAAGCAACAGGATTTTTATACCTTTCTAAGGTTTGAACCACCTATAGGAAAGTTCTCAGGACTGGGTGACTTTAAGTCAGTTTAAGCTGGAGAATGGCTGTGATGCTCTCCCTCAGCTACAGCTACAAGAAGGCAGCACAAAGCTCCTTTGTGGGCTGCTGCAGCACCTCCATCTCAAGGGGAAGACACACCAAGTCAGTTGCTTGAGATGATGGGATTGTGTCTTCATTTTCCATTTACAAACAGCCTTTTTGAAGACTGCCTGGGGATTTTGTGCCAGTTTTGCCTCCCACCATGCCTTGTCATTTAAAAGATCTCTGAGTCACCTTAAAAGAGATACTTGGTTTCCCTGCCTTTTTTTAAATTCTTTTTTGTTTTTCCCTTACAGAAGGAAGTGCACGAGGACATTGAAGCTGTACATGAGCAAACCCAGAAATCTGAAAACAAAGCCACAACAAGCAGGGAGTCCGAGGGGTTGAAATCGCAGCTGGAGGAGGAAAGGAGGAAAGTGGCCAGGATTGAAGAGGACCTGGAGGAACACAGAAACAAGCTGCTGATGTTGAAAACTCAGAAGCCCATTGAAAGAGTGGAAGAAAAGGAGGTGATTGAATACTACAGAGACCCCCAGGTGGAGAGCAACCTGTCTAGGATGGTACAGCAGATTGAAGAGGAAGGCAAAAAGAGGCAGAGCCTGCAAGAAGACATTGATGTGATGAGCCGTAAGCTTGCCCAGATGGAGAGCGAGAAGAAGGTCACTCCTGCCCAGCTCCTCACCAAAGAGATCACAAAAATTGAGAAGGATCCAAGCCTGGATGGCCAAGCAGCCAGTCTTCGTCAGGAGATCAAGCGTCTCCAGGAGGAAGGCTTGGCTGCTGCTTCTGAACTTGAGCAGCATAAGAGGGAGCTGCACATGCTGGAGAGAAAGCAGCCCAACATCCGGGAGAAAGTGGTGGTGAAGGAGCTCATCAAACTGGAGAAAAACCCAGAAATGCTGAAGTCTGTTAGGAACCTGCAGTTACAAATTGATGAGGAATCCTTCAAAAGAAAGTCTGCAGAAGAAGCAATAGTAAAAGTGAAGAACAAGATTGAGGAGGTGGAAAGACTGATTGAAACAGCAGAACCCAAAATTATTGTTAAGGAGGTGAAGCAGGTAGAGCAGGACCCAGAGTTATTGAAAGAGACTTCCAAGCTTAAAACTCTGATTGAAGAAGAGAGGAGCAAAAACTTGATGCTTACAGGTGAACTGGGAGAGCTGCAGAGCCAGTACAGCATTGCAGAGAAGCAAAAACCCAGGATAGAGGTGAAAGAGAGGGTCAACGAGATCTTCCTGGTGGACCCTGAAACGGAGCAGCAGATTGCACACCTGAAAAGGGAGCTGCAGGAAATCACTCTGAAAAGGACGAAGATTGACAGTGAAGTGGAAGAGGCCTTAGCAGAGCTCAAAGTCCTCAGGTCACAGAAACCAGAGGTGGAGTTTAAGGAGGTCATAGAGGAGGTGGTGAAACATGAAAAGAGTCCAGAGATTCTCAGAGAAATTGACAGGCTGAAAGAGCAGCTCAACGAACTTGTGAACACCAACGGCAGGACCCAGGAGCAGCTCATTAGGCTGCAGGGGGAAAGGGATGAATGGAGGAGGGAGAGATCCAAGGTGGAAACAAAGCTGGTCAACAAGGAAGTCATCCGCTATGAGAATGATCCGCTCTTGGAGAAAGAAGCCGATCGCCTGCGTCAGGAGGTGCGCAACATGTCCCAGAAGAGGAGAGCTGCAGAGGATGCCATCTATGACCTGCAGAATAAATACATGCTGCTAGAGAGGCGGAAGCCAGAGGAGAAGGTGGTTGTTCAAGAGGTGATACTGACCCAGAAGGATCCAAAGCTCCGAGATGAGCACAGCAGGCTGAGACGGAATCTGGATGAGGAGGTGAGCAACAGGCGTCGCCTGGAACGCGACGTGCAGCAGGTTCGTGTGCTGGTGGAAGAGAAAGAGAAATTGCTCAACTTTCAGGAGGATCGAAGCAAGAGGCTTGCACTGGAGAAGGAGATGAGACAAATTACACTGAGAATAAAGGAGCTGGAGGAGAGCCCAGCCCCAGTGCAAGAAAAGATCATTATGGAAGAAGTGGTCAAGCTGGAGAAGGATCCAGTCCTGGAACAGTCTGCCAGCAACCTGCGCCTGGCGCTGGACCGGGAGAAGATGGAGGTGCTGAGCTTGCAGAGAGAATGCAAGAACCTGCAGGTGCAAGTCGATGTCCTGCAGAAAACCAAATCCCAGGAGAAGACCATCTACAAGGAGGTGATTCGAGTGGAAAAGGACAGAGCACTGGAGAGTGAACGTGCACGCATCTGGGAGCTGCTGAGCAGGGAGAGGGGAGCCAAGCAAAAGGCAGAAGAAGAGGTACGGCGGCTCCGGGAGAAGATCGAGAGAGCTGAAGGCATGAAAAGGACATGGGCTCGTGAAGAGACGGAGCTGCAGAAAGCCAGGAACCTGGCCATCCAGGAGAGAGCCAACTTGGAGAGTGAACTGAGGGAGCTGGAGAGGCAGAAGCAGCAGAAAGTCCTCTTCCTTCGGGAGGAATCCAAACTGCTCAGCCAGCGGACTGAGAATGACAGGCAGAAGAAGAAGCAGCTGGAACATGAGGTTTCCCTGCTGGAGGCAGACATCCTTAGGGAGAAGGACCAGATCTACAACAAGGAGAGGTTCATTCGGGATCTCCAGTCAAAGGTCAACCGTGAAGAAATCAATCATGAGACCCAGATGAGAGAGACAAACCTCTCCACCAAGATCTCTATCTTGGACCCTGACACAGGGAAGGACATGTCTCCTTATGAGGCCTACAAGCGAGGTATCATAGACAGAGGCCAGTACATCCAGCTGCAAGAGCTGGAGTGTGACTGGGAAGAAGTCACCACCCTGGGCCCAAATGGGGAAGTCTCACTTCTCCTTGACAAGAAAAGTGGGAAGCAGTATTCCATCGATGATGCACTAAGGCTGAGGAGGATCACAAAGGAGGAGTACCAGCTGTACCGGGATGGCAAGATTCCCATCTCTGAATTCGCCTTGCTGGTGGCTGGGGAAACCAAGCCTCCCTCATCCCTCTCAATTGGCTCCATCATCTCCAAATCCCCGCTCACATCACCCACCACCCACCAAACACAAACCTTCTTCCCCCCAGCCTCACAGAAGGGCATATCTGATGACACATCCCCCATCGCCGGGGTGTATGACACCACCACCGACACCAAGTACAACATCAAAACTGCCGTTGCGAAGAAGCTGCTCGATCCCATGACAGCTCAGAAGCTCCTGGAAGCCCAGGCTGCCACGGGGGGCATCATAGACCTCATTTCCAGGGACCGGTTCTCGGTCCATAAGGCGATCGAGAGGGGTCTGATTGACAGGACCTACATGCAGAGACTGCTTAATGCCCAGAAAGCTTTCACAGGCATTGAGGACCCAGTGACCAAGCGAAGGCTGTCTGTGGGGGAAGCAGTCCAGAAGGGTTGGATGACCAAGGACAGTGCTTTTCCCTACCTGCAAGTCCAGCATCTAACTGGAGGGCTCATCGATCCCAAGAAAACTGGTCGCATCCCTGTGCTGGAAGCTGTCCAGACAGGGATGATAACGAGCAACCTGGCCAACAGGCTCCAGGATGAGTCCAACTATGAAAAAGATCTCATTGACCCTGTCAGTAAAGAGAAGATAAATTACAAGGAGGCCATGGCCCTCTGCCAGAAGGATTCTCTGAGCCACCTTCTGCTGCTCCCGGCCGCGTCGGAGGGGTATCAGCGGTACCACCAGGCGAGCCGTTCCCCCAGGCTCTCACGGTTCAGGCATTGAATGGATTCAGGCACGTACTGGGGCTGGTTCCTTCAGGAGTTCATCCCTTCAGAACACCTCTCCCCACGGGGGCAGCAGGCTCACAGGAATGGAGCATCTAGCATTTAGGGCTGCCTACTTTTCTCTCTTAGCTACCTGCTTCCCAACACAGTTCAGCCGTGTGAGGAAGAAAACATGGTCATGGGCCGGCCACAGAGGGGTCCCCACAGTCCCCAGGTGCTGTTCCCTAATCAGCCCAGAGAGAGGTTGATTGCAAGAACTCCACGGGCAGTAGGTTAAACGTGGCTATGCCCAGAAAGGGGGGAGATCCAGAGCGTTTTCCAGTTGGGTCATTCTGCATGCAATAAACTTAGCAAGTGAGTGTCTGTGGCTGTGTTTTCTCTGCAGGCTGTGGCTGAAGGCACAGCTACTCCTCTCCATACAATCCCCTGCCCTGCAGCCCAATCCACAGAGGGTTTGTAGACTCTTGCTCTCCCTCATCTCCCAGCACTGAACCCCCTAAAGTGTCCTTCTGCCTATGAGTCCATATTTTTAAAGATTTTGTTATATTTGTCTTTAAAACCAAAAACCAATGGGACTTTGCTTCCTGGTCATTTGGACACCTCTAAAAGAGGGACTTGAACACCAAAGGGGTGCAGTCCCACCCAACATTACTGGAAAACCTGCACTTGCTATTTCTTTAGGTGAACTAAAAGGAAGTTATTCCTCTGTGTAACTTCCACTGCTCAGTCCTTCCTGACACAAGCAAGTCTCATATCCCAAATATTCCTCCCTAGTATCTACCCTATTGCAGAGCATCCCCTGGGTTTATGGGATGAGAAAATTACTTTCTATTGATATCAGCTGCTCCTTTCCCTCTCCCAAAGGCTCTTTTAGATGATGCTATTCAGGAACTCCAACATAGCCAAAATAATCCCTGAGAGTAGAGGTTTCCTCCCCCACCTTCACCCACCAGAGCAGCAGCATAACCTCTATTTCCATATAGCCTAGCTGGAATTTGAAGTCTGGGCTCCAGGAAGAAGCTGTTTGCACTCTGGCAGGCTCAGCACACTCAGCTCCCATTACCCTCCTGCTGGTAGGTAGTCCCCAGCATTAATAATCTCTAACACCAAGCTTCCAGTCTGAGATCTGCCCAGGCTCTGTCCCAGGCTCTGCAGGGTCTCTGGTTATTGCCAGGCCTATGGCTGCTGTTCGTGGCCATCTCAGCTGCCATGATCAATGCTGGGCAATTTTCTGGTTTACAATAGGGAAAACCATTGCACACACCCTGAAACATCTATTCCCAGCCTGCTTCCTTTGGTAGAACACTGCTGGTCTGGGCCAGCAGCAAGGGCTGGAGGCTGGGCAGTCATGGACCAGGAGAGAAACTCTGCCCAACAGCCCTTGAAGCACAGGAGCAGGGCCAGGTGAGGATCCTGCCCCAGTGCAACCCAGGAATCCTCGGGTTCCAGCTCTTCAAAGCTGCTGGGAGCAGCCTCGCTGTACCTTGGCTTTGCTCCCCTCGGCTGGCTGAAAGCAGGAGCATCCATCAGAAACAGAGCTGCTGTCTTTGCTGCAGCCCAGCCCAGCAGGTGAGTTTGCTGCCAGCCTTCCTCACCCTGCTCTGTGGGGTGATTAATGGTTTGAGGGAATGCTCTGTAACTATGAGACTTGGAGTCCTGGTGATTAGGCAGGCAGTTAATCAGTTTGGACAAAGTGCTCCCTAACTGTGGCAGGAGGGATTTACCTGGGGTTGGGTGAAGTTGTTAAGAGATGACGGGGGGTGGCTGAGCAGTTTAGTCAAGTCTGAAAAACACTCACTAAAATCCTTTTGTTTGTTACCAAGTGCCCCTTACCTGCACAAAGTAGCTCAGGTCATGTCCTGATGTGTCCCTATGAAGCACCACTCAGACATGAGGCTTTCCCCAAAGCCTGGCTGTCTGGCAGGGTTGTGAGGTGCTCCGAAAAAGCCAGATAGAACTTTTCCTCCCTTCCCAAGCACAAGGTGATGGTGCTATGTGGCAGTGCAAATGGCTGCAGCCACCCTGACCCCAGAGGAACCTCCAGAATTTACAGTGTGGTGGTTAGGCACCAACGTTTAACAACTCACTCTGTAGTTAGGGTGAATCCCCTGGTTCAGTAATTTGTGTATTTCAAGTTGATTGGTTGATGTTTTTCCCTCTCTGTTTTATGTATGAAGTTGTAATTATCCATTTCCCTTAGTTAACCATGTATTAGTTCTAGAAAGTTCTGTTCTCCTCGACATCCCATTGGTTGCTTCCCTTGTTCTCGCCTGTGTGTTGTTCCCATTGGTTCCCTCAGATTCAACCCCTCAGATTCAATCCCTCTATTTCATTGGCTTGTCCCTTACCCCCACCTTACTTACCTCAGTATAAAATCCCTGGATGCTGGTTTATTTTTGGCTCTTCATCCCTAGTCCCTTCATGGATAAACCTTCACATGGAACCTATACGAGGAGTCCCCTCCCTCCTCCTTTACCTCTTCTGCAAACAGTTTGTCTGGTAAAACATGAGCATTGTTTGCATAGAGCAAACAGCAGAGCATTGACTTTACAACATGTATGCAAAGGCAGGGAAATGATTCCCACAGCAGAATTCATCCATGTCTCCATGGATTCATCCACAAATGTGTGCCTCCAAGCTGGCTGTCACCACACAGAGGCCATGAGATGAATGAGCACAGCTGTCAGGGTGTGCTGAAATTGGTTTTTTGGGATTGCTGTTACTAGGAGAGCATGTGTGCACATGCATGAAAAACAGGAGTGCAGAAGTTTGGCTTCCATAACTTAGATCTGTCTTTTGAGTATTTAAATAAGTAGAACATAACTCTGAAATAGTGTGTTGGAACTTCTAAGGGAAAGCAACCCCACACTGAGACATCATTGGACTGCAGAACCATCAGCCCCTCGTTCTGTCACTGAAATTCACCGAAAACCGAGTAAAATAAAACTCCTTAACACCAATGTAAAGAAGAGGCATCATTTATTACAGGATAAGCTCCACCTAACGTGTGCACAATTCACTACAAGTGCATTGCTTATATACAGTCACCACTTGCATATTGTAAGTGCCCATTACCATAAAACCATCCCCATGCTCCCAGGTTCAGCTTTTTTTACAGCCTTGTTTTGGCTGTAGCTGCATTCCTAAGCCAGATGTTTTAGGAATTCAGTATGTCCTTGCTGAGAAAGCAGCTCCTGCATAGTCTTTGCTAAAAGTACAAAGACACAGCAGAAACTCGATTAACCCTTTTGGTATCATTTCCCCCCTTTGAAACATCTCAAATTCCTTAAAGCCATTTGGCAAGCTCCAACTCAATTTCTATCTATAGTCACCTATATTCCCACAAGATTGACTGATCATTTTGCAAACACAATCAATAGCAATGCTGATAATTATAACAACTTCAATCACAGTTACGATGGTTTCCGGTATTCCAGCCAGCCTTCCTTTCAGGGACCATCACCCTATTCCTTGAAGAATTTCATTGAACCAATTAGTTTCAGGATAGCATTGCTATCCCTCAGCAACTGCCCACATTTTGTGGTCTTGGGAGATCTTCTGTTACATTTGGGATGTGTACACAACTATGTTCTCTGTCCAATTTTAAATACCCACATCCCCCTTGTTCTTTGCCCAGCAATAGAGCTAAGGCCATTCTGTTTTGCCATGTCAGATTACCATATGAATCACCACTGACAGACATATAGGGATAATTCCCCAAGGAATAGGTTCCCCTGCTGAATTAGGGACAGAGAGGCAGGCTGTAATGCTGGACAGATTGTGCATCTTACCAAACCCTTGGATTAAAGTCAATATTAAATTTTCTTCAACACCTCCACCTAATTCCCATAAATATTAATCCATACATTTCACTGCTCGTTTACAGATGCCTTTGACATTTTCAGCTGCAAGGGTTTGGTGTCAGGAGTCCTCTGAATTCAGGTGCAATGTATCCAGGAGTTAATTCGTTTTATTTTCCCAGCTGTTCTTGTAGTCAACAGAACCAGGTAAGTCCTTTCCACTGCTCCTGAAGTGGCTCAGATTTCCAGGTCTGGACGCGTATGTGATCCCCGGGCTGAAATGAGTGAACTGGGGTGTTTAGGGTAAGAGGTTTTGAGAGAATGACAAACATTTTTAGTTCATTCAAGGGTTTCTGTTACCTTCGGCCCTTTCAGGTTCTTGGGACGCTCCCATTTCCAGTGCCCAGGCCCTCTCCAACAGCCGCACGGATTCAGCTGCAGCTCTCCGTGGGCAGAGCCCCTCTCCGTTCTCCCATTAAGTAGCGCCCTCTGCAGAGCTACACTTAGCATTGCATCCCTACATCTATCTCTTTTCTTTCTTTCCATCCCCCGTCTCTTTTCTCTCTCCTCCCTTGCCATTTCCCATTTCTTTTTTCTCTCCTCCCATTCCATTTTCTTTCTGCTCCTTCTCTTTTTCTCTCTCCCGGATTTTGTTTTCTTCCTCTTCTCCTGTATTATTAAAAGCTATCCAGGCCACTTGTAAGAGTTTTCCTAGGTCAAAAGAGTCTGCTCCCTCCAGCTTTTGTAACTTCTTTCTAATATCTGGTGCTGAGTTCCCTATGAAAATGGAAGCCAGCTGTACAGCTTCCCCTAGCTTTTCTGGATCAATATTAGGGTATCTCCTGGCAGTTGCCCTTAGATGTTCTACAGATGCAGTCGGAGTCTCGTGCAGTTCTTGTTTCACCTCATAAAGTTCAGACCAATTGGTTGCCTTTGGCATTGCATGTCTAAAGCCAGATAATATCCACTGTTGATGCTGTCTAAAGCCAGATAATATCCACTGTTGATGCTGTCCCAGAGAAACCCTCCCCTCCTTTGTGTTAGGGTCCCAATGGGGGTCCTGGGAGGGAAAATGCTCTTCCACAGTTCCTGGTAATGCACCTGCTGTACCTGTCCACCTCCTTCCTAGCAGTCCTGAGTACCATCTCTCTTTCTGTAGAGTCTAACAGAGTATCTAACAGAACTTGTATAATCCCCCAATCTGGGTTCTGGGCCTTGAGAATGGTCTCAAACACTCTAGATACTCTCTCTGGATCTTCTCTGTAGGGCCCTGCCGGTCTCACCCATGCCTCAAGATCGACTGGGGAGAAAGGGACCTTCACCACTATCAGGATGTGAGATCCCACCCCTGGCCAGAGCTGAGCTATGGCCTCCTGCTTATCCCCCTCTTGCTTTCTCACCTCCTGCTCACCCTGGGTTCTCCCCATCACTGGACTTGAAATTAACTCTTGCCTCCAGGCTGACTGCTCATCCCCTCCTTGTGCTTCCCCCTTATCAGGCACATGCAGATTCTCTATTCCCGTATCTCCTGCATCTAATGCCTCCATCATTTCTACATCATCCTCCTCCCATCAGCTTTGGCATTTAAAACAGTGGTGCCCAATACTACAAGAAGAAAAAAATCGCTTCAATCTCCTATCCTTTTCCCCTTCTTTTCCAAAAGCTAACATGAGAGGGTTTGACAGGGTGGGTAGGCACCCCCTTTGCAATTCCAGATGGTTTCTTAAAGAACAGATCTACGTAAGGCATCTCATTCCATTTCTCCTCCCTTCTACAGAACAGCCTCAGCTGTAGCAGGGCGTGATAATCTAAGGTGTCTTTCTCCGGCCACTTTGCCTCATTGTCCAGTTTATACACTGGCCACAATATTGGATTAGTTAGGATTTAAGTAGTGAGTCTCCTCTCATCTTTTCCCAGTGGTTCAATATACATTTCAATGGAGAATTCGGGATATCATTTCCCACTCTAGCTTTAGAACAGACCACCCCCATACTCAATAATACAAGTATATAACAACGGCTGGAAAGCGAATACAACGCTTACCTGGGCGCGGGGAGCCCCTGCGGCTGCTTCCCGGGGCCGGCCTGCTGTGCTGCGAGTCACAGCAGTTGGTCTCTTTTCTCTTCTCCTTCTCTTCTCTCTTTTCCCTCTTCCTCTTCCTCTCCCCGGAGCCAAGACGGCGGCGGGGGAAGAGCTGAGCTGCAACCGGGGGTGCCCCCGCCTGCCCGCCCGCTCCCACTCGCGCCGGGAGCCCGGCGCGCACTGAAGCGAGAGGGCGCTGCGCGTCCACAAATGCGAGTTCGGCCGCGCGCACAAAAAACAAATCAATAATCGAAACCCCAACAGACAGTTAAGTTCCAACACTCTTTCAGCAAACGAGCTTTATATCACAGGCGTCCCAGTGTTGATTTTACAGGCTGGCAAACTCAAATCAACACACAACCCACTCACACACACCACTCCCAGAGACCAAAACGAATTCAGAGTATCTAACCAAACTCCACCACAAAAGCAGGTATAGCAATGATTTAGTTCCTGTGTTATGAGCTTGTTCTTAGTCTCCTTGGTCAGCTGCAACAGTGCTTTAAGTTTCTCGACCCAGGGGAACCCCTCGGAGGGAACTCAAACCCCGTAGTCCTGAGTGAGCTTACCCAGGGACGTGAACCCTGTTGGATGATTCAAACCTCTCGCCAGTAACTGTGAGAGATTTGTACCCCTCGTCAATAACCCCAAGATAATTTAAATGATGCCTTTACTCACCCCAGGGATCTTGCCTTGAGCCCCTGACGGTCTGAGGCTGAGATTGTCCCCGAGAACCCCTCGGTGCTGGCTGGAGATCTGTCAACTGCAGATCCGTCGGGGCTCAGAGGTGAGCTCCCATCTGGGTGGCCAATAACTGTCACCGAAATTCACCAAGAAGCACGTAAAATAAAACTCCTTAACACCAATGTAGCATTCAGAAGTTATCACAGGCCTGGTGCACGGGGGATAAGCTCCACCTGGCGTGCACACGATTCCCTACAAGCGCGTTCCTCACATACAGTCACCGCTGTCTGTTGTAACTGTTCATTACCATAAAACCTTCCTCATGTTCCTGGGTTCAGTTTTTTTCTGTAATCTTTTTTTGGCTGTAGCTGCATTCCTAAGGCAGATGTCTTCCCCTTATCTTCCTTCTGTCCTTGATGAGAAAGCAGCTCCTGCATACCCTGTTTCTTTGCTAAGAGTACACAGACACAGTAGAAATTGGATTAACCCTTTCAGTATCAGTTCCACAACAGGACTGAGAGCACATCTCTGCACCTGCTAAGGATTTGGGCTGGAAAGGATAAAAGAAAGAGTGCAGGAGATGAGGAAGGGAGGGCTCTCTGAAAAAAAGGACCTGTCCTATGTAACCAGCCTGATGGGCTCTGCCAAAAAACGAACACCAAGCTTTCTGAACGAATAACAAGTATTTATTTTATACTGAAGAAAAAGAAATTAAGATGTCAAAACCACACCAAGAATCAGAGACAATCCCCCAAACATTTGAAGAGCAAAAACATTTCCGAGACAATAGAGCAAAGGAAACAGCATTACATCGGGAATGATGATGGAAAGCCAGTGCTTTAGCTGCTCCCTGTTTCCAGTCATATGCAGCAAGTGCTTTATCCTAACTGGATCTGCTTTATGCTAACCAGATCTTTTGGCTTCTTGGTCCCAGCTAAGGCACAAACTAAGACACCTGATAGTGCTCTTCAGCTTGTGAAAGAGCAGGATGTCAGCTCTGTTAAACAGCTCAGACTAAACAGCTTGTCTAGTGCTGAGAAGCCTGGCTGATAACAGCAGCAAAAGGCTGAGGGAGAAGTGACCCTCTTCCCTGGTGCCAGCAACTGCCCAACAGAGCTGAGGATGCTCCAGTGCTGGAGACAGAAATCACTGTGTGTCACCTTAGCTCATTAATGCAAGGACAAACCTCTGAGAGATGCTCTCTTCTCCACATTTCAGTGGTTTATGCTGTTAATTTATTTTATATTTATATATATATAAATATTTCTATATATATTAATGTATTATATTTTAAATATTTATATATATATATTTATAATTAATTTATAAATTACCCCCACCTTTTGCACATGACCTCTTCAAAACAGCTCTCCTGTCTGTAACCCAAACTTTCCCCCAGCAACAGACTGAAAGTCTCTAAATGCCAAGAATGTCCCCTCCCAGGCTCCTCAGGAAAAGCAAGAGCCTGGATTCCAGCCAGGCCCCTGCTAAGTGCCCCAGACCAGATCTGCAGTGCTACCTGGAGGTACAAGAGCTTGAGGACAGCTATGGCCTCTCATCTGCAGTCTCTCCGCAGCACAGATTGCTGTTCAGGGCTCCCAGAGTTTCTGCAGAGGAAGTACTGGTGGTTGAGGGCTGCTTTGGCTGAGATGCGCTTGCTGGGATCATACAGGAGCAATTGCTGCCAAGAGAAAAACCCAGCAGATTTAGGATTTTAAAATTGGGTGATTGATTGCACCTGCATGCAGCTGGATGCAGTTGCAGATGTTGGTCCTGACTTTTTCCTTCTCTGGGCTTCAGGAGTCACCCTCAACTGAACTTAATCTGGGGATTATGTTAGAAGAGCTTCTTGACTCCCAATGCAGTGGTTCCTGGAGGAACCTGCAATGACAGTCCTTCTTCAGAGTAGGACTGAGCCCTATTCCATTATTCGGTTCTTCTGCAATGGCAGAGGTGGGCATTCAACTGAGGTCAGCTAACACACTTCCAGGTAATTCAATCTCAAATATCCCTATTCCTTGCCCAGTTTGAAAACATCCTGTCTATCCCCAGGCCTTGTTCTGAGCCCTCACTCACCGTCAGTAAGTCCCTCCCATCTCGATCTAAGTTGGGAACAATGTCCTTCATGTCCTTCCTTGGCCACCGGGGAAAGCTGCCCTTGTAGTCAGGGAGCTGAGTCACACCAGGCCAGGTCACCTCGGTGGGGGTGCCCAGGATGCGAAAGATCTGGAAGAGCTGATCGATCTCACAGTCCCCTGGAAAAAGGGCCTTCCTGGTCATCTGGGAGAAGAAAAGAAAAAGCCAGTTCTCACCTTTCCATCAGCTGTGTGTGCCCTATTTCCTGCTGCAAGCCACCCTCTGTCCCAGCACGTGCAAACAACTGCATGGACCAGGGCAGTCACAATGCAGTGATTCTGCCAGGCAGAGGTTAGGAAAATCACAGGTGTCTGACTGCTTGTCTCCAGCTCCTCTCCATGGATCCACGCCACCTTGGGGCTGTCCTCTTTCTGCCAATCCCTGATTTCTCTTTGCCTCCAGTTTCCTAACACCCACTCTTGGCTAGCTCCCTCCTGCCTGCTCTGGGACTTTGGGAATGAGGAAGTGTTATTATATTGCAGGGCTAACCAGAGCTCTTCCAGGAGGAGTATGGACCCCTAGGAGATCTACTTTGCCGTGCCATGAGAGTGCTAGTTCTCTGCAGCCCACCATGGGGACATCTGGAAGAGAGTCATCCCCTCCCAGGATCAAAATGCTGCAGCAATAAGGCTGAAGTTACCCTTCTGCAAGGAGAGCCATTGTGTTCCCAGGTACTTGGAACTGCAGCCTTCTGCCAGGCCCCCGAGGGTGGTAGATTTCCTTCTGAGATAAGAACCAGCTAACCCTTGGGGTGGACTTTCCACAAAGCACACCTCAGGACAGGGTGGGAACAGAGTATCCCAGATGTTCTGTATCTCATCCCTCCTTCCCACTGCAGCTGCCTCCTCTGGCTCATGAAAGAGATGATTTAAACCCATCCTACCATTTCTGCAAAGATGCAGCCGATGCTCCAGATATCCACAGGGGTTGAGTAGTATCTGCATCCCAGCAGTATCTCAGGGGCTCGGTACCACAGAGTCACCACCTGGAAAGGAACCAACAAACAGGCTGTGTCCGGTTCCCTGGATGAAACCAGAGGTGTGATACCCTCCCTTCTCAGCTGTAATGCAGTGACTGTACAAATCAAGCATGCTAAGGCCTTGCTGAATTTACAGACACTTCAGTGCCAGCAAGGTTGGGATTACCAGAACATTCTTCAACAACACACTCTGGAACAAATAAATGTACCCTGTGCAGAGAAGGTGGGAGCTCAGCTGGCAGCCAGGCTTGGGTAGAGCCAGCCAGCACACCTTGTGGGGACATGAGGTAATCCTTTAGGCTGCAGGTGAGGTTAAGAGCACATTCCTGGGCATGGCTGTGCCTGTTATGGATGACCAACTTCTGCTGCTGCTGCTGTTCACCCACTCTGGATTGTGTACCCTACTGAGGGAGCCTCGACACTACCTCATGAGTGTATGTGCGTAGCGGGACCCCGAAAGCTCTTGCCAGTCCAAAATCAGCCAGCTTGATTGCTCCTGCTTCGTTAATGAGCAAGTTCTGTGGCTTCAAGTCCCTGTGGATGACCCTGTGCGAGTGGCAGAAGCTCACACCCTGCAGCAGCTGGGAAAGGTAGTTCTAAGGAGAGAAGAGATTTCAGATAAGGCCACGATGAAAACACTTTGGATCATGTGAACCAACACACTTTGGATCACTTAGAGATCTGAACGGGAGGAAAGTGCTTGCTACAGTGCAGCATCAGGCTTATGGGCCACTACTCAGGGATACACACAAACTGCTGCCGTGCCACGTGGGGACAGAGAGACACTAATCCAGGCACTGTCAGTCCCTTCCACCCACCCATTACTCTAAAAAGGCAATTAGCAACACATCCCGCCTTTGTTCTGCAGCAAGATGGGCTGGAGGGCCTGGAAACGGTTTGGAAATAATCGTTACTGAGCAATAGTGCCATGAGGGTTTCCCAGCTGAAATGTTTGAGATCTGGGAGGCTGAGGAATAATTTCCGGGCCCAGTCTGAGCAGCTCTGAGATGGCTCTGCCCAGCAGAAGGCACCAGGGACATGCTGTCTGCCCTTCCTGTTGGCAACCCTTTCTCACTGTACCTTGACCAAGCTTAAAGGAAGGTCTCCAGCTTGGCATGAGTCCATGTACTTCTTCAGGTCCTGATTCAGATACTCAAACACTATATAGAGCTTCTTCTGGCTGTGTATGACATCTAGGAGCCTGTAAAAGAAGTCTCTCCCTTCAGTATCTGCTCCAGACCTCTGCAAATACCCAAGCATCCCTCCTCCCACGCATGCCTCTCGTCCTTTGGAGCAGAGAGGAGCAGTTTAAGGGCAGCATCTAGTATGGGGCAGCAGCAGTGTGTTGCTGAAGTGGCAGAGCCATGATGTATTGCTGAAAGCCAGGGAAGTGCAAGTGATTCCTGCATTTTCCTGTGTATTTTGCTCCTGCCTGTGCAGTTGGGGAAGGACAGAAAAAACCCCTTGCTGTCTGCTCCTGGAGCAGGAGCTCATGGATGAGCTGTTGGGGAGGGTTCATCCAGGTCTTACCTGACTATGTTGGGGTGCTTCAGCTCCTTCAGCAGTGAGATTTCTCGGATCGCAGTGCTGGGGACACCCTCCGACTCCCTGTGGCAGAGACGGGCTGTACAGCACCCCATAGCCCAGGGGGATCCCACAGCCCAATGGGGCTCTGTGTCCCTTCCTTCTTCCACTGCACCCCAAGGGAGCATTTGAGTTTGGGGTGGAGCAGTGGCTGGGGCGTGCTTGGGTGAGGCAGGGAAAATGAAGTTGTGGGCAAGGAGGTGGAGAGGATGACCTAGACATGCAGGCCTTGGGGCAGAGCTTGTTTGGAAGCACCTGAGGGTGCATTTTGAGAAGCAATAATGTATTGAATACTCAGGTCTTTCTTTTTGGAGGTGGGAGGAAATGAAAGCTCTTTGCCCCTCAGGCAGCCACCTCCCCCAGCCTGAGGGGCCACCATGGAGTGTAGCCCCAGCATATTGGCTCCAGGTCCACACAGACACCCCCACTGTGCAGACAGCTCAGGGCCGACCCAGGGGAATAACAATAAGCTTTTACCTGCTCAGTCCCACCCTGGAGGGCCGAGGCTGACCCTGCCCAACCCCCACAGCACAGCCCTGAGGGAGACACTCCCTCACAACATGGCACCTGCTTCCCCCTGCCCTGTGCCATGGACCCGGGGCCAAGCGGTGCCAGGTCAGGCCTTAAACACTTGCACTCAAAGATTTTGAGCTGCTGGCTCAGCAATGGGTTAAATCAGCCCTTTTTCAAGTCACGTGAAAGTTGGGGTCTTCCCTGTGGACCCACACAGCTGCCATGCCCATGAGACATGGAGTCCCCAAGCCCTCCAGACAACATTCCCTTTGGCTCTGCCTTTCCTGGTGCCACAATACATAAGATTATTTTAATCCTAGAGACACCTTTTTCCCCCCTCATGTCAGGCTTTTTTGTGCCTCTCACACCACACCGGGCACCGGCCTGGCACCATGGTGGGCCCAGGGCTTTGCCCCACTCACGCGTCCAGGCGGATCTTCTTCAGGGCCACCAGCTGCCCTGTGCGCTTGTTGCGAGCCTTGTACACCACACCGTAAGTGCCCTCTCCAATCTTCTCCACCTTCTGGAACGACTCCTGGATGGCCTCCATGGGGCTGCCTCTGCCTGGTGACGGCAGTGGGGGTGGCCGGCACTGTGCTCTGAGGGGAGAAAAAAAAAGCGGGAAACAAAAAGGTGAGTGTGGGGAAAGCGTTTGAGCCCCCTGGGTGTTCTCTGAGGTGCTGCCAGGGTCTGGGTCCCACCTTGCTGCTCCTTCAGCCTTGAGGGACACCTCAGGGACCTGCCTGGGGCAGCTGTGAGTGGACAGGGCTGCCTGGTGGGGTCTGGGGTGGCCGGGGGGGCTTCAGGTGGACAGAGCCAAACAGGAGCTAGCCAGCGTTGGTTGTTCTGTTGCCCAGGTTGTGCAGTGTGCTGGCTACAGGCAAAAATTGAGGAAAATGGATGTAAAGAGGTACTTTGGGGCCTGGGGAAGGGCAACAAGAACTGCACAGGGCCAGGGGAAGCTCTCCTGCTCCATCTGCACAGTGGAGTAATTGGGTTCATAATTACGGCTCCCTGGGACACGCTGAGGGCAAACACCCAGCAGAAATGTCTTTTTTACTGGGTTTTATTTTGTCTTTATTTTTGTCTTTTTTTTTCCCTTTTATTTTGTCTTGCACAATTGTCCCTTGAACCTCCCCAGCGTGGGCTGTGCTGCTCTGTCAGCCTTTCAGGAGATGTCCTTGAGGAGGAATTAATCATTGACTTGATAGCTGACAGAAGACAAGATTAAAATAATCTTATGTATTGTGGCACCAGGAAAGGCAGAGGCAAAGGGAATTTCATCTGGAGGACTTAGGGGCTCCATGTTTCTGGGTGGGCATGGACATTGCAGCTGCATGGGCCCACAGGGAAGACCCCAACTTTTAGGTGACCTAAAAAAGGGCTGATTTAGCCCATTGCTGAGCCAGCAGCTCAAAATCTTTGGGTGCAAGCAGAAAAGGCTGGAGGTGGCTGCATTCCCTTGCAAACCACAAGCACAGCTCACTCCAGATCTGGGGATTTCTACAGTGCAGGAGACTCTTCTCTCCCTTGCACAAACATTCGATTCTCATCTGATATTAGCAATGTTCTGTTCTTTTGTCAATGATTTAATTCAGCTGGGTGGGCCTGGAACCATGTTCTTCAACCAGAGTGACTCGGATGTAACTTCATCTCCTTTTCTTACAGCTTTTTTAAAGCCAGTCCCTTCCTTACACACCCAGTACTTAGGAGAAGGAGGAAAAGGAGGAAAACTTAATTTTCTTACATCATCTGTAGGGTTTGTGTAGGGGCTAACACACTTGACTTGGCAAGAAAGAGGGATTTAATCAATAAAAGACAGGCTGCCTTCTTTTTTCATCTTTATTTAGGAAAATTTCAATCAAAATTTTAGCTACTTCAAAAATAGTGATTTAAGGGCTCTTAAACTTAGCTGTGTCAAGGAAGAAAGTCAAGTGGTGGTTCTCAGGGTACTGCAAATATTTATTTTAGAGTTAGAATTAATCCTCCCCTTGGATACCAGTTCTTCCTACCTGAAGAGGCAGGTGCTACTGAAAATAGGGACTCTTTGTTCTTCTTGTTTCTTTGGTCAGTCCAGATCCATGAGTGTTTTGCCAGGAATGCTCCTGCGTGGCAGCTGAGTCAGGGTACCCCAGCACATGCACTCATGGGCCTGCAGCCAGGCAGGGCTAATGAACTTTGTGCTAATGCCCTCTTCCCCCATCTGCCAAAGGTGAGCTGCTTAGCTCCAGATTCAGAGACTACTTCTTCTGACTTCTTCAGGTCGTGCATTACAGAAGGACCAGTATAAGCCAAGTGTTCCCCTTCCTTAACCACCCTTTCAAACAAACAACAAACCTGCTTCCCAGAGCTGTTTTTGGTGATGACACCTGAGGCAGGAATGGACAGCCCACAGTTACACACTGACTCACAGTCTTCAAGTGTTTCCTTGCTCAGTGACTTCACTGTTTGCCACAGCAAACCCACTTCCTAATTTACTTTTAACATATTTGTTCCAAATAGTAGTCCAAGGACCAGTGTGTGGCTGGTCTCAGAGCTGCTGTCAGGATGTGCTGTTTCCCCTCTGCTCCTGCCTCTCGTTGAAGTATTTCCTCTGCTCCTGTATGGCTTGTTCCAGCAGGGGCACATTCATCCCTTCCACGCAGGTCAATATCCGTGCTTTCACCACAGGACTGGAAGTTTCTGGAGAAAGGAAAACAGACAGAGCAGCTTTGAGGCAGAGAGTTCCTTCAGGCAACATATGACTCCAGCTGGGCAAATAACCATAGCCTGAGAACTTCCAGGAGGCTGGACTGGCCACATGCTGCCACTGATGTGAGCAGCAGGACCAGCTTAATTCAGTGACGTGCTTTCCCTCTGCCCTGATGGCTACAAAATGCTGGTGACTGACACTGCACTCCCCTTGCACTGGCGAACAGTGCCAGTGCCTGCCATGCAGCATCTGTCTCTGTTGTGGCAGGATGCACTTTGGTTTTCCCTGTCTGAAAAGCAGCAGTGATGGGTCTGAGCTCATTTCTGAATGCCCCTGTGCAGACAAGAGGGCTTAGAAGAGGCTCAAAGCTGGCTACAACCACCAGTTCATTGGTAGCATTCAAGTGGTAACATGGAGCTGCACAGAAGGGGCCCTGGCAGGTGACATAGCCTTGGTGACACAGCCTTAGTGACACAGCCACCATCTCAGTCTGCTCTCCTTCCACCCCTGCAAAATGGGGCCAATTCACTCCTAGGCTGGGATGACCAAAATAACAACTTCTAAAGCAATTTTGCAGCAGCGGCTTAGCAGGTCACTCTCTAGAGGCCACGTGCAGTGTGGCTTTGCACATGCCAGTGAGGACTTCTATGGCATGAATGCAAATGCTTTTTATCAGGTGTGGCCAAGATAACAAAGAATTTGCTTCACTATCCCATGGCCCAGCTCAGATCAGCTCCCCACAAAGCACCAAGCAGCTGGAATGCAGGGCACCCCAGGAGAAGACAACAGGGTGACCCACATGACAGAGCCTTCCTCACGTGTCTGAGGGCAGGGATAATAATTAGAGCCTCTCAAGGATGGCAAAGACCAACCCAGCCACTTGCAATGAGGTATTGCTGCAATCTGCCACATTTGGGGTGAAGGCGGTCGGTGTGGCGGCTGGCAGTGATGCCAGGCTTTTTAGCACAGGTTTTGCAAGCTCAACAATGCTGCTGAAGTACTTCTTGTTTCTAAAAAAATCTGTGCCAGAGGACCAGATTTTCACCAATGGTGGCTCTTCTGATGGTGAGCAGGGACAGAGAGGCTGCTCCTACCTTAAATCACACACTCGTGTGACTGGAGGAACTGCATGAGATGAACTGGCTTGGCCCAGGCTGCCCTCAGTGACTAAGGGAGCCCTGAAGGAGCTGATGTACCATGAAGAGCAAAGGGCACCAGCTCCTGGAGCATTTACCTTCCCTGTGTTCAGCCTCTCCCAGGACCATGTAGAAAGATCCCACTTGGGCTTGGAATGGCTCCACAAACTTGGTGTCAACACAGACTTGGTACTGAGCTGAGTTGTGCTGAGTGGTGAGAATGGCTTCAGACCGGGCCAGGTCGTAGCAGCATAACCTAGGAATGATCAATTTAGGAAGCTCAGCTGTGCAGAAATCCAATTACAAACCAAGGCGGGGGGGTGCTCAGCCAGTGAAGGAAAGGCCTGGCCTGCAAGGAGAGCAGGGTACCCTTCTCACCTGCCAAATGTCCTCAGTGTTGTCCCCTCGGGGACTGAGCTGTTGATCTCCCATGGGAAGTAATAGACACCAGCACTTGGCAGCATCTCGCACAACGGCTGGCCTGCAGTAAAGCAAAAGGTCTGACTCCATGCTTCTCCAGTACCTGATCCAAATTATAAGTGACACTGCCCTTCAACTCCTTCCTTGCCCAGGTTCCACCATCCAGGAGGCTGCAAGAGTTTCACAGCTTCCCTGCTGAGTCCTATTTGCAGCTCAGTGCATGTGCCAAGCCCAGGGCATCCTGGCACAAAGAGGAGCTGCCTAGTCCCACACAACCCACAGCATGAAATACAGGCAGCCCACCACGTCCTCTGGGTCTCCCTCAGGATATGGATGAGTTGAGAAAGGTTAAGGAAGGAGGGAAATTGGTGACTGAGAAGTTCAGACAGTGTGAGGGACTGAGATGCAGGGATAGCTTCAGCTGCTGGGGTGACAGGGGACTACTATGCAGCAAGACTTAAGGAATGATCCTGAGCCTGTTGTCTTACCGCAACACAAGAAATTCTGACTGTGTGATCCTGCAGCTGGAGAACAATAAACTGCATCCAAGCCAGCCTGGTTTCATCAGAAGTCTGGTAGGGTTTAGCAGACAGCAATGAATGAGAAGGATTAATTCCAAGACAAGGCTCAGATGGGACCTCCTGGGAGCTCCTGTGGTGGAGCAGGGCTGGCACAGGCAAGTCAGGCACACCACAGAGCACACAGAAAGGCGGGAATGCAAAGCAGCTCCAGAAAGGTTCTAATCTTGCCTAGTCAATGTCATAGCCAGGCTCCTGGCTGTGCCCTAAAGTGGTTCCTTTTGGCCTTGTTTTCCCTTGATCTCCCTTGCAGGCTGCCTGTGTTTGGAGAGTTTCCATGCTCCATTTACTGCTTTTCTCTTTTTTTTTTTTTTTGCCTCACTGTGGGAGACTCCAAGAGCTGCACAAGCCCAGGCAGGGACTCCTGCCACTCAGGAAGTGAATCCATTGCAGGGCGTTCGAGGACCCCCCATACTGACTACGCAGCAGTGGGGACACTGAGCTGACACACGCTGTGGCTTTAATGCTTGGCGTCCCTTGCCCACCCCACGCATTGCTCACGGGGTTGCAACCTTCCAAAATGCCCCACAGAGGACTCCGTGGGAGGCTGTCGAAACCAGGGCAATCCTGGCTTACCCCGTCCCTGCACGTGCCTCTCTCTGTGCCTGCTGCCCCACAGCCCCATGCCAGGCTGTGGACACCCACAGCGGGCTGAAAAACCCCTCTGGCAGGGTCCCAGCGTGGGCTCCGTAGGTGGAGACTCACCTCCCCGCTCTCTACAGCTCCGTGCATCCCCGCCGCACCTAACATTTAAAAAGCAAGGACACTTCTGCACCTCCAGAAGGGCAAAGGCTGTCCTGTATCGCTCGGGTTTTGCTCCTGAATCACACTGTGCAGCAAGGTGGCTCAGCCAAGGCTGCAAGACGCTCAGTGTGCATTTAATGCACTTTCTAACGAACAGAATCATTTAGACTGTAGAAGCCATACCCCAATCGCCATACACGCTGTGCCCACCCAGTATGCTACATAATGCGCGCTCCACCCCCACTGCAGGACCTCGCAGGGCGATTTCTGGCAGGCCCAGCCCCAAGCGCAGTCCTTCACACGCAGATCAAGAGCACTACCCAACACCGTGCTTAGTGCATGCACAGACGCAGCCCGCCAACGGCATGTAACGAGCTGTTTATTTAATTAACTACTCCGTGCCGATGCCGCACGTGCCGGGCGCCCTCGCAGCGCGATTTAAAGCAGCGCGATTTAAAGCAGCGCGATTTAAAGCACCGCTCCCAGCACGACGGAACGCGCCGCTCACCGCTCCTGCTCCGCCTCACCAGGGAAGGGCGGGCACGGGACCCACGTGGTCAGGACTCACGTGGCGTCGCGGGAGTGACGTCACACGGGGCGGTGCTGGCGCAGCGGGGATCGGGATCGGGATCGGGATCGGGATCGGGATCGGGATCGGGATCGGGATCGGGATCGGGATCGGGCAGAGCCGCCGCGATGGCGATGAACAAGGACCTACGGAGGGAGCGCGCCGGCGCCACCTTCCAGCCCGAGCTGCTCACCCACATCCTGGACGGCGGCCCTGAGCGCACCCGCCGCCGCAAGGAGATCGGTGAGGGAGGGCCCGGGCCATGGGGACGGGGAGAGACAGCCCCCGTCAGGGCTCGGAGGAGGAGAAGGATATGCGGGGGTGGGAAGGGGAGAGGCTGCGTGATGAGGGGGATCCAAGGGGCGACCTCCGGGGAGAGGGAGAGCGGGAACCAGGGCGGGGGGAGCGGGGTGGGGAGCCCCGGGGAAGGTGAGGAACGACCGAGTTGTGAGGGGGTCGTGGGGCGGGAGGGCTGCGGAGGAGCTTTTTTGGAGAGGAGAAAGCTGTTGGCAGGTGGAGGGTCAGCGTAAAGTAAAGGGGTCTTGCCTCATGGGTTAGAGAGGAACAGGAGCAGCGCTACGTCCCTGGTCCCCCTCTTCTCGCCTTCCCAGAAAAGGATTTAGGGTGGCCCTGACAGAGCAGTGTCCTTTCAGTTCTCTGTTTCCCCTTCCTCCAGAGGGTCAGAGGCAGCTTCCCATGGGCATTTCTCATGGGCTCTGTCCCCTCCTTTTTCCCTCCTAGCCTGCTCTTGCCCAACAGTACAAATGTCACCTGTTTGTCACCCGGCACGACCGTGGTTATGAGAGATTAATGAACTACTTCCAGTCTCTTCCCTGGGCTGTGACTGTCAGAGGCCGGTGTTGTGTAACTTCTGTGCCGAAGGGGGGGACACAGAGTCTGTGATCTCTGGTCACCCTGTTTTCCAGTTGTCACAGTGGTAATAATAACTTTGCCCTTCTGCAGGAGTTGCGTGGGGATCAGAGTTGACGAGGCTGCCTGAGCCTCAGGCTGTTGGTGAGGGGCCTGCAGGTTTTACATCAGTGAACTGCCCTCCTGCCAAGTCCAGAGTGCTTTGAACTGAAAATGGGGTTTATGTGTGGAATGAGAGTGCCAGGAGTTAAGCTCTCAAAGAGCTTCTTTCTCATTTTGTTAACTTCTAATTTTATTTTCAATTTTCTTATACCTCTGCCTTGAGCTCCAGCAGGTAAAACGCTGGGTTTTTGCTCCCCCCCTGCTGAGGTTTGTGGGAGCTGAGCTTGTTTTCCTCTTCTGTTCTGTCCCCAGAGGCCTTAGTTCTTAATGACCCTGACTTCCAGCACGAGGATTTGAACTTCCTGTCCCGTAGCCAGCGCTATGAGCAAGCCATCAGGAAGAGCTCCTTGATGGTGATGAAGCTAAGGGAATATGGAATTGCAGATCCCGATGAGATCTACTGGTTTAAAAGGTACCTAAAAAGATCCAGAGTTTGCTTCTTGTACGTACTTCAATCACCAGCAAGGACGTTAGAGTTGTGCTTTTTTCCTATGCCTGTTGTCTAAAGGAAGCTCAAGACTTGTATAAAAACCCACTCAAGTCTGGCTTCAGTGAATTTCAGATGAAACCCTGAATTCCTGAGTGTTGTGTTTTCCTAGGGTTTTTTTTTAACAGAAATGCAACATTAGCAGTTACACCCTGTTCACTCTATGTGGTGCAGAAACTGAAAAACTGAACTTGAACTTAGGTCTTTTTTTTTCCAAAAGGAATAAAAAAATTATACTCATTATTTGAATCTGAATACATCTGATGAGTTTGTAGCTTCTGATGAAATCTCCTAAAGCTGATTACTTCACTTTGCACTTAGACCCAATAAAGTCACATTGCAGAAATACTTGAAAATGTTCCAAGATGCCTTATAAGTTCTTATCATTGTCTGTTCTGTGTCCCTCCTCTAAGCTCCTGATGCTACAGAGATTCTCTTTGACCCTGAGGCTTTTTGTTGCATCTGACCTTTGCTAGTACCACCCTTGGATCAAGTTAATGAAAATAAGACTATCTTTACATCTGAGCTCTCATTCCTTCCAGAAGGAATTAGAGCTTAGTTCCTGATTTTGATGTATTTCTCCCCCCAATTCTGCTAAACTCAGTCTGATTTAACCAAGCAGAAACTGGTAACAGAGAGATTACACAGACCTAGAAATCTGTCATAATCCCATAGGTATATCCTCTGGCACAACAAATAATGAACCACAAGCCCCCTCTGACTGGTTTTGTAGAAAAGCTGTTATGGGCCTCAGGGCATGACCATTGGCACTAGGAAATTGAAATCATCTTGTCCACTGTGGTTTTGCTTTCAGAGAATCTGGCCTGCACTGACCTGTCATGAAAGTTCTCATGGAAGTGACGTAAATAATTTGAAAACTGTCATTGGTGGACAGTGATAACAGGGAACAAGTTCAGTGACAGTATTGGATTATTCAGGTGCTGCACAGCCAAAGTTAATAATTAATTTTTTTTCCTACACAAGGTTTATTGAAAGTGATGGGGGAATTTCTTCATTTACTTATTTATTTCTAAGGAGAAAATTCAGCAAAATCTATCCAGTCTATCAGGTGGAAAATTTTAACAAATTTTCTGTCTTTTTGTAGCATTAATGACAATATTATATGAAAATAGACTTTCCTGAAGTAGTCAAATGAGAGATTCTAGTTTTGTCTTTCCATAAACTTACTTTGGAGTCAGCAATTCTTAAATGGATGAAAGTGTAAAATTTCATACAGATACCAAATAGTACCTCCATATCCAGTGTGGTATGAATGGTCAGGTGTGACTAGTCAGAAGTCACACTCCAAAACCAACTGAAACAATGAAAAAGACTTACTTTTTTTCAAGGTAAAGTCTAATTGCAGCCATTCAGGATTTCCAAATACAATTGCAATTACTGTGGACTGACTGTATTTGCCATTTTTTATTTATTTTTTATACCATATTTATTCTGTAATAACATGTAACAGAATGAAGTGCAGTGCATAAACTTCTTGCCTACAGGTGAGGTGTGTTTGCTCTAAGAGCTGTACACTGTTAATATTCTGATTTGATTTCTTTACTATAATGTCTGGTGTTGGCAAGGGAGGATGTGGGCTTGCTGCTGCTTAAAAAATGGAAGAAATTAAAGGATTCTTTTTTTATCCTTTGATTTCATTTGCATTTTAGCATCTCTCCACACTTTCCCACCTGTTGAGTGCCAGATTTTCTTTTAAATTTGGTGAACCTGCACCCAACTGACAAAATTATTTCTATCCCATATCCATGTTAATTGGTGCTAACTGGAAGGGACTTCATTAGTGTAAAAACTGACCTGGAGAAATTGTGTTTGGGCTTACTCATTTTTCCATACTGAAGACTGAATGGATATGGTGTTGCAGCATGCCTCAGATGAAATTTATGAAATAGATTGAAGTCCTTGATTTGGATGTCATTGTATTTATTATGATTGACATTTCTATTTATGGAAGCTTAAGAAATTTTGTCAGTTATCCCCAAATGGCAGGGACAGATTTATATATGCAATTTTGAAGAATTTTGAGTTCTTTTCCTGTAGCTTTCCTAAACTGCCAGAACATTACTAGGTAGCTTTGCACATGACTCACCAACTTTATAGCTTGATTTATGAGTAGGTGAGGAGAAATGCTGCTTCCTTCACTGCCCTGAAGATACACTTAAGCAGTTGCTGCTGCTGTGACATGTCTAAGTGAATGCTCCTCCTTCCTGTTTCCAAAGGGCTTTTTTGGACTCCAAACCATAAGGGGATCTGTTAAATATACTTTAATTGCTTCTCATATAGTAATTCTTCTATGTTCACACTGCAGTTGCTGTGACTGTAGCTTTGAAGGCCATCAGCCTAACAGTGCCAACATTTCAGATTTCTTTTGCAGTCTAACTGCAACAAAATGTAAGTCAGCATGAAAAATGGGAAACGTTTCTGGTGTAGTGCTCCAATGCTCTTGGAAGAGAGCAAGCTGCTCAGTTTTAATTCACCTTCAAGTTTAATTAACCTTCATTGAGGAAAATGGGGTTAAACAAAGAAGAGAAAAACAAACTGGGTCATAGAAGAAGAGAAGATCTGAGAGCTGCTGGTCACCAGGTGATTCCTGTGTTCATGAGCATTGCACGAATGTGCACTTTCCCTGTTGGAATTTGTTCTTATGTCTTTAAATTAGGACCTGGAGCAGCTTTGAGCAAATCAAAGCAGAAAAACTCTACTGTGGGCCCTACTTGCCACTGCTTAATTAATGTGGAGTGGATGAGTCTGGCTTGGTCTTACTTTGATACAGCTGGAATAGGAGTTTATTGCCATAGCAGTTGTTAGCTCTGAAGCCCAGTTAGCACAGCTCAGACACAGCTCCTGCTCCTTCTCCACTGGGATGACCCTTCGTGCTCATCCTTGAGAGAGTTACTTCAAGAACTGCACAAAGCAGGAAAGTTTGCACACAGACTTTCATTTAAAGTAAATGCCCCTGTTCTGTGAGCCAGTTCTGCAGCCTGAGAATGGCTTTGCAGTTGTTCCCATAGCTTTGGAGCCTCTGAACACACAGGCTTTGTTTCTGTTGTCCTCTGTGCACTGAGAAACAGTGACTCACCTGTCACATAAGTGCCTTCTACTGTGTGGGTGGCACTGGCTGCTGATCTGTAATGCCAAAGCACATATTACTACACAGCCTTCTCCCATAAGTGGATTTGGAGCTGCAACCTCATTGTGACACTGGTTGTTGAAGCAAGGCTGACCTCAGAGCACCTGGTGATTGATCAGATGGTCACTGCCACCATCAGTCTTGATGGAGCAGAGTATTTGAACAGTTACACACTGCAGCCTTTGGAGAACAACCAGTCCAGGTGCTGAGAGTGTTGAAATTCTGATGGGAAGCAGTAAGTTCAGAGAAAGAAAAAGAAGGGAAGAAAACCTGTTGTTCCTCCTTTCACAGCTGGTACCTCTTCTGTTTGCCTTGTGTTTTGAGGAAAACAGGATTCTCTCTCATTGTCATTCAAGTTGTTAAAAGGAAGTCCTCAGTCTTCAGTGTGGAGTTTGCAGAGATGAACAGTTTTCTGCTGTAATTTAACTTTCAGCTTAGTTAATGCAAGAAGCTGTTCAAATGCTGCACAATTAGTTACTGAAACATCATAACCTTGTGACACAGGGGTGTTAAAGCATCCACTTGCAAACTGTCTGCTGTCTTACCCGTGGGAGAAGGTGGTAGTTAAGCATCAGATATCTGCCACTTGTGATTAAACTTACTCATAGGCAGTGAAAGTCGCTGGCCTGACCTTTGAGAAGATTCCTGGGATTTTTTCTTGGAGCATTACCTTCAAAGAAGCAGTGTCTGACCTGATTTTTCTGACAGCAAAGCATGAGCTGTACCCTTTTCTCAGGTTCTTTCAATGACTGCTGAAAATACGCAAAGAGCCATTCAAGCTCTTCTCAAGCTGCCCTCAAACTTTGTGTTCCAAAGTCAGCACTCACTTTCTCCCTGTAGATTTGTCCTTTTGGGGCCTGAGGAGTAGGTGCACAATAATTGTGCTGCAGGCAGTGAGGAAATAAAGGGTGCTGCTGTTGCTGTATAGGTCCTGGGCTAAAAGAATAACCCACTTAGGAAACCACAAGAATGTTGAAAAGTATTCTGTCTTGCACTTTTAAGCCCTTGGTCACCCTGTAAGCATCAGCTTTGTTAACATGTGCTGCTGTAGGCAATAGAATATTTTTTGGTGACAGAGCTGTCTGCCTCCATTCCAGGAACTTGAGATGCTGTAGCTGCACTCACACCACCTTAAAGCACAGTTAATACATTCATCACCAGCATTAGATTACTTGATTACAATAGTTCTGGTCCTGGAAAAATCCATGGCTCATTTTGTCTTTTCATTTTAAACAGGCAACATGCAGTTCAGTGGTGCTTTGCCTCTCACTCTAAGGCTGGTTTTCACAGTCTGTATCAGACCTGCTGTTGAATTATCAATTATTTACTCTCTGCATGGTGCAAAAGGCCAGTCACAAATGCTGCTGTAATTGACAAACCATATGCAGAGCATCCCCTATGGTATTTATGCAGAGGACTCATTTTTTCCTCCTCTTTCTTAGAGTTTAGATGGAATAAGAATTTGTGTACAGTAGATTGAAGATGAAGAAACTGTTCAAGCTGCAGAAGGGAAGATGTTTTAATTGAGAATGTACTTTGCCTGCCATTGTGGCTACTAGGTGATTAGAGTTTTCTTTCATGAAATAACTTCTGTTTTGGTGAAACACGCCTAAAATGTCTGATTTTTTCTTTCCATTCCCTTCAGCACTAGACTGTAATGGTAATTTTAATTGAAGGTGTGTTCCAGATCTCACAACTGATAGAAGCAGCTGCAGGTGATACAGAGCTGTTCTGAAAAGAACTCAGTCACCAAAGAAACCTTTTCCTTTTTAATACATATTGGTTCTACCTAATAATGCCCTAGTTGTAGGCTACCAGCAGCAGTGGGATTTAGTCCCACAAAGCCTGAGAGATGGGGGAGAAAATAATTTGATTTTCATGTCCTTAGTTTTAAGTTCCTCATGAACCTTTGTAGAATAACATTTTTTCCAGTTACATAGCAACAGCAAGATTCATGGGGTGAAGAAGATGCCTGGAAGAAACATCTATTTCCCCATTAGCATTGCTTCTGATGCCTCCACATTTGGAGGTTGCTTGTGGACAAAAAAAAAAAAAAAAAAAAGGTTGAAAAAGGCAAAAATATTATTTGTCTTATGCTCCAGTTGGAGAAAAGCCTTTCAGGTTCACAGTAACAGTAAGACTGAGATCCAGATCCCTCTATTTCTCTCCTGTAGAACATGCTTGGGCAATTTTCCTGAACCTTTGGGTCTCCACTTCAGCATGTTTCACAAAACCATAGAGACCCAAACGACTGATGCTCAGAAGGAGAAGTGGCTGCCCCTGGTCCGTGGAGTCAAGATAATTGGCACCTACGCCCAAACCGAAATGGGACATGGTTAGTTCCCTTCAGGGATCAATGGGTAATCTTTTCTCTAACTCCAGTGGGTAAATTGATGATGTTCCCTGGGTCAGTCTAAAGGGGGAAAGGTAAAATTCCTCAGTTAATGATTGATGTCTGTAGCCAGACAGCTGCCTCATTTCACATCCTGACAATCCCAGGATTTCCTTTTCCAGAATGCACCTCTTAGCTGATCTCTGCATTGGTAGTTGTTACCTTTGTTTTAAAATGAGGAGGTTGTTCTAAGCCCTGAGAGTCTGAATTTCACTTGAACCAGTTGGAGCATGTCAGTGAACAGTACTGTGGGTTTTATTTTTGCCTGATTTTGGGGCGTGTGTGCCAGAGCCCTCAGTGCATGGCTGGCCTGCAGAAACAGGTCAGGAGCATTCCTTTAGGAGCAGTGGAGCACGGTGAGATTGTGAGTTTTGGGTTGAAAGTCAGGTATGCTTTGCCCCAGGCACTTTTCTTCCAGATGCTGCTCCACTGCAGCTGCACAACTTCATGGAAAGGTCTTGGTTACAAAGAAGAAAAACATCTTACTCCTGCTGTTGTTGAAAGCATCTTTCACTGCTTTAAATGGAAAAACATTTAATGGATCAGAAAACAGTCTTTTAGCCCAGAACCTGGAATTATGGCTGTTAAATACCAGCAAGAATAGTTTACAGACAAGAACTCCAGTGCTTGTGCTGGCATCTGAACTGGGAAAGCCTGAGGTGTACAAGTCTGGACACTGCTGGATGGCAGTGCCAGCTGCCTGGTTGTGCAGTTACAGCTGCTGAAATATTTGTAGAAGACTCAGTGGAAGAAATCCTGTCCTCTTTCCTGCTCAACAAACCCAGCTCAACACCAGAAGCTGAGAGATAACTGGATGGCAACAATCAGTGCCTTCTGGCCTTGTTTGCTTTCTCACACCAGCTGCTTTAAATCAATCACATCCCCACTGCAGTGATTTGTTTTACTTCTGATTTCACATTAGACAATTGCACTTTCTTGCCTGGTGATGGTTGATTTCCTTATGGTTCTCATGTTGTTTCATGGTTAAATTGGTATTTTGACACTATGTAGAGCTAATACAGTAAAGTAGATATACTTTCTATGCTGAATAATTAAAATGCAAGAATTTGGGGTTCCTGCTGTGAATGTTGAGTATCTGATACTTCATCAGTGAAGCTGCTGCAGTAATTGTCACTGAGCTGTTCTTGGGGAACTTTAATTGTATAATTGTTTAATTTAATCCTGATGTTTAAAATGTGGTAATGAAGAAACAGATCTCTGGATTATTGAATTGAACCTTGGCCTGGATGGGTAGTTACTCAGTTTTATCTTGGTGACTATGGGTGTATTGATTTTAACCTCTTCCATAGTGAAGAAATCTCTCTCTCAAAAAAAGAAAAAAAATCAAAGAAAGAAAAAACACAAATAGCACAGGGCTGAAAAAGATACAAGGAGCAGTGAAAAAGTGAAAATACTGTGCTGTTTCTGTCTGGTTTATAACTACTGCTGGTAAATAAGGATTTTTTTTTTTCACTCTTTGACTGTCAGCTGTGTACTTCACTTGTACTGAACTCACTTAAAATCTGGTGTTCCTGGTAACCCGCTAGGCCCTGTTGGGTTTGGTCACTGTGCAGTCAGAAAGCTTAGAAAACCATGCTGCTGGGTTTATTAGATAGTTGTATTTATTTATAGGAGTCTGATAATATCAAAAAACAGTTCTTGGGAAGCCCTAGGGACAGAACTAGTTCATATTAATGTGTGTTTGGAGAACACAAGGATGCATTGTTCCCACTTTGCTAAGAATGTCAGATGAGTTTGAGCCATGCTCAGACCTCTGCTCTTTCCATAATGCAGATCATTTATATATATATATATTCCTGTTAAAGTCCAATTAAATTTATTTCATACAAAAATGAGCTAGATGGAGGTACTGGTCCTCAATCTATCCCCACTATTTTAATACTCAAAGCTGTCAATATGTTAAGATTTAATGATGAATTAATTCTTTATATTGAAAATCTTAATAGACCACTTAATTACCTCGCAGTGGTGTTTGACAGAACATGGAGGAAAAAGTAATTCTAATGAAAGATGTTTAATTGGAGATAATTTGTGCTGGTGATTTACATATTGAAAAATGTTGGCTTTCTTGCCAAGTTATTCATGTTCACAACTTTGACTTACACAGAGCACTGTCCTTTTAAGAAAGTTCTTTAAAATAGCAGAAGTTGAAGGGAGTTGATTTGAAATGCCATGTACACTAATTGTGTCTGATCTTTAATTTCAAAAAACCAGAGTAAATAGTGCAGCCAGTTAGGATTTGCCTTTTTCAAAAAAAAGGAAGTTCATTGTAAACCTAGCTCCTTTATCTGGATAAACTGGGACTTCTACCAGGTTCTACCTTCAAAACGTGGCAAAAAAAAAAAATTTAAAAAAAATATGGACTTCCTTTATTTGGTTGCAAGCACACTGTGTTCAGCCACATCACATCTCCAACAAAGTGACATTCTCAGTTGACTGCCTCAGCCCTTTGAACTTAGGGATGCTCCAATGTTCAAACCAGAGGGAAGGTTTGGATTCATCTTTTTTTTTTAATCAATCATAGTGCATCAAAAATAGGGGAATGTTGCAGATGCACTTTATGTATGATTACAGAGGAAGTCATTGCAGCATGTTTATTTCAAAGTGTGTGCCATTTCTTATTACTCAGGCCTGAGGAAAGGACAGTGCTCTGGCTCTCTAAAATACACTTGCTGAATTCTGATTGACACATGAATGATTTTTTTTTTCTTTTTGTCTCTTCCTGAATCTCCACCATGAATCCTCATGCTTGCTTCCCTCCCATAACATTCCCTTCACACTCCCATCCCATGACAATCCTTCACAGCTTTGTTCACCGCGGACGGCCTGAACCTCTGGACCTTCATCTGGGCATGTTCCTCCCCACCCTTCTCACCCAGGCCACCCCAGAGCAGCAGGATCGCTTCTTCATGCCTGCCTGGAACCTGGAGATCATTGGCACTTATGCCCAGACTGAAATGGGCCATGGTACAGTACATTCAATAAATGCTCTTTCTAAGAATGGCTTTGTGTACAGAGGATTCCCATGCCTGGGAAGAACAGTGTGTGTGTATCTCACAGTTTTACACGTGCAGCTGTGGTTGTAGGGAAAAGTGGACAGCCTCTGGAAGGGTTATTAGAACATTATGCCATGTGCTGCTTCCCTCTCTTCCTCCTAAGGGGGGGTTTGATGTCTGTAGCTCTATGAATGAGCACCTGGGTGCTCCTCGTGCCATTCAAACCAGCGTCATTATTGCCCATCACTGGTGCTGTCAGTTTGGTGGCATCTGTTCATTTTACACTTGGTCTTCTTTCCAGTTTGATTTCTGCTTTGCTTTAATTAACCTTCAGTGTGAAGACAAAAGGACAGAGCTTTGAGGTGTTGAAAGAGATGCCAAAAAATTAAGAGTTGCTTGTTCACCTCAGGACTGATCTTGGGTCAGAGAACATGTGGATGACTTGGTTCCAGTGCTCATGGTCTGTGGGGAGCTTTATTCCCCTTGGTTCACTCCCATGTGTTCTTTTTAACTGACCATGAAATGTGTCAGGTTTTTTGAGTTCTCTGTCTCAAGCTGACTTTTTTTTTTGTTGCTATTCCTTTGCTTTCAAGCTTTGAAATGGATTTTGATAACTCCAGCAGTATTGTGATTGCAACACTTTTAACTGAAGTTTCAAGGGGAGGACATTATGCCTTGGGGAACTTTAATTTTGGTCATCTGAGAGTTGAGGATGAGAATTATTTTCTAAAAATGAGCAGGGTTCACCTTTGTACTGAAGTGAAATGTAGAGATTGTGTGAAGCATAAACTAACTGCAAGTCTAAAGAGAATCTCTTGGAACTAGTGAGGTTTGAAGATCCTTTGCCAGCAAAGTGAGTCTGTGTTGAGCTGCCTGCCAATGGAAGTCTGCCATTACCTCCATGCTTTGGGAACGTGGTTGCTGCAAGGTGATCTCCTTTTTCCTGTTGGAGCTCTTGTCCTGCCCTGGCAGTCCAGACTCTCAGGAGTGTTCACAGCTTGTCTAGTTTAAGCAAGTAGGCCTTGTGATTTTGGGAGATTTAAGGCATTCAGGGGCAATGCCACTGCTCTGAGACAGGTGTGTGAAGTAAAGAGTTTGGGGCAGAAGACAAAGACTGTTCCTGGAATTACCTCCCATCTTTTTGCAGTCTTTTCATCTACCTACATCAGTACCTGGCACACACATGCCATTACCTGCTGTCTTGGAGCTATGGATGGTCTCGTTTGGGAGATCAGCTCCATCAAGTGAGGAGAATGTAGACTTGATGAGGGCATGAAGAGGTGGTGGGCACTGTTTATTTCATCTTGTGGCTGAGAAGTGGATGGTTTTATTTTGCAATTTAATCAGATTGCGTTTTAGTGAAATTCAGGTGAGTGTGTTCCTGTGGAACATTTTAAATGAGAAAGGGCTTCTGGTGTGTGATAGCAAAAAGGTGTCAGATTGGAGGTGCTTGGAAAACTAGTCTTAGACCACTGGGGAAAAAAAAAATCAATGTTTTCTGAGAATTGGCTTCAGGTCCCTGAATGTGGTCTGGCTCTCACTTGTTCTTCCTTAATTGGTTGGTATTTAGCTCTTTATATATATAGCCTAAAAGCAAAGTTAAAATTTAAACATTACTACTGGAGTTCCACTTTCCATTGTTCAGCTCTGTCCTAGTCTGTTTTGTGACTGACTTCCTGCCAAAACAATGTGTTTGCTTGTTTCCAGGGACTCATCTTCGGGGTCTGGAAACTACAGCCACTTATGACCCCTCTACGCAGGAGTTCATCCTCAACAGCCCCACTGTCACCTCCATTAAGTGGTGGCCTGGTGGACGTAAGTGTATCTAAATCTGGGAGATGTATGGAAGAACTCAGGGAGGTGATGCCATGTGTGTTGTATCTACAGAGTGATGGCTGGAAGTTGGTCCAAAGAGTGGGTTGAAAGCCAGTCACTCTTGCCACGACAAGCAACAGACTTACCAGAGCCTGCTAAACATTCTCTGTGTGCTCTGGACTGTTGCTCAGCATCATTCATGCTGTGGGTTTGGTGTAATTTTTGATTGCTTGTATCAAATTATTTATAGTTCCTTCAGCTTCACTGGCAGATGTGCCAAGGACCTGGTGTTTTACAGTCAAGAAAATTGTGTTGTGCAGCTTCCATTGACTTGAGCAGCACTTTGCCATAGAGCTGTACGATGGGGGTGACAACCAGTGAGGTCAATCTGGTTTTCTAGTGCGTGATATAATGAGGTTATCTCAGAGGAAAGACTCTGAGAGTGTCTGACTGTGTTTGTGTTGCCTCCTGCTCCTGTTGCAGTTGGGAAGACGTCGAACCACGCCATTGTTCTGGCTCAGCTCTACACCCAGGGCCAGTGCAAAGGCCTGCACGCCTTCATTGTCCCCATCCGGCAGCTGGGCACACATGAACCTCTGCCAGGTACAAATTCACACTCAGGGAATAGATTAAATCTGTTTCTCTCTGACTGTGTACAGCTGCTGTGTCTTGTTAAAGTCCGTGGCTTATTTCATTAGCTGATTTCAGTTGGTAGATCACAGGGCTTAAATGAGTCTTTCTAATGACTGAACTACTACTAAATCATCTTTTCCTTTCACTTCAATGTGAAGTTTAGTTTGGGATTTGATTCTGCCCCTGTGAAGTTTGGTTTGGGGTTTGGTTCTGCCCCAGTGTCTCCCAGCTGTGCATTCCACGAGCAGCACATCCTGCTTTCTGAAAGGGGAAGAGGAGCTTTCACCACTCATTAGCTGGAAGTGAGCTGCATGAACTTTAGAGACAGCTCCCACCATGAGTGGATAGTAGGGCTGCATGGAAATTATGGATATTCCCATGTTTTGATGTCCAGTTGTTGTGGTTTAACTCATCAGGCAACTAAACACACAGAGCCATTCCCTCCACACAGAAGGATGGGGAAAAGAACTGTGAAAAAGGTAAAACTTGTAGGCTGAGATAAAGACAATTTAATAGGACAGAAAAGAAAGGGAAACTAATGATAATGATAATAGAATGTGCAGAGCAAGTGATCACTGTGTGACTGCTCAGCACCAGCTGACTGATGCCCAGCCAGCCCCTGAGCTGTCATGCCCGCAGCTGACTTCACCCAGTTTTACTGTTCAGCATGATGCCACGTGGTGGGGAATGTCCCTTTTTCCAGCTGGGATCAGCTGTCCTGGCTCCGTCCCCTGCCAGCTTCTTGTGTCCCCCCAGCCTCCTCACTGGTGGGGGAGTGTGGAAATTGAAAAGTCCTTCACTTGGTGCAAGTGCTACTCAGCAACAACTGAACCATCAGTGTGTTACCAACAGTTCTTGTGCTACATCCAAGCCACAGCACTGTACCAGCCACTGGGAAGATAATTAACTCTATCCCAGCCAAAACCAGGACACCACTTTTCCATCAAAGAGGTTAAGGTCCCTGTTAACTCTTACTCATAACACTGCCAGGACTTACTAAAAAACTAAACAATCTCCTTATTGGAGAAGGCTTGAACCTCTTGTGTGGTATTTAGTTCCTATCTTTTAATGCAAGTGGCTTTGTCTGTGGCAGGTATTACAGTGGGTGACATTGGCCCCAAATTTGGCTACGATGAAATGGATAATGGCTACCTGAAAATGGACAACTACCGAATTCCTCGGGAAAACATGCTGATGAAATATGCCCAGGTAAAGCAGTGAGTTTCAGCATCTGCTGTTAGAAATGGACACACTGAATGCTCTTGTGAGGTTGAGTGCTGCACCAAAAGGATTGTGGGTGGCTTGTAAATGCTGCTTGATGAGCTTAGAGCGTGAACATGTAAAAGAGAGGAAACTTCACAAATCAACAGGCTGTACTTTTTTTTAATCTTTCTAATTTTTTTGGTAGGTTGAACCAGATGGCACCTATGTGAAACCAGTCAGTGACAAGCTGACCTATGGGACCATGGTGTTCATCCGTTCCTTCATCGTGGGTGACTCTGCTCGCTCGCTGTCCCGGGCCTGCACCATCGCCATCCGCTACAGCGCCGTCAGACACCAGTCTGAGCTGAAGCCAGGGTGAGTGCAGGGAGACCCAGAGCAGCCCAAAGTGCTGAGGGAAACTTCTCAAGTACTGGGAGGAAGAGGGGCTGTGGTTGATGGTTGCTTTGGCACTTGGTATGGTTTCAAAACACTGTTTGTCCTGGGAAGTGCATAATCTTCCATTCTTGGAATGTCCTCCCCTGCCAGAGGCTTTTGCTGGATGGTCTTAGAGAATCTGGCTTGATATGGATGGAGAATGTACTTAGAGTAGGGATAAATGGGATTTCTGCAGCAGTTTGCTACCACTGACATGCTAGCTCATCTGTGTTTTGCTCTAGGGAACCAGAACCCCAGATCCTGGATTATCAGACCCAACAATACAAACTCTTTCCTCTCCTGGCAACAGCGTACGCCTTCCATTTTGTGGGAGCCTACATAAAGGACACCTACCATCGTATCAGTGGGGACATCAGCAAGGGGGACCTCAGTGAGCTGCCAGAGGTACTGTGTCCTCTGGAAACCAGAGTGTTGGCTGAATTTGTGTGAAGTTTCTTTACAGCATAGAGAAAGAGGCATTGAGCCTTTTTGGCTTTCACTCATGAGATGCCTTCTCCTTCTGTAGTTTCAGAAGACCCCAAGGCCAGTATGTGCTGGTGACATTTATTTGCTCTATTCGTTTAGCACTTTATAAAAAACAGTAATGCACAGTGAGAAAGCTACTGGGAATACATTTTTATTTTAAAAAGGTGCATTTCCAGGAATTATGGAGTATTGTTTGGGAGTTCAGACTGGTCTTGTGCTCGTGCTGTAGCTTCTTAATTGTTCTTCTGAGTGCTTATTATGGTAGAACAGGTGTGTTGATCAAAGTATTATACTGAGGGGTTAGGGCTGTGAAGTGTTAACTTTCTGTTAGTGTTTGTGACAATGGGCAGTTGAAAACAGTCTTGTACATAAAATGTTTATGGGCAGAAGGAGTGGTGTACTTAAAAGAAGTCCTTCCATGTACAAGGGTTTTCATATAAATATTTGACTCAGGAGAGAGTTCCTGCAAGAAAAACAAGACCCTGTGGAACGGTGCAGGAATGGTGTTGACTCTACTTCGTTTTTCTGGGAGTTGCAGTCCTTAACATGTATGTGTGCAAGCTAAGACTGGAAAATAAACCTGGCTTTCCTGTTGCCCCTCAGCTCCACGCCCTGACAGCAGGACTGAAGGCATTCACCTCCTGGACTGCCAATGCTGGCATTGAGGAGTGTCGGATGGCCTGTGGCGGGCACGGCTACTCCCGCTGCAGTGGCATTCCTGACATCTATGTCACCTTCACCCCATCCTGCACCTACGAGGGGGAGAACACGGTCATGATGCTGCAGACAGCCAGGTATGGTGGGAGCTCTGCACAGGGATGTTCCAGCCTCTCCTCGTGGTCCTTGTGGCTGAAGTTTATACCAAAAGGGTTAATTCGATTTCTGCTGTGTCTGTGGAACTTGTAGCAGAGAAACAAGGCATGCAGAATCTGCTATCCCAGCAAGGACAGCTGGAAGATAAGGGGGAGGCATCTGCCTTAGGAATGCAGCTTCAGCCAAAACAAGGGCTGAGTCTGGGAACTTGGGGAGGGTTTTATGGTAATGAGCAAGTTATAATTGCCATGTAGTGAGTGTATGTAAGCAACACACTTGTGAAAAATCACGTGCACCCAAGGAGGAGCTATCCCCCATGCAACCAGGCACCTGTAATAAATGATGCCCTTCTTAACACTAAATTGATGTTAAGGAGTCTTGTTTGGCCAGTTTGCAGTGAAGTTGGTGACAAAGTGATGAGCAGAAGTGACCACGAAACTGGTGTCATGTTTCTGTCCCCTGCCCCATTTTTGGCAGAAAATAGTGTGCCTTCAACTTTTCTTGCTGGCCTGAGCCTCAGTGAGATGACTTTTGTCCATTCAAACAACTCAGGAGTAAGAGTTGCCATCTGCTGTCTCTATTTTCAGGTTCCTTATGAAAAGCTACACCCAGGTGGCCTCTGGCCAGCAGGTCACTGGCATGGTGTCCTACCTGAACGACCTCTCCAGGCAGCGAATCCAGCCCCAGCACGTGGCTGCCAGGACTGTCACCGTGAGGATCAACGACCCCACCAGTTTGGTAGAGGCCTACAAGTCACGTGCTGCCCTGTGAGCTCACACTGACTGGGCTGGGCCCAGGAAAACTGGGTGTTTGGGGAGGTGCTGGTGTTGCATTGCCCTGTTAATGCTGGATTCTCAAGGTGTGGCTGGTGAAGCTTTGATCTGTGTGTTGCTTTCAGGAAGTGACACACTTAGCTGGGTTGGGGTCAGGGTTAAGTGTTTTGAGGTTGCAGGAGGCTGCTCATAGCCTGGTTACTCTGCTCCCCATTCCTTTGGGATGTATCTTTTTCTTATTTATGTGTAAAGTATATTCAAACAAAAATAACAAACTGCTCAGAAATCTCTCTGGAGAGAAACAATCCTGATATTAAAGTTTGTTGTGAGGGAAGTGGGAGAGTAGAGCAGACACTTACTTGTGAGTAGGTATTGAAGCACCACGTGTGCTGTCAGAAGTCCTCTTACCCCTCTGTAGCTGTGTTGTAGCTACAACAGTGATTATTGGTATTTTAGAGGGACAACTTGTCACTGGTCAATGTCTTCACTCATGGCACATCAGAAGAATTCTGAGCTCATGTACCATGACTGACATGTGTATGAATTCAGTGTCTGTCACCCTGTTAATGTGATTATGTAAACTGTTTTTCTTCCTCATATGAACCAGGCTTGTAGAATCTGCAGCGAAGAATTTGCAAGCTGAGCTGAACCACAGAAAGAGCAAGGAGGATGCCTGGAACAGGACTTCTGTTGATCTTGTGCGGGCATCAGAGGTCAGTGGTGTGTAAAGAGACGTGCTGTGAGAGCTCCTCATCTTTCTGTGCCCCTGACTGACTTTCTTTGGTTTCTGCAGGCCCACTGTCACTATGTGATAGTGAAGCTGTTCACAGCCAAGCTGGCCGAGGTCAGTGACGCCGCTGTCCGCGCTGTCCTGACCGACCTGTGCCTCCTGTACGCCCTGTTCGGCATCAGCAGGAACACGGGCGACTTCCTGCAGGTTGGTGTCTTTCTCCAGTGCAGGTCTGTTGGAAGGCTCTTGTCAGGTTTCCCTTGTGATAAATGGAAACCAGGCATGTGCCAAGGGTCAGCTGAAATGGTTTCTAGTTGCTGATCAGCTGCTGTGTGTTAAAAACCAAGGAATTAATAAAGGAGATGCAGTTAGATGTACTCCCCAACGTATATCCCTCAAAGGGAATCTTGTGCTCCAAATCCCAACCCTTCCTTCAATGAATGGCTTTAAATTGTCAGGCATTGCTTTTCTTCTCTTCATTCTGTCAGTTGGAGAATGCATTTGTGCAGCAGTGTTTTGTTTGCTCTTCAGGCAGACATGGTATGTTTTGTCTTCCCATTTTCCTCTTTGCTGCTTTACTGAAAATTTCCCTGAAGCCAGGCACAATTTAATATCCATATATGCATATTCTCCAAGAAAACTTGCTCCTGCAGTACCTTACAGGTACTCACAGAGTCTGCCATCCAAGATTAAATAGCTGGGCAGTATGGTGGGCTGTGCTGGCATCCCCTTTTGCTTCTGCACTGTGGCAAATTGACAATTGAATTACTTAGTGAAGGAAAATAAACCTGTTTTTTTACCAACTGCTGCAGTTCTGTGTGGGAAAGCTGACCTGTGTGAGACCTTTGGGGAAGGGAAGGATTTGTGACTTGTGTAATCCATTTCTTCCCTCTCAAGGCGGGTATCTTGACCAGTGCCCAAGTTACCCAAGTGAACCAACATGTGAAGGAGCTCCTGGCTGTCATTCGTCCCAATGCAGTGGCACTGGTGGACTCCTTTGACTTCCATGATGTCCATCTGGGATCTGTGCTTGGCCGCTACGACGGCAACGTCTACGAGAACATGTTTGAGTGGGCAAAGAAATCCCCACTGAACAAAACACAGGTAAAGAAGCCTCTTTTCTTTTCCTCTTTCTCACGTGACCAGAGAAACAACTCAGTTTAGGGTTGTCAATTACGCTCCAGTGATCTCACCAGGTAATTGAAGAAGGGTGGAGAAAAGTCACAAGTAGTAATGGACCAAAACTAACAACCTACTTTCAGTTGGCTCTCTGTAGTTACTCTCCCTGTGGGATCACTTGAGCTTCTCAGTTGAGGGAGGAAATGGTGCACTCCACAGAGAAACAACTGAATTCTCTCAGTGAATTTAAAAGCAACTACCACTTGCTGTTGATTCTGCTTGGTGAGAGTAGCTGTGGAAGCCTTGCCCATTTTCTGGCAAATCCTCCAGTCTTCAGGCAGTAGCAGTGAGTGGAGGAGAAAAGAAATTGCTCCCCTGTAGTACTTAGGTGTCAGATGTTGTGTATCTGACCTGGGATTGGAGCTGCAGCTGAGCAAAAATAAACTGAAGTGTCCCTGCTCCATCAGCCAGAATGGTAAATCCTGTCTCCTGGTGCCTTTACTTGCTGAGGGCAGACTGTATCTCCTACAATGGGCTGCCAGAGACTGCAGCTGGAGTTAAATCCCACCACAACTTGCTCAGTGTTCTGTACTTCTGAAGTCAGTGGGGCTTAGGAGCTTCATTACAGCCCCCTTAGGAAACCTGTGCCAGTTTTCTTGTAATTAAAATGCCAAACAATTGTATGGATATCAATCTTGCATTCCTGTCTTAATAGAAAAGTAGTGGGCAGGCTATTTTTTATATTCTCAAGCTTTGTATCATGTAGACTCTGAAACACAGAAGTTACCTGGTTGTTCTTAAATCTCCAAAGTGCCTCAAATTTCCTTAGTATACAAACACACTGAACACACTGCAAGATGTGAGGAGGTAAAACTGTTTCAAAGCTCAAACCTGGCCTTGTAACCACTGTCTTGTTGTCTTGCAGGTTCATGAATCTTTCCACAAACACCTGAAGCCAATGCAAGCCAAGCTGTGAAGCCTGCAGGTTTTTTTAAAATGCACTCTTGTCCTGCCCTGAAAACTGGGTGTTTGCATCCTTCCTTCAGGCACCTAAATCAAACCTTTGAATCCTGTAGCTGTAGGACAGTGAATAATTGTAGCCTTTCTTTCCTCTTTTATAAACGGAGGAGGTGTTTGGGGAGAGTGCATAGGGATTGATGCCTCTTTTTAAAGTGCAATTATAATGGTAAAATTAACCTTTTAAAAATCTGGGAAAGCTTTATGGATCTATACAAGGATTGCTTTTGTGAAGCTGCTAACTAGAGAGAAGTTCCTGTCAACTGGAAAAGGTGGCAGGACTTTACTACGACGTAGTTGACAGCCCTCAGGCAGTAGCTTCTGGTGAGCATTTATATCCTTCCCTCAAAAAAAGCATCAATGTCTTGATTTTTCAATTTTTTTTTTAAGATTAGCCCCACTTCTCTCCTTGTATGGCAAATGCTTGTGCTGTGTGAAGCCTCCTGCTGAGCTCTGTGCATGTGAGTCTGCATGTGTTTTCCTGATGGATCTGGGAAGTAAATACCCATCCTTCCCTGGAGCTCTGCTTCAGGCATCTTTCCAGAAGAAATCCTCATGTTTCCTTTGTTTTCCTTCTTTCACTGCCCTGCACAAACTCCTTTTTCCTGTGTGCCATCTCCAGCTCTTGGTTAATAGGAGGTCAAAGGAGAACATAGTGATGCTGCTCTGAGGATAAAAACCAACTCGTAGTCATCAGCTGGGTGCTGATGTTCTGCCCCCCTTTTCACTCTTAGTATTTTCTAGCACTATCTCAAAGCACTTTACAAATGTTACTTATGTTGATTTGGTGGGAAAAAAAACCACATGGAGTGGTAAAAACTGCAGATTTGACCTGGAATGATGAAGCCAGTATTGGAGGGCAGGAATCAGTTGACCAACATCCTCAGGTCTTCTGATTTTTCTGGGATGCTGTCCTGGTTTTAAAGGCATTTGTCAAGAAAATGACAATCCCAAGTGAAGTGTCCAGATTATTTTTTTTTTCCTACCCATGCATTTCCAAGGAGCTTTCTCTGATTTGCCTAATTTTGTTTTGATACCGACTTGGGCATTGCACGGTGCTGAGTGAACAGGAATGATTTAGCCTGGAAGAGAACATCCTGCTGCCCAGGGAAATCAGTGCAACAACTACAACCAAGCAAAATCCTTGCTCCTTTTCCACACTAGTAACTCTGTCCAGTAACCATAAAACCTCTTCACACTAAAGAAGGGCAACCCTGAGCTTAAAATGGTAGAAAGCTTCAGCATCAACCCAAATCCTGCAGTTCTGAGGCAGCACCTGAGAAGCTGCTTCTCTGCAGCTTTGGTCTCTGTTAGTCTCTAATTTTGAATCAGTTTTCTGGCACTAACAATGATCAGACACAAGGTTTGGCTCCACGTGCATATCTGAGTAGCTGAACAGAAAGAAATGTTTAATTTTAAATAAACTAATCAAGCTTGCCTTTTGGCTGCCGAGTGTTTCAGGTCCCATGGAAGTTCAGGATGCCAGAGGAGGCTGAGGGCTCGGCCTTCCCTGTGTCCAGTGGAACAGGCTGCTGGGCTGGGGAGGGGGATGGAGGAGAAGGTTAAAAATATGCTAATGAGAAGAGCACTAGCTGTGTACAGATCTAATAAATTACCAAAATGTGTTTTCAGTCAAAATGTCTTTCTTTTCGCACACTGCCTTCAGTGGATCTCATGTAAAGTAATGGGGGAAGTAGAATGAAGTATGCAGCAGACCTTAAAATTAGTGGGATTTTGGTGTTTTATATAGTCCGACCTCCTTGGCTTTGCTCTGCGGTGTGGTAGGGCAGCCAGCCCCATGCCATGGTGATGCCTGTCCTATCCCACAGCGATCCAGCCTCTCCTGCTGCTCACAGCCACAGGGGGACACAGCTGGCACGGGGCAGCGCTGGCTGTGGCGTGTGCTCGGTGTCACTGCAGCTCCAACACCAGCAAAAGCTGGGCACTGCCCGCGGTGCTGGGCAGCAGCTTTAATCCACAGAAGGTGTTTTCCATTGCTTTTGAGAGTAGATGTACTGACAAACACTGTCCTTCCTTGCTGTCGGTGAGGCTTTTGTGCACTTCTTGTGTCACCTTGCTGCTGCTGCTGGCAATACCCGAACGCCACAGCCCCGGCGTGATTTGCTGTCTCAGGGGCAGCAAACGGTGTTTAAACTCTGCCCGACGGCCCTGCAGCCTCACCCAGCTCCTGGCACCGCGATGGTGCCATTTCCACGAGGGCTGAGCCCGTTCTGCTGGCGCCGGAGCAGTCCCAGTGTCCAGCACTGACCCCCGTAAGCGACTCCCGTCCTGGAGCGAGGGTCTGGGAGCGCGGCCTCGTCCGACCCGAGCGAGGCACTCTGAAAATAAAGGCCGCGTTTGGGGAAGGCTTTACAAGGAGCCCGCGTTCCCAGACGGACTGGCAGCATGTGTGGTGAAAGCCGCTGGCGGATGGGTCTGCAGGTTCTGAAATAGCAGGCAGGCGATTCCCGGGGATTTGGGGAAAGCAGGAACTCGAGTACAAACAAGGCAGGAGCAGGGCTGGCTTTGTCCTTTACTCAGCGTTGGTGTGAAGGAGGTTTGGGACAATTCACTCAGTGGGGCAAGAGCGGGGATGGGGAGGTCGGGGCGAGGGAACGGCTGCGGCTACTGGGACGTTTCTAATCAGGCACTACCAGGGCAGCCCCGCCGCGGGGACAGCCCGAGTCAGGCGCCGCGGGGGCAGCCCCATGGCGGGCGGGCCTTCCACAGCAGGCCTGGGCGGTGCAGAGCCCGTCGCTGTGGCAACGGGGTCCTTCCCTGAGCGCGGCGCACAACATGGCGGCGCCCCTGCTGAGCGCGGCGCTTCGCGGGGCCCGCGGCGGGCGGAACTTCGGCACGGCCGGTGAGAGACGGGAGAACCGGGGGAGCCCCGAAACCCGCCGGGGAAGGAGGGGGGCGAACGGGAGAATGCTCTCGGACGGCTTTGTCCCGAGCTCCAGGCCCTGTCACTAGTGGTGTCCCCCCGGGTTCAGTACTGGGCCCAGGGTTGTTTAATTTATTCATCAATTGGATGAGGGGTCGATGCCTCCTCAGCAAGTTCGCTGATGGCACAAAGCTGGGAGGGATGGCCAATAGCCCAGAGTGCTGTGAGCCCTTCAGAGGGACCCGGACAGGCTGGAAAGAAGGGCAGAGAGGAACTGTCTGAAGTTCAACAAAGGCAAGTGCAGGGTCCTGCACCTGCAGAGGAACAACCCCAGGCACAAGCACAGGCCGGGACTCACGGGCTGGAAAAGCAGCTCTGTGGGGAAGGAGCTGGGGGTCCTGGTGGCCAACGAGCTGTCCGTGACCAGCACTGTGCCCGAGGGGACAAGAAGGTCACTGGTGTCCCGGGGTGCGTTAGGAAGAGCATCTGCAGCAGTTCAGGGAGCGATGCTGCCCCTCTGCTCTGCCCTGGCGAGGCCTCCCCTGGAGCAGTGTCCGGTTCTGGGCTCCTCGGGATGAGAGAGACACGGAGCTCTTGGAGAGGGTCCCATGGAGGGCCACAAAGATGATTTGGGGACTGGAGCATCTCTGTCCTGGGGAAAGGCTGAGGGAGCTGGGGTCAGAGGGGCCCTCGGGCCTGTCTGTCCCTGTCTGCAGGGAGGGGGCAGAGCAGGGACCAGGCTCTGCTCCGTGAGGCCCAGCCATGGCACAAGAGGCCACGGACACAAAGCCATGCCCAGGAAATCCCATCTGGACATGAGGCAGAATTTCTTCCCTGTGCAGTGACCAAGCCCTGAACAGATTGTCCAGAGAGGGTGTGGAGTCTCCCTCTTTGGAGATATTCCAGAGCCATCTGGACACAATCATGTTCCGTGCGCTCTAGGATGACCCTGCTGGAGCAGCGAGGTGGGATCAGATCACTGTGGTCCCTTCCAGCCTCACCCATCCTGTGACTGATGCCTTTTCCTGGTCTTAAAATCAAGAGTCAAACACAATTAGAAGGGGAAAAGGGATTTTACCTTGGTATTTATTTTAAGGATCCTTAGGTGCACACATCCAGGTCATATGCATCAAGATGCACCCTGCCGAGTCTATCTCTGTGCCTCTGTTTCTCCCCCCAACATTGGGTATAACATTATAGGTTTTACTAATTAGCAGATCTATCAAAGATTCCCCAATGAGAGGCTCGAGTGAGCCCCCCTCCCCAAGGAGCCTTCCCCTGGATGGTTCTATCTTGGTTTACAGAATGTGTTCTGGAGAGGACCTTGGGCTCTGGGGCACACTGATCCTTAACTACAAAGCTTCTAAAATGTTTAATCTCTCAGCTTGACAAACAAGTCCAAGAATGTAGGCAAAAAGCACTAAGAATACAGAAGTTGTAAAAAGGTATAACAGGGATATAAAAGAAAAGGCAAAAAATCTTCATGGCATCAACTCCATGAACGTGGCTGTGGGAGGTGGGGATGGTTCCCGCCCTGTCCGTGCTCTGCCCATCCCAGGCTCGTTTCTCTCCCTCTGAACCCCTCGGGATCTCTGTTGCCCTCCAGCTGTGCTCTGGAAGAGGGCAGCCCCACTGGGGCCGATGCCCAACGAGGACCTGGACGTCGAGAACTTGGAGGTGCTGGAGAAGTACCGGAGCTTCAGGCGGTACCTGCGGCTGGCAGAGCAGGAGAGCAGGAAACCACGCTGGTGGAACACCTACCACAAACACGCCAACCCCCCTGCAGGTAGCCAGGGAACATGGGTTTGTCCCCAAACCAGCCTGTGAGGAGCTGGTGAGATGCTCTGGCACAGGGTCCCATGTACAAGTTGGCAGAGTGCAGATGTCTCCAGGAAGAAGGGGTGGCAGTTTTCCAGAGGGAGGGAGGCTGGCCAGGACCTGCCAAAAAACGCAGAGCAAAGAAGTGATTCCTTGGAGTCCCAGTGGTGCCACAGAGAGCAGACAAGGACCCAGAGCTTCAGGCCTGCAGCAGATAACACAGCTGGGCTGCTCAGCAGCTGGAATGGGAGGGCCATGAGCTGGGGAGGGAGGAGCAGGAGCGTGGAGGTGCAGAGGGGACAGAATCAAGTCCTGATTGTCCTCTCAAGTCTTTTCTAGAGGGAGGTGTCCCTGTCCATGGCAGGGGTTGGAAGTGGATGGTCTTTAAGGTCCTTCCCAACCCAGACCCTTCTGTGATCCTGATCTCTGGAAGTCTGTGTCTCTCACACACTCAGACGTTTCACAGGGGTTTGTGTTTGGGTGGTTTGAGTGTTCACATGTTTCACCTCCTCTCTTTTCACCCCTCCCTGAAGAGCCCCAGACAGACATCGGCCTGCCACGTGAGAAGCTGTCATGGGCAAAAGAGATGAAGGAAAGAAAGAGGATCCTGAGGGAGAACCGCCGGAACGCTGAGATGGAACGAGCAGCACGGCTCCGGACTGGTCAGTGCCCCAGCACCTCCCTTCCTGCTCCAGCTGCCCCAGCTCTCCAGCAGCTGCCTCTGCATCCTCCCTCTCTCCTTGCAGTGCTCATTCCCCTCGATGATGTCAGGGCTGAGTGGGAGAGGACCAGTGGCCCGTTCCACAAGCAGCGCGTGGCTGAGCACTGCGGGGTGTTCCGGGACCTGTTCAAGGGGGCCACCTTCACCCCCTGGGTTGCCCTGAGGGTGCACTACAGCCAGGAGGACGAGCACCTCGTGCCAGTCTACTATGGGAACATGGTGACTCCGTCAGAGGTGCGTGAGGGGAGCTGGGAACAACCTGGAGCCCCTGGGAAGCCTGGAAGTTTCTGCCAGATGCTTCCAACAGGCATGGCTCTATTACCACAGGCCTGGTTCCTAGGGTGTATCACCGTGTCCTGCAGCCATAGGGAGGAGGAGGAGAGAAGATCCAGCAGGCAGGAATGGTGCAGCAAGATTGATTTATTTAATTATTTTACAAACTCTTTTATAGACTTTTTTCTTCATAGTCTAATTGGACAAAGGACCAGCCACCCCTTGGGGTGATAGGCTAAAATCCTAAAACATCCATTGTCAAAATATTTTTCTACTATACCATAAACAAGACTTTTCAAGGTTGCAGGTGGCTTGGTTGTTTACATTCCCTGCTACCTCTTCTGTGAGAGGGAAAAGTCTCTCATGGACTTAGAAAATAGCAAGAAAATCTTCGCTAGCAGCATTTTTGTATCTACATGGCTCATTCCAGGGGATGCCTTTCACAAGGGCATTTCCTCTGTGCTGAAGGAAACTATTTTATGGATGCAATAGGGACAGAGATTGCAGGTTGTCTGCCAGGAGGCTGATGGTTATTTATGCCCTGGGGCTCTCCAGGTGGATTCCTCAGTGGCCTGGTAGTGCCCAGTCTTCGTTGTGTCCGAGCCTTGCCCAGACACAGTTCATGGAAGCTGTTGTGTGAGTGATTTACAGTCTCTCTGTGTTGCTCTTTTAGGCTTCCCGTCCCCCTGCAGTGTCGTACGAGGCAGACAAAGGTTCCCTCTGGACCTTGCTGCTCACAAATCCAGGTGAGCAGAGAGTTCTTTCAAGGAACACATTTAAACTGGGTTGTTTCACTCAGCTTTTGGTTAACTCCTGATTCTTTTGGCTGCACAGTCAGAGATGATGAAGACTGGAAGTGTTCAAGGCCGGGTTGGAGCAACCTGGTCTAGTGGAAGGTGTCCCAGCCCATGGCAAGGGGTGGGATGAGATGGGCTTTAAGGTCCCTTCCAGTCCAAACCATTCTGCAATTCTGGGATGTGATATCTGCTAGGTACCTATGGAGGAAAGATTGTAGCTTCCCCAAATCTGTAGCAGTTGAGAGAGGGGATGGTGACACAACAGGACCTGTGTCATACTATAGAGGAAACAATTCTGACTCCCATCTTTTGTTCACCTCCAAACTCCTCTCCCTGGGCAGTCTGCCTGGAAGGCAGCTTTGCTGGCATTGTTCATCCTGAGAAACCAGGGCCCAGTGAAGGCATGCAGCTGCCCAAGAGGATTTCAAGAATCTTGGAATTAGATCTGCAGAGTTCTTTGCTCCTCTTTTTAAACTCAGTCCTGTGGGAATGATTTCCTTTTCTGCTAGGGAAGGAATGCTGGGAGGTCTTGAGCTGCTCCCTCTGGTCAAAGCAGGTCTGGGCCTTCTGACTTTGGGGTTGATGGTGGCACCGGGGTGTCCCTAAGTCACCTTTCTGTGTTGTGTGTTGGCAGATGGACATTTGAGGGATGCAGACTCGGAGTACCTCCACTGGCTGGTGTGAGTACATCAGAGCCACGTGCTCTGTGCTTGTGGAGTGGGCAGAAACTCCTCCAGCAGCTCAGAACCCGTGGCTTTCCCTGGTGCTCCTGCCATCAGCTCCTGTAGCCCCATGTTCTGGGTCCTGCTAAAGGTGCAGGAGTTCCAGATGTTGCTGCTGTTTGGCATTGCAGTCACTGGGTGGGATTTTTCCTCTGGTGAAAGCAATCTCTGCTATCTGTTCCCTTATCAAATGGGGCAGAAATCACACCACAGCATGGCAGAGTGATTTGCAGTCCTGCATGAATCTGCTGGAGGGAAATGAGTGTAAATGTGTTTGTGTTCAGGACCAACATCCCAGGCAGTGACATCAAGTCTGGTAAGGAGATGTGCCATTACCTGCCCCCCTTCCCTGCCATGGGGACGGGCTACCACCGCTTCATCTTCCTGCTCTTCAAGCAACGTGGTCCCATCGACTTCAGCCAGGACGCTCGGCCGACGCCGTGGTAATTCCTCTGCTCACTTTGTGTACTGGTTTGGCCAAATTTAGAAATATATCCTCTGAGAGAAGGCACAACCACCCCTCCCCCACCAGGTTCAGGGAAAAAAAAAAAATTTCCTCGAAGGAAAGTGAAGAAGATAAAACTATTTATTTAACAAACACACGGGAAAGGAAAATGAGGTTAAATGGTAAAATCTTCTGCTGTGGAGGAAAAACCTGGGAAAGCATCAGAGTCCTCCCTTTGGTCTCCTCGGAGCTGGGGCTTGGCCCAGGGCCAGGCCCTCTGTGCCCGATGGAAAGTCCTCCTGATGTGCTCTGAGGTTGAAAGCAGGCCAGTAGAAAAGGGAGAAAATCCGGAATTCTAGAGAAGGAAAAGCAAAGTCCAACTCTCAGTCTCTCTCCAGAGAACCAGAAACTGAAACAACTGCCCAAAAGCTGACTGGAACCCAGCAGGCCGGGTGCTTCCTCGCTCCCCTGCTGCAGCTGGGAAAAAAACCCTCCTATCTTTATGTGACCTTGAACAAGCTGCAAACTGCTTTGAGAAAGTTTTGCTCAGTTTTTTTTCCTTCCCCCTCTCAGGCTCAGTTTAGAGGCATAGAAAGGCACAAAAAATTAATTTCTGGGCATAGGCAGCGATATGGGATACACATCATAAGGTCACCCCAAGACAGCTTGGCTGTTGCTAGTTGTGGGGTTCATGTGCCTGTCTCTGCAGTAGGGGAGCAGCTCCTGTCACTCTGTAGGGTTCTCCAGGGTTGCTTTGGGTTTGTGTGTCCTCTGCAGCCACAATCCCAGCACTGCAGAGTCCTGTTGCTACAGAGCAGGCTGTTAGAGAGTGGTTTGTCCTGCCCAGAAATGTGCACAGAGCTGGAGACACTGGGAGATTTCCTTTTAGTGGCTTCCTTTTCCACCTCTTTCATATGCTCTGGGGTGATATGGAGCAGGGTTCTGCTGCAAGGAGAGGTTCACCTGGTGCTTGTGTCTTGTTTCCAGCTACAGCCTGAAGATGAGAACCTTTAGAACATTTGACTTCTACAGAAAGCATGAGGATGCCATGACCCCGGCAGGGCTGGCATTTTTCCAGTGTCAGTGGGACAGCTCTGTCACTTCCACCTTCCATCAGCTGCTCAGTAAGGAATGGGGATGCTGGAGGGGGTCTGTGGGTGGGACATGGCCCTGGGGCTGCAGGCTCTCACTTGGTCTTGGCACTTGTCCAGGATCAGCACAGAATAAGCCCACCTGAGCCATCCTCCTCCAAGCTAATGCCAGCCTGAAGGAACAACCCCTAAAAGGCTGTTTGGATGAGGATTTTAAAATAACTCCACTGGTGTGTTTGAGCAGCCCTGATCCTGTGTGGGTGAAGGGGGCTGTGGGGTGCAGATGTGAGCCCTCCTGCTGACCCTGTCACCCCTTTGCAGACATGAGGGAGCCGGTGTTCGAGTTTGTGCGGCCGCCCCCGTACCACCCTCCCCAGGTGAAGTTCCCTCGGCACCAGCCCCTGAGGTACCTGGACAGGTACCGAGACACACAGGAGCCCACCTACGGCATTTACTAGGAGCTGGCCCCCTCTGGTCCGTGGGATGCTGGCTCCTGGATTTCCTGCACTCCCCTCAGTGCCTCAGGAGGGAAATGACAAAGTCTCAGCCCCTCAGCTCCCAGTTCCCCCGTGCTGGGAGCTGGCATTGGGTGCTCACAGGGCTGGCAGCTGTGGGGCCAAGAGGCTGCTTAACGAGAATGTTCAGAGTGAATCCATGGCCAGGCTGAAACCCTGCTCCTGATTCTGCAGCAGAGCTGAGCAGTGGCTGGCAGGTTGCATCTCCCCAGAGATGCCCTGCCTTGCTTCCCTGCAGGGATCACAGTTCTCCTTTTGCCTGTTTATGGAACAAACAGAGCCAGGCCAGCCTGGATTTCCTCCTCTCACAATGCTGCGGTTCAGGACTGTGTCAGATTTGATTTGTGCAGTCCTCCTGGAGAGATGAGTCTGATTAAACACTCTATGAGCAGTGCTGGCACACGTGTCTTTATTGGGAAGAGCCTGTTACCCTGGCCAGTTGGCACAGAGCTGGGGAGCTCAGCAGGATGCAGGGGAGATGGGCAGCCCTTCCCCTGGCCGGAGTCACTTCCCTTCTGGGATGTTGTACTTTGGGAAGAGTGTGGCTGCACAGGTGGTAAACCTGCACAAAGTCGGTGTTTGTGGAGGTGGCTTCAGCTGCCCAAGCACACAGACTCAGCCTCCTTCCCCTCTCTCCCTGGACAGGACATGCCTGGTGTGGGCAGGTGGAGCAGAAGCAGAGCTGCTGCTGTGGTGGCCTGGCACTGCTGCTGCCGATCCTGTTCCCAGGCCTTGGAGAGCCTCTGCTCTCTGCTGTGCTCCACTGTGCATCCCCTGTTCACATGAACCCCCAAATACCAACACGTTCTGCTGCTACAGCTGCCTCTGCTCAGCTCTGGTTCCCAGTGGCTTTCCTTCTGTGAGGAAATTGGAGCCTTCAGCAAACAGCTGAGATTGGGCTGAAGTGCCCTCGTGCTGCCTATGCTCAGGGCTGATACCAGTTACCCCAGAGCTCCTTGAACTCCCTTCCCACCCTGAAGGGTTCTGGGGTCTGGTTTAAGCTGGGATGAGTGCACTGGGGAGGTGCCCACGGTGGGGACACAGGTTCCAGGCAGACACACAGGTCATGTTACGCCTCTCTGGGCTTTAAATATTTGGTCAGAATTGACAGATTCAGGCCAAAGGAATGTTTGGGGGCTGAAGCTCTGCTGGGACACGCAGGGAGTTGTGACATATCCCAAATCCTCTCCTGTGGTTGGGGGCGTGGCTCTGAGCCTGTCTGTGGTACAGAAGCTGGTATGGATGATCCAGCAGAGACCTGCTCCCTGCTTGCCCTCACCTGTGCAGGTGAAAGGGGAGCTGCTCACGAGGGGAGGCTGCAGAGCTGCTGCCAAACGAGGCCATCCCGGCAGCGTCAGCAGCCTGGGAACGTGTGCAAGAGATAGCACGGGGGCCTGGTACAGAGATAAGGCTTGGGCTGGGAAAACTGGAACTGAACTGTGTGACAACGAGGTGAAGGTTTGCAGTGCACAGGCACCACACTGGCCTCCGGGCAGGAGACTCCACCTGCCACCTGAGCAGGGACAGGTGGCCCAGGTGGCATCTTTATTGCGTTTCAGGCTGCTGATGTGGGCAGATGTTGCAAGGAAGTTCGTAGGAAAAGGCGTGGTGGGTGTGCATGGGGACACGGCAAACAGCAGGAGCTGTGGTGTAAAAGATGCAAGGGAAGAACACGGCTGGTGCTGGTGTGTGTCACAGCCTCGCCGCTGCACGGGGAGGTGACACGTGGCTGCAGCAGCAGTGGGTGCCTCTCTCTGTTGGTTCCCAGGCAGGAGCTCTGTACTGAGGTCTCTGTTGGCAGGGGAGACTGCCCAACCCTCAGGGACCCAGCCCTGGCAGAGCTGAGGATGCCTGGAAGTTCCCTCAAAGGGTAATGGATAAAGGAATGAAAATCCAATTGCACGTCGATATACACATGCGTTCATGGAAATACACATTGATCCCTGTCAGCCCCCTGCGTGTCTCCGTGCTGTCACTGCAGCATTCCATCCTCTCCGGAATCTCCCACTGCGCTTCACAGCCCTCCCTCTCCAAGGGGGAACAGCTCCAACCCTCCCTGTCGTCTCGTCACCCCAGCGTGTGGCACAGCCAGTGTGACGAGGGGGCAGCCACCGGGTGTCACTTTAAGAGTGCGTCTGCTCGGGAGCCCTGCCCCGCCTCTGGGCTCAGCGTCACCCCCTCTCCTTCGTCTGCGCGCCGGAGTTTCTATTTCCCCGGCTTCTCGCCCGGATCCCGGCACGGGCAGGATGGCATCACCCATCTCGCAGAAGCTGGAGGAGAAGCTGGTGTGCTCCATCTGCCTGGAGCTGTTCAGGGTGCCCGTCACCTTGCCCTGCGGCCACAACTTCTGCAAGCGCTGCATCGGCGACCACTGGGACAAGCAAAAGCAGGAACCCGCCGGCACCGACGCGAGCTACACCTGCCCCGAGTGCCGCAGGGGCTTCCAGCGGTGCCCGGAGCTGGAGAAGAATGTCACTCTGTACAGCGTGGTGGAGCTGGCACGGGACACTGACGCGCGGGGCTCGGCCACGGGCCGGTGCGAGGTGGCCCCCGGCGAGCTGTGCCCGCAGCACGGGCGCCCGCTGGAGCTGTACTGCCAGGACGAGCGGCGCTGCATCTGCTGCGTCTGCACCGTGCGGGACTGCCAGCGGCACCGGCGGGTGCTCTTCGAGGAGGAACGAGCCAAAAAGCAGGTGGGTGACAGGGCTGGGGCCATGGGAGAGCAAGGGGATGTTGTGACAACTCAGGCGCAGCGCGACATCGACCTCCACCGCGCCGGGTCCTGCTGCAGGGATGCGATGTCCCTCTGTGTGCCAGAGTGCCCGCCCTCAGCTGGACGTGGGGCTGGCCAGGGAAATGCCACCAGTGCCCGGCTGCTCCTTGAGAAAACAGGTGTTGTCAGGAGCAGCAGCAAGCTGGATAAATCCAGCAGCATGGGATGAACGGTGCCATATGTGTTTGTGACCCTCTGATCTAGAGGAAACAGCTAAAAAAGGGGTGAAAGACAGCACAAAAAAAATCACTTCTTTGTTACCCTGACACAGAGTCCCCTTCCCAAGCCACTTCCTTCCCCATTAGCCTCGTCCTGCAGCCCTGAGAGAGTCCTGGGAGCCGAGTGGGCAGCAGTGGGCTGTTCCACAGGATGTGCAACTGGGAGAAATGACTGGATGTGACACTCAGTGCTCTGATCTAGTTGAGGGTGTTCAGTCAAAGGTTGAACTCGATGGTCTTGGAGGTCTTTTCCAACTATAATGATTCTATTTTGGTGCCTCCCTTCACAGACCCTTTTGAAAGAATCCCTGGAAAAAGCCCAGGAGGAATCGGAGAGGATTGAGCTGACAATGAAGGAGCTGGAGGTGCAAACACAGAGCATCAAGGTAACATTGCAGCCTCCCTGTGCTGGCCTGTGGGTGGGAGCACACTGGTTCTCATGGCTCTTCCTGCCCAGGACTCCTCCGAGGAACTCAAAGCCGGGATTCAGAGCAAATTCACCCACCTGAGGAAAGCTCTGGAGGATTTCCAGTGTCGGACAGTGGCCAGTATTGAGCAGGAGCAGGTGGTGGCACTGGGGCACGTGGAGAAGAACTGGAACCTCCTGAAGGATCGCCTGGATGTCCTTGGCCAGCACAGGGAGAGGGTTCAGAGCTTGCTGGCCTGCCCTGACCACAGGACCTTCCTCCAGGTACCACTCTGGCACTGAGTCCTTCCTTTTGCTTGGGCCTGCACCCTTTTGATGACATCAGAATCGTGTTCAACCCCTTTCCCACTGGGAATGCATCCTCAGTTTGGCTCAGGGATGTGATGGGGCTGTGGAGAGGAGCTGTTTTTTGGGGGTCCCTGAAGAGTTGTGTGGGTGATGCTGGGATGCCCCTGTTGCCCAATAGGGAGACATGCACAGTGCTGTCCAGACTGGTGCATGGTGTCCGTGTGTCTGTCCACAGGAGTTCCCCCTGCTCCCACCTCTGGAGAGCCCAGAGGCACTGGTGCCTGTGCAGTTTGATGTAGCTGCTGTGATCAAGCCCATCTCTGAGATCCTCACCAACCTCTCCAGGCTCCTGCTGGAGGCCTCACCTGGCTCTGTGGCCCCCAAAGTCCCCAACCCCGCTGGCCAAGGTAACCCTCCTGCTCTCAGGGGTACTTTGAAGGGCTCTGAGTCAGCCTGAAGCAGAGCCTGGCCTGTGTCACTGCTGGGGACACAGCTGCTGGGCACAGGGGGGTGGAATGGGGACACACATTTAATGTTCAGCAGATGAAGTGGGATGAGCCAGGTGGCTTTCCTGTGGCCCCTCCTTGCTGGAAATGCTGAACCATGGTGGCACGTGTCTGCTCCCAGGTTTGGATACAATGGAGTTCCTCCTTCTCCTCCTCCTCCTCCTTCTCCTCTTCTTCCCATGAAGCCAGGAAGAAAAATGTTTTTGGGTGGCATGACTCAAAATGCCTGTTCCCATCCTCCACAGACCCAGAGCATCCCCAGGAGCTGGTGGTGAAGGTTGTGGCCCCTCTCCCCAGGTGCCAGCTCCGAGCTGAGCTTCTGAAGGGTAAGGAGCACAGGGGGGCCTGGAGGGAGAAGCACCTCAGTGGGGTCCCCAGCAGGAAGAGATGTCACCAAGCCGGGCTCCTTCCTGGGAGGAGGGTGGTCGTGGCTGCAGGGACAGGGGCTCCTTCCCTGGTTCTTCCAGTGTGTCTCTCTAAATGCAGAGAAGGGTGGTGTAGGGACAGGGTGGATGGGCTGGGATGGGAAAGGACTCATTAAAGGGATTAGCAGCACCAGGAAGTGCTTTCCCATGGAAACTGAGGTTGTCCGGTGTTGGATCAGTCACTGCCCTGCATGGCATAGCCCCAGTCCAGAGCCGTGCCTGCAGTCATTGCTCTCTGTCCAGGGACATGACCTCAGCATTCCTAGCTACAGTCCTTCATGTCCCCTTTCCTCCCCGGGCCCATCCCTCTCCAGTTCTTAGGAATTTCCTCTGTGCTCCTCTTCCCATCTCCTCACTGTTGGGAAGAGGGCTGGGTAATGTTCAAGCCGTGTTGGTCGTGTCACTCTTGCCAAGGAGGCAATCTCTGCCTATGGGACCTGTAGGAAATCCTTCCATCAAGCCCCACAGAACATTCTTAGGGTTATTAATAGGAAGCCCCTGTTATTTATGGGCAGCAGGCAGGAGCCCAGCCAGCTGCCAAGCCCAGGTGTTGGGGGAGGAAGGTGGGGTGCTGGTGGCCAGTGAATGCCCACGGCAGGAGCTATCACAGCCCATGCAGAGGAGAGTAACTCCCTGCAATACCATATTTGCTCACTTAACAGTTGGTTTTCTCCCCCTCTCCCCATCCACACTGGTATTTTTTGCTCTTAAAACCAAGCACATCCCTCTCAAAATGGCCACAGAGCCACTGTGGTCACAGTGGCCACTCGCTGATTGTTAGCTGGGTTGTGCAAGGACTGTGCAAAGCATCGTGTCTCAGTGCCTCAACAGCTATTTCTGGGCTTTCCATTCCCTCTAGGGCAGGTGTTGCATCCTCCCTACTCCCCTTCCCCTCCAAACAACCTGTTCCCTCCTATTTCTGGAGCCAGCCCTACAGAATTTAAACCCCATCGTTGCTGGGGGAGTGCAAAGGTCTGATGAAGTATTTCAGCCCCATCCATGCCCTTGTTCTTCCCAGACCACCGCAACCTGACCTTTGATCCCAAGACAGCCAACAAGTACCTGGAGCTGTCGAAAGGTGCCCGGAAAGCCAAGCACAGCCCCAGCCCCGTCCCTGGGCTGGAGCAGAGCCCCCGCTTCGAGCCCTGGCAGGTGCTGTGCACGCAGAGCTACGGCCCCGGCCACCACTACTGGGAGGTGAAGATCTCCAGCCACTCCATCATCCTGGGGGTCACCTACCGAGGGCTCCCCCGGGAGCAGCAGCAGGGCCACAGGTTCAACATCGGGCTGGACGGGGGCTCGTGGGGGCTGCAGGTGAGGGAGGATTGTTACCTGGCCTGGCACAAGGGCCGGGCTGAGAAAATCCAGGAGCAGCTCTATAAGAACCTGGGGGTCAGCCTGGATTATGGCAAGGGGCTCCTCTCCTTCTATGGCCTCGGGGAGAGGACACAGCTCATCCACTCCTTCCACAGTGTCTTCACTGAGCCGCTGTACCCCGTGTTTTGGCTGTGTGAGGGGCGAGTGGTGACGCTGTGCCAGAGGGACTGAGCCAGAGCCAGGCTGGCAAGTGCCAGGCTGGTGCCATAGTGGAGCTGCAGCTGAGGCTGTCGTGGTACAGTGGGGTGCAGTGTTATAACGAGTTGGTGAGGACAGATATGCAAATTAATCCGTTTGGTTTGCATATGCAAATATCACTCTAGTGACACACAGCAGGGCAGCAGGGCTGGAGCTCACTGTGGAGGCATATGTGGGCCCTGCCCCTGCAGACAGAGCGAGGGAAGGGGTGATAAGGGGGGTGAAAATACCAGGTTTTCCTCTTTCTCCTATCCCTGCCAAACCTTGGAGGTTTGGGATAAGGGGGACCCCCGAGGGAGGTGTTGCTGCCACAGGATGCTCTGAAGCAATTTGGGGGGATCCCTGTGCTCCCACTGCCTTACATGCAGGCAGGTCCTGCTCCCCCAGCCCCTCTTGGTCCCCTCTTGCCACTCTCAGGCATGGCAGAGCAACTTCTCAGGGTTCTACACTGCAGCTCTTTGTACAATGCTGCTTTTGCCAATAAAGCTCTACTTTCCAACTGGCTTAACCGTGCTGCTGGTGGGAAATGTGGGAGCAAGCAGCAGTGGGGGTGAGGGGGAGCTGGGTACCCCTGCTCTCACACCCGTTCCTGCAGGGCCCCATCCTGCCCCTCTGTGTCCCCGTGGGGCCTGTGACCAACCCTCGGAGTGAGCAGCTGGCAAGGACTGCAACAGTTCACGCCTCAAACATTGATATAAGGTTTTGCTCATTATAACAAAAACTGTATGAAGAAGCTACCACCAAAGAAGCCTCCCTGAAGATACCTGGCTGGGACTTTGGACTGTAAGTGAAGCTGCCTAGATGTTCAATTAACTCAGGCCTAGGGAAAAACAAACGAGGCTGAAGGAGAAGAATGCATCCACAAGAAAGCCAAAGCCAGCAGCTGTGGGTCACCCAGCTGAGAGTCACCTCTGGCTGGATTTGGGCTGGGGGAGACCACAGCCCACAGAAGCCAGGTTTACACAGACTCCCCCCCTAAACGAGGTGGGGAAGGGGGTTTCGGGTGTAACCTCTGGTCAGAGGCACTGAACACCCATCCTCCCTTACACAAACTGGCCCAGCTGTGGAACCCCCAACCCCACAGGCCACATCCACGGGACATTCACATGACAGGCAGCTGAGGGGGTGTCATAATCCATCAAAGACCCCCCCAAAGTGCCCCCCAGAGTCATTCCTGAAGCCTGGACTGCATGTGATGCAACAAACCCGGAGTCTGTTTTAAGAGACAATGGCAAACTCCCCCCACCAGGGAGGTGCCTGGGTTTTCCTACCTGGCCTGAGCTATATTAACCCATCAGATTCTGTGCTTTTTGTGGGGGGGAGGGGGAATCATCACCACCAAGAAGACCAGCTGGAGAGGATCAACAGAACATTGTTGGGATCCACAGATGGTGATATTTTCCTCATTCTGTCTCTGTCACTCTCTTTCTGTCCCCCCCACCTATTTTCTATTTCTTTCTCTCTCTCTCTCTCATACTTATTATCAAATAAAACCCATACTGTTGTCACTGGCATATGGTCTCGTTTGCACCTTCATTGGGGCAGAGGCATTTCTAAGAGCTTTAATAACCAGATCATGGCACCAGCTGGCAGCAGAGCCAGAGGGTGCTTTATTTACTGTAGCACTGTGATAAGGAAACCTGGTTTCCTGCTGCTCTGCTCTGAGGTTGATTTGGCACAGAAGAAAATCTGAAGTTTTCATTGATGTTTTTCCAAGGCCGAGACTGCAGGTGCAATGTTTCCTCCTGCTCCCGTGGGAATGCTGGTGAGGATTAACAGGGTGAAACTGGGCACTGCATTCAAAGGTGCTGGGGACATGAATGCCTGGGGAATGAATCACATCATTTTTTCCTTTGGGGACAAAAAGCTTAAAAGGATCAATCCCCTTCTTCTAGAGCAGATGTGATTTGTTTTGTGCTTCCTCCTTCACTCGACACCTCCCCACTCCTCCCAGCCCTGTCCTTGGGTGAGGCCTTGGGCCAGCATGCACCTGGGAACTTATCCAAGTCAAAAAATTGTCTGTGTGTCCTGCACAGAAGGGGTCCAGAGATCTCATATTTATGGGGCAGATCTTCACTCTAAAAGCACTTCAGGGTCTCCCATCCCTCTCTGGTGCCTGCCAGCTCCTGCCAGACCCCAGAGGAAAAGGGGACAGTGACTGAGCTGGGATGTGGGCACTGCAGCCCTTTTTGGCCATGGGGAGGGCTGGTGTGGGTCCATGGACACAAGGAGAGCACCTATGGACTGGGGGGACTCAGGACCTTCCATGTCACCCCAGGGTGGGGAGCAGCTCCTGGAGAGCAGTGGAGTAGCAGCAGGTCCTGGGGGTGGGGGAAAGGAATGCTCAAGAGGAACAGCAGACCCTCGGGAGGGGGATTAGAATGGGCTGGTGACAGCTTCCCCAGATGGGAGATTTGGGGAGGGTCAGCAGCTTCCCTTGGGAGCAGTAGAACGCTGAGGAGGGTCCAGATCCTTTAGGGGGTGGCAGACCGTGGGTGGGGGGCAGCATATCCTCAGCAGGGTGACATCCTCTCGGGGGTGGGGAGCAGATCTCCCTGAAGGCAGCAGATGCCGGGGAGAGGGCCCAGATGGGAGCAGATCCCATTTGGGGCGAGACACCCCGAGGAGAGCGAGTGCCTGGGGACCAGATCCCATTTGGGGTGAGACCCTTCCCAGGAGGGCGGGTGCCCGGGCGCAGGTCCCGGGGTTGATGCCGTGAGCTCCGGGAGGACGCAGCAGCCCCCCAGGCACCGCGGGAAGCGGAGCCCCGGCTGCGGTCGGGGGGAGGCGGAGCGGGCGGGCGGGGCGCGGCTGCCGCCCGCCCCCGTCGGGGCTGGGAGCGGGGCCGGGGCCGGTCGGGGCGTTCAGGGATGGATGCTGCGCCCGGGAGCGCCCCGCCGTCCTCCGCCGCGGCGTTGCGGCTGGCGCTGGCGACTCCGGGGCTGCCCGAGGGTCCCCTCGGCTGCCCCATCTGCCTGGACGTGCTGCGGGACCCGGTGACGGTGCCGTGCGGACACAACTTCTGCCAGGGCTGCTTGCAGGCGCTCCGCCAGCGGCCAGGCCCCCCCGACGGCGCTGGGGCGGGCGGAGCCGCCCGCTGCCCGCTGTGCCAGGAGCCCGTCCCCGCGGCCCTGCGGCTCTGCAAGAACCGCGCCCTGTGCGAGCTCCTGCCGCTGCTGGCGGCCGCCACCGGCGGCTCGTCCCCGCCGTCCCCGGCCGCCGCGTCCCCGATGGCCCCGGGAGCCGAGGAGGAGGATGCTGCGGGAGAGGAAGGAGCGGCGGTGCTGTGCGATGTGTGCCCGCCGGGGTCCCGCGTGGCGGCGGAGCGGTCGTGCCTGGTGTGCCTGGCGTCCTTCTGCGGGGCGCACCTGGAGCCGCACCGGCGCGCCCCGGCCTTCCGCGCACACCGGCTGGTGGCCCCGCTGCGCCGGCTGGAGGAGGGGCTGTGCCCCCGCCACCTGCAGCCCCTCGACGGCTTCTGCCGCACCGAGCAGAGCTGTGTCTGCGCCCGCTGCCGCGCCCACGAGCATCGCGCCCACGACGTGGTGCCCCTCGAGCAGGAGCGAGAGCACAAGCAGGTGCGTGGGGTGGGGACGGGCGCGGAGGTCCCCGCGCGGGTGCTGCGCGGGTGGGACCTTGGTGTGGGGGTGTGCTGGGTGGTGTGAGCTGCGGCATCCCTCGGAGGGGTTCGTCCTGCGCCCGTGTCCCCACGGGGAGCCCAATCCCCACGTGGGTGTGTGCAGGTGCAGCACTGGAGGGATGCCCTGTGTGGGGGGTGCTGTGCTCTCTCCCCTCGGGGGATCCCACCCCAGCATACGGACAGGGTGCTGAGCCATCAGGGAACCCCTGGGATTGGGACAGGATGGGCAGATCGGGGCAGAGCCGCTGCCAGGCATCCCGTGGGGAGTTCTCCCGCTGCGGAGCCGAACTCGCAATCCCGTGGGTGTAGGGCTGGGGCGACGGTGCCTGGGACACCGCACGGTGGCCACCCCCGCGGTCTTGGGGCACCCGCCGTCTCCGTCTCGTTCCCACAGCTCCATCAAGGCGGTTTTTCTGGCCGCGCTGGCAGCCGGCCCGGCCGCCGCTCCCGCTCCCCCAGCCTTTTGTATCCTGCCGTTTTGGCAGCGGGGGTTTTTCCATCACTCCCATTCCCAGATGCGACTGAGTCACCTCCTAAACTCACACCCACGAGCCTTCCCAGGAGCCGGGGCTGCAAGCCCAACGTGGTGCTGCCTTCCTGGGCACTGCTGCCTTGAAGGCGTGGGGCCTCTGTGGGGCTGCAGGCAGGTGGGAACCTGTGAGGCTCACGGTGTGGTGGCATCTCGCATGGCCATGAGACATTTGGAGACCTTGGGAAAGTTTGCCTTTTCCAAGGAGGAGCCCGGGGTCTGGCAGGGAGCACAGCAACAGCCCCAAGCCAGCTCCACCTCCTGATGGGCTGTTAGGATTGCAGGAAAACCCTTTTATCGGCATTATTAGTCATGAGGTGCCTTAAAATAGAAAGTGTGTGTAATCCCAGCCCCGAGGAGCTGTCAGACCTCGGCAGGCGCTGCTTAATGTCGCCTGCACGGCCTCTGTGACTGCCCTCGGCCCCCGCCCTCGCACTGCGGGCAGGGATGGATGCACGGGGAAAGCACCTGTACCTGCTCCCCGGGCACAAGCACTGCAGGGAGCAGGGCCAGGGGCTGGGCATCAGCAGGGAGCTGCCCTGGCTGGGGAGAGCCCTCCTGGCTCCCGAGGGACCCGTCCTCGTGATGGGCAATGGCTGAGCCAACAATAGCGCGTCAGGAAACGCTGTGTTCGGAAGGTGCTTCCTTTGCAGCCCGTGCTCCGGAGCTGGTTTGCTTTGCTCCTCAACAGAAACCTCCAGGGGACTCTTCGCTAAGTCTCTGAGTGCTCCAGGTCTGCCTTTCAGCTTCTGCACCAATCCCAGGTGGATTTTTCCCAGCCGTGGGTACTGCTAAGAGCACTCACTTAGCTGTAATCACTGCCTGATGGGTTTGCTTTCAGATTCCTGTTTTGTTTGCTTTCTGCTGGGACCAGGGTGGGGAACGTGGAGTTGGACATGATCCTTTGCAACCCAGGCTGCTCCTTTCGTTTTCCAGCTGAGTGAGAAGGGATGTTTGCAGATTGGATGTTGCAGGGAAGGAAAACAGGAAACCAACTCATGGTTCTCCTTGCATGCTTCACTCGAAGCCTGGTAGCGAGGTCACGGTCAGAGAGGCTCTGTGGGTTGAGCTTCGGGAGAGGCAGGATGCCCTGCTGCTCCCACCGGGACTGGGGGTGAAGCTCCGTGTTTGTCCTTGATGTCTGCAGGCCCAACAAGCCAAATTCCTCAGCGATGTGGAGAATGAGCTGGAGGAGCTGGCAGTCACCATCGCCCAGGCCAAGAAAATGGTGGAGCTCATTAAGGTGACTCTGCGATGGCTTTGCTCTGTTAGTGAAGCTCTGCTGGGCTGGGGGTGGAGGAGAAGGGGCTGTGAGATTTTGGGGTGCATGGGGTGTAGAGATGGTGCTCACAGGAGCACCATAAAACGATGGTGATCCTGGCAAAGATCCCTGAGGATTCTTGCTCCTCATGTCTGCTAACCCTTGTGGCATCTCTGGTTGCTTTTAACACGGAAGAAGGAACAGGGCAAGGGCCGTGCCAGGGCATCCTCTGGCTCTTGCACCTTCCCTCCCCAGGCTCATTGGGGGTTGTCCCCTTTGGCCCTTGTGCAAACACATCACTTTCCTGCTTGGGGACACCAAATGTGGTGCAGCAGTCAGTGGCAGTGCCCAGCCAGGTCTCTTGACAGCTGGGCTGTGATCTGAGTTCTTGGGGGAAGGGGGTGATGGGGTGTCAGGGGGACCCCACAGAGCTGAGAACTGGGTGCTGGGCAGGGCACAAGGGTGCCCTCCTGCACCCTCACGTGCAGGACCTGACCCCTCTCTCCCTGCACTCAGGGTGCTGCCACAAAGGAGAGGGAAAGGGTCGAGAAGCTCTTTGCAGAGGCCTCTGAGGTGCTGGCGACCTTCCAGAAGGAGGTGATGGGATTCATCCAGGACGGGGAGCGCTCCATGCTGGGGGAGGCCGAGGCCGATCTCCGCTGGAAGGAGGAGAGACGAGCCAAGCTGGCCCAGTGCAAGCAAAACCTGGAGAACGTCCCCAGCACCGACACCATCTACTTCCTCCAGGTGGGATGGGGCAAGAAGGAGCTGACAATGTTGTATTTTGGGGTTTTGTCCCATTTCCCATGGAGCTGGGGGCCAGGAACCCTGGGATGTTCAGGCTGCAGAGTCTCACTCCTGTCGGCACAGTCCTCTCCCCTCCTCTCTCCCAGGGGGACCAGGCAGCCGAGATTTTCCCCTCCATCACCCCCACCTCTGTCCTGTCTGTGACTCAGGAGAGGCTGATGTGCTGTCCAGAGTGGTACCCCGGTGTGGGGGGCAGAGAGTGAGAGGTTGGGGTGTCCCACTGCCTCCTCCAGCATCCCCCCTTCCCTGACAGCCCAGGAAGAGGAGGAGATGCTGCTCCTTGCGAGGTGGGCATGGTCTGAGTCCGGGTCTGAAAGTGAGTGAAGAGAAGGTGCCAGGAACACGTGGCTGGGAAAGTGCTCTCCTCCCTTGTGCTGTCCTTGGGCCAAGTCCTGAGAGCTGCCAGATCCCAAATCCTCCAGGGCTGGGTGGGGTTGTGGAACAAGAGACAACTTTGGCTTGTTTGAAACCTTCTGAAACTCTGTCTTTTTTGGCTCAGGAATTTCAGGCCTTGAAAGTAGCCATGGAAGAAAACCTCTCTCCACCTTTGAGCTTCCAGAACGAGCTGAACTTCACCAAGTGCACCCAAGCCGTGGGTGCCGTAAAGGATGTGCTGTCCACAATCTGCAAAAACCAGTGGAACCACTTGCAGGGGAAAGGAATTGATGGATTGAGTTGCCAGGAGACGGAGGAAGGTTTGTGTTCACCCGGCCCCTGTGCCTGGATGGTTCCCTGTCCCTTTCCCTCTTCCCTGCGTGGGTGGGAGGCAGCTGCAGGCTCCATGAGCACTGGCCCCTGTCCTTCCAGCCCTGGAAGCTGCTCAGCACGGGTTCCCTGCATGTTGCACAATCCCTGTCTGGGCTTACGCCTCTTTGAGGTTTTGTGAATTTTTCCACAGAGACTGGAGACTGGAGAGGCAACAAACAGCCTGGGAGTTAGGCAGGGCCCTGTGGGAGGGGGCAAGTGGCCAAAGTGGCCTCCTGTGAAAGGGGACTCTTCTTCCCAGGACAGACAATTCTCCTCACGGGGCAGGCTGTGGGCTCCCAAACCTGCCAGGGTTAGAGAGCTGATGTGGCAGCTCTCTCCCATGCTGTCTCATGTAACCTGAGCTCTCTCCTTTCTCATTTTCTTGGATGCCCGCGGGAATTGCAGCCAGTTCCTTGCACCCCTGCCCATCTCCCTGGGGTGACCAAAGTGGTGTCTGTCCTTTCCTGTGTGGGAGCCACTCGGGATGTTCAGGGGGAGTGGGGATGCTGGCTGGGGCTGTGACAGCTGGGTGCCATCAGGGGCAGGGGACGATGCTCCAGTGACCCCTTGCTGGTGGTTTGGTTCCTTTGCTGATGCAAACCCTTCTGTGCCTGTCTCCACAGCATTGGCTGAATCCCGATTTCCAGACAAGCCAAACAATCCTGCCTGCCTGGAGAGCCGTGATTATTTCCTGAAATGTAAGCAGGGGACTTTTGCGTTGGCGGTTGTTGCTAAGGCCCATCTTCCCTTTCCTCTCTCTGTCCCGCCTGCCGCCGATCCAGCAGCTGTGGGAGTGCTGCCACCAGCAGAGGAAATACTGCTTGGCTAACAGGGAAGCCTCCTGGCTTTCCTGACAACAGTCATAGCCTGGTTAGGTGACGTTTTTTTTCCCTCGTCTGTGGTTCTGCTGGCCCAGCTGCCCCTGGGGGGCTGCAGGTATCCTGTGTAATTCCTACTGCCTTCCAGCCCTTGGCAAATTGGATCCTCTTTAAGTTAGATCAGAGTTTGTGCATCTGCCTTGTTTGCTGCAGGACCCTGGGCTGGTGAGGGTTGTCTGCAGCAGCAGAATGACAGGGATCATGCAGTGGTTGAGCAGAGTGGGGCTGGAGAGGCTGAGGCTGGAGGGTGCAGGGCTGGGCTTGAGCTCCCACACCCCACCTGTGTGTCTCCAGCCTTACAGGGATATGGGGTCACCTACTGACATAGGGGACAAGATCTGCCTCAGTGGCACAGAGCAGAATAACCTGGGCTCAGGGAGGGTGTGCTCTTCTGCTGTCAGGTTGGGACATGCAATGCAGTTGATTGTGATCCATGTCCAGGGTTGTTGTTCCCTGGAAGAACTTCCTTGGGCATCCCTCTCTTTGGGATCCATCAGTGGTTCTCATATGGCCCTACTTGCCATAGGGGGGCCTGCCTGTCTGTAGCTGTGACATGCCTGGCTGTTCTCTCTTCTTGGAGTCCCTCTTGACTGCATTTATGTGTGGTTACCTGAAATATGCTTTTATGTGAGATTTTTTTACCACCACTCTGTCAGGTGGATTCTCCAATATCTGGTATCATGGTTGAGCTCATCAAGCAGCCCCTCTGCTCTCTCCTCTGCCCAGTTACCTATATTCATCCTGCTTATGGGAGTATCAGCTCTTTCAGCCCCTCATCTTCATTGACTGAAATTTGCCATGGGGCTTCAAAGCAAGGGGACAGAGTGATGGGGCAGGTCAGAAAGAATCATACTCATCATCGAAGGCTGGGGCAGGGGGATCAGAGCAGGGACAGCTGGGAGGATTTCCTCGCATTTCCCTCCTCATGCTCACTTCTCTCTCTTGCCCCACGCAGTCGCCTTCATCATCGACCTGGACAGTGACACAGCTGACAAGTTCATCCAGCTGTTCGGCACCAAGGGGGCCAAACGGGTGCTGTGCCCCATCCCCTACCCAGAGAGCCCCACCCGCTTCATCAACTGCGAGCAGGTGCTGGGTTTGAACCTCATGAACAGGGGCAACTACTACTGGGAGGTGGAGCTGATCGACGGCTGGGTCAGCATTGGGGTCATCGCCGAGGACTTCGACCCGCGGGAGGCCTACAACCACGGCCGCCTGGGCAGGAACGACAGGTCCTGCTGCCTGCAGTGGAACGGCCAGAACTACGTGGCCTGGTTTGGTGGCTTCGAGTGCCCCATCCAGCAGCCCTTTTTCCACACGATCGGCGTCTTCCTGGAGTATTCGGAAAAGGCTTTAACCTTCTACGGAGTCAAGGACTCCAAGATGACCTGCCTGCAGCAGCTCAAGGTCTCCCCTTCTGCCAAGGGGAAGTCTGACCCATTCCAGAACAAGATCAACCGCCAGTTTGCCTCTCTTTTCTCGTGCAAGCTGAAGCCAGCCTTTTTCCTGGAGAGTGTGGATGCCCACCTGCAGATTGGGCCGCTGAAGAAGGATTGTGTGTCGGTGCTGAAGCGCCGGTGACTGCCCAGGGAGCAGGGCATGGACAGACCCACCAAAGCCTCTCCTGCAGGTTATTACCACCTCTCTTTGGTAGCTCTGTCTGTCTCTGTGGCAGCCCTCCCTCCTCTCTGCACTGTTGGGGACCCAGGGCTGGATGAAGCCTCCTGATGGGCAGGGCTGGGGGCCAGGATGGGGCTGGATCCAAGTGCCAGCTCTGCCACTGAGCAAGCTTGGGCGAGTCCCTGTGCTGCTCCCTGCCCCTCAGCTTCCCTTTCTGGACATCAGGGACTGCGACAGCCTTTCTTGGTAAAGCGTGCTGCTCAGAAGTGCCACAGGGATTTGGAGCTGTGCCTTGGCCACCTGCCCAGTCCCTCTCCTTTACCTCTGCTCATGCAGCCCCAGCAACTCATGCAGATGCTTTGTGCCTTATCTCAGGCTCTGTTGCTGATGCTTTTTTAAGTGCTGCCTCATCGACACCTTCTGCATGCTCCTAAGGAAGTGCCTTTGATGGAGCAAGCCCTGCATGGACCAGGTGAACCCCCAAGGCAGTCTTCCCTGGTGCCACATCACCACTGTGCCCTGGCATGGGTGAGATGGTGCTCTGGGGAGAGGGATGTGGAGGAGCCTGGCTGGGTGCTGGGGTGATGCTGGGGTGATGCAGCACCTCTCCATGCAGGGCTGCCCTCCCATTAGTGCTGCAAACGTGAAACGAGGATCTCTGCCCAGCTGGGAAAGGGAGAAACCTCCTGCCAAGAAGCAGCACCACTGTTCCCACCTGGAGGTGGGGAAGGGAACAGCACAAACCAAATTTTGAGGATGTGCTTTAAGCAAACACATTCTTTGCAAAGTTTTACAGCCAAATTTTCCCCCATGTTTTTGATGACACTACTGTTTTGGGGGATTTTAGTACTGTTAAACTACCAACTCTTCAAGAGCCCTGGGCACACTTGAGCTGAAAATCTGCCCCTTAGCTTAGAGATTTTTAAGTGACAGAGGTGCTGTGAATATGTCCCAGAGATAAATACTTTGGTGTTGTAGGGACAGCTGTGAGCACCTCGATAAAGGTGCAGCATCAGTCAGCTACTAAATGACCCTTTAGACTCTGGGAATAAGTAACAATTAACAAAAACTACTCTCAAGCGAGAGGGAACACTGTTCCCTTCAGGAAAGGTGGAAACTTGAGGCTGAGAGACCAAACTGCCAGTTCACATGTCCTAAGGGAGCTTTTTCAGAGGGAAAACACAGAAATACTGCCTGTGAGGGCGGCACAGAGCAGTCCCTGTCTCAGCACAGCGTGCCTTTCCACAAGTTTATTTTTTCTGGGGTTATTTTGCTACCTACCTCCCAAAGCTAGCTTTACAGAACCGTGGTGCTGTGTCATGTACACCTGGAGAGAAAATACAGAGGGTCAGGTTCTTCACTGGCATGAGTGAGTCAGGGATGATGCAACAACAGTCAGCAGGGATAGTAAACAGCCCATTTAGCTAAATATATGATATATATACTTTTTTTCCCCCCAAAGGATAAGCTGGAAATCATAGTGCTATATTCAAGTGAAGCCAAGGGAAAAATGTGAATGTGAATAAAAGGCAGGTACAACGCTGGGAGGTTTGAAGTTAAAGGCACAGTTATATGTAAAGCCACGTTTACATGCTGAGGCTCAAAAAGCTCCTTTACTGTGACTCCTTCGCCAGCGCTGCCAATTCCTGCTGGCACAGAAAGAGCTGCCAGTCCCCAGAAAATCGGGATATTTGAGTGGATGAAGGGTCTGAGCGCAGCCACCCCTTCCCTGGGGCAAGGCTGGTGAGTCAGTTTGGGAAGGGGCTTGCTGGGATCTGTCTGCCAATTCCTCCTCCTCCTCCTCCACATGAGGTGACTCCCAAACTGCTGTGAGCAGTGGGAAAAGGAACAGTAGGCCTTCCAGAGTGAAATCTTCAGCTGAAATCTTGGCCCTTCCTGGCTGGTGGGAATGCTGCCCAGACTTCTGCCCGGATGGGAATTCATTCCCTGCGTCCTGAGCTCCAAACCCTCTTTGTTTGGCTGGCGCCAGCAGCCCCTGCAGAGCTCGGGCCTTGCACGAGATGTCAGCGGTGACACAGAGCAGGCATCGCTGCTGCTCTGTGCAGCCAGGGAGAACTTGGAGTCAGGAATTCCTGATGGGATGAGAAAGGTGGAGCTGTGCCACAGCCCGTGCACGGTCACATCCTGGGAGGACGAGGAAGGGAAGGAACCTTCATCTCTACAGGAAGAGATCTCCCATGTGGGCCCCCACCTGCACCCTACATCTCATTTATTCAGGCAAAACTCCCACTGTTTGCAGCGAGGAGTTTTGCCAGAGTAAACAGAGCAGATCTGGGTCTTTGTCCTGTTTCATTTTGCTGTAGGCAGATTGATTGCTCCACGGGGAAACCCACGCTGGAGCCACGCATCCTGCCCTTCTCCACATTTCCCAATGCACAGACACAAACCTCTGACCACCTTCAGGGCTTGGGAGGCTCAGAGGGATCCTCTCTTTCCACCCTGTCACCGCGTGGGAGCAGCTCAGGAACCCACGGGGGTGTCTGGGCATGGTGTCTGGTTGTGCCATGGCTTTAGCTGAATTCATGGGTGCAGCTCTGATGCCTTTTCCTGGTCTTGAAATCAAGAGTCAGACACGGTTAGAAGGGGAAAAGGGATTTTACCTTGGGATTTATTTTAAGGATCCTTAGGTGCACACGTCCAGGTCATATGCATCGAGATGCACCCCGCAAAAAAATGCCCACCCCAAAAGATCGGGTATAAAATTATAGGTTTTACTAATTATCAAAGATTCCCCAATGAGAGGCTCGAGTGAGTCCCCCCCCCCGCCCCCCAAGGAGCCTTCCCCTGGATGGTTCTATCTTAGTTTACAGAATGTGTTCTGGAGAGGACCTTGGGGTCTGGGGCACACTGATCCTTAACTACAAAGCTTCTAAAATGTTGAGTCTCTCAGCTTGACAGACAAGTCCAAGAATGTAGGCAAAAAGCACTAAGAATACAGAAGTTGTAAAAAAAGGTATAACAGGGGTATAAAAGAAAAAGCAAAAAGTCTTCATGGCATCAGCTCCATGGAGCTCCTGTGGATGCACCGCAGCTGGGAAGTGCTGCCCAACCCTCTCTTTCCTTCTGCTTGCTTTTATCCCGGCTGGGGGTGCTATAAACCCTCCTGGTTTAGGGGTGATTTACAACAGGACCAGTCCCCCAGAAGCTGGGTCAGAGCTTGCTCTGTGCTGCCAGTAACTTGGGGTGTAAACTGGAACGATTAGGGAATGTGCACTGCGCCAGCTCGGGATCCCTGATTTTGCTGTAAACAAAGGGTTAAATGCAGGGTGAGGTGAGTTGAGATGGATCGGTAGCACTTGGCAGATTAAACAGCCTTTCCTTGTTCCCTTGGGTTATTTCTGCTGTCGAAGACTGTTCCTCTTTTTAATTAGGATTTTTTAAAATACAGTAACTGTAGGGTATTTTACAGTGTGTGGAAAAAAACCATAACAGAATAATATAATGGTGTTAGAGACTATGATTTGACCATTAAATATTATACAGTCATTGCTCTGGGTTGTCTTTCCTTTAAATACCAAACCGTTTGAGTTGTCCCATTAGCTCATGTTTACTTTTCTGTGTCCTGTACCTCTGACATAAAATAACACAGATTTTATTTTCCAAGTCTGTCCAAGGGAATTCTGCCATATACACATTTTTATTGCAAAAGGAGCGGAAGAACCTTAAAATCCAATACCAATTGTCAGCCCTGGGCAATTCAAAACAACAAATTGTCTCAGTTCTCTCTTCTATGTCCTCATACTACAAATAAAAAGATTAACAGATTAGGTGTTTTTTCCTTAGTGTTTTCAAATTTGAGAGTATAAATTTCCAAGGTTTTCTATGTGATGAGGAGGTCTAGAGCTCCACACACACACTGGCAATTACAGCAGCATCTTTTTTAAATGAAGGCTGCTTTTTTTAATCCCAAATGCCAACTGGAGTTAGGATAAAAATGTTATTTGGTGGGTCTTAGTTCGTGCATGGTGCCAATGCTCCATCTGGGCTTTTCAGTGGAAGCCGAGTGGATTCTGCTTCTGACTTTAATAGGAGAAGAATCAGGACTATTTGTTACGGCTGTTTCTTAAAAGGGAAACTTACTGCTTATTGAAAAAGCGGATATGAAAAGCACAAACTTGTTCTCTTCTTGCCAAGAAACAGTACAGATTATGTCACTGCATTTATTTAAATCTGGTTTCCATTATGTCGTTTTTCTGCTCCCCCCCCCCCCCCCCACTCGCATCTGGTTCTCAGGCACTCAGACAGGACTGGGCTGCAAACCCAGGGAATAGCTCAAATCCATCTAAAAAGATATAATATAAGGTAATACATGCTCTTATTTGTATATTTTTGATATACAGCTGTCAGTTACTGATCTGAGGGAGCCCTTCAAACAGTGGTTAGTTTTTCAGGGTTCCTATTTTTAATGAAGTTATGCAATCATTAAGTTTTTAAAATTCCTCCTACTTGCACACCTGGAGGCAGGAGTTTGCACCCTTCCTGCAGATCTGCACATGCCACAAGTATTTTCTTGCTCCCAGATTCCTGACAGACAGACACACAGACACCGTCCTGGCTTGTTTATAGGGCAACGGGTTAGCCCTTCTAGTTTAACACACTCCAGTAGATAGGGGTAATATTTTGGATGTGCTTGATTCCGTCACATTTCATTCATTGAAAGCAGCCAATAACAGGATCAAAAATCTGTTTGCAAGTGTGCGAAACAGGAAACGCCCATCTAGTGGGAATTTTAAAAACCGTTGGAAATGGAACATCTTCGCTGTTTAAGGGGGTAAATTTCACTTCATGTGCAGAACCGCGAGATATGAGGGATTATTTATTATTATTATTATTTATTTTACTCTACCAAACAGCACAGTTATAGAGAGACATTGTGGCAGGCCCTGAGGCGGGGAAGGGGGGTATCATGGCGGCTGGCCTACAACTCCCAGCATGCACCGCGCGAAGAAGCACGCGTTACCTACTCTATCGATGGCGATGACTACAACTCCCAGCATGCCGCATCGGCCCCGTGACGCCAGCGCCTTTTTCCCGCGCAGGCGCAGAGTGGGGTCGATGCTGTGAGGAGGAGGAGGAGGCGGAGGAGGCGGCGATGGCGCTCAACAAGAACCACTCGGAAGGCGGCGGCGTCATCGTTAACAACAGCGAGAAGTAAGGTGCTATCCCCTTCTCCCTTCCTCCGGCCGCGGGAGCCGGGGGATAGCGGCGCGCTGCCTTCTCCCCCCGCCCTCTTCCTGCCTTCCCCCTCAGGGGGAGGGGTTGTGTGGGTCGGGGTTGGGGGGGTGCTGAGAGGGTGAGGCGGTTAAAGGGGGTGGTTTAACCCTCTCGGTGCCGGCGTTGCTCGTCCTCCCCTCGCTTCTCTACGGCTTAGGGGCTGTACGTACCCCCCTGCCCCAGGGCCTGCGCGGGGGGAGCTCTGCTGGGCCTCAGCCGCGGGCCTTGCTCCCCCTTCACCGCTCCCCTCAGCGTCCTGCCGCTCCCCCAGCCTGCTGCTGGCTCTGGCTGCTGTGCCCAGTCTCTCCCCCGAGGGCTCAGGAAGGGCTGGCAGAGCTCAGCTCCCGCCCAGGCGATCTGGCCTGGACGCAGGCCTCCCCTCTCGGGGGTGCTGCACCTGCATCGTGCCTCCGCTCAAAGGCTGCCCACGGTGGTTTGCCGGGTTCCTGGAGCACAGCTTCCTTTCTGTGTGTGCGGGAAGGAGCGACAGTGTTGGAAAAAGGTGCCGGGATATAACCATGGAAACGGCAAGCCTCCACAGAGCCGCCTCTGTCTGCATGGCAAAGGGCTGTCCGCACCCGCTGTCTGCCAGCGTGGTTCTGACGTGGCAGTCATCTGCTTCGGGGACAAAGGAGCGGTTCATCCTTCAGCGCTTCTTTCCACGGGGCCGCTTAAACATTGATGCCCGAATTCTGCGCCTGACTTCCACTTGGGATGTGGCATTTCTTAGAAGGATTTAGTAAGATCAACTCTACTTAAAATTTGCATTCCCTGAGAGAAGCGCAGCAGCTGAAGGTGTTGCTGTTCCCGGCTGTCAGCCTGGCTTGGATCAGGGTCTGCCTGAAATGCTGCAGCCTGAGCAGAGCTGGTCCCACTGCCCTTCCCAAGCTTTTCCTGGAGGGACAGGTATTTACTGGAAGAAGGGAAAGGCAGATGACTGAGCATGGAAACACGTCAGCTGCCAAAGATAGAGGTGGTGGAGGTTTCTGCAGCTTTAGGGATTAGAGTTCCTAATGTGGGTGCTGTAATGTCAATACAAGTTACCTGCTGTGTCCATGCAAAGGTTTTAATCAGGTCAGTTTGTAATTGAGAATTAAGGAATCAGTGCAGTCAGCACGAGTTAATGAAGTCTTGTGGCAAGGAAGGGGAGTTCCTCTGGATCACATTTTTGTGTCAGAGGTGCTTGAGCTGTGGTGAGACCTTTGAGAGCCGTGTTGCATAAGCAGCCTGAGCAGTTCCTTCTCCTGCAGTCCTTTCTCTGTCACATTACTTGTGGGCAACTGACTTAGGGAACTGATCCAGTAGAAATGCAAAATGATTTAAAACGAAAATAAATGTCTTGAGATTTCGATTGACCGGGTTTGGTGCCTGGTTATGCAGACAGCAGCAGCAGCTGTGTCAGCACACTGAGAAGGGAACAAGCAGCCAGTGATACTTCAGTTGCTGCTGCCAACAACAACAAAAAAAAAAATAGGCAAACCAGAACTGATTTTGTCTGCTCAGCATGACCTGAGGTTACAGGTGTTTTGGGAGGTCAGTAAACTTCTGTGCAGGCTGCACTTCTGCCTTGAGCTGTAACTCTTGTCTCTTCTGGCACCTTTTGCAGTGTTTTGATGACCTATGACCATGTAGAAATTACCTTCAGTGATCTGGAGCCGATGCCAGAGGCCTTCAAGGGGACCAAGAAAGGGAGCGTTTTCCTGACTCCCTACCGGGTGAGTGGTGAAAGGCTTTATCTCGTGTAAGGAGATAACAGCCCTGGAGTCTGTATTTAAATGTCCTCAGTGCATGAAAGTCAGGATAATCTACTCCTGCTTGAAGTGTAGCTCATCCTCTCCCTCTGGAAAGCATTATGAATTCATGGCATATCCCATCTATTTGTCAACAGATAATAAATCTGATTAGTTCTTGTACAGGCAGCTGTTTAGTACATCAGGGATCTTCAAACTGGAAATTAACAGTGGTCTGGAAATGCTGAATGCAACAGCACAGCTACTAAATCATAGCTGTGTGGAGCAGCAGGTTCTCTGGGAGCTGGAAGGAGTATTACCTGAGCAAGGGACTTCCTGGAAGGCTTTATTACCTTGAGGATTTGGTTTACCCCTGTGGCTGTTCTCTGTAGCTTTTGGCTTGCAGAAGTGGTGATGTGGGAGGGAGTTTGAGTCCATGGAGAAGTCTGTTCAGATAATAAATCAGGGCTGTGTTTCCTGTTTATTTTGAATAGCTCTTGTAATGTTACTTTCTTTTCAGGTTATCTTTGTGTCGAAGGGGAAGGATGCTATGCAGTCATTCGTGATGCCCTTTTATTTGTTGAAGGATTGTGAGATCAAGCAGCCAGTGTTTGGAGCAAATTACATCAAGGGCACAGTGAAAGCAGAGGCAGGAGGTAGGTATCACACAGTGTGTGTTCTGTGTCTCAGTTCAGTGCTCACTTCACAGCAAAATCCTGGCTAACCCAAACTTGACACTGTCCAAATGGGTTTTCACACTCCTGCTAAAATGTGTTTCTTTCTTTGGCAGCTAAAAATGCTCCCCTTATCAGCTCTCTGTTCAGTTACAATGAGCAGATCTGCTCTGCAACCCATCTCATTCCTGCCCTCTGCAAAATACTAAGTTCAATTAAACAAGTGATCTCAGCAAATAAACATCAGAGTGGAGTCAGCAAGAATGAGCATGTAATTTTGCTTTGGTCACTTGGGGTCACCTCTCCCACCTGCATCCAGGTCCTCCTGTGCCAAAAACTCAGATTCTTTCTGGCTCTGTTTGGGTTCAGGTGGAGATCCCCAGAGCACTTTTTCCATCATGTTTCTTGTGCAGTTCAAGGACAGGTGTGCTCTTGCTGTAGTGCATCCTGGCAGTGAAAATGGCACTTGGAAAGGACTGTCTTGACATCAGGGAAGTTAAGGAGCTGTTTCACATTAAACTCAGTGAGAAGGCTGTGGCAGACATTTTCAATAATAATTTTGGTTTTCGCTGTTTTTTTTTACCAAAGGCACAAAGTTCAGCAAACTTTCATCCTCAGCTGGATTCAGTCTGGTAGCTGTAGCACAGAAGTCACAGCACAGGGTGTAGGAGCTTTCAGCTGGAATCCTGAAAGCAGCTTCTGCATGGGAGCTGAGTGGGACAATCCAGCATGAGAGGGAGCCTGAGCAGTAATGACAAACTAAACTGTGTGAAAGGCAAAGGGCTTTAGCTAAATCTTTGTGAATTTTCCCCAGAGGCCATCTCTTTTAATGATGATGTTGTCTTAACAGCCATGAGAGTCTGGTTTAGCTTAAAAGGCTCTTTAATCTACTTGTTTCTGTTTCAGCACAGCTTTTGCTTTGATGCTTTCTTGGGACTCTGGACTGTGTGTGTTTTTCTTTTTTATACTGTAATATGAGATGTCACTAATTTATTTGTTTTTTAATTATTATTTATCCTGACTTGAAATGTCTTCCACGGGCTCTAATGGATTTATGTGGGCCATGTTTTTCATTAAGCTCTTTGCTTCATTGGGCACTCAGACTCCCAAACTAATTTGGAGCTGACAGGTGTAGTTGCAAAGGCTTTTTAGCAAATGGGATTAACAAAATCCCTGTCTTCAGCAGTAATCTTATCCAAAGCAAGAGCAAACCCAGCACTCCTGATAGCTTGGCCTGTGGCAGCTGCTGTGGCAACAGCCACAACTCCAGAAAGCTTTTCAAGGTCTCCCTCATGGATGTTTCTGCTTCAGGTGTCTCTTGACATGACAATACCCCAGTGTGATTTTTTTTCTGATGATACCATAATTCTGCCACTTCCTCTGCTTTATTTTTTCTTTTTCTTTTAACTTGGATATTTGGGATAAGCTCTTTAAAGAATTATACACAGAGCATCTGTAGATAGAGCATATAACCTAAATAGCATGGAAATGGCTTCTCCTTGCTGTCTTTCCTCCCTCAGGTGGCTGGGAAGGATCTGCCACATTCAAGATGACCTTTTCAGCTGGGGGTGCAATTGAATTTGGGCAGAGGATGCTGCAGGTGGCATCACAAGGTATGAAAGTCTGGGGGTATCTGCAGGAGTTTTGTGGGTTTAGGACCCTTGCCTGTGTCTGAAGCTTGCTTTAAAAAGTATTTTTTTCACATCCAATGAGCAGCAGATTTATTGGGATGACACTTTTTTGCTGATAAGGACTCTCTAAGTTTGTTGGAGTTCTTGGCCTGCAGGCTTGATGTTCTGATGAGATCTTGTCTTTGCTTTTCCAGTCTCCAGAGGTGAAATACCCAGTGGAGCTTATGGCTATTCCTACATGCCAAATGGATCCTATGCTTTTGCACCCCCTGCAGCTAATGGGGGCTATCCATACCCACCTCCTCCTCCAGGTAAGCCTGGGAACTGAGGCTGGGGATTGTTCTAGTTAGTAAGAGTTAAAATAGGTAAAAAGGGCAAGAAATACAGATTTTACACAGTGTTTTAGTGATGACTTGCTACGTAGCTTTTATTCCTGAGTTTAATTATGTTTGCCTTGGCTTCTTTGTGTTGGTAACTCCACCCAGAGGAGTTAAGTCTCTTGCTGTGTGATCTCCTTTCCTGACAGACTTTTATCCTGGTCCTCCTATGGCAGATGGAGGCATGGGCTACATGCAGCTTCCACCCCCACCATACCCAGGGCCCATGGAACCCCCTGTCAGTGGCCCAGACCTGCCCTCCACTCCTGCAGGTAAGGAGTGTGTCCAGGTGAATGAACTCACCACAGTTTTGTTAGGAATGAAACAGACTTTGCTTCTTGTCTTTTGGAGAACTTTGAAGCTCCACTCAGAAGTTGAAATTTGTTTAGAGAAGGGATTAGAGAGCTCCCCTAATCTCCAGCTTTGTACGTCCAGCTCAGTCTGGAGTCCAGCCTGATTCTCTCCAGGGTGGACACCATTAATGGCCATTTTACAGATGGATTTATTATTCTTTTGATAGAAAAAATACAGTTTGTGATTCTCTTGTGGTGGTAATCTTGCCCTAATGGATGAATACAAGGAAACTGATGGTGAAACGTGTTTGTGGTCCATTTTAGTTCTCAACTGTGGCTTGGGTGATATTTGCTTCCCCTTCCCCTGTTTCACTCTTAATGTGATTATTTTTCCTGAAACAATATGGAACAGGGGAAGAGATGATGGAAAGGAGCTGGGGAAATATCAGCCTCATTTTTCACTCATTTGGGATTTATTAAAATGAAAAAAGAGCTATTGTGGTTGGACACAGCCATAGACCTCTTGCAGATAAGAATATTTGTTTGAATAAGGATTTAACTTTTCTCTTTGGTTTGAATAAACAACCATTCATCTTTGAACTATTATTTGGAAAGCAGCACTGCTCCAGAGGGTTGTACAAGATTTTTGTGTTCTGCAGAAATAGAGGATGTGGATTATCCTCATAAATTACCATCTTTAATGCAAGAATCCCCTAAGCTGCTATAAACTTGTGCTGATTTTTGTGTTGCCTGGTGTTTTCACTCCCAGGGAGGATGGTTTATAAAGGGTCTGTATTTAGGCAAGGCAGCAGCAAGCATTTCTTTATGGCTGACATGCAAGTCCCAGGTGACATTTCCAAACTCAATCTTTGTCTGTTTCACTGGGTATTGACAATTCTGTGGTAACTGGAAGAGATAATGCTCAACTGTGTGTGTTGTAGCTATTTCACAACTTGAGCACTGGTTATATGGTGCTCTGTTAGTAACTCTTGATGGCCAGGAATTCTTGTTTTATTGTAAGAGTTCTCTGTGTCCCCCTAACCTGACTCTTCTCTCCGTGTGACAGCTGAAGCCAAGGCTGCTGAAGCTGCTGCCAGTGCTTACTACAGCCCAGGCAACCCCCACAATGTCTACATGCCCACGGTGAGTCCCTGTTGCTCTGCGTTTGCAGGGGAGCCCAGGTGTGTGTCTGGCAGATCTCTCAGTGGCACAGCAAAGTTCATCTGAATTCATGTTGGTGTCTTGGGTTTTTTGGGGGCTTTGAGTTTAATTTTTTATTCTTACCCATACACTGATGTCTTTATATCATCTTTATTGCAGGACCAGCCACCCCCTCCTCCGTACTTCCCACCAGAGGACAAGAAAAACCAATAAGCTGACAGAGAACTTCTCCACGACTCATTGCTTTCTTTTTTTCCATTTTGGCAGAATTTTGGGGCACGGTCCATAGCACTGAGGAGTAGAGCCTTCCCCCAAGGCACACTGCTTTCAGGGGCTCTAGTACTAGGTCTGTGCAGAGCAAGGGGAGGGATGTTGGCAGCCTGGCTCACCTCTGGAGCTCTGAGGGTTTGCTGTCCTGCAGCATTCCCTCCTCCCTGTGTGCAGCATTGCTATACCTGGGGGTTCTCTTCATCTGTGACTGATTCCCTTAGCTCTGTTTCTTTTGATACTTAAATTATACCTCTTTAGAGTCAGCATCTGCTCTAAACTGCTAATTAACATGATCATGACATGGAAACAAGGCCCTTGGGCATGGTGGGTGTCTTGAATTTACCTGAGTGTGCATCCAAGAGCACCTCTGGACACAGGGATGCCTCTGGTTATTCCTTTTAATCCAGAGTGTCACGTCCAACTCTTTGCTCTTGAGAAAGGGCTTCAAAGGAAACCTTTGGGATCTCAAAGGAAATACACACCTGTGGCATTTTTCAGATATGTATTCAGCTTTCTTGGGTTTGTTTTTAGTCATTCCTGACAATCATAGTAAGTAATCTGGTAGGCCTTCAGATTTCCCTGCTGTGCGCCATGTGTGACAATGCTGACCAACTTCCCTTCCTCAGACACACTGCTCTTCACAGGGTTCTCCAGTAGCATCTGACCACTTTAGATCCCATGGGAACACTAATATTTCTGTTGTCTCTATTTTCCAGTTAGATATGTGAGTTCATGGAATATTCTCATAGTCTGTAACGCACTTTTGTTTTTCCTTTGTTGTAACACAAGTTACACTTTTTGGCCAGTGAAACATCTTCCTGCTGTGATTTACCTGGTGAATTAACAGCTAATGGGCAGAAAGCAGTTGACTTCTGCCCTGGAAGCACTTGAGAGAATATGCAAAACATTGGAATAAGCTGTAAGGTCCAAAGTGTTGTTTATTGCTGTTTGTGTTCCTGGTCCAGCTGTGAATTCCCAGTCACCTGAACGCAGACTCCTCATAGCATTGATTCCTTGGTCTCATTAGCAACAACTCCAGGGCTGATCAGAATCTGGGCTATGAAACTTCTGTGCTGTTCAAAGCTTTGCACAAGTCACACTTTGCTGACTTCTGACAGCTGGGAGAGAAAATCCTTCCCAGCAAAGTGTGACAGAGGATTCTGTGTTAGGGAACTGCTGAGACTTGCTGCATGCAGCCTGCTCGGAGAGAAAAAAGGTCCACCTCTTGTTTTCTTCTTGTTTGAGTTTAGCTGATTAATGAAATTGCTACTGTTTGTGCACTGACTTTTCTAGAATTGCTACTGCGGTGATGTAAAGAAATGGTTATTTAAAAAAAAATATTTATTTTGAAAGCATTTGATTAATATATTAATGTGAAATGACTTCTGAATGCAGATCTGTTTTGCTAAGACTGTGAAGTAAAGAGAAATGAGCTCAAAACTTGGGGTGGTTGTGTGTGTGTGAGCAGGCAAACTTCTGGTGAGTTGGTAGCTTTGGGTGGGGAGAGGAAGAATTAGAAGCAAAATCACTTGGATTTTGTTTGTGGCTCTTCACTGGTGGCATCATTTGCTAGATTTCTCTTGGGTGACTTTATGAATGAAAATAAGATGTTAAAATATTTCAGCAGACTCCCATTTCACAGTTCCTGTTGGAAGCTGGTGCAGCAGCTGCTTTACCCTACCCAGATGTGTCACCCAGGTTGTTTTTCCAGACCAATTGTTCTCATGAAAGTTACAACCTGTTCACTACTTTACTTTGCAAGAAGTAGCTGGCTGATGGAGCATAATTAATGCTTCTAAAATATGTCTCTAATTAGAAACAATCCACAATTTTATCTTCTTTTTTCCTGTAAGCGTGCTGAGGTGCCTGGGTGGTTGTGCCCAGTGAGGTCGAAGCTCTCTCAGGTGTGCTCCACCTGTGCTCCTCTCCCTGGAAAAGTTGAGAGTTGTGTTCCAGCAGCAGTGCCAGAGCCATTCCTCTCTCTGAGCTGAACCAGTCTCACCTGGCAGGACAGGAGGGGAATGTCCCACATGGGAGCAGGTCCTGCTTAGCCCCCCTGGCTCACACTGACACCTGTCAAACAGGAGTTACCCAGCAGCTGCTCTCCAGATATCATCCAAACCTCGCTTGGTTTCATTCCTCTTCCCAGCAGCTGCTGTGGCTGCCTTCATTCTCTTGAATTCCCTGACCAGCCAGCAGGGGACATCTTCCAGATTCTGCTCATTTTTTACACCCTTTTTGCCTCTCACATCCTCCCACATGGCTGTTTTACTGCACTTTAAGGCTGGCTGAGCCACTTGGGTTTGTTTTCTGTAGAAGAGGTGGGTGAAGGAGGAAAGCATTGAGACAAAATGTTACAGTCCAGTAGGAGCTGAATAAATCCTGATTTGTGAATTAAATTACTTCAACTCAAGGTTTCCTCAATCATGGTGCTGAAACCTTTCTGTTCTGGCTCATTCCCAGTTACCCTCTACTCTGAAACAGAATCCTAGAAGACACAGATTGCACGAACTTTCCAGATCTCTCACCCAACCCCACTCCCTGTGCAGCTCTTAGGCCAACAAACAGAACAAATCAATGAGGGTTTTTTAAAAGCCTTTCCTCAACTAAGTATGCTTGAGAGAGAATATTTCGATATCTGCTCCCATGGGAACTTGGCTCCATGGTTCGAGCTGAGTCACTTCCCTTAGAGTGGAGAAGTGGCAAGACCTGCAGAGACACCATGAGGTTTCTGTCTGGCAAAAGGGAAATACATTCAAAGGATGAGTCAGGCTGGAATAAATGAAATACTCCTTAGCACGGGTGTCAGAGGGCTAAATCTGGATTTGGAGCTGTGGGCTCTCCGCAGTGGTTTGAGGTTGAATGTTCCCATTCCCCCAGGCTGGAGCTGGGCATGGTCTGTGGGGAGGGGAGGAGGACGAAGCCAAAAAAAGAGATTGGGCGTGGTCTCGAGGTGTTTGGAGTGTGCTGATGGGGAGTGAAGCGCGTTTTGGGAATGCTGAAGCTGTGGGGCCAAAAGGCTGGGCAAGTCACACAGCCAGCAAGGGTCAGGCAGGTATTAGGCTGAGTGGAGCAGCACGAGTTGGGAATCCAGATTTTAGTGTGCTGGTGAGAATCCCTGCCAAAACTCCCAAATTTAGCCTTGGTACTCAGCACTCCCTGCCATCTTCCTGATGGAAACTGGGAGCTGTTCTTTGCTTGGGAAAGGGCTCAGGGAGGGTGGAAGGGTCACCAGTTCTGCAGCCCATGCAGAAGGTTTTAAATATTAAAGCAGGGAAGTGCAATTTGGAGTCTGCTGCTGCTCTGGAAGTGCGGTGGGAGTAGGGCAGGAGGAGACGTTGTGCATTAATAGGTTCCAGGTCTGGTCCCTGCTTCAATGATTAACTGGCTGTGCAGCAGGAGGCTGCCATGTGACAGCTGGATTGGTACCATTAAATTCCAGTATTTGGATGGTGTTCTACTACTGAAGGAAAAGAGGAGGCACAGGGAACAATTGGTGTTGGATCCTTCAGCAGAGGCAGATTTTTCCACCACCATCTGCAGTTCTGTCTCTTTGATGTGACTTGGGCTCTTCACTTGAGAAGTCTCTCCCTGCCCCTGCTGCTGGGAAACGTGGCTGTTTCCCTCCTTTGGGGAGTGTGGGGTAACTGGGTATTTCCAAAGTGCTTTGAGATCTTGTGCAAAGAGGTGTTGCTGCAGGAACCGCAGGTGCTGCTGACAGATTTCCTACTGTCAGCCCTGAAATCTTGGTGCTGTCCCTGGGGGCTGGGGAAGGTCTTTACCTTGGAAGGATTACCCCATCCTTAGGGATTAAGGATCCTTACCCTGGAAGGGTTGCCCCATCCTGTGTGTGCTTGCCCGGGGTTGCTTCCAGACAAAGGAAGAAACAGAGCCCTCCTCTTCCTCCACATCATTCTGCCCAGGTTTTACCTCAAGTGCTCCAGCTTCATGCGACCTATTCTCTAAAAACCATTATTTCTTTCTGGTTGGGGGGGATGCACTGAGCAGCCATAGGGACCAGGGTTAAGCCCACCTGGCCAGCACCTCCCTGTCCTCTGTGTGCCTTCTGCTGGAGATCATGAGGACTTCCCACCACTCTCAGAGCTGTAGATGGTCAAACTGTGCCTCTGCCACATGATGGACACTGTGATTTATCAGCTCTGCCTCACAGCACTGTCTCCCTTCGCAAGCACGGCTGGAGGTGGCAGGAGGCGTGGGGTGAAGTTTGGATCCAGCTGCTCCTGGAGCATCCAGGAGCAGAGCCAGCCCTCACTAGTGAGCAGCTCCTATCACATCACAGGCACCTCCAGCTGTAAAGAACTGCCAGGGGTGTGTTGGAGGTGAGTTTTGCCAAGGCAGGCTGTGATCAGGAGGAGTTTCAGGTTAGAGCTGCACAGAAAAGCCCAAGTGACAAATGTGAGGTTTGTGGGTGGGGAGGAAACCCTGGGATGTGCAGGGTGGGGATCTTTATTTCAGTCAAGGCTCTCTCAGCAGCCGTAGCAGCTGTTACTCACCTGGTCTGCTCTCTGGAGTGAGTCAGCTCCAAGAGACTGGAACCAGTATTTCAGTCCCCTCCTTGCTCAAGGGCTGGCAGGACATGAAGTGGCCCACGTCACGGGGAGCAGGAGCACGGACTTGTACCTGCTGCTGCTGGCTGCTGGATCTCCTACCTCAGGTCTGCAAACGGACCAGGATCCCTCCCTGCTGGCTCCTCCCAACCCACCTGCCATTTCCTACACAACTCCTATGGTTTCCAGATGCTGGAGCAAAAGGTATCAGCTTGGCTCCATTTAGGAGCTCAGCTCAGCAAATCCCATCTTTCTAAACTTTTCCTTTCCCTTGTTCAACTTGTGTCTCCTCCTCCTCCTCTTCCTCCTCCTCCTTTTCCATGTACTTTGCTCTGTGAGGGCTGGGCTCTGGCTAGGACACACTGGCTCTCCCCGTGGCCCAGCCTGACTGCAATAATATTCCATGTTTTGGCGTGTCCCTCTGGAATGTGGGGGCGGTGGGAGGGGTTGTCCTTCAGCCTCCTCCCATCATCCAAGCTTGTGGCTCTGTGGGCTCCTCAGGGGCTTTGGCAAGTGTGTGGGGAGAATTGTTGGTGGAAAAGCCATGGGGAGAATGCTTTGTGCTGAAGCTGGTCAGTAATTCGGTGTCTGCTCCGGAATAACCTGGTTCATGGGCACCATGGGGGCATGGAGGTACCTGGGTGTCAGCCCCAAGTTCTTCCACCTTCACAAGCATCCCCCTGGCCCCTCCTCAGCTCAGGCACATGCTGTAGGTCCTGCTTCTCTCAACTCAGCCCCCAAACAAGCAAATAAATTGGCTTTGAAATCTGTGTCCCCCATTCGCTGTCCTTGCAGTGAGGGGTTGATAAATCCAGTGTCTGAAATGGAATTATCTCACTGGGAGAGGGAAGTGGAAGAAATACTTGCTGCATACACAGCACATGACAGTGATGGTGGAAACATTTTAAAGTGGTCACAAGGTGCTGTGAGGCAAATGAGGGACATCCAGGTCTACACATGAAGTCTGTGACCTCCTCAGATTCATCCTTGCACATCCCTGCCATGGAGCTGGCAGCTCTTGTGCCAAACCCCTGCTCCTGCACAAGGCTCCCACGGGGAACAGAGCTTTCACAACTGCCCTGTCCTGTGTGGGTGGCTGGGAGTCCCCTTTGCTCTTCCCAGAAGGATGGAGTTTGCCTTGACATCCTTCTAAGGTGCCCCAAATGAGGTGGGAGGTGCTGTGTGTTCCCCACTTCCTTCCCAGGTACCACCATCTTTTGGGAGGTGCCCCCAAAGTGCTCGGGAGAGCCTGTGGCAGGAGAGATGTGGGGTCAGGGCAGGAGTAACTAGAAGGACCCACAGGAAACAGGGAGGAGGGATGACTGACATCCCTCCCAGGTAGGAATTGTTGGCCCCACAGCACCCAGTGGGTCTCAGGGGGATTCCCCACCTGGGCAGCCCCAAAGAGGATGAACAGGGATGTCCTTCTCATTTTGAAACCACCTTCCTCCCCCCTGCCTGGTGACTGCACTGTCCACTTTGCCAAAGCCTGGAAGGCACCACTGGGTTTTGCAGAGTCATTGGACCCGTGGTTAAAAGGAGAAGTGAGGGAGGGACATGTTGAAATCAGTTTTTTGACTATTTGCCCATTTCCATCCGAGAGATAAGGGTGAGGCCAGGCTGCGGCTTCAGGATCGAGACAAGAGGTAGGAGATAAACTGCTATTAATGCTTGGTGTAGAGTCCTTTCCTAACAGGTTTTCCTTTAAGGGGAAGATGATTCCCTATAAAGAAGGTGATGATGCTTGTTCTTTGGAGATCTGTTTTCTCAGCAGCCCCTACAACCCCACTCAGCAGCGACCTGTGGACTTTAGTTATACTGGGGACAGGGATAAAGGGTTTTCCTTTAGGATGACTTATTTTTAAAAGGAACATAAGGCTTCGGTCCATATTGTGCATAAATATGGTGGCTATTTTGAGAGGCAGACTGACAGTGTGGGAAGGGGGGGCTGTTGTGGGGAATGCCGACCCCCTCCCTCTGGAAAGTCCTGCCTTGGATGTCTGGGATGTTTTGCTAGTTGTCTGCCAGCGTGGGGAATGGAGTTTGTCAGGATTGTCTCTACTAACTAGAAATCCTTGCTCATTCTGGAGCTGCCTTTAGGGCTTCTCTTATTGTTTCCTGGACAAGGAGTAATTCGAGGTGCAAATACAGGAGCTTGGTGATTTTTGTCACCGGTATTTTGTGCAAGAGGTGGCTGCTGGTAAAACCCAGGGGGGAAAAAGGACCAAACAGCTCTCCCTTGGCACGAACAGAGGCTCAAATCCATGTGATCCCTGCACTGAGTCCTGCCTAAGGACCGTGCTGGCCTCTGATGGGAGCTGAGTGCTGCCCACCCTGCCGGGCTGTGCCTGGGCATTTCGGTGGGCATTGCAAACCAGGCAGTGGCCACCTGGGGAACTGCTGGGGAAAGAGCTTTTAAACGGACTCTCCCACAGTGCAGCTGAACTTTTCCTTTGTAAAGCCTGCACAACCCCAGCCCAGCCACCAGCTCCTGGCTGGAGAATCACTGTCTGATGTTTAGCAATAGTTATGACTGGATTTTATTTCTCCAGTGTTACAAGGAGGAAAGAAGTGGATTTGAGGACTGACTAAACTCATTCAGCTGTTCTCTGTGCTGGTTGAGGCAAGAGACATCCTGACTGCTGTTATCTTTTTGTTGGCAAGAAGCAGTGAAAAGTGTGAGCAGCTCAAGGATGCTGTGTCCATGTCCTGCCTTCACCTCTGGGGTTGCTCTTTGCTGGGCCAGATTTTGCTTTTGCAATCAAAGCTAAAAGCAGAGATGACAGCAATGGTTTCCAAAGGCCATTGTGCACTTTTCTCTACTTCCCACTGACAACATTTTGCAGGGGAGCAGAGCACTGATGTCCCAGATCAATAAACTGCATTTGTGTGTGTCATGGGGCAGGAATCGGCTTCTCCACCACGTCTCCCTCCATCAGCAAGGGAGGAGATGCTTTTAAAGCTGTTTGCCCAAGGTGAGCCAATGGGAAAAGGCTGGATAAAGCAAAGGCTGAGGCTGGCAGGGCTGGGTAAGCACCTCTGAGCATCTCTGACACCAAAGGGAACGGGTGTTCTCACCACGTGTGGGGTGAGGAGGGGACTCCAGTGCCAAACTGGGGAGTGCACAAGAAAGGGTTCTGAAGCCCAGTTCCTTGGGGCACCCAGTTCCTGGGGACAGTTACCAGAGCCCTCCTATCAGGGGAGACAGCAGAAGTGTAACAAGCAGCTTTTTTCAGACCTCAGGGGACAAGGTTGACAAATCACAGGAGTGGATTTCAGCTTTTTGGTGTCTCACTATATCTCTGGATTATTTTTCTGTAGATTATCTTGGCATCCCCCTGCCCTGGCAATTCACTGTGTTTATGTTGTGCAGCCCCTCTTGGCCCCAGTCCTGTACTGGCTGACCTGGATAAAGAAAATCTGCCCCCCACATCAACGCCCTGCCTGTGCTCTCAGCCCTTTGTCCATCTCCTGGTCCTGCAACCTCAGGGAACCCTTTTGCCATTATCACCTGCTCTTACAGGGTTCCAGGGCAAAGGGAAGGTGTGTCTCTCCTAAACTAACCTCCCTCAACTGAAGGACTGGATGAGTGCAAGGCTGGAAGGGCCTGGCTGCCTGCCCTCCTCCTCTCACTCTCACAGGGATGCTGCTGCCAGCATCCTCCTGCAGCCCTGCTTGGAGCCAGCGTGCTGTGGGTCTCTGTGCTGATGGACTCTGACTCCTTCCCTGCTAAGGAGACAAACTTTCCAGTGCAGTTTCCATGGTCATGGTTTCCTGTTTGGATTCAGCACAAATCCCTGAGTGCCTGCACAGTACCACTGATCCCAGTGTGGAGCCATTGCTGCCTGTGTTACATCTGAAGCGTCTTTTTAATGGCTTTTGGACCTTCCAGGGGACAGAAAGAGGCTGGGAACACAGCACAGAGCCTGTGGCTCCTCAGCAGCCCCGGCAGGGACACCAAACCCCAGCAGTGACACTGAGCATGGGCTGTCATCCTCGTCCTTCCCCGGGCTGTGGGTCCGGCTGCTGAGCAGCAAATGCTTGTGCAGCTCAAGAGCTCCTCCAAAGCCCAGGCTGCTCTCAGCTGTGTCTGTAGGCACAGCAGACAGCCAGGAGCAAGCTGGCTCTTCCCCTGGCCATCTCCTGATGCCCAGCCAGGCCTTCCCCCACCCAGTTTGTTATCAGTGAGAGCATCCTGATAGGGATCTGCGAGGGGAGGGCACGGCTGCCGGTCTGGGACAGGCAACTGCCTGGCAGGTTCCAATCAGATAAAGTGTTTACAAGAACGAAAGCTGACAGTAAAGAACAAATTTTCAACTTCATTTCTTGCTGCTTTTTTTTCTCAGTAGCTCTTTCTGGACAGCCCGTTTGGGGAAAAGGTCACAGGCCCTTTCTCAGTGCTGTTTTTGGCTCTTTACTGCATCTGTTCTCAGCCCAACCTTGTGCAACGCTCCTGGGTGTTGCAAGGACTTCTCACCCTGCAGCTTTTGCATGGGGTTTCAAATCCCCTCCATTCCCCGGGGCTGAAGACACCCCCTGCTTTCTGCAAGGTCCCTGTCTGTGCTCTCAAGGCGCTCTCAAGGCACGATGGATCTGAAAAACACCTCAGAGCCCAGATCCTTCTTGTTGCCTCCACCAATGCTCTCCATCTCCCCTTCCCCTGCTGGGCTTAGCCTTCTCAGGACTATTTCTCTCTGCTTACTCCCAATTCCAGGCTCATAGGCGATAGCAGGGACTGGATGTGACACCTTCCTTTTGCCCCCAGCCCATGTGTGCCACGCAGTCCCCATGCTGGGAAGCAGGGCCGGGGCGCCTGCGTCCCTGGGGTGCTCTGGAAGGAGCCCTGAGCACGTTTCCGCTTTGCTAAAATGGCCACGCTGTGATAAGGTCTGTGGTTTCCTCCTCTGAGCAAGCGAGGGAGGCCACAGTTTCAGGCAGAGCTGCAGCCCTGCCCCACGCTCAGCCTCCCCCCGAGATGGATCGTGCTGGTGGGAGCCCCCAGGGGACCCTCCCCAGGGAGGAGAACCCCGAGGTAGGTGGCTCTGAGCCCGGGGGGCTGGGGAGGGTGTTTGGGGTGCGATGGCACCAGGCAGGGTCAGGGTGGCTGTGCCCAGGGGACCTGGGGGGCAGCGCTGGGTGCTGAGGCTGTAAAAGGGGAATGAGAGAAAAGGGGCCAAGTCCTGGGTGTGATGCTTTGCCAGGGTCACCAAGGGATGGGGGTACCATACCCATGTAAATGTGCACCCCAAGATGAATACGGGGTCAGCTGCAGCTCTGTGCCCCCATTGAGGGTCCCCTCTTAGCTTGGCTTTGGCTTCCCAGCCCCCTCCCAGCCCCTCTGGGCTCTCTGCTGCTAGCAGCTCCCCCAAACCCTGCTCTGGGCCATCCCAACCTGACGCACTTCCTCTGTGTCCCTGTGTCTGTTCCCATGAGATGGGACCCACAGCTCTGCTGGGAGCACAAGGGCGCAGTCCCCCGTGCTGGGCTCCTGGGATGATCTGTCCTGGTGGACTTGTCCTCCCTCTCAAGCACCCCTGTCCCTGCAGCCCTCGCTGCTGCAGCTGCTGGGGTGGGCTGATGCCGGTGGCTGTATCCAGACCCGGATTTAAGCAACACTCCTGGATTTGAGCTGGGTTCTTGGCATGGGGATTAGCAGCAGTAAACATGTCCTGGTGGCTCAGCTCAGCTTTAGCTTAACCAGTCCCATGTGCACATGGGAGCATGGAGCAGATCCCGCAGCGTGTCTGGGGGCAGAAGGGAACAGCAGGGAGCTGCTCCCAAAACCAGCAGGGATTCCTCCCCCTGCCCTCCTGTGCTGCCCCATTGCTGGGCAAGGAGCAGATGCTCGTGTCTTGCTGATAAATAACAGCAGCAGAGAAATAAAGTCCTTTTTCTGTCCCCTCTGCACTTGCAACCTTGCCATGGGGCGGTGCTGACTGTGGGGATGCTGAAGGATTTGGGATGGGGCCATGTCCCCCGTGCCTTGGCACAGGCAGGACAGTGCCAGCAGCAGTAGAAGGTGGATGGTCCCTGGGCAGGGGCAGGCTGGGACCCTCCTGAGTGCAACAGGTTCCCCTTTCACAGGGGTGCTGCCTCCAGCACCCACCAGTGGGTACAAGAAGGGATGTAGAGGCAGGTGGGAGAGAAGCAGCTCAAGGGTTAAACTTGCCAGGGCCAGAAGGGTTGAATTCAGTCCAGATGGCCGGGGGATTATGCCAGCCCTAGATTTGCCATAAGCAAATGTTAATGTTCAAGCTCAGGGTTGGTTTATTTTTTTCTGTTAGGGGTATCCTAAGGTCACTTTGGGGCCTGGGCTGACCCACAGGTAGGACTTGTCCATCCATCCATCCATCCATCCATCCATCCATCCATCCATCCATCCATCCATCCATCCATCCATCCCCACCAGCCCTGGATGAGCAGGTGCTGGGACCATGCTCTGCAAATGCTCCTCAGCCCAGAAAAGCCCAAACTCATTTTAAAAATTTCTGTTACATTTTTTGGTGTCACCCCTTGTATTCCCAGTGGCTCCAGTGCCAGGACCAGTAGCAGATGGCACAGGGACACTGGTCCCCTTCCTCTGGTGGTGTCACCGCTTGGATTTAATTCTTATTTGGAAAGTCAGTGTTGTTGCTGGTTGTCCTTCACGTGGGGAATGAGCAGTGCACCTTTGCAGCTTTCAGAGATTTGCAGCAGTGCACCAAATCCTGTTGGCTTTTGGCATCTCCCTGCCCAGCCTGGAGCTCCTCACTGTGCTCTGGCCCCCTGACCTGTGCCTCAGTTGCTTTGCTCTCCAGCCTGGTGCTGCTGGAATGAGCAGCTCTAGGGGGTGAAAGGTGGGTGGTTGGCTTTTAAAGCCTCCTGGGGGTAACCCCAAGCTGCTGATGCCACCCTTGCAGCCCCCTCCTCAATTAATGGGGCTGGGGGGGAAGCCCCCCATGCTGCCCTGCTGGTGGGTGATTCCCCTCGGCTGTGGGGTGTCAGAGCATCCTTTGGGACATCCCACCCTCATGTGCTGTGGGTGAAGCCACCCCGTCCTGGCTGCCCTGCCTTGTCCGGCCACGATTTCCTCCTCAAACCACGCTCGTGATGGGAAACCTCTCTGCTTCCCTTCTCTCCCCAGATGGATCTGTCCCACCGGTTCTCCAAGGACGAGGTACGAGCGTGGCCCCACTGCGGTCTCAGTGGTGCTGGAGGGGGTGGCAGCGCTGCAGGGGCCTGGGGACATGGCTCAGCTCCTGGAGATGCTCCCCAGGGACAGCCGGTGTGGGCGGGCAGGGCTGGATGCAGGGGGTGCCAGGAGCTCAGGGAGCTGTGAGGAGGAAGTCTGCTGATCCTGGGGGATGCACGGAGCACGTCCCCGCCGGCTGTCCCCACACGAGGTGCCAGCACTGTCCCCCCACAGCTGGCCCTGCTCTACGAGGAGGTTCTCTACACCGTCCGGCACCGCCTGGGCAAGCCCGAGCAGCAGCACATCGGGGACTCCCAGGAGCTCTACTCCTACGTGCAGAAGGTGTGTCCCTCCTGACAGGGTCCTCAAAACCTGTCCCCTGACACATCCATCCTCCCAGCTACAGGGGATGGTGGGGGTCTGTTGTGCCCCAAGCTCACTCAGCGGGTTTTTAAATGGGCTTTGATTTACTCTGGTGGTTCACAAGAGACCACAAAATTCTCAGGAGGCTGAATAACAAACTTTCACTTGCAAACTTGAGAATATTAAAGTTGAATAAGGTTGTGCTTTCCATGTGCCAGGGGCTTGGGCTTGACCAGAGGCTCCAGGAGCCAGGATGTGGAAGTGCCCCATCCCACCTGCTCAGAACTTGCCCTAACTCCACACACACACTTTCTGGTTGCTTGGAGCCAATAATCATTCCTCTGGGCCCTACAGGGTCGCTCAGAGGGAGCTCTTAACAAGCACCATAAAAGATGCAGCAGCAGCATCCAGCTGGAGGGCTGGGAACAGCCTGTGGCTGGGAAATGTTAGCCCTGGGGAGAAGTGTTTATCTTAGGCTGGGGATGGTGGGAAGAAGGCTCTCCCTCAAGGGCTTTCAGCTGGTCCCCAGCCTTCCTGCTGGGCTCTTTGCTGCTCTCCTCTCCCCTCGGGCTGCAGCTGGCTCCCAGGGAGCAGCAGGAAGCCCCTGGCTGCTCTCCAGCCCCTGTTAATAGGGCAGCATCCATCAGCAGCCCCGATATCCTCACAGGCTTTTGGCATGGACGCAGAGGAGCACAGTGTCATCATGCAGAAGGTCATGGAGCTGGAGGTACAGTGTCCCCAGTATGCAGCTGGGGTGGTGCTGGGGGGCTGCAGTGCCTCTGAGCCCCTGTGATTGTGATTTGGGGTGCCCTGGGGTTGTCACTGCTTGGGTGGGGGCTGATGGTGTGGTCCTGCTCGAGCCCCATCCTTCCTTGCAGGGTTGTTCCTTCCTGGCAGGGTTGATCCTTCCTCACAGGGTTGGTGACCCCACACATTAACAGCTATTTCTTCATTTTTCCAGAGCCCCATTTACTGCCTGAAAGCCACTGTGAAGGAAGCCAAGGGGATTTTGGGTAAAGACGTCAGCGGTAAGTGGAGACGGGTGGGTGTCCCGTGGGAAGAGGGGCAGCTGCTGCTCCCGAGTGGAATTCCCACACCTCCGCCCTCGCAGGGCTCAGTGACCCCTACTGCCTGCTGGGCATCGAGGCCAGGAGCCAGGAACCAGCCCACCCTGACCACAAGAAGAGGATGAAGGCTGTGGTCAAAGACCTCATCCCCGAAGACCAAATCCATCGCACCCAAGTCATAAACCAGACCCTCAGCCCGGTGTGGAACGAGACGTTCATCCTGTAATCCAGCCCCACCCCTTGGCTCTGCTCTCCGGGGGGATGCAGGGGGAGGCTGGGGCTCTTGGGTGTGGATGGAGGGTTCACCACTGGTGTGTTACTCGAGTAACAGCATCCCCTGGTGCCTTGCAGGGAGTTTAAAGATGCAGAGACATCCAGCTTCCACCTGGACATGTGGTGAGTGACAGCATCCCAGTGACCCCGGGACCCTGCCCCGAGGGTGTTCTGCCTCCTGGGAGAATCCCTGGGGTGTTCCTTCAACCTGCACCCTTTTAAAGGCCCAGAAGGCAGCTAGGGACCCCTTTCCCCATCACTTGTGGAGCAGTGCTCAGTGCAGGATGTGACCTGTGCCAGCAGAGAAAGCCCAGGCTGGCTGTGCCCAGGCAGGGCTGGTCCTAAGCCCTGGTTTAATTTATGGAGAGAAGCCACGTGCTCGCAGATTTGGGCTGGGTTTTTGGGGTGGCCTCAATCCTGTCACTTCCCTGCTCCTGTACTTTCCCCTCTCCACTGTCATTGCAACTGCCTGCTCTGTTTTTCCAACATCTGGGTCTCCCCCTTTCCCCGCGGTGGGTTTTGCCTCCCGTCCTCGCAGGGATTCGGACGTGGTGGAGTCGATGCGGCACAAGCTGGGGGAGCTGACGGACCTCCACGGCCTCAAAAGGTTGGTGCCGGTGTGGCCCCAAGGCTGCTGAGGAAAGAGGGGGTGGGAAATGCTCATTTGCCTGCTGGATTTTAAAAATCGCCTTTGGAAGGAGGGAGGGGGGTGGGGTGGCAGGTCTGTGTCACCCTTCTCCATCCCGACCGCGGCCGGGTCACAGCTGCAGGGCACCTTCCCACCCCCTCCTTTGTCTGTGCCTTTCAGGATCTTCAAAGACGCTCGCAAAGACAAAGGGCAGGACGATTTCCTGGGGAACGTGGTGGTTCGCCTGAAGGTGAGCGCCCAGTGCATCCCCTCCTCCAAGGGGCTCCCCAGGCACCAGTTCAACCTCCCGGGATCCCAGGATCCCAGCCCTGTGGCAGCACCCAGCACAGCCCGGATCCCATCTCAGAGCCACGAAGTGATGTCAGGTCCCTCACTGTGCCACAGTCATTCCAACACGCTCAGTCACTGTCTATCCTGTATTTTTAATCCAATCTTCCTGTTCCATGAACGCAGTGGGATGAAGATCCCCCGGTCTTTGAATGAGATCCTTCTCCTGGGAAGGCTGCCCACGGCTTCCCCCTTGTCCCTCTGTGCCTGCAGGACCTGCACTGCTGGAATGACCATTGGTACCAGCTGGAGCCACGGACAGAGACTTATCCCGACCGGGGACACTGTCACCTGCAGTTCCTACTGACTCACAAGAAGGTGGGATGGAATGGGAAGAGGGGTTCTTTCCCATTGCCTGGGCAGGATGGGACAGCTGCCTGTCCCTTGGGGCTTGTCTGGGGCCTGCCCCAGGAGCAGAGGTGCCAGCACCAGGGTCTGCATGAGCTGGACCCTCCCCAGAGCTCTGTGCCAGCACGGGGACCCTGCTCCTGGGGCACCTGCAGCCCTTGGCTCTCCAGGCTCACTTTTTGGGTGCTGTGTCCCCACTGTGACAGCGTCCCTGTGTGTCCAGGCAGGTGATGGTTCTCTCTGCCTTGTCTCTTCCCAGAGGGCCACCACGAGCAGCCGGACACAGCCAAGCTACACCGTCCACCGCCACCTCCTGCAGCAGCTGGTGTCCTACGAGATCCTCCAGCACCAGGTACCACCAGTGCTGGTACCAGCACCAGAAGCAGCCCTCCAGCAGCTGGGCTGGGGGAGGGCTTCCTTTGCAGCCCACACCCCGACACTTGTGTGATGGGAATGAGGGTCAGGATGGTGCCAGGCATCCTTCTGGGGCTCCCACTCCTGCAAATACACCCCACTATGGTGCCTGTCCCCCTCCTCGCTCATCCTGTCTTGCTCCAGGACACATTCCCCTCCCCCTTTCCCCCCAGCAGGCCGGCAGCACCTCCTGGGACGGGGAGCTGAGCAGCCACGCCAGCACCGTGCTGTACCTGCACGCCACACAGAAGGACCTCTCCGACTTCCACCAGGACATGGCGTGAGTACCCCACGCCCAGGGACCCCCAGTACAGCACCTGGAGGGTCAAGGGCCCCAAAGCCTTCCCTGGGACCATCTGGCCATAGCTGGTGTGTCCCATGAGCTCAGGTGTTGCCCCCAGGACACCTGGGTGCTGTCCCTGTGATCCCAGCTGTGACTGTGGCTGGCCCCTGGTGCCCTCCAGCCCCAGGGGCTCAGCCAAGCCCTCCTTCCTCCCCAGGCAGTGGCTGGCCTACAGCAAACTCTACCAGAGCCTGGAGTTCAACAGCAGCTGCCTCCTCCACCAGATCACCAGCATCGAGTACCAGTGGGTGCGGGAGCGCCTGAGGCCAGAGCAGGTGAGGGGCCTCCAGCTCCACGTGCGGGGTCAGAGATCAGGGGAAGGTGCCCCAGGCACCCAACCCTGAGCCTCTCCTCCCAGGAGCTCCTGGGGCTGTCTCACTCCCAGCGTTCCAGGAAGGGCAGGAGATTGTGGGGTACCGGGGTGCCAGGGTGTCTGCAGGGCATTTCCCAGGGCTTTGTCCCCCCTCTCTGTGGAGAACCCCTTACCCTTTGCACTGACATCCCCTTCCTCCATCCCTGCCACCAGGTGAATCCCAACCCCCTGCAAAACTCAAATATGACCCAATTTCTGCTTCTCCCAGCCTGTTTTCCCAGAGCATCCCTGCACCCTGCTGAGACACTGAATTTTCCATGCATAGCAATGAGGTTTAAGCACAAAGCTCAGTTCAGCCCCTCCTGGGAGAAGCTACCAGAGACATCAGGGGTTTTCTCCCATTCCTGGAGCAGGCTGGAAAGGAACAGGAGCACCAGCTCCCTCCTCTGTGGTGCCGTGGTCCTGCCAGCATCTCCCTGTCACTGAAGAGGACAGTGCATGTTTCCTTTCTTCTCCTCAGAAAGCAGAGCTGGCCGAGTCCTTCCAGTCCTTGCTGACCTACGGGGTCTCCCTCATCCGTAGGTTCCGCATCATTTTCCCCCTCTCCGTGCCGAGGTCCACGGAGAGGCTCCAGTCCCTGCTGCGGTGAGTTGGGCACTGGTGCCAGCTGTGTGTGGGGTCCTGTGGCTTGGCCACAGTAATGGCCAAGCCCCTGAGCTTGAGCAAAACTCAGTGTGAGCCCTTCCTCCCCTGTCTAGGCTGCTGTGGCATTTGTCCTGTCCCATCCCTCAGCCTGGGCTCCCTGTGGGGAATGTCACTGGGAGGGGAAGTCTGTTTGGGCTGTCTCTCCAGGAGGAGAGGTGTTTGTTTCTGATGGCAGGTGCTGGGTTTCACTCGAGGTTCTCGCTTTGTAGGGTCCTGGTTCAGATGTGCAAAACAAAAGCTTTCCGTGAGCTCTGCACACCCAGCCCTGACCTTCCCCAGATGGTCTCCACAGCTCTGAAGGTACTGGGGGTCCCACCCACCCCAGCCCCAGCAGGGTGGGACCCTGTGGGTCTCTCTTCCCTTCCCTTCCATCCCCTGCCCAATGCCCACAGCTCAGCAAATCCACACAGATCACCATGGTGTGGGAAATACCAGCCCCTCTTCAACCTGGTGGCCCCAGCCTGTGGTTCCCACCACAGGTCCTCACCCCACCCAGGGGACAGGGAGAGTGAAGGGGGTGACAGAGCTGGCTTTGCTCCTCCTGCTTCCCTGCCATCCCACCAGGACTCCTCTCTTGCAGTCAGGCACCATGGAGTGGTTTCACATGCAGAAGCAGCACCTCAAGCCCATGGTGAAGGTCAGTTCCCACCTCTGTCTCTCCGACACGATAAAGTCACCTCAAAATGTCTGAGCATCCAGAAGCTGTTGCAACCTGAAGCTGTTCCTTCCTTTGCAGAGCATAGAGGAGAATAGCAAAGCCTTGTCCAAGCTCCTTCTGGAGGTGATAGAAGATCTCAAGCAGTGCCAAAAGATCTGGAATAAATTGTTCAGCACGTAGGTTTCAGTGCTTGATCTCGCCCCCATCCACCTTCCCTGGGGTCAAGAGTGACAGGGCACTTTAATGCCTCCTTCCTTGGCCTTTGGGCTCCACAGGTGGGATCTTTGGTCCCATCTCTGCCCCTTAGAGCTGTACTGTCCTCACCCAGGACGTGGCCCGGCAGGGTTTGCTGGGCTGCCTTTGCTGGGCTGGGGTTGGCAGGCTCCTGACTCCACGTTTCTCTCTGCAGCAACCTGAAGCTGAATATCTTCTCCATTGCCTACCTGGAGCTGGAGAGCCTGGTGAGCAAGCCTGGGCTGCTCTGCCCTCGGGGGACTAAGGTCTAAAGACAGGCTGAGGTTTTTGGCCACCCTTCAGGAGGCAACTGCTTGTTGCAAGCCTGGAAAGGGAGCAAGGGAAACTCCCTGTCTCTCCCTGTGCACCCACAGAGTGATGATGGTGACTATTTGACCCGACAGATCTTCTGAAATGCCACCCAAAAGGAATAGAAGTCCCCTGAGCTGACCCTCACTCCAGAAGGAGCCTTCCTGGCTGGACCTCACTGTGTCCCCCCTGCCCTTGCTCCCATTCAGGTTGCGGAGCATGTCCAGGAGCAGCTGCACAAGGTGGACAGCAGCATGTCCAGACCCACAGCTGAGAGCCTCTTTGATCTCTACAGGAAACTGCAGGAGCTCTATGAGATGAAGGACTCCCTCTCAAGGAGGTATCCAAGCCCGAGAGAGGAGAGGTGCCAAAGGGAGGGATCGAGCAGTTAACTGAGAGGATCTCCAGATCCTTCCCACTCACCTACCTCACTAATTGCACCCCAGGCAGAGCAGGCTGTTGGTGTCTGGTGTCAATGGGAGCATCACCAGGAGAGTTTTGGGCTCATCTCTGAGGGGGGTTGGTGTGAGAGCAGGAGGAGGGATGTGAGAGCAGGAGGGGTGACGGCCCCGTGCCGCTGCTGTGTGGTTGGAAAAGCCGGTGCCTTCATCCCTAGGGATGGACCTCTGGCTCTGAGCAATTTCCACCAGTGGTTCGAGGAAGCTTTGCCCCTGTGGCTGCAGAAGGCCTACACCACCACGCTGGAGAGGGCTCAGAAAGCCATCCAGATGGACCAGGTAACGTGGGGAGGAGAAGTCTCCCTCCTCCCTTTGGGGACACTCCAGCTGTCCTCCATGCCTCACTGCTGTGCCTGGCTCACAGCACTGAGACCACCACATAGGTGCCTCTGGCAGCCCAGGAGCTCCTGGTTCCTCTCCCAAATGACATGACAAAGTATGTGGTCCCCTGGGCCAGATGATCCCACTCACCCTGGCCCCACACAGTGTCCCTGTGTCCCTTCCTTTGCTGCTCCCTGGCAGCCCGTGTGGGCTGAGGACCCTGCATTTGGGCCGTGCTGTGAGAATCCCCTTTGCTTCCAACCTCTGGGAAGAGAGAAGAGAAGGCAGCCATGAGGCCACAGGCTCCTCTCCCTGCTCTTCAGTGGGGTCCAGCAAAGCTGGGTTGGTTATGGAGGGAAGCAGGGAGCTCATGCTGCTCCGTCCATCCTCATCTCCTCCACTCTCCAAAGTGGTTGTGTGGTGATGTTGGGATATAAGGAGCTGATGATGGGCCAGGGAGCCCCAAAGTAAAGAAGCAGCTCTGCTCCCTGGGATGGCATCTCTCCGTATGAGCTGTGTTTGCCTTCTCTGCCCCTCAGCTGAAGCCTTGCGGGTATCAAAAGCACAGCACATCCACTGTTGACCTGTCCACCTGCTACGCCCAGATCGTGACAACCTGGCAGCAGCTCAACTGGCCAGACCCTGACAAAGCCTTCATGATCATGGTCAATCTCCTGGAGGTTTGTACACCTGGGCACCAGCACCTGCAGTTTCCTCCTCCTCTTGGAGATGTGTCTCCTTGAAGGAGCCAGTCCCCCCCAGTGATGTGGTTCCCTGAGCCCACGGTGGTTCCTGTGTTGCCTGATTCAGTCCTGTTGGTTTCCTCTCTGTCCTGCAGGACATGTGCAAGATCTCCCTGATGTACTGCAAGCTCATCAAGGAGAGGGCTGAGGCTCTGTCGCTGAGCGAGCGGAATGAGGGCGAGTCGGCCAACAAGGTTGGTACTGCAACCTGTCCTGCTTTCTCCAGGAAAGGCAGGATTTGGCCCTGGTTCTGGGCAGAGAGGGAGCTGAGCTGCTGAGAACCCAGCTGACATCCCCAGTTTGGGTTCCACAGGGACCAGTTGGCCATCAAAAGCCATAATCCTGGAAAATCAGGAGGGAAACGGTGTGAGCAGGGGGAGCGGAATGGGGATGGGGACACAGGTGAGGATGAAAATGAGTATGGAGATAGTGATGGAGATGGACTGGGGATAAGGATGGGGATGGAGATAGGAATGGCAATAGTGGTGGCGATTGCACTGGGGATGGGGATGTGGGATGCTTCAGGGAGTGTGGACACCCTGAAACAGACTCACCTCCCCCAGCTCTGCATCGTGGTGAACAACATCGAGCAGCTCCGGCTGCTGATGCTGAAGCTGCCGTCACAGCTGGACTGGGCCCAGCTGGAGCAGCGCATGAGGGGCGTCATCGACCCGCAGCAGATCCAGAACGCTCTGCACAACCAGCTCAACAGCACCGTGGCCTGCCTGGACCATGAGGTCCGGGACGTGGTGCAAGCCCTGGCCACCAAGGTGACCACCTGCCACTGACCCCCCCCTTGGCTTTCACCTGGCGCAGAGCAGTTTCACCCAAGGTGTCCTGAAGCCCATAATGCTCCTGGGATGGGGACAAGGTGGAGCTGGGCATGGGGAGGCTGATGCAGAGGGCAAGGTCCAAGTCTCTTCCTGTGTTTCTCCCTGGCAGCTGGAAAAGGGCATCGCCAGGCACATCCAGGAGCTCTCATCTTCCAGTGACACCCAGAAGCCTGAGGATGTAAGTATCTGGTCCAGCCCCTCCTGGACCATCTTTTTTGGGCAGTCTTTTCTTGCTTGGTGGAGGCCTCTGTCACCCTCCATCGCTGCTCCCTGCCCACACCTGGGGCACAGGACACACCAGTGATGGGGCCCAGACCTCCACATGCTTCGCTTGATGCCTGTGTCAGCAGCAGGACCAGACCAGGCACAGCCTGCCCATGTTCTGTGGGAAGGAGCTCCTCTGGGATCCTCCCTAGCCTGCTGTGCCCTGCTGGACACAGCCCCCCTGCCCTCCCCAATGCCCCTCTCCTCTCGCTGCAGTCCATCATCCCACTCATGAAGTTCCTGGAGTCGGAGCTGCAGTACCTCAATGAGCATCTGGTCCAGGAGAACTTCAAAAGGTGACCAGGGCACTTGGGATGCACTGTGGCAGAGGCCACCAGTGTCACCATCCCTTGGGCAGGAGCATCCCCTCAGCTCCGTGCGGCTTGGGGCCATCCCACTTCGGGGCTGGCAGGATGAGGCACTTTCTGCTGGGGCTTTGCAAAGCCCTTCAGCTGAAGACCATCTCCCCAGCCCACCCCCTGGATCCTGCTCACAGCCTCCCTCTCCCCTGCAGCCTCCTCACTCTCCTGTGGCACCACACCCTGTCCGTGCTCTCAGCAGCAGGGGGGCTGCAGGTGCCCTCGGTCCAGCACTACCAGAGGCTGTTCTGTGCCCTGAAGGTACCAGGGGGAAGCAGGGGGTCCCTGGCAGGGACAGGGGTTTGGTTGGTGGCTGACAGCATCCTTGTCCCCAGAGCCTGGAGCTGTGCTTCCACGCCGAGGGCTGTGGGCTGCCGCTGGAGACCCTCCACACTGCAACCTTCCAGGTATGGAGATGGGGGTGGGGAGTCCCCATGGGTTCCTTTGGGAGGGAGGGTTGCCAGGGAGGACATCCCCAGGCTGTGGACTTGTCTGTGTGCTTGACCATCACCTCTCACCCTCCCCACAGACGCTGGAGACTCACCTGGCCCTCTGCTCCGCCAGCAGCCGCAAACTCATCCAGAAATATTTCAGCAACAGGATCCAGCAGCAGGTAGGAGTCCGGATGGTGCTCCCAACCTCTTCCCACATCCCACCCTTGCTCACAGGCTCTGCCTTGGAAATGTGGAATTTCCTCCCAGTCCTGGGGCTGTTGGGGCAGGTTTTGCCACAGTGTTGAGAGGAGTGAGCTCAGTTGCATCCCAGAGGATTCCAGCAAACCCTGGGTACTCCAAAATTCCTGCTCAGCCTCTGCCAGACTCTGTGTCTCCCCTCCACGATGAGGATGAAGGACAGCACCCTTATCCTTGTACCCCACTTTGCAGCTGGACACCAGCTCAGAGAAGTACGGGGCCGTGACCATCAAAGCTCTGTACCGGCCTTTGGAGCAGAAACTCCATGTGGAAGTGCTCAACGCCACCAACCTCATCCCGCTGGACTCCAACGGTGGGTGTGGGTGGGCAGGGGAGCCCCACTGTCCCAGGACCCCCCTGGGTGGGCAGGGGAGCCCCACTGCCCCGGGACCCCCTGTCCTTGGTCCCTGGTATGCCCCAGTCAGGAGAGGTGCTGGCAGTGCTTGGAGTCTCTCTCGATTTCTTTCTTTACCCAAGGAGGTGGATTTGGGGAAAATGGGGGGTTATTGCACTGGTCCGGGGTGGTCCAGTGGGATGTGGCAGGAAGGACCAGGCAGGACACAGTACCCACATCCCACAGGCCAGCAGCCAGGGCAGGCGGCTTTTCTTCATCGTGCAAAGCAGTCTCGGGTAAAAACCCCCATGAGCAGGGACCTGCTCGCGGTCCGGCTGTCGTTCGGGGAGATCTCCAGGAGAGGTCACTCCTCCTGCAGCCACCCGCGGCCCATCGCTGTGCGGGCAGGGTTAGCGGGGTTCCCGCACCCTCCAGGAGCCCGGGCCGGGCTGGGGGTCGTGGTGACAGTGCCCTGACCCCCTCCTGCAGCCACCCCAGTGTGTCCAAGCCTCCCCGGCTGGGTTCATCCCGGGGCAGAGGGGCATGGGGAAGGGGCTGATGTCTGCACCCCACCAGGCTCCAGCGACCCCTTCGTCCAGCTCACCCTGGAGCCCCGGCACGAGTTCCCCGAGGTGGTGGCCCGGACCACCCAGTGCAAGAAGAACGAGCTGCACCCCCTCTTCGATGAAGCCTTCGATTTGTATGTAGGGGCTGACACCCACCAGGGGCCCCCCAGTCCCCACAGCCCCCCAGGCATCAACAGAGCCTCTGCCATGGGGCTGCTGCTCCAGGAACTGCGCCCTGTCCAGGGATTTAACCCCCTGCACCCCAGTGGGGTCCCCCCAACACCGGGGAGGGTGCGGGGCTGTGCTGGGGCCCAGAGTTTGAGGGGTTTGGGTCAGTGGGGGGGGGGAGGGGAGGGTGGCTTCCCGTGGAGCATGGAAGGTTGAATTTTGGGAGCGAGGGGGTGGGATGTGATGATCCCCAGCCTGCCGTGCCCCTGCAGCTTGATCCCCCCCGAGAAGTGTCGGCAGGAGGGGGCCTGTCTGCTGCTGACCGTGTTTGACTACGACGTGCTGGGGGCCAACGACCTGGAGGGCGAAGCCTTCTTCCCCCTGTGCCACCTGCCCGGCCTCGACACCGAGGAGGCTGACATGGCACGGGTGCCCCAGACCCGGCTCCCCCTCACGCACCCCAAGCCCACGGGTACGTGGTGCCACAGCCGGGCTGAGGCCCTGCAGCGTGGGGAGGGGGCTGTGGGGAGCATCTCCCACCATCACTCCCCTCTTCTCCGGCAGATGAGATCCTGCAGCTGCTGGAGTCCAGGAAAAGGGACAAAGAGGCTCAGGCCTTCGCTAAGCTCCGCAAGCAGCGAGCCAAGCAGTCCAAGGAGAGGGAGTGAGGGAGGGGCAGGAAGATGGCCCTGAAAGGAGGGGTCCGGCCAGCGGGACCACGGGACTGCTGTGGTGTTGGAGCCAGAACTTCTGCAGGGAGTGTGGGGACAGAGGGGTCCCTGTGCCCGCCCCACCGCCCCCGTCTCACCCCCACCTTCGGGCAGCAACGCTCCCGTGAGCCGTGGAGGGGGGACAGCTGGATTTGAGGGGATTTCTTTGCCTGCCTGGATTAGTAACACTACACGAGGGATGTGGAAGTGTGGCTGTCCCTGTCCATCCCGCTGGAGCTTGTCACTGCCAGTGCCGCATCTCCTGGCCGTGTCCCCACCCTTCCTGTCTGCAACACGACTGATGCAGGCTGGGGACAGCCATTGGCCAAACCAGCCTTCATTTTTTTTTTTTTTTTCATTTTTAAATTTCTTTTTCCCCTCATTTACTTGTGGATAAGCCTCTTATTTTAAATGAAAAGCCACAAAGCTGATGCGTGGGCTTGAGTCTGTGCTTTGGGGCAGTGGCCCTGTGCTGGGAGCAGCAGCACAGTGGGGTGGGATACAGCATTTGAGGTGCTGAATTTCTCCTTTTTTAAAAATGTGGATCGCTTTTGTGTCTGTTTGGTTTGTTTATTTTTTTATTTTACCACCAATTTTATCGACCTGCTGGAAGCCTGGGATCCTGCTGGAGCCTGGGCAGTAATAAAGAGCATCACAGCCCTAGCAGCCAAAGCAGGAGATATTTTGGGCAGCTGACAGCCCAGACATGGGATGCAGATCCCTGGCATCACCCCCAGCCTGTGCCAGGGACCTGGGTCCCTCTGGAAGTGGTGAGAAGCTCTGCAGGGTGCATCCATGTGGGGTGACCCAGTGTGACAGCAAAAATGCCTGGCAGGGCAGGTGGTTTTAACAATTTGTTGTTTTTTTTGGAGCTTGTTTTCGCTGCAATTAGTACTAATTATACACCTGGAGCTCCCTCTACCCCCACCCTGCACGGGGGTGGCTGTGTTCGAGCTGCAGCAGGTCCCTGTGAGCTGCCAGGGACCAGGGAATTAAAAGCATCCCCCTCCCGGGTGCCTGAGCACCAGCTGTGCCCTCGGAGGGCAGAGCAGCCGCCGGGTCAGCTCAGGTCAAATCCTGGATGTGGGGGTGGGAAAAGAAAAAAGCTCCTTTGGTATCTGTGTGACAGAGCCCACAGCAGGAGGGATTAAGGCGCTGCTGGCTCCCAAGGAAGCCATTTGCTGGCTTAGGTTTCAGTGCAGAGAAATAATATCCTAAATCTGGGTCTGGGATTGTGGAGATGCTGTCCCAGGGTGTCATTTCAGCCAGGTCCAGCACCCTGTGCCTGCACCTTGCAGCTCATCTGGAGTTGGCCCCTGCTGGCAGCCCCCCCATTTTATTACAAGGTTTACTACACGAGGCTGGAGGTTTGAAGATGGTCTCAGCTCATTTTTAGCTGTTTGTTTAAAAACCACTGTGCTCTACCTTGCCCTGGGCTGCCAGCAGCCAGGTGTGTCCCAGGGAGGAGGTGGCACGGGCTGACCTCTCTTTTGAGGTTGTTTGCACTGTATTATTCAGGGTGTTTTAGCTTCATTTTTGCTCAGCTCCAGGCAGTTGCGTGGCTCTTTTCCCACCCTAAAAGAAATCCCACCCTTTACAGAGATGGACTAATAAACCTTAATCAATCAGAGCACAACTAACCCCACGGAGCAGAACAGCCCAAGCATTAAAAAATAAGGCCTGAAGCACACAGAACCAGCTGCTAGTAAATGCAAGACCAAGGAAGAGGAAGAAATCCCCATCATCCTCCTCATGCTGGTGAAGAACCCGACACAGGCAGATGGCTGGAACACAAGAGGGAAGGGGCTGGCACTTACACCTACTGATTTTATTGTGTTACCAATACTCTGCAATACAAATGGGCCCATTTAGATTATTGTTGTGATTGGACTAATGGGAAGTGGTTGATGCACCTTTGAAGCGTTAATTAGACCAAAATTAACAGGTAATTCTTGCATCCACAGGCCAGGTGTGCTCTTTTGGGTGCCAACACACAGACACTGTACCCACTGAGCTGGCACAGCTCACCTCTGCCCAACCTGGCTCTGCCAGGACATAAATCCACGTCCAGACCAAGAATTTGGGTGAGAAAGTTTTGGATTTGCCACTTCCAAAGGGGTCTCTGCCCCACCTTAACCACATTGCATCGATGTTCCCCCTCTTCCACCACACCTCCATCAGAAAAGTGAATTGCAACCTCCCAAAAAGGAAGGGGAGCTCAGAGAGAAATCATTTTTGGTTGTGTGAAAGGCAAAATTTGCCACAGATCTGTTGTTTCGAGGGCTCCACAGGCCAGATTTCTCCACCCTCCCCAAGCCCCAGAGCAGAGCCCGGGGCTGCACATCCACCCGGGCACGCATGCGCACACACACACGCACACACCGCTTCAGGTTGTATTTTTTTTTTTTCTTAGCAAAAAAATAAAAATTTATTGTCCTCTAAAAAAAAAAAAAAAAAAAAGAAAAAAAAATCCATCCTGCCCTTGGAAACTGTGACACAGATTGAGTTCTTTCTTTCCAGCCCCACATGCAAATTCACTCTGCCAAGAAAAGAGTCTAAACCAGGTTTCTGACAGCCAAAACACATATTTACAGAGTACGAGAGAACGACAGCTGAAATCACAGTTCTATACATGGAATCAACAACACGTTTTACACCACTGATCACCATTCTGCCAACTTCTACACGGACTAGGGGCGCCTCTGCCCAGTGCCCTTCCTCCTGGGGAAAGCAGGGAAGGGACTGGGCAAGAATTGCCACCAGAAATACTGCAGTGTGTATTATTATTATTTTTTTAAAACGTATACTGTATTTATTTTGTTTTAACATTGGAAGCTACGGAGTGGGGAAGCCCCAGAAATCTCTCCGATGCAGTCACTACTTTGCAGGAATACTTCACCTTTAAAATACTAGGTTTTACATCAGTAACATCTATTTTGCTGTTGGCCATCACTCCAAGGATTATAATAATTCTGGAGGAAAACACTGGTAATATTCTTCCTTCTCAGATAGGGGAAAAGGAGGAAGAGAGGAGGTTCGGAGGCTGGTGGAACAGCAAGGGATGACTGAGTCCATTCAGTGTTACGGGCTTCCTCCCAGGGTAAGGAATTCTCTTCATTGTCTCAGCTGCACAAGCCTTGCAAGTGGCTCAGGTTCAGCTTCAGAGATGTACAAAAGTGTAAAACCCTTCGGCAGGGGATCGGCTGCAGTGACCCCCAGGGGTGGGATCTGCTTAAGGAAATGCGCTCCAGCTCCGGCCCTTTCCCGGGTCCCTCCCGTGCCACAGCGAGCACATGGCTACGGCACCTCAAGCTGGAGAGGAGCTCAAAGTGGTCCTGTTAGCCCAAAATGCTAAAATCCTTCAGCTCCTGGCTCTCACCTACAGCTCTGGGCCTGCTTGTTGCTCTGGATCTACCCAGGGTAGTGCTGTCCCAAGCCATCTGCTTCTAGGCTGGTTTTCCGTAATAATGTAGAAGTTTATTGACCTTTAGGATGCTGTGGTTTCACAACACAACCACAACTCCCTTCCCCCAGCTCTCAGCTCCGAAGGGTCTGACCTGCCCAATTCGTCACTGAGGCCAGCGCTTCTGAAGCTCCCAAAAATCTGGGGAGGAAAATGTCATTATCCACTAAGGAGTCTGTGTGAGGAGGCAGGACCCAGACGTGGTCAGGGCTGTTCAGCTGGGCTGCTCCCCAAGGAACCTCGTGGACCCCACTTTTGTTTTGAAGCCCCCTCAGCTCTGCTGTGTTACTGTGTGTCCTGTAAAGGGAGTTCCTGCTTCAGAAGGAAGCCTGACAGTACATGACAGGGGCTGCACTTATTAGCACCAGGTTTATTTCAGCTCTTTTTACACCACACAAAAGCTGATCACAGACTCTTAAGCCTCAACTGCAGTGCTGTGATTATGGTTTGTCCTTCCTGCCCGGAGCAGGCAGCAACAACTGCTGGAGAGGGTCAGGAATGCTGCTCCTTCCCCCTGCTCCTACCTCATTTGGTTTGGAAATTGTCTTTAAGTGGCCCCCCAGAACATTCACGAAATATGCAAAGATGAAGTTCTCTTTTCCATCTGATGCTTAAGAAAATAAATTCACATTTCAATATTCCTCTCCTTTTTTTAAAAGCAGCAAACAAATTGATAGAAACCTAAATTTAGGAAGTGTTTCTTCAAGAACCAGAGGAAAGTGAGAAAGTCTATGTGCTTGTGCAAAGAGAGTGCTGAGAGAGGTTGGGTGGGGGCAAGGGACGGGTCTAGTGCTAATTCCTTCAGGCTGCTCTGCCATGAGTGCAGTGTGGCAATGGAAAGTTAAAATGTAAGGGCCACAAACAGGTGAAATTCTGAATTCTTTGGTCCTTCAGTATAAGTTTTAAAACAGAGAAACTGTTTTACTCAAAAGGGGAAAACACATTTTCTCTGGCCTGGAATTTTTCCTTGTACCCCATGGAAACTGGGGGCAAACAGCTCTTTCCCCTTAACCCCCCCAAGTCCTGCATCACCCCGTGACTGAAGTCCCATGGAGACAGCCCAGGCTGCCCTCAGGGGACAAGTTCCACGTGGAGGGATTCCCTGTTGGAATCACAGAGCCAGTGCTGGACAGATCTGGAAAAAGAGGGTTGGCAAAAGGCAGCATCACCCCTGAGCAGCCCCTGGGGAGGCAGAGGAGCAGAGAAACCCCCACGCTCATAAAAAGTGTTACAAACCATAGCCAAAAACGGGCTGATCAGCTCTGCTGCTTATAAATATTAAAGACCTGATTTAAGAGTTTATTTCCTATGATTTAAGTTAGTTACAAAAAAACTTTTTAGTAAATTTTTTTTATCTTAATTGGGCTTTTCCTCCTCCTCCCCCCCCCTTTTAATTTTTTTTTTATTTTTTATTTTTCCTAAAAAAAAAAAAAAGAGAAATGTTCACGTATTTTAATAAAAGGTCTTTCCTTAAGATCAGACCAAGGCAGATGTGCTGCCCCATGGCACAGACATTCAAAGGCTATAACCAAACAACATAGCCACAATAGTCACTCAACAGTGTCTCTCCATTAAAAAAAAAATAAAAAACCTGATGCTAGTTACAATAAAATACACATGGAAAAAAAGCATTTTTACCAAAAAACCCAAAAACAAGTTAATGGGAAAACATAAAAAAGAACTACACAGAGCTGCACTTAAGAGATCATCTGGGAATGCATATTAACCCCTTCCATGGAGAGGAAAGGTGGAATTATGGAAGCAAACCTAATTGTGTTTGTATTAAATATGAAGCTTTCTGAGAGGCTCTGGTAAAAATTCAGTTTTCCTACAATAGTGGGCTGCTGGAAGTTCCAGTGCTTTTCCAGGTCATGGAGGGGCAGCACAGGAGCATCCCTGTGCAAAATAAAAATGTTTAGTCAACCGAGTGGCCTTTTGGTTGAGATCCCAGCAGGTTACTGCAATCCACCTGATGTAAAAATCCAATGGACACGCTGGTAAGGAAAGTCACAGGAAAGCTCAGCTGCTGGACAGATCTGAGCTGGTGGCATTTCTCTGTCCTGCTGGACTATTTCTGTCACCACACATCTCCAGCATGAGGGTTTCTGGAGCCAGCAATCCACAAACCACCCTTGAGCTGCTGACACAGGCAACAAAAATGTCCTCAGCCTACCTGGAATTGTTTCATGCACTTCAGCAGTGACTACGAATCAGGTCCCTGTGGCTAAAACAAAACTAATCTCATCTGAAACAGTAAAATGTCTCTAGACAGACACCAGACAAAGGGGTGCCTGGAGAGAACTAACCTCTGCATCCAAATTTCCTTCATAAAGGGCTTTGGCTCACCCAAGGGCAATACTTCTAAGGCTGCTCAGACCTGGAACATGTTGGCTGCATCAGCAGTGAACATTGGTCACTGAATTTTGGGGCTTGGCTTGCTCTAGGTCCAATATAAATTTTTTTTTTTCCCTCTTTTCTTCTTTTCATACAAATATACAAAGAGTGTAAAAAAATTTAAAAAGTGAACTTTGCTGATTAAATGACAGACAAAGTTCCTGCACATTCAGAGATGGGCAGTGTGAGGCCCTCCAGGCAGGAGCCTGGCAGAGCTCCCATCAGGGGGGACGGCTTTAACCAAGCTGGGTCAGTGAAAGAGCAGGGGGACCGAAGGCATGAGCAAGTCATTTCAATCCACCTCGATCCTCCCTGTGATCTCAACTCTTCCTCTGGAAAGCACGTGGAAGCCCCTCTTGCCCACTCTAAGTCCTTCTGGAAATAGTCAAAAATTTGTTATCACCTAAATAGAAAAGAGGAGAAACACAGACTCTTTGCAAATGGCCCTTTGATCTGTATTAAAAACAGCTCTCAAAGTTCATCAAGAGTTAGAATTAGTGGGGCACGGGTGAGGGGCAGTTTAGATACGGGATGTAAAATATTAAAAAGTGCTCTGCAACTAATTTTCTGTTTTCATGTGTGCATGTGCGTGTGTGTGCACGTCCCTACACGTGCACAGCCACGCCCATCCACACACATATATACATATATATATATACACATACATATATATGTACGTATGTATAAAGTTAAAAAGTTCTCTAGGATATGATCAGAACGAGTGTCCTCGGAAGGTCACGACTGCAGAGAGTGGGGCCTGTTGGGGTGGCAGATGGGGCACTCGCCCTCCTCGGCGCACGTCTCGCACAGCACCGCGTGTTGGCACGGTAACACCACCCGGTTCTCCTCCTGACACTTAAGGCATTTCACTGACTGCATCTGAAATACCGCCTGCAAGAGAGGGGGGACAGGGCACAGCGTCAGCGGCACACGCACGGCAAAGGGCTGAGCGGTTTGGGGAAGGGCAGCGAGGACTTGCAGCTGTCCACCCTGTTCATGTCCTGAAGCAAAAGTGCAGCAGCACAGCGTGATGCCTTTCGGGACCTTTAGGATCAACAGAGCAGCTTTGATTTGATTTAAACTCTGTACTTTAGGCACAAAGAAGATGAAGTTATCTTCCTGTGAGCCAGCTAGAGCTCACTTTGGTTACATCTACCTGGAAGTGCTCTGTTAGCCTTCTGATTTCTGGCTCTATTGAGGAGAAGGGAAAAAGCTGTGACCTGTAGGAGCAGAGAGGGCAGAGCTCTGCCCTGCCAGGCCCTGGCACTCACCTTGTCCACTTTCTCCAGGTTTGCCCGCAGCTGTTTCTGCAGGGTGTAGAGCGACGAGAGCGAGAGCGTCTCCAGGTCAGAGAAGGAGCGCAGGAACTGCGGGTCCTGGCCGGTGTGGATCCTCTCCAGCTCCTCCTGCAGTTTCTTCACTTGCAGCTCCAAGGCTTCCCTCTGCTCCCGGGCCAGTTCACATTCCATGTTAGCTGTGTTGGCGCGATCATTTGCTTCCTCTGCCTCCTTTTTCCAAGCATCACAAGCCTGCAAGTTCCGACAAAGAGGGTAAAAGAAGCAGTCTGAAAACTTGGTCTGTCTCCAAAGAGAAACCCAGAAAAATTATCAATTTCCATACACTCCTCACGCCAGTTCTGGCCAATCTGGCCAAATTCTGTTCCCAAATTCTGAAACACGTTTGGAGCCTTGCTTCAAGGCACTGCTCATTCCAGATATCCCATCTGCTTGGGCTGTGGTTCTACACTTCTGGCTCACACTGTTCAGGGGATGAACTTTGCATACTGACAAATTATCATGGATCAAAGTCAGCTGGCAGCTCTGAGAGACTGTCAAACACTTCACAACACCTGGCCTTGAACTACCAGCACCTGAACACACCAGGCCCACTGATTTGGTGATTTCCAAGGGGGAGGAAAGAATGCTGAGAATCTGTAAAACCTACAGTTCTGTCCAGCACCTCCATGTCCAGGAGCCTGTTGAAAGGCTGACACCCCCTACTCCTTTACACTCCCTAATCCCAGGATTTGCCCAAGTACCTGCTTGGCTTGTTTCCAAGACTCTTCCCACTGCTTTATTGTGCCGTTGGCTTCATCCAGTTCTTGTCGTAGCCGTGCCAGCTCTGCAGCACCTGGACCTGACAGAAATGCAGGTGAGGTACTGGGCGAAAAACTCCCCGAAGCAAAGTGTTCCCATATGCTGCTGTTCATCCCATTTAAACCTGTTTCACAGGGAAATAGAGAGGGTTATGTCACAGGTGCTGGTAATTTCCCCATTTCCTCCCTAACCCTGTGAAATCCAGGATTCAAAAACGTGTAAACAGGATAAAAAGTTCCTCTCAAGAATCAGTTTCATCCCCATGACCCTGAAGTCCATCATAGAGGGACTTTATAGGGAAATTTCACACCATTAGGCCTCATCTTTAGTGATGCAGGGAGGACCCAGGAACTCCTGAATCAGACTGTTTTTAGAAGCATCACTTTTACAGCAGAGCTGACCATCAGCTTGAATCCCCCTTCTTTCAGGAGAACCCCTGACCTGCTTCTACCTCCCCACTTTTCCGTGCAGCACAGCCACCAGAGTTGGTTCACAGAGCCCAGGTGGTGCTTCGTCCCACAGTACACCCTGAGAAACTTCTGCTTTTGTCTCCTCAACGTGGGGCTTAGAAAAGGAGCCTCACTTCCAAACAGTGGCACAAAAAACGCTCCAAGTCATTACTGTTTCCATACACAAGGAACAGAACTGGAAAATCCTGTTTATAAACAAGTAGAGACAATAGTATCTGTATCTGCTTCACCCTCTGCAGAGTTCTAGCACTGAGCTAGTGAGCAGCACTAATTAGCCACTTCCCTATTTTAGCTTGTTCAAATAAACTCTCTTTCCAGGAAGAAATTCAAGGCTTAGGAGACAAAGGAGTAGAGTATCACTTGTAGACAAAACTGGCTATTTTTCCACAGAGTCCAGTGTTTGTACTCTTTCAATAACAAAAATGCTTTCACTTAAAATTCACTTTGCATTCCGGGGAAAACTAGTAGGAAAAGGTAATATTGAGACAGAGTGTGGACTCTTACCCAAACAGTTTGCTCCAGTTTGATATGGGAGTCATTTCCATGCCCACTGGCTGGGAACATTCCTAAATTGAGTTGCAACTGATAATTCTGATCTCACAAGCAGCTAAACTGTGCCTGCAAGTAAGCCCTGCAGTCAACAGCCTCTCACTGAGGTCTATCCCAGCACCACTGAGCTCCCAGTATTTGTCTTGTAGCCAAGACACAAATAGTTACAAAATATACAGCTGAAAAATAGTAACTTGTCTTCACCAGGGGCTTAGGCACATTAACAACTCACTCAGCAGAGCAGCAAGGGATCTTTGCTGGCTCGGGCCACTTACCACAGATCCATCTCAGCTGCTCTGAAGGGTGCTCAGTTGAAAGCAAGAAGTTTTAATGGAATCCCAACTCACATTTTGTTTTTTAAACTTCAGTTTTCTTGAATGGGAATCCAGCATTAAGCAGGACGCTGGCAAGCCACAAATTCTGCCACAAAGCTGACCAAGCTCTTCCTGTAATTTGTTTTAACCCCCTCTTTCCACCTGCTGCTCTCATTTCACATTGGAAGTATCAAGCCCCTTTGGTCAGGAATGCCTTCTCTGCACATTTTGCACCTAGCACAGTGGAAACCAGCCCAGAACTAGGCATTTTTAACTCAATTTCAATACAAATCAGTGATAACTACATACTTGACATGTTACGTGCATTCACCAAGTTACATGGAGCAGATGATTGCCAACTGCTAAGAAACTATTCAAATATCTTCTCAAAACCCCAGAAAAGGATTTGTTGTATTTACAGAAAATATCTTTTTTTTTTCTTATAAATAAATTATTTAAATGCATTTATGAATTTCCTGCAATTTTTGGCTTTTTATTTGTATAAATACACAGTCAAGATAAATAAAACTCATTTCTTCTGAAACAGCAATTTTTCTTTTTCTTACAAAAACTGGGGCAAACAGCCAGCCTCAACCTAATTAAGAGCAGAGATGGCCTCTGATGTCTCTTATTACAGTAATTGTAAAAGCTGTTAAAGCCAAACAAGCAGCAATGGCAAGCATGGAATCATGGGCTTGGGCTGTGCAAACAAGGGATGCAGTTACACAGATAAGTGCATGCAGAAACAGCTTACACAAGCATGTAATCATTTTATTAGGTTAAGCTGAATTTTAAAGATTAAAGTGTATCTCAGATTTGAAGAGGCATTTATGTCTAGCATCAATAGAGAGAATGAATATTTACTGTTACTAACAGAAATAAGCAGAACTGGTGTCACTGTAGCCTGGAGGCCAAACAGCTTTATTTCTCAAGGTAATCCTGTGTCTTGATAATAAAATAGATTTGTCTGCTAAATCTCCTGTTCTTCCTGATACAGCTGAAACTCCAAAGTAATTTCTCTTCCTTCACTCCCTCATACATGAAAGAGACCCTCAAGGAGGGGAAGGAGTGAGGGAGACAAAACTGAAACACTGACTTTTTACAAAGTCCACACTGCAAAACAGGCAGAGTGTCAAACAGGAGAAAAAGTTCTGATGGCCCAGGCCTGCTCTAGAGGTCCCAGAAGCTAATCTGACCCACAAGCAGTCCCAAGAGCAAACTGCAATCCCTACCTAAACTCAGCCAAGATGAGGACCCAGCTCTGAGTTTCATATGAAGTCTCAGCAAAGCACTGCTGGCTGGAAAAGGCAGAGCTCTTTTTCCTGAAAGGCATCATCAGAGCAAGGCAATTAACCTATCTGCCCCTTTTCCCTAGCCTAGAAACAATGGGAAGTAGAGGGAATTGCTCCCTTGTTCATGAGGTATTAGCTGACTTTGGTAAAGCAGCTTCTAGTCCCGTTGCTGTTCTCATGGGAAGAAGAGATCCATGGCAGCAGTGAAACAACACATTGAAATTAAAGCCAACTTAAAAGAAAATACTTACATGGCACAGACAGGCATGTACATGGGACACACACACACCATGCATTTACCTAATGATCCATGAGAAGCTGATGTCCCCAGGAATGTGTTTTCTGACTGGCTTAAGTGTCCCTGGGGCTGATGGAGGAAATGCGATGAGAGGCTGACCGGTGGAGAAGGAGAGGCGGAGTGAAAGGAGGCAGAGCTTCCAAGGGACCCGGGGATATTTACAGGAGCAGAACTTTGCAGCAAACTCCCACCTGGACAAAGAACACACAGAGAGGATGGCTATGTATGACCACGAGGCGTGGGCACAGGCAGGAGTTCAGAGCAGGAGGTGTTAGGTTCCCTTTCTCCTCCCTGAGCCCCTCGGGATTCCCTCCACTTCTCCTGAGGTTTCACTCCCCTCTCAGCCTTTAAGAGGAGCACTGAAGCTGCCATCCCATGACCCACATAGGTTAAGGCTCTCCACAACTCAGTGGATTGCTCTTTGAGTGGCCAAAGGAACAAAAGGTTTTCTGAGCAGAGCTCGGTCCCTGTCAGCCTAGAGAAGATGAATTTGGTATCTGGTGAAATACTTTGTCATGAAAAATTCACTTCTAAAACATGTGCCTCTGCCTTTAATACTTCCAAACAACCTGTAGTGAGAAGACTGTCATGCTGGGTGAGCTCATGATCTCAACCACTAAAAACCAGTGACTAGTTACAGATACCTAAGTGCCTGGATCTACCAGTAATAAAAAACCCCAAATAAACAAAAGCCTAACCACAAAAGACATCAACTTCCCTTACACCAGAGGTTGTTCTGCCTGCCACTCACAGATTTAGGGAGATCTCAGCCCCGCTCTCTCCTCATCTATCTCCCCCCTTAGAAAGTCACCAGGTAACACCCAGGCCTGATGTGAAGAGAGGGAGAGGGGCAGGATCCCTAAGGCACTGCAGGTGGGGAGCAGCAGCAGCAGGGCTGGCAGCAGACAGGGACAGTAAACCTCCAGCAGGCTCTAATCTTTGGCAGGGAAGTGGAAGTGATATTCTTTCCACAGGTCCCTTCCTACCTCGATACAGCTCCAGGCAGTGCAGTTCCCTTGGAAACCTTCAGACAACCAGAGTTAGCTCCTGTTCAAACACCTGCTTACACAGCAAGGGTAGCCAGAAACTACAACCACTTCCAAAAAAGTTACGAGACATTTCTTTTTTTCCCTGGACACCCATCAGAGACAGGTAGAAGAGGCCTTAGCCTACCTCCATGTATCAAAATGAGACAGACATTACAGGAACCAAATCAGCAGACCATGATGACACTCTGACAGATGGATGGCATTACCAGGTCAGTGAGTTTCCTGTTACAGCTAGGGAGAGTTTTCTGCTTAAGATGCGAATTGTTATACTTTGGCCTGATTTGAAATGCATCAGATGCCTTCTGGAGTCTACTTACACACTCAAAAAAAAAAAAAAAAAAAGGAAAAAAAAAGAAAAAAAAGAGAAAAAAAAAAAAAAAAGAAAAAAAATCAGGCAAGACCCATTCAGTCTCAAGAAACATCCCCAAGACACCTGGGCCCAATGGCAATAACTCAGCTCTGCTAGTCAGTAAGGGCAAGCTCTCACTTCAAAGATGCTCAGGGGTTGCCAGAGTTCGTTGTAATTGCTGTTTTAACCAATGTTTTTTGGGACTGGTTTTAGAGCTCGGTTGGGCTGGCTCCACTGAGGTGACTGGGCAACACTGCTTGGCAGAAGATAAAGAAAGCTCTGTTGCTTTCATGTACCTATCATGATGCCACTCGTGTGGGGCACTGTGCTGCTGTCAAATGTCTTCTCCAGGGCAGCCACTCCGAATTCATTCAGGTCCAGGTCATCCAAGGCAGACTCTGCCAGACACAGAGGTACCAATTATGTTATAAAGGACCAACAACTTCAAGAGATAGGATGGCCCAAAGAGCCTACATGCAGAGGAGCCTGTGCTCTCTACCTCTCAGGGCCCTACTCTCTCTCCATCCTGTTCTCAGATGGTTTGGCAGAAGTGTCATGGGCAGCTTTTCAGTTCAGGTTCTTTAACCTGACCTGTTTCCTTTTGTCTCAAAGTATTCCCAAATGGTTCATGGAAACAAAAATCCGAAGAATTAACAGCAGATCCCACAAGTCTTCCCCAAACTGCTCTTTTAAGTCTGTCCCTTAGACACAGGAACACTGGCTTGGCTTACGGCATATCTGGGTCTGGTTTGTGCTTTGTCCCTGCTTTCCTGAAGAGCCACTTGGAAAAGAAATACAAGGAGAAGGGAACACTTGAAAAACATCTCTGAGGTTCACATATAGGGTAAAATAAAGCTTATTAATGCCTGAATCTGTTCCATCTATTTGAACATGCCTCATCACTAATGATGATCAATATAATTCCATCCCACACATGCCCACTCATTTCTATTATTATTTTTAACAAATTAGTGAGATCACCTCAGAAACATTACATTTAATTAAAAAAAGGAAAAAAAGAAAAAAAAGGAAGAAGAAAAACAGGTGACCAAAAAGCCTGTGCCTATCTAAGAGTGACTCCACTCTCTGGACTCTCCTGTTTTCCTTTCTCTTACAGCCTCTGTCCTACACTCTACAAAGGGCAAAGTCCTTACAATCTACCTGGTGGTAGCTCTGGTTATAAAATTGTCATTTAGAACTAAGGGGTAGTAACTGTGGAAAATGCCCCTGTGATTTCCTGCCTAGTCCAAGACCTCTTTGTCAGTTTGACAAAGCTAAAACTAAGGCCCTTTTACGCCATGTGACATTCTGAGTGAATGGCTCAGAGGCCTTCAGTTGGTCCCGTGGGTGAATTTCATCCAAAATGACCTGCAGGAAACATCAGATGTGCCACAGTCACAGAACAAGCTTCAGGAATCTGCCAGCACTGACAGACACGGAAAACTGGAGGTCACTGGAACACCCATGTTATTCCAAGTCTCACATCTGGTGATCCATGGCTGAGGAAGCCCTATTTTCATAAGTGAAAAAGGCAAAGTTACCTATGACAGACTCAACGGTGTCACTGGTTGGGTAGAAGGGAAGGGCATTGGCATTCATGCCTGGAATGCTGCTGGTGCCGGCGGGGCTCGGGGGGGTTGCAGCCAGACTGGAGGTGATACTAGAGGAGATGCTGGATGTCAGTGGGCTCCCCACGGGGAGAATGCCCAGGATGTCCTGAAACAAGAGTGTGAAAAGGGAAAGAGGTAGGAAACAAAACATCTTTATAGAACAACCCCGTCAGAAACGTGCAGGAACGAGCCAAATGCCAGCAGCAAACCTGTTCCTGCCTGCTTCCAACCTGACAGATGGCTACTGCTTCCACTGGGCTGGGGGTGGGGAGAGATTAACAGCTTTTCTTTAATTTCTGTCAACTGTTCTCCATTCCATGTCCCCCCCCTCCCCTTCCCCAGTATTCTAAACATCTTTCAGGCTGCCCCAGAATTAACTCCTGTGACCCACAGGTTGCATGCAATCACAGCCATGGGCCACACAATCACTCACTCAGACTTAGTTCAGCACACGACTTAGAAACTGATATTAAATTCCTTTTGCCAAATCCTTGAACTTAGATGACTCCAGAGATCCATTCCAGCTCAATTTTCTGTAATTTGAAGACTCTCTCCAGCACAGTTCAGCCCTATGAATCTACCCTGAATTCACTCAGGTCTAACTACTCACAAATAACACCTCCAGCAAATCATCCCATCTTCATAAAGTAATCCCTCCAGCTGAGCATCCCTAATGGTGTCTGGACTGTTATTTACTCCCTGCAGAGCTGTCTGGATCCACAGATCCCTCTGTGGTGCTGGAAGCCCTGAGCTGGGTTTAGAGCCCTGCCAGCAGCTCCATACCTGTTTGGGCTGTAACAAAGGCTGCTCCTGGCTCCTGTGTTCCAGGGAGTGGGACTTCATTTTTGCTTGCTGCAGTAAAGAAACAAAAGAAAAGATAAGCAGAAGGATTATTTAGTAAAATCAAAAATGGCTGGCTGCTGGCTTTGGAGAGGCCATGGGAAACACAGTCCACTCCTCTCTTGGGCTGCTCAAGGCACTGGAGAATTTGGAGAGAGGGAAAGCTCAGCAAACTGAAAATGTCCCAAGTAATTTGCTTTCTGTATACCAAGACATCACCCCTAGAGTTATGCAAAGACTCGTCACAATGACATTTGCCTTTAATGCTGCTGTAAGACCCCTGCTAGCACAAAGCACATCCTAAGAACCAAGGTCAAAACCAAATTATTCTGCCTTGCTATAACTAACTCATCAGCCCTACTAGCATTTAACACCCAGAAAGGGCCAGAAATGGTGGGAGGCACACTGCATTGTTAAATTATGCAAATATTTTTTGGTTTGGGGAAAAGAGAAGTATGTAGGTTATGTTTCCCCTCAAACTTTTCCAGCTCCCAGCTACGACTGCAAAGTAAAACACAGTAATAAGTAACCAATTTTCAAAGCAACATCATCAAAACTGACTTTATAAAAAAATCCTCCCTTCATCCATGAACAAAAGAGCTCAAAGGTAGAAAACATAAGCATGGCCAAGGCTGTCTGGAATTGCAAAACTGCATGAATGCCAATACACATTCAGAATCCCACTATCCAGGCTAAAAATTCAGCTTAAGGTCCTTTCAGCATTATATCCTTAATGGATATCAACTCTCTTGCCTTGCAACATCAGTCAGTTCTGCTGGGGTTCAGTTGGGAAGTGGCCTCAGGAGCCTGTCAGTGGGTAACAGTCTGTCTGCAGGCCTTGCCCCCTTCCTCCCGTGCTGTGACACGGCACGGGGAGATCAATCCCACCCTCTGGGCACAGAGAGGCAGCAAAAAAGTGCTGGGAGTCAGCCCTGCTTGTTTTCTCACTCTCCAATACCCCCAGTGTGAAACACAGACATATTCCAGCCACCAAGTGTGCTCGATTTTCATCCCAAATCCAGGCAGGCACCACCCCTGCAGGAGACTGAGGCACGATGTACGTACAACAGCAGCACACAAGGCACCACCCTGAGCTGAAGTGATGCCCCTTGACTTCTTGGCCTGAACAGTCTCATGGCAAAGACAAATGACTGCTGGAGAGGGGTGATGTAACCAGACAGGCAAAAGAGCAGTGGAAGAATTCCTCTCTTGGTTTTACTTCATTAAATCATCTTCTCTGCTCAGCTCGAGGCACATGGGCAGATGGAGAGGTCAAAGCCTGGCAGACAGGCAGGTGGGAGATGGACACAAAGATCCTTCTGCAGTGAGGATCATTCTCTCCCACTTCCCTGAACACGTTCACAACACTGGAGCCCACAGTGGGCTCATTCCCCTCTGTGTGTGAGAGCTGCGTTCTGTGAGTGCCTCTGTGTGTGTCTGATAATGCTCCTGCTGCATTACCCAGCACAGCCCTGCCCCGTTTGACACTCATCTGAACACAAAATGTGCTATCTCACACGTCAGCAGCTGAGGGGAGGGCACACACGCAGCCATGCCCCCACTGAGAGGCTTCCTGCCAACATGGGGAGCTGGCTCTGCTGCAGTTAAGTCTTGCTGGAAGGGCTTTTTTTCTTTAAGGAGGAGAAAAGTGAACATATTTCCAAGTTAGCCCCAATTCCCACTGCCCAGAATTCACACAACACAAGGGAAAAATAGAGCAAACCAAATGTCACCACTAAGCCAGTCTCCTTTAGCTCTGAATAACATTAGAAAGGGCACACATCGAGACAGACATACAAATGACAGGCTGAAATTCTCCAGCTCGCTCTGCTGCAGTCAAGGAAGAGAACAAGGGACATAAATTATGAGTGAAACTAAATGTTTTCTGACCAGCATGGAAGAAACCTACTGTGCTGTGTGTCAAGACTCGGGAACACCTCCTGGTCGTGGCATTCAAGTCCTTCCAGTGCAGCCAGCATTTTTCCAGCTTGCTAAATCTTTTGGGACTGGGGAAAAGTATTTTTAGCTTTAACTGCTGGCTCAGCCTTACCACAAACTATGTGGAATCTATTAAGACAGAAGGTGCATTTTTCATTCTAGTAAGATAGAAACTATTTGTACCAATTCTACAGGGGAAAAATGACAAGCCCATTGCAGAGCTGAGCCAGACTTTCTCCTCTGACGTTTTCATACAGGAGTTGACAAAGTTAAATGCTTCATTATTGGTCTAATTTACAGGGTATATGAGAATCTCTGGTGCCCACTGCAGCCAGGGATTTACAGAAGTGAATTACAGAAGAATTTTTCAAGTAAGTAATTATAGATTAAAGTAAAATTAAATCAGGACACTTAGGAGACACCTAATTTTGACTGTAGAAGCCTAGGCATAAGGCAACTGTGATTACTTCTGTCTATATCTTAATAGCTATTTATTCCTACTTAACACAGGTTTTGCTTAATTAAAGCCACATAATTAAGCAGCTACGTGAATACAGTATCTTTGTAGCACAGATCTGACTTTGGATACAAATGCTCATCATCTGGCCCTCCTTTTAGAAGCCCTATTCATGCTCCATCCCCTTTCTCCTTGGCTTAGGCTTGCTGCCCGTTTTCTCCAAAGCAGGGCCTCCCTGGCACCCTGCCTCTGCTGGCAGCAGACAGGGGTTCTCTCAGTCCTTCAGCTCTGGGTTCACTCCTCCTTTGCAGCAGAGGCCACAGAGAATGAGGACATGTTTTTCCTTTTGTTTCTAAACAACTGTTACAAGCTGCTGTGCCTGCAAGAAGTGCCAGGATCACAGCATGCTCTGCTCTTTACCCCCAAAGACGTGTTGCATCAATTTGCAGTTTCCTAAGGCACATCCCCCTTAAGCCAAACAAAGGGAGCATTGATAAGAGAGCACACATGCATATAGCTTAATCTGGATTTGACACTGCATCATTTTAATTAGACTAAACAGTGCTCAAGACTGGCCCTACTGCAAAGCTTGGCCATATTTTCCCAAGGCCATAAAAATAAATAAAACAAAACCCGTGGAGTCTGCTTCTGAATTCAACTACTTTATGCAAGACCTTGTCTGGACAGGATATTTCTACAGTTTTCTCACAGCAGTACAGGCTCATTAAGATTGACTTCTTTAATGTCACAGACCAGAGTTAAAACATAGCCAGGCTGAAAGCAGTGCTTCTTGTCCTCTCTTTTCTCAGGCAACACAGACGTGGTATTCTTATCCCTTTTTTATACTTTTTTCCAAAAGAACTTGTAGGAGGTATTTTTGCAGGCACTTCCTCATACAAGTAGCTATTCCCCTCCCCCTAAATCAAGATCCAATTACAAACCCAGTGAGAAATAAAAAGTGAAATAAAAACCCAAGCTCTGGGTTGGGCTCAGGTTAGAAGGGATGGTGCAGAGAAACCATTAACTGTAACATCAAGAAAGGAAATTCACAGTAAGAAGCTGACTGTGGAAAAGCCCATGTGTGGCAAGAGATGGAAGAGACTGTTCCAGGCCTAGGGAGCAGCACTAATAAGGCACAACACCAAGAAGAAGAAGACTGAGAAAGCAGCGAGGCAAGACTGAGATATTCAAAAAGGATAAGAGGGAATGTCATTAAGAGATGTGGGTTGGGTAATATTCAGAGGGTTCTTCAAATAAGAATGAGGAATTCTAATTTAATACAGAAGCCACGGGAGAGAGTTAAGGATAAGAATGATACAGCCACAGAAGCAAGAGACAACTAACAAGACATTTTTAATACACCAGAGGAATGGTGAACGGAGGACAAACCAAGTCATGGAGATCAAGGTAAGAGCTTAGAGTGGCAAGACAGAAAGAAGGATGAGTTTCCATGAGACAATACAGCAAAAGACACAGCAACTCTTGGCAAGGACCTAAACATGGAAAAAGAAAGAGCAAGAAGTGATGTGGGAAGCTACCCAGAGTCAACACAAGACAGAAGCTGTGAGGGGTTAGGAAAACAAGCAGCAGCTCGACTTCTACAAACTGGGTGTGTGATGGCAGCAAGGGAGACAAGACCAGATGTGAAATGACAGAGGCTGGAAGGGAGGCTGAAAGCAACAGCAGAGATCCAGAAACTGCTCATGAGAACAGTGCTTTCCCACTTTTGTTCCATCAGAAAAAAAAAACGCATTCAAGCTAGACTGGGCAATGTCTCATTCTTCCTCATCCCCCCAATTCTTCCAACCAATATTCCCCACTAACCTGGCATTTGAAACTCTTCAAATACTCGGCCCCCACCTGATCTTCTCGCTCAAACCCCGGTGCTTTCTTGTAGCTGCCAGCTGCTGTGACTGAGTCTGGAGGAAAACCAATGGTCTCCAAGCTGTGGGGCTTCCCAATGGCACCGGGAGGAGACCCACATATATTAGATGGGCTTCCAAGACTGCTGTTCCTACAAAGAATCTAACACAGGGAACAAGTGTCAGGAAAGTACAGCCAGACAGCAGGAACCGCTCAAAGAGATGCATCCATGGAAGTGCTCAATCACGTCACTGTTTGTAGATTGATTACACTGACAGCCAACACAACCATACAAGCTTCCAGTAAACACTGATTAAAAAACCAGGAAAAAGCTCTGCTGGATTTTTACAGTCCCACAATTATGGTTTTATTGTTGTTGCTTTGGAGTGCAGTCTTGTAAAACCCAGCCTACAGCTCTAATGACATTTATTCTTTCTGAGGCCTCAGAGGTGACTGATCAGGTTCCCAACATGACCATAAGTCTCTTCTCCTTCCTTAGGCTACCGTGGGTCCTGTCTGACTCTGGGCAGTGGTGTGGAACCTGGAAAGGTGCTGTGGCAGTCACAACAATCAGGTGTATCTGAGCTATATGCAAACTGTATTTTTTGCTTTCCAGTTGGAAATCTCAAAGTTTTAATGCAGACACAAGTCAGGTATCAACAACTGCATTAAAAAAACCCAATGATTTCCAACACTTCCATTCTTTGGACTAATACCAGGGATCACAATCACATGCAACAAGGCTAGTTTTGCACTGTAGATGAAGCCACAGACAGCAGCAAAGGAAGTTGAGTTTTAGAGAATGTGTCCACCTGGATGAACGCAAATATCCCATTTCTCTGGGACAAGAAATTATTTGCCTCCACTGCCAAGCACGACTGTGCTTCAGACATCACAGATTCAAGCATGGCACAGTCTGGGCTGGCATTAGTGGGGAAAAAAAAAAAAAAAGGAGCAGCCTACAATGTTTTGATTTTATTTTTATACAGACATTCTGCTGTCCACGCTTCCCTACAGTCGCAAAGATAACTACTCACTGTGGTGGAGGTGGGGCTAGTTGGCAGAGTTCCTGATTTATTCCACACCTACAGTACAAATACAAAACAGAACAGGCCACGTGAGGCTGGCTGCTACAGGGACCTTTTTCTCTGATTAATTCATCATGTAAAATGATCACCAGCAAAGCCATATTTGTTTGCAAGCTACATGCAGATGCCCTGTGGATGATGAAGTCATAGACAGACATGTGTTGCCATTTGGCACATATCCAAGGATTAGGAAAGACTGTTTAAAAGACTTAAGAGCTTGAGATAGACAAGACCTAAACATTCTAAAAGTAGGAGATATCTTCAACTGCCCTGCAGTTTTCAGAGAATTTAAACAGTACCTTCATAAGATGGAGGGGTTTTGCTTTTTACTGCTTTCCACAGTGTTATTTAGTAAGAGACAACATTATGTCCAGACTTTTCAAGATCTGTCTGGAATTCTACCTGCAATCCAATTCAGAACAACTATGAACTGTTAGGTTGGCTCGAACACAGCTTCTCTTTTCAAAGAGAGGGAATCAAATAAAGCAGAGGTCCTAGATGAGTTCACCTCAGTCTGACCAGTTTCAAACGAGTTAAACTCATGTCATTGTACCTTCTCAAAATCTCAGCCAACAATTTGAAAAGGCTACACACCTTATCAAGTGCAGTGCAAACAGGAAAGACTTAAACAAAAAAGAAAAGCTAAGTAAAAATGCAGTCTAGCATTCCCTGAGTTTCTAATCTGACTCTGAGTATCTGTTCAGCATTTAGACATCTCCTTTCTTGTATGGACAACTAGCTATCAACAATCTGGGGCATTACTGAAACATATCCCAGAGTTTAGCTATCTCCAGAAGTACAAGAGGGAGGGAACTAAGGATATCCTATAATGCAATACAATATGCACAGGCTAAGGCTCTGAGATTACATATGTAAACAAACTCAATTGCAGTTATGTACTTTAGAGGTTGTTGGCTCACAGCCTTTAACTACAGGTCTTGGAAGCTAAGCCCAATATGTACCTCCAGACAGGAAGGAGTTGGACTTCATGTGCGGATGTATTCCACTTTCCTGAAAGTACATCAACAAACCCTGCACAGAAAGGAAGGCCTGGAATTTTTATAGGTGAGAGGACAACACTAAAGCCACTGAATGTATGTTCCAAAAAACCAGATCCCTCTAAAAAGCGAGGAGCTGAGAACTAAAAGAAAAATCTCATATCCTCTGGGCTTTTGGATACTTTTCTTGGGAGAAAGAACAGTGACTCAGAGAAACACAGATTTGCACAATATGGACAAGGCTTCTCCACAGGGCTACATACATTGCTAAGGTCTGGGGCATGTGGGCTGGAAGGGCTGACTGGAACAGAGTCCCCAGCTGCTGAGGGCATGTACATCACTGGTGCTGTCTGGGTGGGGCTGGACACGGCCGAGGATTGCTGTAAATCTTCGCTGAGCGCGGGCTCTGCAGGAGACAAAGCACAGGGAACACCACTCAAAGCTGGGCAATTGCCATGGAGCACGAGACATTTAGGAACAAGAACACCCAGATATTCCTGAGAGAAAACATACTCCACAAGCACTTACTTATAAATATAGAAGTAAGAGGAAACCTTATTTGGCTGATTTGCTTATCTAATATTCCTCACGTTTTTACTGTCATCACATACACACTGTGCTGCTCTTTAGCTCATTAATGCTGCTCCAAAATTATCTTCCCTGGATGAATTGCATGTTATTCATTCAGCTCTCTTGAACTAAGCAGAGTTTCCTTCTTTGCTAGGCACAAAGTTGATGGGTGCATTATAATTAGCTGAGCGAGTTAAGGTTTCCATCTGTGCTCAGTACAAACCATTACAAAAAAAAGTGGCACTGGTTTGGAAGGTAGAGATGCTTTAGATTTGTAGGATTTACATCTAACACTCAGCATCTTCACAAAAACTACAGAACTGACACTACATCCATATTTCAGTATCCTCAAAATGTTGGTTTCTTGCTATTAACCAGTAAAACTCAGGTTAAGAGCAGATATAATAAATGGACTCCTGTTATTTTAATTAGGCTGTCAGTGCTTCCTTGCCAAGGAAGGACTAAATCCATAAGACAGCACAAGAAATAACCAAGCTGGAATGGTGCAAGTGCCACAGAATGTTACTCTAAGTAACATAATATCAAGTGTAGTAATCTTATTAGGAATAAGGTATCCCTAATCAAAAATACTATGTTATACCCAAGGAAGTTTGCTAAACATTGGTCCTTTATCAAGATTTCATTTCCTAAAGCTTGCTGGATCCCACTGTGTAGTTGCACTGCTGTGTTTTGGGCCATTACAGCCCACAGCTCCAGCTATAATTACTTGCTTGTCAACAAGGCTTCCTATAAAAGGAACTGCATAACCTGTAGAGAATTTACTCTCCCCATTCCGTGTCAAAGGCAGCAATTACTAATTCCCTCATTTACAAAGGATAATCAAATAACAGAGAGATTTTCTCAAGGCCATGTAGTGAGTCAGTATCAGAACAAATCTAGTGAGTAACCTGCTCTAATTGTTGCAAATTCAGCAGTGAGATTGCAGTGCAGCAACTGAGGAGGAGCCCTAGGACAGGAACTAACCACTGTTTATGAATGCTAGGACTACCTGCACGTAGAAATTCCACAACCAAAACTGCATCACTAGCTCCTAGTTGATTAAAGTGAGGATTGAAATAATGCCCTATAAGTCAGGGAGCTATTGAGAAAAGAGGATTTGAGATAAAGCAGTAAAAAAAGAGCCGCATATTTTTCTTCTCCAACCTGACTAAAGACTTAAACTCTAAGTAAAACTTCATAAAGAGTAAAATAACATTTTTTTTAATAGATCAATAAATTATCTATAATCAGCAATTTTATCTTCAGCTTTTTAAGATATAACACTTGGCAATTTAGCTACAGCTCATCCACATACAGAAGAGAAGCAGCTTTCTCCACTTCCATCCTCCTGAACTGACACCCAGAGAACTGAGCACAGGTGAGAGGGAACAGAGGGAGGTCCTTCAAGAGACAGCACAGTAAGAGCTAAAGGCTGAGTCCTACAGACACCTACTGCCTCCAGCTCTGCCAACACCTCCCACACCAGCACAGTTCTATAGAAATCAAAGTTAACCCTTCACAGAAGCTCTAGTTTTGCAGCTCTACATTTAAACTCTCTTGGTCAGAAGCTTTCCATAGCTCAAATATCCAGGAAAGATGAGAGAAGTAGTGCACGTACGTTCTACGTGTGCAAAGGCACAGAAGGGTCCTCGGGGACAGCTGCCAGACTGCTGCATATCATTGCATTTGGTGGATTTGTAGATCTAAGGATGGGGAAAAAAAAAGAAACAAAAAAACCACCAAACAGAAATGAACAGAAAATAACAGTGACCAGCAGGTACAGAAGTACTATGAAGAAACTTGACAGCAAGGTAGGGACACAGATAAGAGATGCAAAAGCCAGCAGAGCTCAGGGTGACCATTTCAGTGCTTTGCTTCAAAGAAAGGAAAACCCACTATAGTTCTGGAAACACCAAAATATGCCCATGACAGCTAAAGCTCACCCAGAGACCAACCCACCACACACCAGCTCACCCAAAGGTCACCATCTGCCATGAAGTCCCTCAGTCTCATTGGAAGCTCCATGGACATTACAAATGGCAAAAGGTAGGAAACAGCTGACAGATGACAGCACAGAAAGTTGCAGCCACATGTTTGCAAGGAAAATAACAAACCATTGACAAGGACTGTAGCAAATGGATTATTCCCTTTCCCCCCAGTTTGACAGGCGGTGACAATGGTTACTGTGCAGATACGGGCCCCACAAAGCTTTTCAACACTGTAACATGAAGCAGACTACGAAAAGGTCTTAATTACACTTTCTGTAAGGATATTGGAATGCTCTGGGCATGCTCACAGCTAAGAGCCTGGTGGTGTTTAGCGCTATCAACATGAACCACAAACTCTTAAGTCAAGGAAACAGATGCTGTTTGCTCACATGCAGACCCACATGGTGCTTTCCAAAGGACCCCCACACGTGAGACTGCTCCTACACTTGAGCTTTCCCCCACTTTTCTTACCTCCTCCCATACAGTCTATTCTGTCAAGCAGCTGAATTGCAGCTTACTCCCAACATGCAGCTTCTCTGTATCCCAGGACCACACTAACAAGCAGCCCACATCCTCTCCCACCTGCCACAGTAATTTCCTTTGTAGGGCTGGAATGCTTTTGCTTTTCTAAACGGAGCGAGGAGGTTACTGTACCTCTGGATGGAACTGCTGTTCTGTGCGAGTGTGGCAGTACTGGCAGGAGTCTCCATTTTCACACTTGCTGGGATCTCCCCACTCGTCCCCGTGCTTCACACTGGGACACGGCGAAGATCTGTGGAAATAAGGCAGCAGGGGAATGTATCAGACTCCCAGACATGCTCTGAGCTTTGATTACTTTGAGCAGGTGGAGGGAGGTGATTCTCCCCCTCTGATCCACTCCTGGAGGACTGCATCCAGCTCTGGGTCCCCCAGCAACAGAAGGACATGGACCTGCTGGAGCAAGACCAGAGAAAGCCAAAAAGGTGCTCTGAGGGCCCCTCTGCTATGGAGCCAGGCTGGGAGCACTGGGGGTGTTCAGCCTGGAGAAGAGAAGGCTTCAGGGAGACCTTAAAGCCCCTTCCAGTGCCTAAAGGGGCTCCAAGAGAGCTGGAGGGGGACTTTGGACAAGGGCCTGGAATGCCAGGACAAGGGGGAATGGCTTTAAACGGAAAGAGAATAGGTTTAGATTAAATACCAAGGGAGAAATTCTTCCCTGAGAGGGTGGCGAATCCCTGGCACAGGGTGCCCAGAGAAGCTGTGGCTGCTCCATCCCTGGAATTGTTCAAAGCCAGCCTGGATGGGGCTTGAAGCAATAGGATAGTGGAAGGTGTCCCTGCCCATGGCAGGGGGTGGAACGAGATGAGCTTTAAGGTCCCTTCCAACCCAAAACAGTCTGTGATGTTACAATTCCTCCGACGGGGGCAGGTCTGGCTGCTCACCCTCAGCTGTACAATCTGCTTGGTTGCTGCTTCCCCAGCCCCCACCCAGCTGCTATTGCATCTTCTCCGCCTTCTTCCAATTTCCCAATGAAAAAACCATGGCTTAATTCTCCATTTGAAACCAAATACAACTTGAACCAGCATAACAATATTAGCAGCTGATGTGATTAGTGTCAGAGATGCTGGGTCTGGTTTCTGTTTTGGAACTGCACCTTCATAGAAAGCTAAGAAGTTAATTGGCTAATCCTAAAACACATAATACCCTTACAGCAGTATGTTTCCAGGTTTATAGTGTGGCCATGTGGAAAAGAGGCTGAGTCAGGTCACCGGGGAAAAGGCAAGTCCGTTTTCTTTCTCCCAGCCAGGAACAGTTCCTTTTCCCAGATCTGAATTTTTGCCGTGACCTACTTCCCCTGCTCTTTATGCTCTTAACCATTCCCTCAAACAACAGCAGAGGGAAGCAGATAGCAGCACCAACACAGCCACATCAGCTGGGGTGGGGAAAACACAGGAGCGAGTGGAGAGCAACAGAGAAGCTTTCACCTCTTCCCCTCCCAAAGGGCCCAGGGAGGGGCAAAAAGCACATAGCTGCTGCCTGAAGACTGACCTAGTGGTTCTATTTCTCCTTAAAGTGTTGAGATTAACATTCCTTTGATTGCTGTCCGTTTAATTTTTTTAAATAGAGAATTTCAGTGCCAATTCAAAAATTTCTGTGAATGTTGGGGGTGGGGAAGAGAAGCAAGAACATCCCTGGTATTTTCTTTCTGGTCAGCTCCTATGTTTTTCAAAAAGGAACTAAGGAAAAGCCCCACTGAGACCACAACAAAAGCTCTGTTGTGTTGGAGGAAATGAGGGCCTATAATTTGGATGAAATGCGTTCAGGGAGACACAGCACGCTGAAAAATCCAGCGACAGCTGAGTGACAGAACACCCCAGTGCCTCAAAAGCAGAGCCTTTAGCAGCTGGTTAGGAATGCATGTCCAGCTACAGTCCCTCCTCATGATCCCCATCAGCAGGCATACACAACAAGCAGCCTGATCATTCTGAATCCTTTACCATGAAAACACTGTTGTGTGAGATTGTTTCTAGATGGGGATTAAAACTTCCTTTTGTTTTCTTTTCCCTGCACTGCTTTCTAAAGCAGAGGTTTATGTGGTAAGGGAAAGCCAGACACAGGTTCTCTTTGCTATAAAATCAGAGTTGTAACACGACTTAACAATTCCTGTATTAGAATACTGGTTACTAAATACAGGAAAACTCCTTGTTTAGTTTGTTCTCTTTCTGGTAAGAAGAAATAACAGTCTCTAACATCTCTCAATACACGACTTGGAAATATACTAAAAACAACTATCTAGTGGTCAAAATCCTGCCTCCTTCACCCCAGATTTCCAATACACTGCACCACTCAGCTAGGAAGTACAATATCCAGGACCACAGTACCTGTATTTGTGTTTTCTTGGACTTCTTCTTCTGTCTTTGCTATTGTGGTAGTAGGGACAGGCATAACCCTGGCGACAGAGCCGGGGGGGTTTCTTACACTGCTCTGTCTTGTAATTTCCCAACACATATGTTGTATCTGCAAAAAAAACCCAGTGAGTCAAGAAAGATGACCACAATCCAAATTTACTACAGGAAAGTTTTGGACAGGAGCAGGCACTCCATGGAAACCAAACTCCCAGCCCCACAGACCCTCAGTGACACTCACCTTGCCACCTGGGCTCCTCACTGAGTATTTTCTCTATCATGGCATGGCTGGCAGCAACTGCAGACTGACCCTCGATGCCTCCTTCAGATGTTGTCTGACCATTCTGTAAAGCCTCCATCGCCTGAAGCTCTCTTCAGGGACAGAGTTAAATGAACAAACAGACTGAGCAGAGGAAGAGTCAGATAAATGTGTATAAAAACTGACATACTGGAGCATTTGCTAAGTGGGTGCATTTCAGCCCTGCATGTTTTGTCAGAACATCTTTAGCTGAACAGCAACTGCAATAAAAAAAAAAGCCTTCATTCCCTGGGAATTCCAGATGCACTGTTTTGACCCCCTTCATCAGATTCCAAAGTGTGATCCCTTCCCCCACTTTGAGAATCCTCCCTGGAGGTTTTTTACATTTGCCTTATTAGGAAGGGATATCTCGCCATCGCCTCATTTCAGGCTGAAGCAGTACCGTCCTTCAACCATCTCACTTTTCACTTGGGTACAGAAATTACCTTTTTCATTTGGGTACAGAAATTACCCTTCTCCTAGGAGCCCCAAGCTCTACTGACCTGATGTCGTACACGGGTGAGCGCAGGTCGTGGGGCCCGTGAGCAAAGGCGCAGTGGACTCCGTTCTTGGTGCAGTTTCCCTTGGAGTCTGTCTCATGGATGCAGATTCCAGTTTTGTAGTAACGCAAGTGATACCTCCTCTCTGTGTCTCCAGTAGTTCTATGCAAGAAGGGACACCTGAGGAAGGAAGGAGGGGAGGAACAGAGAAGGTTTAGTCACACAGGTGAGGGATTCAACTACCAGAAGACACTTTGCTGAGAGAAGATGCTGCAGTTGACACCATCTTTGCTAACTCTGCCCTTTCTCTTATGCTGTGCCTTCCAACACTTCAGAGAACCCCCAAACCTGTCACTACAAAGGATGCAAGAGTTTCCCTCCCTAAAGAAAACTGGATTATTAATCCAGCAGTACCTTATTATTCCAGGCAAGTGGCTGCCAGGGATCTGGTAAAGAGCAAGGACATTGGACAAGAAAGGAGAATTACAAAACTACCATTTTAACTTGTGTTTTGTTTCCCCTCTTAGGCAGAAAAACAATCTACACTGAGAAATAAAACAGAAATATAACAAGATGGAATGGGCAAAATTTAGATATTGCAGCATCAAGCTAAAAATACAAATGAGCAAAGGTTCCTAGATGACAATGGCTTTCATTCACTGAGTTTGAGCCAGGTATCAACCAGTGCTCTTGAAGCCAAAGCCCACAAACATCCCATTTCCAGTTCCTTCCAGATCTCTTCTAACAAGGAAGAAAGTATTGAAACTGAAGCCTTAGGCCTGAGGGACTATTCCATTCTGCTGTAGTCACAAAAACTTTACTTAATTGAGTTGAAAAAAACAGAAAGCAAGAAAGTTTTGCCAATAAATAGCATTTTTCTATGTTTATACTGGCACCACAAAAGGGAACTGAAATTCTATCTTTTTGCAGCATCTCTCTATAAAACACTCTCCATATTTGACCACAGTTTGGCTACACTATTTATCCCATATCTGTCATGTGGCTAAAGTTATATTAACCCCTTAGTTGCTGGGGTCTGCCACATGCACAGCAGAAAGATTTGCGGTTTTGCCCCCGTTAACTTACTGCAGACATGGGGAGAGAACACCCAAAAAACCCAAACTCTTCCTCATGCTGCCTTATTCTGGGTACCTCTCAGTTCTCTACTGGCTTCTTAAAAGTTAAGAAAGACAAAATAAACTTACATGAGTTAAAAAGCTGGAACAGAAACTCAGGGGGCAGACTGGAGGACAAAGTTCCTCATCTTTGTTCAGTCTGTGAAAAACTAAGCTACCCTGCTAGTGAGCAAGAGCTGAGAGTCAGGGACTTCAGAGAACAGAGTGTTCCTGAACTCATTTGTCACCGAGCTGTTTTTCCCACCTCAGCTTTGCTGAAGATGCCCAGGCTCACAAAGACAGTGAGTTCCCAAGAGCTGAACTCTCATTAAGTCACCCTCAGTATTGTCTCTGCAGCAGGCCTGGAGCACACGGGCTGCTAGTCCAGATTTTACATCTGGTCTCACGTTACGTATGTGACAAAGCTGCTTTACTGCTGACTTGCCTCATCTCTACAAGAACTGGCTGGAATCATCACCTGGCCTCATCCCAAAAGCCTAATGCCTGAAAAGCAGGGTGCAGCCTCTACTTACTCATCTCCTTCTGGGCAGATTCCCGTGGTCTCGTCATACTTGGTGCAGTAAATGTCAGGGCTGTAGTTGAAGGTCCCGTCGCGGCGGCGGATGGACCTGCGCCGGCGCTGGTTGACAAAGTGCCAGTGGAAGCAGGTGTAGGGCCGGTGCTGAGTGCACTTGTGCTGCACGAAGAGAGGGCACTGCTCCGTGCGGAACTCCTTCAGGTACCTGCGGGAACCGGGACGTGAGCACCGGGATGCTGGGCAGGGGCGAGATCCAGTCACCCTGCAGAGCCCCGAGCTGCGTCCATCACAGAGATGTCTGCTGTCCTTCCACACCCTCCCTGCTTCCCCTCCCAGGATGGAGGCTGGGAGCTGCTGGTGTTTGTAATGGCAAGATATCCATTACACACAGGAATGTAACGAGAGCTGAAATCACTTTCTGTCGGGATCGTTTTGAAGAGGCTTTTCATGAGCTTAGGAAAGAGTCTGTGAGGAAATAGAACTCTTAAGTACCTTTCTATCCATTTCTATATCTGTGACCATATCTGGACATATCCTTCCTATAGGTTTAAAAAAAAAAAAAACCACAGAAAAAAAACCCGAATAAAATACACTTCTTTGAGCCACATTTAAAGCTTCAAGTTACTGAGAAAGAAAGATTTTTAAAAGACTCTTTCATGCCTCGTCCTCCAGGTTTAGCTCTACTTTGTCAGTACATGGTCAATTACGAAATAAAAATTAATCAGTTTCTCTCTTGCAATCATAGGAATTCAGGGCTCAGTCTTGAAAAGTGAGATAACTATCCTCAAACTCCCACATGTTTATGTTGCTTTAATTTTAATATGTAATTCCCTTAAAGTACATGGCTTCTTTTATCCTGAGAACTAAAGAAGTCACAAGCTTTTATTTGTGACACTAATAACAGTCTCTAAACCCAGATTGTAGAGGATTACAAAATGGTTTAGATCAACATAATGATCTGACTGTGATCTGTGTGTAGGTGCTTACAAAATCCACGCTGCTGAAACCCACGGGCTGCCCTGTATTTACAGGGAACATCCAAACAGCTCCCACAGCTCAGACCCGAATCCCAGCAGGTTCGGTCTTGGAGACACACCCAGGAAAAAGGCAGAAAACCCAGAGCATTCTGGTCTCTTATGTTTAGAGGTCAGTGTAAGCAGTGAGGACCAAGATTTGTAGGTCAAAATAAAAATGCGAGTATTCTTCTGGAAGCAACAGGGTGATATAACAGCAGATTCGGACTAATTTTAAACTGCGCGTGTACTCCGAGGCAACAAAAAGGAGTGTAGGAATTTGTCTAACATTCATTCCCATGTCAGACAGTCTTTATCTCCTGCTTCTAAATAAATGGAAAGATGTCTGATGCCCAAAGATGTGTTTACAGATAATATCACAATGCTAGGCTCATTCTGAAAGCAACATCTGTAAATAAAGCCTCCTTTCCTCCTTACCCTGGCTGAGGAGAAAGCCTCAGGAAAATGCAGATTCAACTGAAGTGGTTTTATTTGTTTGCTGTGAAGAGGGAGTATCAGTGGCAAGAGCTTTCCTACATTGGATTTTGCAAGCATGAAAGGATAAAAGCTCTTCTCTTCTTCAGCCTCTAAATACGTGAGATTTGCAGGTTCCACTGCTTGGGATCTACGAACGCCCGGGGCTGGAAGCCTCTGGGCTGCAGTAAGCCCTTCTCTACCCAAGCCCATCTGTCCCCTGCAATCCAGAGTGGCTGGAACAGTATCTGCACTGGGGCCCAAGGCTTAACAGCAAAAAAACCAGAGCCAGCTGCAGAAACAGGTCTGCTTGGCGTAGGTGAGGGCTAACAACATCACTTTGCTCCTTTTCCCAATTCCAGCTCCACTCAAATGGAGATCCCTACTTCAGCCACACCAGCAATTCATCTGGAAGCTGAAAAGCTGCAGTAAATTCATCCATTCTTGAAAAGCCTTCTAAGTTGTTGGACCAAGTAGCTGTAGAAGGTGGAACGCCACAGATTATTTTATCTTATCAGCACACTAGGAAGACTTGGAACAAAAATGACTGCAACAACATTTTGGTTAGAAAGTGAATTAAGTAACCTTAAGCAGGACGATGCTGTCCACAGACAATACAATCACCAACTAGTCAATTCCACTCACACAGCTCCACGGACACCTCAGAGACACGAGGTTTGTGTTACTCCCATTTTACACATGGACAAACTGCAATGCAGCTGGCTACGAGCCCCAGCCAGTATCACACAGCAATCAGAATCCCAGACAGAAACCAAGAGCATTTTAACTCCTCCATCCTCACCCAGTGCCAGGCTTAAGTTCAAGAACAGCATCCTGAACCTCCTCAATGGTCTGGAAACTAAGGGGAGATACTAGGCTTACACAACCTGGGTTTGTGATAGGCCCAAATTAAACACTTAAAAATCCCAGAATTTAGTAACTCCACAATCAGCTGAGCTGAAGCTGCTCCCCTTTAGCAGGGAAGTTTAAAAATGTACACAGTGACTAGGGATTTCGGTCTCTAGTGTCTCAATTGTTGCTGAAGAGTATTTGAAAATTAATTGCATTTCATGATTGGCTAAACTCCCTGGAGAAACATTATAATAAATGTAAATGAGAGATAATTACATAAGTAAATGGTTCACCTGAAAAGTGTTTAACACCTAACTTGCTTCATCAGAAAGTCATCCTTTAATGCTCTCTAGTAAATAAATGATGTCTCACTCTTAATTTCAAAGGAAGTCCTGCAAACAGGTACCAGTGAGCTCCACAGACATTAACTGTGCACAGTCACCTCTGCAACAGACCCAACTGAGGAAAGGAGAGTTGTCACATTAACTCAGTCATTTCAAGCCTTTCAATCACTGCTTTGGGTTTTCCTTTTTTCCAAGCCACTACAATGTTTTAAATCACCCTCCTCCACAATAGCCTGAATGGTAAATTGCCTTACAGCCCTTTATTTTCTTGATCCATGAAGTGAGTTTTGGCTCCTCTGGGAGAACACAGACCACTCAACCAGCCACTTTGTATTAAAATATATAAAAGGCATGTAAACCACGTGTGTTTTGAGAACACAGAGAGGATACAGAGCCTGTACCACCGCAATGTGATGTCTCACAAAGCAGAAAGCCATTAATATTTCAGGAGCCTCTTTGCAAAGGCTCTAAACAAAACACAGAGAACACTGTCATGACAGATCCTTCTGGTGTCAATGGTCTCTCTAATTTTTTTTTTTTTCCAGAACAGCTGAAAAAAGGAATTTTGGAACGACCCTCAGAGCTGAAAACATGTTGAAAACTGGTACACATTTCACAGCATGTCAGCCAAACGCTGTGTCTGTACAGGAAGAGGAAATCCAGCAACGATAACTTGCATTTCTCAACTCCTCTCAGGAAACTCTACAGCCCTCACATGAGGGGCAGAAGAATTATTACCCCTATTTTATATTAGAGCTACCTCCATATTTATTTAGTTAAAAAAAAAAAAGTGAGTATATGTTGTATCTTCATACCCATGTAATTTTTAAAAAGTGGAATGCACATAGCACTGTCTTCTGATACAACATTAACATCAACAGCAACACCCAGATTCCTGGAGGAAGTGTTATCATTTATGAGCCCTAGTAAACAAAGACAAATGCAATTCTAAACAAATAGGACAAGACTGGCCAGAACAATGCAGATCAAAGTCCCCAGGCTGAGCTGAACTTGCTGTCAAACAGGATGGAAGCTACTGGAAATGAAAGTTTTTTTCCCTAGGAAGACAAGAGGAGAGGTTCTTGTAGTTTTAGGAACTCCCAGAGACCGACAGGAGCAGCAAAGCATTAAAAAAACCCCAATGTTACTTTGCTGAAATTCCACTTCCTCTGGGATAAGGGAAGGGGCAGTGATTATTCTGCAATAATTTACATTAGTGGGGAGCTGCTCACTGTCTTTAATTGCCAGCAGTAGCTCGACTCTCCAGGGCAGGGCAGCAAGTGTTTACCTCTGCAGCTTGGAATTGCAGGAGTTCCCCCTCTGCCCTGGAGGAACGGAACAGGAACCTGCTCTGGGAGCTGCAGGCACAAAGATGAGTGGAATGGGGGAAGAACAAAAAAATTCAAACTAGAAAGAAGGAGGGGAAAAAAAGCAAACAGAGAACCCAAGAAGAAATTCTAATCCAGAAGTTTCATTTTTATTCTCCACAATTGCAGCCATGTCCTGGTCCCCTCCTTGCCTGCTGGTGCAGAGATCTCTCATTTTTCTGCAGCTTTTCTGGTTCACACTGGTGTGCTCAAGCAGCTCAGTATGAGAGAATTCCTGCATCCATCCTGCTTCCAGGGCTGCAGCTTCCTGTCAAACTTGACCCAAGTCACACATGCAGTGGAGTGAGCTCAGTTCAGGAATGTGCTGGTAGTGCACAGCTGAGCTCCAAATTCCTCATAAAAGCCTTAACCCAAAGCTCCCAGAAATCACTGGAAGATGCACACTGATGCCAAGACAGTCTTGGCTTTGTAACAGTGGGATCAGGAAGACTGGGGAGAGAAACAATATCAAGGAGCAAGGAAATGAAAAGATTAAAACCAATTCCTCCAAACTCTTGTGGCTTCTGTGATGCAAAGCCAGGCTCTGCTTTGCTTCCAACACCCCTTGCACTGTTTGAAATCTTTACATAGGTCCCAAGACAAGCTCCTCTCCTTTGCAGCCCTTCTTGCTCTTCCAGGTCAACCCCCATTCTGCCAAAATTCCTCTTGGGCCCAAAGAGAGGCTCACAAACAGGACCTGAACCTCCTGCAGCAGAATGACACCAGGGAGAAAGCCATTAGATAATTGTCTGGCTAATCCAGACTAGGACACGGTCTGCAAATGTAGGGCAGTAGTGAGATCTAACACCACCACCATCTACATTCCACACACGGGTGGGGGTGTGTTTACACCCCTGAAACTGTGCTGTGGCACCTCAGGAAAGGCCTGTGCTGAGAGGTTGTAGCAGCACTGCTTGGCTGGTGCCACACCAGTGTAAACTATGAGCAGCTTTTACACCAGGTCCTCACTCAGGGCACAGCCACTGTCACTGGGGCTCCATCCCTGCAGCTGCTCCCAGGTCCCAACAAACCCACCCAGAGAAGACAGCCCAGGCCTGGGTCATTTCTGTAAAGTCCAGCCTGCTGTGGGCACTTCACTTTATTATTAGCATTAATATTAGAAATTACTAGTTCAGGGCTGTACAGAGATTCTCAGCCACTGTACAAAAGAGCCCACAGAGGGAAATCTAACAGCAAATCTACAAATTAATTTTTAGGCTGTGTGTTTTGTCTTGGGTTTTGGTCTGGAGTTTTTTTTCTGTTTTGCTCTGGTTTTTTTCTTCAAACCAAGTCTTATTTTCTGATAAGATTTCAGATATCAGGAAGAAAATGCTCTTCTGCCATTACCATTTATTTTAGTAGTGTCTGTCTTCTCTCAAAGTATCACACTGGCAAAAATGCCATTTCACTGGCACAAAAGTACATGGGAATGCTGGGGACATTTGCTAGCATTTTTATATCAATCATGTCCTGCTGTTTCATACAGGACTGCATGAGGCCATGGACCTCTCTGTAAAGTCTCAGGTGGTCCTAGTTCACATCCTTCCTGAAAAATGCAGTCTGACTGAGAGGTCACTGCTTGCAGCTGCTCATCAGCTTTCCTTCTCTGGAAGCTCTGAGTGGCACTGATCTGTCCAGACAGCAGGATGGAGAAAGTGTTCCTAATTCAGGTTAGGGGGAAAAAAAAAAAATATATATATATATGTATATATATGTGTGTATATATATATATATATCCCACCAGCTTAACTTAAAAATTTAAATTAGTGGTTTGAGCTAACACAGATAAAATTATCTGAAGCAAACCAGGGTGTGCTTATCCAACAGACTGTCTGCTCAGTAGACAGCACTGCAAAACCCAGGAGAAAATATCTAACTATAGATATTGATATTTCTAATTCAATAATGCTTATCTTTTGGAAATTATTTTCAAAACTGCTATTTTCTTCTTAAGCTCAAAGAGCTGCCCCAACACAAGAGGAAAAGAGCTGTCCATATTAAATCAGCTCTCTAAATTCATTTCACCCTCATAGAATTATATTGCAAAAGATGATATCAGACACACTTTAAGTAAGAAACCCATGACTCAATTATTTTCTTTTACTGAACTGTGGTATTCCAATTGAAATGAGTCAGTGGTGCATGACAGAATCTACTTATTCCAACAGGATACTCAATAAAAATCCTACTAATGTACCTTTCATTTAACATATTACTGATAGAGAAAACCCATGATATGCAGCTCTGACATTGCTCAGGAGTTTTTGCTCTTGGGGCAAGGGAGGTGTTTCAGAATAAGCAAGGAAAAAACAGAGAGTCAAAGAATAGGATTGTTCCAAAATAATTTGGAGAGTTTGATACCAGCACTCACACAATGTCTTAGAAAATGCTGGCATTTCAATCCAAAGCTTCCTGACAGGGAACAGAAGCTTCAACTCCCAAGATTTCTTGGAATTTGGGAGGGAAGATGTGAAACAATCTGACTTCATGGGAGTTGTAGTTCCTTGTTCAAGTGGAGCAAATCCCTGAACCACCAGCAGCCTGGTTTACAACGCTGCAATGCTTAGTGTCCTTCTAGTACGAGCAGAAGTCAAGGCAAGTCTGTTTCAATAAATATTTTTTACTGACTGGCAGATGTAATTTAATATTGAAACAGAGCCTCATATGAATCAATGTTGAATGTGAAACAATAACAAACACTTTTAGTACCAATCCTGAAAGCTTTAATCATAATTTCAGGGAAAATTCTGATCAAGTTCTACCAGAAATCCGTGTCAGGGCATGTTTTGGGTTGAAAGGGACATTAAAGACCATCTATTTCCAACCTCTTGCAGGGGTGCTCACCCACTAGATGAGGTCTCTCAGCTACTGTGGCTCACCAATATTGGCTATTTCCCCTTTTTCCACATTTAACAGTATTTAGAAAAATAACCTCATAGACCTGGCCAAGCCCTCACACTTCACACACCAAGCTTTTTGCACACACCATGCACCACCTTGGCACAAAAGGCAAACATCTCTCTCAGGACATCTCCACAACCATCAGTCCATCTGCCTTTCCATACCCTCAGCAGCCAGGTGCACTTCTGTAAACCTTGAAAAGATTAGAAAGCATTTAAATCTCAAAGAAAAATATATGGATCACTTTATAAAAACAAAAGGCTGACCGTGAATGTGGGGAAAGAGAAAAGGATGAGGAAAAAGTTTCAGTAAGCTCACATCTGTCAAGAAGATAGACTTCACATGCCTCAGTGTTTTCTTTATCACCTAAATAAATTGAACCATCAACTGGAAAAAGGTCACACAGCAGACAGCAGTGTGTGATTTTAAAGCTGTTAGATTTCCCCTCCTCCATTAGAGCTTGACAATAACGTCAGTCTAAGGGCAAATAAAGAAAGTGAGAGTTGGAGAGACTTATTACAGATGCATGGAGTTGGGTTTGTTTGGTTGTGGAGCTTTTTTGTTTTAAGACTTCATATAACTCATTGTGTACCTCAGTGGTCAAAATGACAACTGCTCACATCCATAACCATGGCTCCCCCAGTTTTTGTTGCAGAAATAGGTAGGGAGCACTCAAATCTTCCTTTTTCAAGGCATCTGAATGATTTAGCAAGCAAAGTTGAGCTGGATGCTTCCAAATAAATGGAAACGCAGAGCGTGTACTGCAGAAGGTAAACTACAAACTGCTAGGTTACAGAAAACTGGGGATAACACACCAAAATGCACAATAATCATATTCAACAGTAACCTGATCACTACTGGAGCTCCATTTCTGGATTTCAAAGGAGATCACAGGCTGGACAAGAACACAGCGAATTCATTTCAGCCACTACGAATGAATTCTGTACTACCAATACTTCACAGATAACTGAGTGACTGCAAAAGTTCAGGCTAAAAATAACACGTGTTGGCAACTATCAGAAACAATCAGGACGTTTTTCAATTAAAAGGAAAACGTCAGGCAAACAGTTGTGCCCTGTCTACACTGAAAAACTAAGGGAAAACAGAGAAGCACTACTGTGTAGTGCCAGCCCATCATAGGAAGACAGACTTACACCAGCTTCAGGCAAAACATTGTTTGGTTTCCACAGTTATAGCAAAAATGGCTTTGTTTGGAGAGAAATGCCACGCTGCAGCTAAGAAGCTCACCAGCACTGTCCTGATGAGGAACAAAAATCAAGGCTTTCAACCCGGAGTTAACTCAATAAAATGCACATTTCTCACATTTGTGAGCAGCCAAGACACGAGCTGCTCGAGTCACAACTGTGTTCCTGTCTGTGGGTGTCGGGGAAGAGGTGCTTGCTCAGACTTCCTGGGAGCTGTGCATCCCTTTGCTTGGCACCCCTCGAGTTGTGTCACTCAAAACCTGACAAATAAAGCAATTTGAGTCGTTTTTTGGCAGTGTGCTGTCTTTAAAAAGCAGGCACTTGTTGCGTCAGCAGACCGTGAAATGTATATAACCAAGTCATACCAATAAAATCCATTTCAAACACAAGTGTTTGTTTACACAGAGCTTTCACCTTTTTAATTAAAACAACCCAAGCACTGGCAAAGGCAAACACTTAATGGCACTACACTTCAGAGGCATTTCCTTAAAAGCCATTCACCAAGATCCAGAATTCTGCATAAAGCCTTGAGCTTACATTTACATTTCCTTGAGTGAGTTCTCCTTTTTTTCCCAAATTACTTGGCCATGAATATGTACTAGGCATGACCTCAAAATTAACTCAATATTTAGGCAGTTCATGCAATGTTTTAAACACACAGCCTATTTTTCCAAGTTTAAATGACATATTTGCAATTCGACACCGTTAGTTTATGTAAACTGTGCCTAAAGCACATTTCCTTGTTTTCAAACATGGATCACCCCAATTTAGACAACTCTCACCCCTCTCTGGGTTGGTTTTTGCTCCACAAACCATTTAGTTGTCATTAATCCTTCCCTACGACACCTGTGTAAGTGCTGAGTCTATGAAAACAGGATCATATGGAAATAATTATTTTTCAGTGACGTGAGTTGAGCCTGTTGCAGGGAAAACACTGGAGCTCACTGCATCCAGACAGCTGCACACTGATGATGGTCTGTACCTGCTTTAGCTGTCAGCACAATATATCAACATATGCTTAAATATGAGCAGTTAAATATTTTACTGCTAATTACATCACAAAAACATCCATTCCCAGGCTTATCTATTATGGTCATTTATTCAGCTTATAGGCAGATAAATTTTCTCTTATATTAACTCACATATTAATTTATATTATCCCATCTCTTATGGATGGGATAGACAATACCTCTTTATCTCAGTGTTAGCATTCGTAGCCTCAGAAAGGTAGAGCCAACAAATAAAAGTCTGAATAACACCCTGATGTCCTGTGCTGTAAAAATTAAAGTTCCAGTTTCCAGTAAAGCTTTTTTTCCACACTGTACTTCTCTCACCACCGATTCAAGCACTAACAAAGCCTACCCAGGGCTTACAACTGTAGAAACACCAGGGAAGGCTGGGAACAGGGCTGGGCTGTTTGAAAACTTGTGTTACTCACTCTGCTAGTTCCCTAAAACAAAACATCCCACATGCAAGAATTCATAATGGCCAATTCAGAAAAATATTATTTCCATACAAGCCATTCCACAGCTCAGGCTTTCAGCTGCAGATTGTTAGCATGCAAATGTTGAGCATTTCTAGCCAGCTAAGCCTCAACATCGTGTCTCACGAGAGGTGCTTTGGAAACACAGCACAGTAGCCTTCCCTCTCCTGGCCATGCCAAGACCCTCCTGATTTAACAGACAGCTCATAGATCAACTGCAGCCCCACACTTAGAACAGTTTTAAGACAGAACATGAGCTGTTTGAAAGGCTGTATTTACACAGGACCAAAACCAGACAACCAAAGCTCCACATGACATGACAGGTCTATAGTGCTCTCACCCGGCCCAATCTACATTGGAAATGAAACAGCATCTGCTTCTTCTCAGGTTAAACACCAACCAGATTTGCAGCAGCCTCTTTGGAAAGGCTTTCATTTGTGAACAGACATTTTCTGCTGTGAGTTTGAAACAAAACACGGTGATTATCTAACAAGCATGAACCTGCATCCATAACACATGTGCCAGCACAAAGATAAAAGCCAACCTTTACTGGTAGATTTTGAAGAATCAATGTCAACCATTCAATCGATTTTCTTTTCCGCTCAGCAGTCAAATCAGACTTCATCTGTGCCTGCTGTGGCCCAGTGGACTCTTTCAACACTCCACAAGGCAGGCACATGTCTGAATAAAAGTCCTGCACACTCTGGTGTCCAAAGAAGCACCACTGCAGGTTGATACCAGCTCTCCTCCAAGGGGAAAGCAGGCAAACCCCAGGCTATGTCACAGCTTCTCACTTCCCCCTTCCCACTTTGACCAATCAATACATGGATAAATCTGGTGGCACTCTCATGATATTTTAAATGTGCAAACAATATTTTTTTTGTTGCTGTAAAGCTGCACAGTTGTCCTCAGGCATCTGCTGTTTGTATTTCTGCTATGACAGTAGCAGTCAAGTGCCATCAATGAAAACTCACGGTCTATTGAAAACTTTAGAGGAGAAAAAAAATCACCTCTGTGCACACTGGGTGTGGACTGACAGCTTCTTTTTGAGCTCTGGTGACACTCTGAAGACAAAGGATAACAACTAATACTGACTTTAATTCTTTTTTTTTAAATTAAATTTTTGAATTTTAAAATCATAGAATGGCCTGAGTTGAAAACGACCTTAGAGATCATCCAGTACCAAATTCTAGTTCCAAGCTCATCCAGAATAGTTTCAAAAAACTAATTCCCTTTCCATATGGCAATGACTGCGTATTAATCAAAACAAATTCTAGGCATACAGTGATAAAAAGCCATCCCACCTTAATTTCTTAGCTTCACTTAACAGTGCCATCAGTCTAAGGAAGGCAGTATATGCTCACTGAAATGGATTTGCCATTTTGACCAACAGATAGTTAGAGATGGTATGAGACTTTTCTCGTCTGACCACAAATTCAGTGCAAGTTTCTTTTCTACCACTGTTCTAACAACTTAATTCATTTAAATGTCTCTGACTTCTAACAAGAGATAAGAAGCAGGCCAGTATTGAGCATTTCAGTGATCTGGCTCTTTTATTGCCATCATTGCACTTTAGCGTTTAGAATTGCTTAAAATATCTCTTTCAAATACGACCTAGAACTTTCCTTGTTGTAACAATCACCTCCTAAACTTGAATGAACACTACAGCAGGATGAGGGTCTGTGAGTCAGAAGCCAGCCTGCACCAGAGCTAAGGAGAGAAGGAATTGTTGGTATTCATTTCAAGGGAACATTCATTCCAACTGATATTTCAAATGTCAAGCTGGTATTAACTGCATCAAGCACTGATCAAAATACACAAGACAAGAGATTGCTGAGAAAATCATCACAAGCATCTAAATTGGCTGTCAGCACTAGGAGGAGTTTGGAAAGGTACAAGCCTTTAGCCTCCCTATGCATCCTTCTGCTCAGGCTGTGTATTTTTGATGCCCTGATATAAAAGACAAACTCTCTCTCAATAAATTAGAGGGAAAGAAGGTAGCTAAGAAACAGCACTTGCTCCACAGCCTGCTGACACGTGACCACCCATTAATTTAGGACACTGGGGGGGAACTGCTGGCTGGCTCTGTGCACACACAGCTTTCAGCAACAGCTCTGTACCTGATTTGCAAGTGATGTGCTGAACATTACAGAAAGTTTATAGAGTACATAAATTCTTTATAAGATAGAAGCTGCTGTGATTTACTCCCTCTTATAATTCACAATTTCATCAAAATCCAGTTTAAAGAAGAAACTGACATAGTATTAAAAGTCAATGACAATTAGACCAAAAAAAAAAAATCTTAGCTGAACTGATGTAGGCAACTCTTAAGCAAAGGGACCAGATAACTTCTCACCATCTTTTTCAGCCTATTTCTGCTGCTTTCAAAAAGATGTATGAAGTTTTTAAAAGCAGAAAGTTAATGAAAGGAACAAAACCTCTCCTCAGCATCCTCTGAAAGTGAACGTGGCTCCTCACGTCTGACAAGCAGGTTCTCACGAGCTTCGACACAGCAATTAAAGACATTATTGCCTCTTTATTTTGCTCCTCTCTTGGAAATTACAGCTCCTTTAACAGGGACCACAGAAGGGCCGTGCCCCTGCCCAGGCTCAGCCGGGTGCATTAACATAGTCCCCAGTGACAGCTCATGCTAATATGCCACACAGTAAGTGTGATTAACTGATGTCCTGACACATTCCCTCCTGCCACGCTGTCACAGGGGCAGAGACATCCAGCAAGCAGCCAGGCAGGGATGCTGGAACACACTGCAGGAAGGTTTTCCCAAGGACACTGGTCAGACCCCTTGGAAGAAAAAGGCTGAGTGTTTCAGCTGCTCCTAGAAGTTTGTAAAACTTTATTCTGGAAGAAGAATAGATCTAAAGACAATAAAATGTTAAATTCCAACAGAATTTTCCTTAAAATAAAGCCAGGCAATATAAAAAACACAGACAATACATAAACTTACAAAATGAGAAAAACTGGTATAACGGGAAACACTGAGCTCTGAGGTTCTCAGGATCATAGAATAAATGGAACCAGAAGGGACCCACAGAATCACCAAGTCCTAGATTTTCTAAAACAATGATTAACCTTAATTTTGCCTCCCATGCCACAAAAAACTATCCTATGTGCTAATGTAAGCAATATATAACCATCAACATAACACGTTTCATTACATTAAAAATTAAAAAAACATCTTCCACATTAGAACAATTCTGCACCATTGAACCCCTCTCCTCTTTCACAGAGTTTTGGATTTTTGGAACACCAAACCTTGCCAGACCAAAACTAATTCTGAAAACGTCACAGCAGTACACGAAGCTTTTTGCTCTGCAAAATATTGATATGACACCTCTAGAGCAGTTATCCATATGTGAATTCCCTGTCAGACTGATATCCAGAAGTAGTCAAGAAGTGGAAATGCAGCAAGCAAACCACAGGTCCAGCCCCACTTCAACACAAGGGAAAAACCCCTTTTTGCACTGACACATTTAGGGCACAGATTGGGCACAAACACCCCTCGCCAGCCCCTCTCTCAAGCTGCAGCTTTTCAGCACTTGGCCTTTGAAGAACCTAAAATCTGAAATGTCCTTTTCATCACATGTGTTCGGTGGTGAGAGCATACTGTGAAGGCAGCTCTTCCTGTTCACACTCCAGCACTTTATATTTCCAACTTCCTGTAACTATTCACACTTCCTAATAACAGCTGGCAGTGGACATGCATTCAGTGAAGTTCACACAGACTCAAAAAAACAGCAATAATCATAACAACCAGCTTATACTTCCCTGATAAGATGACATTTACAGGTAATGATGTAGTAGACCACTGGTAAGTCCCAGGTTTAGAAGTATTGACTCACTCTGTGCTTTCCTAAGGGTATTCCCTTACATTGTACACAATACAATAATAATATAATATATTATACATCTTCTGTGCTTTCTCCAAAGGTACTACCAAATCTGAAACCTAAAACCACCTGGGTTTCTTTTTGTTGTTTTTTGTTTCCTGGGTTATTTGGGCATTTTTTTTCTTTGTTTTGTTGAGGGTGGCTTTTTTTTTTGTTTAAACAACAGGCCTAGTTCCTACTTTTTGTATAAGTCCATATCAACTTATTGATCTAAGGGTTATCACCAGTAAAACCAAAGCAGAATTAGGGCAGTAGTTTGTTATTTCAAGAGTCCTGATGGCTTAAAAAGAACACAAAAGGCTTCTAAAAACAATATCCAAAGCTTCAACTCATCCAGAAGGGTGTGAAGACCACCTAACTCAAACACATCAAATGTATAATCTAACAGACTGTGCAGGCAAATGTTATGGGCCCTGGAAGAGCAAACAGCAATCTTGAAAAATTGCTAGATACACATCTGGTTTTTGGTTTTCTTCCCACAGACACTCAGTCTGCACCTTTGAGATCAGGCATGTCATGTTTGCTCTGCTCGTGGTAAGACACCATCCACTGATAAGAAGATAAGGATTACTCTCTGCTACCATGAATGCTCCGAGGTGAGTTTTTGAGTGCTGTTGGTTTTGAGTAAGAATTCACACGTAAGATTTTGAGATAAATAAGACTTTAAATAAGCACACCTATGGTCTTGGTAATTTTACTTCTTCTTCACCCATATTTCCATCGCTGTCCTAATCTGAGTTCCTATTTAAGGCCAAGAAACCACCTGACAAGGCACAATGCAGACACAAGAATGTCTTTGATTTCAGTTATAGCCAAAGTATTGCACTAGCTCCATTTCATTCCCATTTACAATGTCCTTCATTTGATTCCTCTGGTCCTTCCACGCCTAAATGGCACCAGAATGGTTGCAAGACAAAGCTTGGGTGAGCACAAGCCAGCAGTCACTACAGGACAGCCCAACCAGCCATATAGATGCAGCTCCAGCACAACTTACAGGGTACTAATCCTTCAGGAATTTCCCACAATTCCTCTCCTTGTGCAAAAGGAAAGACAAGTTTTCTGCCTTTTATGCTGCATAATCACAAAGCAAAAGAGGACAGGATGTGCTCCCAGGCATCTCACCCAGAACTCAAGTGAGGGTACAGCCGGTCAGGACACGGAATCCTGAAGGTCACTTCCAAGAGTGCTGCTCGTATTTAAGATGGGCACACTCAAGACAAATGTCTTGAGTAGCAATGACTTGGGTTATGCACAACAAATCTGTGTCCCGAAGAGTTTATCACCTAAATCAGAGTTATTTTCCAGGCCACTTCTGAGCGTGTGTACTCTGAATGCAGCAGACTGAAGGTACTCTTTGTTTTTTTATTAAATGGGTTAATTTATCTCCACCTGAACGTTTGCTTTCCTGCAGAGTTATTAAACTGACTTTCAGGTGAATGCACAGTGAACAGAGGGCCGCTCCACTTTCACTTATCTAAATTCTGACAGATCAATAAACACCCAAGCAGTGGAAACAATCTTTACAATTCACAATTAAAGCATCGAGTCTGACTGAAACCAACCACGCCAGCAGCAGCTGAACGGACGAACTGTACCAAAACAAAACTACCCCAGAGCACTCCGTACCTACAGCTCCAGTGACTGAGCACTTGCTTTCAGTTTCTTCCAACTCAAGCTCTACCCACATGTGTAGATACACATTAAAGGCAGAGGTACCTGCAGAAATAACGTGCAAGACAGAGCCGAGAAACGCTGCAAAGCCAACCCTCAGCTGAGGTTTGACAGAGCCTACCCCAAACCAAATCCACTTCCCATCCAGCTCCCACAGAGCACATGGCCCCAAGCTGATCACAGCCTCCAGGAACGAGCCTGTCTCACCCCTGTGTTCCCGGGAATACGCTGGTCTCATCCTGCTACGGGAGCTGCAGGATCACAGAAAGCAGCCCCATGCAGGAACAACATCTAATCCAGCCACCCGGGGAGAACACGGCAGCAGCCACGGAGTATTTTGTTACTCACTTGGGTTCTACAAATGGAATACCAGATCCCCAGACAAGGAGCACGCCATCCATAATTAAACAGCAAAGTTTGGCATCTACCAGTGACTTGTCTCCAGGAATATCCAGCTGCACGCTACAACTACTACCAAAGGACACAAATCATGGAAGTTTGGCCTCTTCTGCTAACAAACAGTGACAAAGGTGTGAGAGGGCATCACCAGCTTTATTTTTTCCCACATTTTCTTTTGCCGAACATCTAAAGTAAGTATAAAGGCTTCCTGACAGAAGAACTGAGGTCTAAAGTATCTAAAAAATCTCACGCAAGTAACACCAAGAGTTTAGAAATCCACACTAATACAGAAATTGGAACATTTCCTTACAAATACAACCAAAACTTTCCAAGAGATCCCCAGCACCAGATTGCCTGTCCCCAGGGAACAGCAAAGTATGCAGATAATTAAGCTTACTTGAGTTTACAACTTGTAACCTTTGTGTCATTTTATGGAAACAAACTGTATTTAAGGGGGAAAAAAAAGGAAGAAAATATTTACATTTTGACAACATACAACTTGTTCACATGAGCGACCACCAAATAATCTCCCATATGTTATCAGGAGGAGGTTTACAGTCTGATGTGACCCAATGTACACATCCTAGACTTCCGAAGGATGGCTCGCATCCCGCTGTCAGCACTCACCAGCCCCCAAACCCATCTTTCACTTATGGTTATTCAGCTCCTCTGCAACTGTTTTCACTGAAGTATTTTTAGCATCCATCTTCAAAACACAAGTTTTGCCCTCTGTAAAGAAGCTAACTGCACCACCAGGTTTGTTCCATGCTGTCCCATTTCCCTCCTTTATCCCAATATCCTCTTGCTTCTTGAAGTCTTTCCTCCTCTATTTTTCTTAATACTTGACATCCTTGTTTCCATGGTCATCCTTAGCCAAGTTATCACCTTCATCTTCCTTCATCCAGTGTCCTCACACTTTCTCAACCTCATCTCCTTTTTCTCCTTCTCGCTTTTGACTGATTCTTTCTCCATCACTGGAGAAAGTGAACTCCACCTCTATGGGCAGCTCCTCTTCCCTCTTTTTCCCTACAGCAACATTCCCAGTAGACTCTTCCATGCCCACTTCCCCCATAAAACTGTCAAAACTTGTAGAGTGCAGCAGAAACTATGCAACCTACAAGACTGTGGCTTGACAGTTCCCTAAAGATCACGACAGGATCTTCACGATGACAGTAAAACCTGGAAGCCCTCACTCTGCCACAGTATTCCAAACAACCTGAAGGAAAGGGGTGGCAGGCAGCCTGTGATCCCAGCAGCAGGCACACAGGTTGTATAGATCCATGCCTGTGAATTCCTCAAAGCTCTTCTTATTCCAGGTATCACAGTGTGGACGCAGGGAAGTCTACCACCAACTTTATGAAAATGGAAATTAAAAGCACACAGAGCACACGTCTCACTTTGGGTGGGGGCATCGACACAAGCCAGAGATACGGGTATTTCTAGGGTATTTGTAGGACAACACCCTAAAATGATAAGGGCAAACGGTTCAGCACACATATTTTGTTCACGAGGAACAGTCCCAAACTTTTCTCTTTTAAGGACAGGGAACACATGACCTATTTCCAGCCGTACCCATCCATTGCCAGCCCACCTCACAAAGATACTGCTCGCTCCCAATCCATTATCCCTATTGCACAAGGCAATGGGAATATCACCACCACAACCTCCAACTCCAACAGCTCATCACAGGCCAACTTCACACAGCTCCGACAGGTTGTGTTGCCTTGGGACAAGGCAGTGAAGTGGTCTACTTTGGTTAGGAAAGACACATTCCAGCAACAAGTGTTCCCTGAGGGAGTGTCTCCAGTAATGGAGGTGACACACACCAACGGTGTGCCCCACACAGCCCCACAGCACCCACAGCGTGTAAGGGAAAGAAGGAATGGGGCAAACGCTCATCGGGATTTCGGTGTAACGCTTCCAAGGGGGATATTCCACACACGTGTGTCATTCCCAAAGACACCTGCCCTGAAAGGGACCTGCTTGAACCCTCCACCACCAACCACTGAGGCTGCGACCCTGGGGACCTCCTGTCACCTCACCCTTCCCTCTACGGGTGCCGAGGAACCCCCAGGACCCTTCAGGGGATGGAGCACAGGGGTGACAGCCCTGGGGGGCAGCTCACCAAAACCTCAACCCTCCAAAGCACCACCACCACACAGGTGACACCCGGGGGAGCAGACCCCCAGCCTGGGCAGGGGTCAGAGCTGGGGATCCAGGAGTGCTCTCACATCCCGTGGGACAGACCCCAGCCTCGGGCGGGCTGTCACTCGAGGGTCCAGTCCCGTCACATCCCGGGGGAGGGACCCCCACCCCAGGCGGGGATGTCACCAGAGGGCCCCGCGGTCCACCGACACCACGGGGGAGGGGCCAGGGGTGTCACTCGCGAGTCCCCTCACCCCCCCGGGGAACGGATCGGGGGTGTCGCCCGGGGGTGCCCTCACATCCCGGGGGATGGACCCCCCCCACCCCAGGCGGGGGTGTCACCCGAGGGGGAGGGACCGGGGAGTGAGGGGCCGGGGGTGTCACCCGCGAGTCCGGGGGTCCCCTCACCCTCGGGGGGAGGCGCGGCGGCCCCGGTGCATCACGGGGGCTGCGGGGGGGGGGGGGTCGCTCATCCCCCGCCCCTCCCTTTCCCCCCGCCCCCCCCGGCCCGCGCCGGCCGAGGCCGGTTCCAGCCGGTGCCCGCGCGTCCCCCCGCGCGCCCCCGCGCGCGCCGCACGCTGACGTCAGGCGCGTGTTGGCGCGCGGGCGGGCGGGCGGCGGCGGGGAAGCTCCCGGCTCTACGTACGTGTAGTGCTGCGGCTTCTCGGGCTGCGCTTGCAGCGCGCTGGCGGCGCTCGCCGGCCCGGCCGCGGCGGGGCCACCCGCCACCGGGCCCTTGGACATGCCTCCCGCCTTCCGCCGCCGCCGCCGCCGAGGAGACCTTTATTATTCACTCTGCGCGGTCCGCACGGAGGGCGCCGCGCGCAGGCGCCGCCACCGCCATTGCCGCCCCGGTGGCGCGCGGGGCGGGGTGGGACTTGTAGTCCCGCCGCGCGCGCGCCGCCCGCCAGCCCGGGACGCGGCGGGCGGCGGCTTCCGGCCGGCGGGACTACAACTCCCAGAGGCGCCCCGCGGCGGCGCGGCCTCCGCGCTTCCTGTCGCGCGGGGCGCGACGGGAGGTGTAGTGCGCGGGGCGGGGGCGGTGCGCCGCGGCGCCCCCCGGTGGTGGGGCGGGAGTGGGGCCCGGGAAGCCCCGAGCCCAGCGACCGCGCCGACCCCCGGGGGGAAGCGAGCCCCTGAGGGCCACCGAGACCCTGGGGGTGAGGAGCGAGCCGCAGGGTTGCACTGAGCCCCTGGGGGTCAACGGAGCCCTGAGGGGACCCCCACCCCGGGGGGACCCCACCCCGGGGGCGGCACAGCCCGCTCGGCCCAGCCCTTCCAGGCAGCCTGGGACGGGAGCGGGGGAGGCCGGGCCGGTGAGGGGCCGGGAGTTATTTGTGTCAGGCGGCCTCACTTCCTTCCTCCCCCCCTCTTCCTCTGCCTCAGGGGCTGAGCGTGGACGCGGGAGCGCGGCCAGTGGGTTATTTTAGTGCTGGCATCGCTCATCGCTCCACGGCCCTCCCCACCCACGGGACAACGCCGTGCAGGAAGTGCCCGGGAATAGCAGCACTGCGGCCCGAGGAGGAGGAGGATGAGGAGGAGGAGGAAGGCCCAGCGAGCGCGTGGAAAACCTACCTCGGAGCAGGTGACACCAATGGCACCTGGCTGCTGGGACATCGGAGCACGGGCTCCCCGTCCTGCCCTAGGAGAAACCCCCCCCCGAAGGAGCCGTGTCCAAGGAATCGGCCGAATTCCCATGTGGAGCGCTTCCTCTGCCAATTAACTTCTCTCCCAAGGGAGGAAATGATACGAGTTTCTTTTAATAGGACTTTGATCTCTGGGGCTCCGCACAGAACCGCTCCTGGCGCTGGGATCTCCAGCGGTGTGGGAAAGGGTACACGGGATTTATCAGGCAAACACCTTTCTTACCTCTGCCAGCGCACGCAGGGTGAGCAACGTTAATGATAAACTTTAGGCCTGGTCTCTGCAGCTGGTTTGGGGAGGGAAATCACTTTTAGGATTCCTATTTACATTGATTTAGTATCTACTGCAGGCAGGCTTGTCCTGAGGTGATTTAGTAGCTTATTTCTAGGCATACGCAGGAATAAGTCACAGCATATCAATACCTCCTTATTCATCTAACCACCCTCCCTGGGAGTCTGGAGCACTGTAATTATGCAGCTCCTGGTCAAGCAGGGCTTTTCCTTAGTCGATGCGTGTGCAGGTGTTTCAGGGAATATCTCCACACACACCTGTACACCCAGCCCAGAGCCACGGTCAGCCATGAACCTGCTGGAAAACCCACTCAATTATTGAGGAATCACACCGAACACACCACCGACCTGCCCTCTGCCCAAAGGGATTTGGATGCCACAGGCTCCAATCCCTCGTGGCTGATGTTTACTCTACAACCTGGTGCTGACACCGTTTCCTCTTCCTGTTGTCTTTTGTTTCACACCTCGACACCTGCCCTGCCAAGCGATGGGGGGAACACTGAGGACTCTCCAGGTGATGTGCCCAGGGTGAATTTACTCCCACCTTTGCTAACATGTGCTGGTTTGCTCTCCTCGCTTTCTGTGTGTATACACCTGCCCCTCACCCTGCTCCACCCCAGAGGACACCTGGCTTTTCTCCAGGGTTTCAGAGACCAAAAAAATCTAAAGTATCTCTAAAACGAGAAGTGCAAGTAGCCATTGCTGGGGAAACATGGAGAGGGAAATAATTGAGGAGCCTCTGAGCTCCTGGTAACAAAGTTTCACCTGGTCTCCCGGCATTAGTGGCAGCGCAGCGAGCTCTCTAAAGTAACAAATTAAATGTATTAAACGCTGTTACCACCAGAACCGGTTCCTAGTTTTATTTTCCCAAAGCATGAACAACTCAGACGCAAAGGGAATTCTTCCCTTTCCATCTTCCAAACCAACGCAGTGAATGTTTACTTACACCTCCCAAGCCCCTCCGTGGATGCACAGCTTTTTGCCTCTGATAAATAATTAACATATTCCTTTAGAAGAGAGAAAATTAACCTGAAAATGAGGATCAGAGGCAGGGGAGATGCAGGGGAGACGACGTCCCTTGGGCAGCCATGGCCTGGGCACACGTGATGGCCCTGTCACACCACGGTGCCACGTTTGCTGGAGTGGCCGAGCGGACAGAGGAGCAGAACACCTCCCAACATGTTCCTGACATGCCAAGCTCCATCCTGGCTCTTCCCACCAGGCCAGCACTGATCCAGAGCGGAGGATGCAGAGCCTCACGCAGAGAGCGATTCCAGCTGCGCTTCGCTTTGGGAAGCTCACGGACGCCTTTGGGAGCGTCTGTTTGTGTTCCCTGCATATCCTACGTGCTACAGCTGCAGGGCATTTGGGACCTGTTCTTCTTGATCCTGGGAGCCTCCCCTTGGGGGCAGCGACCTGCCTCCACAGGCAGCGCAAATACAGTAAAATAGTGATATAAATCAAGGTATAACTTAAGGCAGCAGTTTTCCCCAAAAGACAAGTTTTTTTTACTGAATTGTTATTTATCTTAGGGAGCGAAAAGCTAAGATGGTACCAACAGGGAGCATGGATTCTGGATTTCTACTCGCAATGAAACTTTGTGATTCGCTTTGAGGATGAAGGTGACCCACAGAGTCAGAGTAATTTGGGGAATGGCAGCGCAGCGGGGCTGAGCCCCAACTCCTGAATGCTCCCTTCCCAGGGCCAAAGGTCAGGCTCTGACTCGGGGCACTCACATCCCAGCCCCGCTGCCCACTGCGAATCCAAGTCCCGTCACAACCCTTCCTTGCCATCTGGAATGATAAATCCAGGCAAGAAATGCCGGAGGCGCCGCCAGACCCCTTCCCCCCCCCGCTTCCCTTGCGAGGGCCTCCCCTCGCCCCCACGGACACCCCCGAGCGCGGGTGGCGAGCGGCCGCACACCGGCGGCTCCCGGGGGAGAGGGGGCGGAGGCGGGGGGGACCCCGCGGCCCGGCCCTCGCCTCTCGCAGCCCCCGCCGGCCGCCTCCGCTCGGCAGGCCGGGGCCGGGGCCGGCGCTCCGCGGCGGGGGCGGCCGGGGCCGGCCGGGGGTGCCCGGGGAATCCCGCGGCGCCGGCGCCGCTCGCCCCGCTCCTATTGACTTCCCATTGTGGAGCTTCGCAACAAAGGGTAGGATCCAAACCCTGCCCCGTTTCGGCCAATCAGCGCGCAGAGCGCCCACCCGCCACCGATTGGCCCCTTCTCTCCTCTCAACACCCAATCGGACGCCTACTTTAACAACCAATCAGCGCTCGGCCGCGCGCCCAATCAGCGCCGGGGAACCGGAGCACGGCCTTTGTGTGTGGTGACGCGACGGCGCCGGCGGAGGTCCCGGCCAATAGCGCGGCGCGTTGCTTGCAGGCATTGTGACGTCACCGCGCCGCGCGCGCGCCCCCACTATAAAATGCGTGTCCCCGCGGCGGGGAGGGCGCAGTGAGCGGCGCGGCGGCTGAGGAGTGGCTCGAGGTAGCACCACAGCGCAGAGGCTTCGGCGCGCAGCGCTACCGGCACCGGCGCTTCCTTCTCTTCTTACCGGTAAGTACCGGACAGCGGGTGCGTCCCGAAGCGGGCGGCGGTGCTGTGTGGCCGTTCGCGGCCTTGCGTCCTCCTGGAGCGCGGCGGACAGGCCGGGCCTTGCCTACGTGCCCTGAGTCACGGCCGGTTCCCATCCCCCTCCATTGCGCCTCCCCCCCCCCACCCCGGGGCGGCCCAGGAGGAAGGAGGAGGCGGCGTGACTCAGTCCGCTTCCCCCGGGGAAGGGAGCGGCTGGGCCGCGAGGCGGGGGCGGTGGGCTAACCGTGACTCCTCCTTCCCGTCCCGGGGGAGGCCGCTGGCCGCCTGCCCGCGGTGGGGGAGGGGGGCATTTGGAGCTTGAGGGGATTGGCTGGTGTTTCGTCGAGCTTGGGGGTGACCGGGAGAGCTGGGCCCCGTGTCACGCGTGCGTGTCTCTGTAGGTAAGTGAGGAAAAATGGCCCGTACAAAGCAGACCGCCCGCAAGTCCACTGGGGGGAAGGCGCCGCGCAAGCAGCTGGCCACGAAGGCGGCCCGGAAAAGCGCCCCCTCTACCGGCGGCGTCAAGAAGCCTCACCGCTACAGGTAAGGCCCGCGGCTCGGCCCCGGCTGCCGCAGCCCCTGCCCCGCCTCACCGCCCCCTCCTCCCTCTTCCATCCAGGCCGGGAACCGTCGCGCTCCGTGAGATCCGTCGTTATCAGAAATCCACGGAGCTGCTGATCCGCAAGCTGCCCTTCCAGCGGCTGGTCAGGGAAATCGCCCAGGATTTCAAAACAGATTTGAGGTTCCAGAGTGCAGCCATCGGTGCGCTGCAGGTACTGCTGAGGGCCGGCTGGGCCGCGGCGCTGGGGGAGCTGCGCTGAGGGTTTCTAACAACGTTTCTTCTTGTGCTCTTGAAACAGGAGGCCAGCGAGGCATATCTGGTGGGTCTGTTTGAAGACACAAACCTGTGTGCCATCCATGCCAAGAGAGTCACCATCATGCCCAAAGATATCCAGTTGGCTCGCAGGATACGGGGAGAGAGGGCTTAAGTGAAGGCTGTTTTTATGGTGTTTTGTAGTTAATTCTGTAAAATACTTTGGTTTTAATTTGTGACTTTTTTTGTAAGAAATTGTTTATAATATGTTGCATTTGTACTTAAGTCATTCCATCTTTCACTCAGGATGAATGCTAAAAGTGACTGTTCACATAAACCTCAGTGATGTTGAGCCTCGGGCTCGGGAGTGACAAGTTGCTAATATGCAGAAGGGATGGGTGTTCTTTCTTGCTTCTCATGCATGTTTCTGTATGTTAATGACTTGTTGGGTAGATAAACTTGTAAGGTACTAGAATTGATATAAATGTGTACAGGGTCCTTTTGCAATAAAACTGGTTATGACTTGATCCAAGTGTTTAACAATTGGGGCTGTTAGTCTGACCATGCATCACTGTGATCAAATGTGGACTTCCTTCAGAGGGTGAAACTACAAGTCTTAACCACAGTGTAACTTACAGTTTCCTAAAAACGTAAACCTGGCAGCTATAGAATACACTATGTGCATTTATAATAGCTATTTTATATATTGTAGTGTCAACATTTTTAAATTAAATGTTTTACATTCACATGTGAGGAGTCTTTGTCATTTGGTTTGAATGGGCTTGAAGATGCTTCTGCCTCCCCTCCTACAGCTTCCTGTAATCCTGGGCTGCTGCTGTGGCTACTTAACCTCGGCTGGCAACAGACTGGAGAACTTCTGGAATATTTTGGAGATTTTGATGATGCCCTGTAGGATCCAGGAGGACTGGCTGAGGCTGCAGCAGCTTTTGGGGGGGGCTTTTCTCTAATTAGGGCACAAACCCAGCTCTTAGTTCTTTCCTTTCCCTGCATCCAGTGGAAAGTTTATTTTGGAATTGGGACGGGTCTGGCTGAAGCAGAACCACCTGGCTGTTCCAAGCAGTGCCGGTGCTGAGGTGTGGGGGAGCATTCCCAGGGGCTGGGGCTGTGCCAGTGCTGCATGAGCTCAGTGGGCTGGTGTGCAAGGGCAACAGCTAATTATACACCCTGGGTGCTCCATGGGATTCATTTCCCACCCTGGCTTGTTTGGATGGAGTGGGATTACACTCCAACCTCCACTTCGGGCTTGGCTAAGGCTGGTCTGGGCTCCTCGGGGCCTGCTGGGCTCTGGTGGAGGGAAGTGCTCAGACCGCACCTGAACCGCGGGTAATTAACGCTGAAATTGGAGGGCACGGCTGCTCAGCCCTGCCGGAACAGGCTGCACGAGTAAGGCTGGAGTTGTCACAGAAAGCAGCACGGGGAAGTGGTTGAGCCAGCCTGGCTTGATTTATTGCAGTGAAAGTGCCGTGGTGCTCTGGGGAAAGAGCAGCAGCAGTTCCGACCAGACTCGGGGGTCAGTCGGGACTGGCTGTCCATGATGTCCCCCCAGGATGGTGGGGAAGGGACATGGAAACCTTCCCACCTCATCCCCTGGGAGTCAGGGCCTGCATCCCGCAGCTGCTGCTGGGGCCGTGGTGGCTCATCCGGCACTTCTCCCTCAGACAAACCACTCTGTGTGCTTAAATCCTGCAGCTGGAGGAACAGGCACTCCTTACCCTCGTTCTTACACACCCTCCTCCTCATCTCGCTGTCCTACCCTGCTCCAAGTGCACCCAGAGCAAACCCAGCCCTTGGCTCGCAGCAGTCCCCTGTGGAAATCCTGGTCTGAAATGATAGGTTTTAACCAAGCGTTTTCCTGTTCTCCTTGCTAAAGCTGTAGTGAAAGAGATCTCTTTGATACAAAGTGATTAAGTTCACAGATGCAAAGTTAAGCACCGCCTCCAACTTTAGGTGAGGCTTAGTGATCTCAGGTCAATCATCTGGGCAGTTCTTTCCAGGGACACTGCCTGGCAGGAATGTCCCCATGGGAAATCTGAGGATCCTCAGCAGTCCAGCTTGCATTTAGGCCAATAGAAAATAAAAAATCCCAAGTACTGGGATTTGTGAATGCTTGCTTTGGTGCTGAGCTGCAGTAGCAGCCTCAGCTCCTGCAAGAAAAGTATGTTTAAAATAACATCCCTTGAAAACAGTATTTCTTCCAAGTCCTTACTGGAAACAATGAAGCATCTGGGTATGCCTAGAAGCTGTTTCTTAAAATAAAATCATTGTCGAGTGGTCCTTAAAAAAAAAACCCACACCAGAAAAATATCTAAGTCTCTCTCCATCTTAGTAACCTCAACAAAAGGAATTAAGTCAGATCCTGCATGTACTGGACCAGAACAGAATTCCTGGTATTCCACGGTGTGACTGAAGGTAGCTGAACCCACAAACCCTTCCCTTACCGATTCTCCCGATGATTTCCTCGCATTCTTGCTCAGAACTGGATGCAAACACCAGGCAGTTGAACGTGCTCCCGTCAGGGCTCTCGGGGGAAGAGCTAAAAATGGAAACACGTCCATTATCCAGCAGAGCTCCGAGCCCAGCCCTGCCTTCAACCGCACCAGGGACCCTGCAGCTGCTCTGGACCTCGCTTGTTTATTTTCCCAGACCCACATCCCTCTATCCCCATCCCAGGGCCCACAGGCAGCGCTCACACCACACAGAAAGCGAAGATCCTGGGGCTCCACGTGCAGCGTCCCACGCAGGAGATGGAGGGGTAGGGATGGCGGCACAGCAGCTGCGCAGGGAACAGGAAGGGGCCACTGTTTGGGGCTGTGGTCAGTCCCTGTCAGCCCCATTCCTGGTTTCTACTGTCCCCAGGACCCCTCCAGCTGGGCTCCACCAGATTCCCAGCATCCTTGGGAGTCACCCCGACCTTGGATGTCACTCACCTTGGAAGAAGCCTTCTCCTGCACAAGGACTTCTGCCTCCTTCACATCAAATAAAACCTCCTGCAGGGGGGATGAGGGGGAAGAAGCCCCAGTCAGCACAGCCCTGAGCTCTGTTTTTAATCAGACGCTCGCCAGAGATTATCCAAATGCAGAGGTGATGAAGCACAGTCAACCTCAGCTTTTTCAAGTTTCCTCTGTGCTGCCCTTTTTTCCCCACTTTCCCCATTAAAATGCTTCCACACTTTAGTCTTTTCACAAACAACCCCCCAAAGGCTCAAACAACAGTGACCTGAGCCCTAAAGCAGCCCCAGAACCAGGCTCAGACTTCGCAGAGTTTTCCAAGTGCTTTCCTGCATGTGGTTGCATTTTTTTTTTCCTTAATGCCCTTTCCTATCCTGGCTGCAGAGATGCCTCTGACCTGAAAAAAACCCCACAGGGATGATGGGGTGGCAAATACTCAGCCAAGCCAAGTGAACCTGGAGCTGGCAGGAAAAAATATCCATGGCAGAGACCCTGTTTCCCTGCATTCTCTCACAGAGCCCTTCCCAGGATGTCCCCAGCCCCGGCGCTCACCCGCGCTGCCAAGTCCCTCTCCAGCACGGCAGGGATGGCCCCCTCTAGCACCTCTTTGCCACCAAACTGAAATGGAATGGGAAGGAGGGAATAACCCTTGGACACATGAAAAGAACTGCAGAAGAGACGATTCACCCCATGGCAGGTCTCTGCCCCACAGCCTCACCGTCCCAACGCTGGTCTGGCCCAGGTACCGCAGGCTGTAGAGCAGCCTGGGGAGAAAAGGGCTCGGGGGCATCAGAGGAAGGACCCCACACATCCCTCCTGCTGCTCTTTGCAGGGGAAGATGCTCCCAGCCCTCTCCTCCCCTCCAGGCCATGGGGGCAGCTTTGGCCCCACAGCCTTGAGCAGAGATCAGGGATAGTGCGGGCATGGGGCTACCCCAGTGCCAGGACTCTCAGCCCAGCCTGGGGGCTCCCCATGGCACAGACCCACCTGCCCCCCTGCAGCTGCCGCGGCTCCCCCTCACCCCGGTGCCGGGGGCTGTGCTGGAGCTGGAACTGGGGCTCCTTCTCCTTCAGGGCCTTCAGGTAGGGCAGCAGTGGCTCAAAGACGGCCCCGTTGTGCCACCGCCACCGGAGCAGGCGGAAGGAGAGCGGCTGTCCCTTCAGACTCTGCAGCACGGCCCCAGCCTGGAGGGAGGGAGGGGGGAGCAGAGGGGAGCAGGGGGGCAGAACAGGGGGACCCCCCAGCCCTCTGTCCCCACCCACCTGCCCGGGGCAGGCGTATCTCAGTGAGCAGCCGTTGATCTCGTCGAGGATGTCACCGGCCAGCACCACCTCATCCACCTCTGCCTGGCTCTCGGGGAGCACCTTGGTGACAAAGACTCGGCCATCCACGTACCTGGGGGTGCAGCTGAGCCTCAGCTCAGTGCCAGGGACCCTGCCTGGCTCCCCTTTTGTACCATGCATGACATTTCACCCATCCATGGAATGCAGGGAAAAGACACCTCACGGACAGCAGATACTGGCAAGGCTGAGCTGATAGGGAGAAAAGCACCCGAGACAGCCCCAATGCTCTCAACAGGGTATTTATTTCCCTTTTTGGGGCATTTTCAGTGCTGTGATGACCAGATCCCTCTGGAGAGGAGGAGCAAGGGTTCCTACCTGAGCACCATCCCCAGTGCTCGGCACGGGACTGTCTCGTAAGTACAGCACACCTGAAAGAGAGTGGCTAGCGACAGTGGCCTTGCCAGTGGCCGTGGGACACCCAAGGGACCCCATGCCCTGGATAATTTCTGGCACTGATGCTAAACCAGGGCTTTGGGAACCCAGGGAGAGACCAGTCCCCGGTGCCCCAGGCTGAACCAGGACCATCAGTGGCTGCTTGTCTCTGTCCTCTCTCGGGATTTGGCTGTGCCCAGACCCTGAAGGGACAAAGCTGCTCTATGGATGGGATGGCAAAGCAACAGCAAACCCTTAACTCATTGAAGAGCCCTCCTGCCTCACCCCACATGTCCTCACGCAGCCGGGGGATGCAGCTGCCCCTCCCCGAAGTCGCTGCTGTTTGCAGCAGCACTTACTGTCACATCGCATTAGCCGGGGACCCGAGACACGGCCAGCTCGGCTGGAGGCACTGGCTGTCAGAAATGCCCCAAAGCCAGCGGGATCCCAGGTTCTGCAGCAGCACCACGGCTCAGTGCATGCCTTGACCAGCCCCAAAGCTGCCTGGAGCTTTTTGGGGATTCTTTTCGGTTTAAAAGGCGGTGGAGGGATGCTCTTCATCGTTAAAAGACATGAAGGCATCCCCGCTGTTCTCAATAACACACTGATGTTCCACTGAGCAAACCAAGAACGAAACCAACTGATGCGTAATCTGTGTCAGCCCAGGGAAATGGGGATTTTTTTGGCAAGAAATCAGGGAAGGGAGCACAGGAAAACTTCACTTATATCAGCAATGTAGGCCTGGGTACTTCTCGCGCTTGGTTTTACTCCCAGGAATGCTGGGATCTGCTCCTGGTGATGGTGCAGGCACTCAGCAGTATCCAGCCTTGATAGCAGAGGCAGGTCTGCTCATCCTGGTGAACCTGAGCCAATTCACCCTGGGGTGCGTGGCAATCCCTCCCCACCAAACCATTCCTTATCTTCCTCATTTGACTTTTCAGGGAGGGCCAGGTGGCGGAAGGATGGCTCCCGGGAGCCATGGGCTCTTACCGGCAGCAGCCAGCTGTCGTCCAAGAAGCTGCAGTTCTGCAAACAAAGGAGTGTCAGCACCATCAGTCCCGGCGAGGAAGGGGCCAGGGCCCCACACTGGCAGCCCTGTGCTGAACACCACCCCACTGATTCACCACTGCACCTGCAGGTCCAGGGAGAAATCTATCTCTGTCAGCACCAGCAGCAGCGAGAGGAAGGGCTCTGCAGAGGGATGGGGATGGAGAGGCAGTGTCACCACCGGGCTCCTGGCAGCCAGCGCCTCACAGGGACACGGCAGAGGACAGAATAAAGCCATTTTCAGTGTAGCTAATGAGTCCTGGGAGCGAGGCCTTGAGACCACCCCAGCATCCAGGCTGCTGCTGGAGGCTCATCCCAGGCTCCCACTGCTGGCACAGGTGCAGCTTGGTACCTTTTTTCCCCGAATTCAGACCAAGGCTTGCAGCAGACGCTACTGACTCTGTTTCTCCCCTTAGAAGCACAGCAAAGCTGCCCAGCTCTCCTGCACAAGCCTTGTGGTCACACTGCCGGGTCTGCAATCTGCTCATGCACTGGCAGCACGGGTGATTTATAAACCATTGACGTACAGGTTTAACATGGGGTTATTTATCATAATCAAAAGATTAAAGGCTTCCTCCCTGGCCTGGCCCCCCAAAGAGCACGGCTGTGGATGGATGGAGTGCTGCAGCCTGTCAAGGCAATGCAGCCATTTAAACCCTCTGTGACACCCCTCAGCCCAGGCCCATCTGACATGGCCTCCCCTCAAAGCCAGTCTGGGTCTGCTTAAGCCAGAATCCTTGGTACAAAGGAATAACATGGAGGATACTTCAGAAAGAATTTCTCTATCCCATGCCATTAAAGCCAACCTTAGATGGATTCAAATACTGTCTAAATATTTACACCTTTTTTTCCCCCCCATCACTGCAGCAACGTATTTAGTTTCCAGCGCTAAGTTTGGATTAGAAAAATCACAGTGGACTCTTCCCCCTCCCCTGCAGCAGTGCAGTGCCATAACACAGGCTCGGGTGAGCCACCATCTTACCCCGGAGATCTTCACTGCCGAGGATGGAGCTCCCAGGATCATAAAACTGAAACACAGTGAAACGGCTCAGATTAGCCGCCGTTTCGCAGCCCATCGCCCGTGGGTAGCAGCTCCCCGGCGTGCCGCACCTCCAGGAGTCGGGGGGTCTGTGCCAGCTGCCTCACGGCCACCGCCAGCACCTTCCCTTGCAGGGCCAAGCGCAGAAAGTACCGCCCCCGGCCCTGCGCCGTCCGCGTCCGCTCGCAGCCCCCGGCTCTCCGGATGCTGATGGAGAGAGGGGTCGGCCTGTTTGGGGAGAGGGGAAGCAGCTTTGGCAGCACACGGGAGCGTCCTCCCTGCACCTGGGGTCTTTGGGGTGAGCATGTCGCGACAGACGCCGCCACAGCTCGGGTTTTCACCCCGGTCTGGCTCGGGGACTCTCACCGGCCGCTGGTCCCCGTGGGAAGCTGCTCCAGCCAGTGCCAGTAATCCCGTCTCCGGAAGCCCCAGGCCGGTTCTGCGGGAGAAACGGAGTGCGAGACCCCTCGCCGCGGGCCCGGGGACGCTGCCACCCCTGCCCGGGCACGAAGGGTCACTCACGTCGGAGCCCCTTGCGCAGGATGCTCTCCAGCAGCTGGCAGAGGGACACGAGGTGCGGCGAGGTGTCCGTGCAGGGCCCGCTGCCCTCCCGCAGCCGCAGCACCCCTCCTGCGGGGAGGAGAGAGAGCGGCGGCCCCCGTGGGTGCCCAGCCGGGGAAAGGGGAGGGGGCACCCAGGGGACAGCTCTGCACGGCCCCGCGGGGGGCTCCGACACCCCGGCACGACCCTCCCCTCCCCGGCTGCCGCCGCTGCGCTGGGCAGGAACTCGGCTAAACTTCCTCGAAGCCAAGGTCGGGCGGCGGGGCTGGCCCGGGGAGCCCCGGCACGGCCCCGCCGTCGGTCCGGTCAGACCGGTACCGGTGCGCGGCCGAGCGCTGCTGCAAGAAGCTCGCACAGGTGCCGGGGGCCCACGCTCACCTTTAAGGGCGCTCAGCAGCGGCTCCTTCCTGGCCATGGGCTCGTTGTCCCCCAGGGCCAGGCGGTCCCGCGACGGGAACCGGGAATCGGGAATGGGGAACGGGCCCCGCCCCAGGAGCGGAGCAGCCCGGCCCCACGGGCGGGGGAAACCTCACACACACACAGGTGTACGTGTACTTAAACTGAAAGCACGGCCACCGAGGTATATAGGTGTAACACACACGTATTGATCTGTACAGATACATCAATTGCATGCATTGTATCGGCAAAACCCGCGTATATGAGACACACGTGCAAAGAAGACACATATTTATCTCTACGTGTATGAGGACGGGCTTTGGGGTATGGATATACGTGTTACAAAGCCTCGGTGCCGGCCCCGCCGTAGGTACACACGGAGGGTGTGTGGGCGAGCGCTCGCCCTGTCCGTAGGAATGGCCACACACGAACGGCTGTTCCGAGGACCGTGGGAAGGGGCGGTGCGGGGCTCGGGGAAGGTGCGGGGCTCCCGGGAGCGGTGCGGAGCTCGGGCACTGTGCGGGGTGCTCGGAGGCTGTGCGGGGCGCTCGGGAGCGGTGCGGGGCGATCGGGGGCGGTGCGTGGCGCTCGGGGGCGGTGCGGGGCGCTCGGGGGCGGTGCGGGGCGCTCGGGGGCGGTGCGGAGCTGCCGGGGCGGTGCGGGGCTCCCGGGGGCGGTGCGGGGTGCCCGGGGGCGGTGCGGGGCGATCCGGGGAGGTGCGGGTCCCGGGGGCGGTGCGGGGTGCCCGGGGACGGTGCTGGGCGCTCGGGGGCGGTGCGCGGTGCCCGGGGGCGGTGCGGGGCGATCGGGGGCGGTGCGGAGCTGCCAGGGCGGTGCGGGGCTCCCGGGGGCGGTGCGGGGTGCCCGGGGGCGGTGCGGGGCGATCCGGGGGCGGTGCGGAGCGATCGGGGGAGGTGCGGGGTGCTCGGGGGCGGTGCGGGGCGCTCGGGGGCGGTGCGGGGCGCTCGGGGGCGGTGCGGGGCTGCCGGGGCGGTGCAGCTCGGCCATGGCGGAGCCGCTGGATCCCGGTTCGTCCCCGCTCCTGGCGGCCGCTCGCCGGGCGCACGAAGCGGCTTTCGGGGGTGCGGCGGTGCTGGCGGCGTGGGCCCCTGGCCGGGTCAACCTCATCGGAGAGCACACCGACTACAACGGCGGCTTCGTGCTGCCCATGGTAAGGGCCGCGCTCCGCCGCCCCAGCCCCGGGCTCTCGCCGTGTCACCCTTCCGGGTCCTCCTGGCAGCCGCTGGGGGTCCTCCACCACCGCCTTCCCACCCCCGTCCCAGGATGTCCCCTCCAGGATAACCCACCCAGGAGCTTGAGGGATCCTCCGGGATCCCGCTTTCACCATTCTCCCCGCGGGATCCCCTGCCCAGGACCATGGGGTTCAGAGCAAGACCTGCTGCAGCCCCCCCCCTGCATACCAACTCCTCACTCGCTTCACGGGGGATTGATTCCCTTCCCAACCACCTCTCCGAGAGGCTGAAGCCTTTTATCCGCAACCCCGTCAAACAACTTCCCGTTCCCAGAGAGCGATGTTTTGGTGGCAGAGATGGTTCAGCACAGCAGGAGCTTCCTGCTCCTTCCGAGCTCTTTTGGCTCAGCGAGGAAGTCCCCACTCAGTCCTAAATCAAACCTACAGCTAATTACTGTGAGGCCGAGGAGCGTGGGAGCAGGTCAGCTGAATTCCCTGGCAGGCAAGAAAACTTCCTGAAGCCTCTCCCATTCTTGACGTGGTTACCACGCCCTCGGAGCCCAACCAGCAGCACCTGGCACCGAGCTGGGGGGGCCAGGCACAACAGTCAGTGGGAAGACTGACCCTGGGTGTGGATAAATAGCCAGGAAGTTTAATTCTGTGCCAAGCTGAGCGTGCAGTGGAGGCTCTGGGGTGTTAAAGAGAACACTCGAGTGCTCCATCTGTGGGCTGAAGCAGCCGTGGCTGTCCCCTGCCACCCGTGGGGATGCTCCAAGGGATGCCGCGGGGTCTGAGCCCACTTTCCCCACCCCCAGGCCCTGCAGCTGGGGACGGTGCTGGTGGGATCCCCCACGCAGGACGGGACCATCTCCATCCTCACCACCTCGGCGGAGGCGGACGAGCCCCTCAGGGTGCAGTTCCCGGCTCCCCGTCCCGGCAGCTCCCTGAGCCCGGGGCTGCCTCGCTGGGCCAACTACGTCAAGGGCATCATCCAGCACTACCGGGGTAAGGTCGGGCTGAGGGGCGGTCAGAGCCCCCTTGCTCGGGACTGGTGTTCAGGCCCGGCTTTGGGAGCGCTCCAGGGGCTCTCCCAGCGCCGGTGCAATCCTGCAGCTCCGCCGGGACCAGGCTCCAGCAAAGTCCATCTCAGCTCCAAAGGTCCCTGTGCTTGGGGGGCTGCCGGGTCCCGCTCTGCTGTGGGTCAGCCTGTGTTCTGAAATGTTGGACAGGGGCTCCTTGTGTCATTCCCCGTGAGCTGTGGGGCACACGCAGCCCTGCAGGGGCTCATGGCCCCCTCCTCCCTTCTCTTCCCGCAGCTGGTCCCGTGCCGGGCTTCAGCGCCGTCATAGCCAGTGACATCCCCCTGGGCGGGGGTCTCTCCAGCTCGGCCGCTCTGGAAGTGGCTACGTACACTTTCCTCCAGCAGCTCTGCCCTGGTAAGGCAGCAGCCACTCCCAGGTGGGAGCTGGGATGAGGGGGGTGCACTTAGATCCCACCAGCCCTTGGGAAAATGCTGCTGTGAGTGGGTAACAACTCCCCAGCTGGCACTGCCCTGGCTGCGTGGCTCTACCAGCTCATCCAGCCTGACCTGCCCAGACCTCTAAAATCCATGGACCACTCCTGGGGCTGGCCAGGGGGATGAGAAGAAGCTCCCTTGGGAGCATTCTCTCCCTACCCTAATGCCCCCCAAAATCAAGAGACCCAAAACGCTGGTGTCAGTTATCACATCCAGCTGGATCTGGGGGCCCAGGCTGGCATGGATGCCATGCAGTGGTGCAGGAACAAGCACCTGCAGCTGCAAAACCTCATTCCATGGGAAAACAACCCTTTACCTCCATGTTTGCTCCCACTGCTCCCAGGCAAGAGACCAAGATCCTGGAGCTGCTAACCTGTGTGTCTGCTGTGGCACAGATGATGGGGATTTGGTAGCCAAGGCGCTGGCGTGCCAGAAAGCAGAGCACACGTTTGCTGGGATGCCCTGCGGGATCATGGACCAGTTCATATCCGTGATGGGCAGGGAAGGCCACGCGCTGCTCATCGACTGCAGGTCAGGGTCGAGCGCTGAGCTCACTGTGCTGTGCTCACCTCCTTGGGCAGCTGGGCATGAGCTGGCCCTGTGCCCATGAACTGAGGGTAGGGAGGGGTTAACCCTTGAACCCAGCCCAAAACCTCATCATGGGGACGGAGCAGCCTGCATTTAATTCCCCCTTGTCTTGATTCCTCCTCCTGCAGCCTTTCTGCTGCTTGCCTGGGCTGTCTTTCCCGCGGTCGTTAGGGTCTATTATGGAACTAATAATTGGGAGGGAGTGAAACGCTAGAGTGAAATCCTAAACCACCTGGACTTTGCCTCTTTAGTTCAGGATCTGCCTGCCACGTGGCTTCACTCAGGTGTCCGAGGGAGGGCCAGGGCGGGCAGGGGGGACGGGCACACGGCTGAGGGCTCCCTGCAGGTCCCTGGAGACCGTCCTTGTCCCGCTGACCGATGCCAGCCTGGCCGTGCTCATCACCAACTCCAACGTGCGGCACACGCTGACGGGCAGCGAGTACCCCACGCGCCGGCGGCAGTGCGAGCAGGCAGCAGCGGCTCTTGGCAAGGCCAGCCTGAGGGATGCCACCCTGGCCGAGCTGGAAGGTGGGGACAGTCCCTCCCTCATCTCTGGCCACTCCTTGGGGCGTCAAGGTGTTGGTGCTCCGTAGCCTGAGACCTGGGGCAGGCGGGTGGGCACACAGCCCGTGATGGGAGCTTGCTGCATGCAGAGAGGCTTTGGCACAGGATGGTTGCAGGATGCACCCCAGCAGCATCCTGCAGGCTGGGGGGCTTTGCTGCAGGGACACAAATGTCTCTGCAGAGGCCAGGAGCCGGCTGGGGGACGAGGTGTTCCGGAGGGCCAGGCACGTCATTGGTGAGATAGCACGGACAGCAGAGGCAGCACAGGCACTGCAGCACAGGGACTACAGCATGTTCGGGAGGCTGATGGTGGAGAGCCACAACTCCCTCAGGTGAGGATGACCAAGGATGCTCACAGCCTTCCTCACGTGTACCTGCACTTCCAGGCAGAGCTGGGTCAGGATTTGCGGATCCGGCATCGCTGCCACGGCAGTGGCTGCACCAGGACACAAGTTCCAGCTGTCCGTGGTGCAGTGGTTGTGCCCAGGGTGCAGGACAGGGCAGAGCACGGGTCTCCCCTTTCCAGGGATGACTATGAAGTGAGCTGCCCGGAGCTGGATGAGCTGGTGGCAGCAGCCCTGGAAGTCGATGGGGTTTATGGCAGTAGGATGACCGGGGGAGGCTTCGGAGGCTGCACGGTGACACTGCTGGAAGCTGGGGCTGCAGAGAGAGCCCAGCAGCACATCCAGGTATGTGGAGAAAAGCACCAGGAGATTGACTGAAAGATCCCGAGGGAACACTGAGGGGCCCAGCACAGGGACACTGTTGAAGTGTCACTCCTGAGCCATTTGGGGCTGGGGGGGGCCCATCCAGGGGTAGCCCTGAATCTGTTGATGCCACTAAGCTCTTGCAGTCAGTTCAGCACCTGTGCCAGTCACAGGGCCCTGCCCCAGGACCTCACTCCATCGAGAAAGGGAGTTGAAAAGGTGCTGGGGGAGCTTCAGGAAGGTCAAATCCATCTACAGAAAATTGGTCTGAGCTGAGCTTGGGCACTGCTGAGCTCAACAGTGGCAGTTACAGCCCAGGAACCATCTCAGTGCCATCACCAGCATTCCCTAAATCAGCACCTTGGCATGCACAGGAAGCTGGAAATGCCAGCAGAATGGGGTATCAGGACATGGGGCCTGTGAACAAGGCAGAGTATCATTTTGCTGCTCTATGAGATCATGGTGCACCCTGTAAATAGCTGAGGGCAGGGAAAGAAGGGGCAGAAGAAGGCCTGAAATGGGGAGAGACCAAAAGGACTTTGGCTTCTGCCAAAGGTGGGAGAGAGGGAACATGACCAGGACTTCCAGTCCAGTGAAGGGTGGAGGTAGAGTGAGCGTGGAACTGACCAGCAGGACCTTTCTCCCCAGCTCTGGCATTTCCCAGCCTCAACTGCTCCTCTTGTTTTTCAGGAGAAATACAGCGGCACAGCCACCTTCTACCTCACCAAGCCCTCGGGAGGGGCAAAGGCTCTGCCCCTGTAGAGGAGTGACCACCTCACCTGGGACCCTTGGGCTGGCATTGCCTCCCTCCCAGAGGCTTTCCCAAGGGGATCAGTTCGTCCATCTGCAGTATTTGCCTAATAAACGCAAAATATTTGCACAGTTGTTCTGTGCCCATGTGAGCCAAAATCACTGGGGCCTGTTCCTCAGAGGATACTGGTTTAAATCCAGTTTGCACTGGTGGAAGGAGCTGGTACCAGGGCTGCACAGGAGGGGATGGCAGTGGAGGAGCAGCAGGCACTGACACTTGGCAAAAGTTCCTGCTTGGGAATCTTCCTCTGGCACGTGCCCTGCAGCTGCTGCAGATGGAAGATAGTGAGGGGGGGGAGGGATTACTTAAAATTTGCTTCAAACAAACAAACAAAGAGGCAGAATATAGAGAAAATATTTATTGAGTGCAAGAGGAAGTCATCTGATCAAAGACCTGGTCTGGATCCAGCTTGGAAAGGCTGAAGCAGCACCAGCTCTAACAACCACATGAAATTAAAAAAGACAGGCCTGGGTTAGTGCATGTGCATGGGGAAGGTCTGGTTCCCTGGAGAGCAGCTGATGGGCCATGCTCTGAGCTTGGAGAACGGGATCATCTTTGGTTTAAATGCTTGGGAAACTCCCTTTTTAGGCAGTTCTCAGTGTTGTACCCTGGACCACAGAGCTCAGTGAAAGGGGCACAGAGTCCTTATGCAGGAGGAGAGAAAACTCCAACCCCAGGCGAGATGGGAGCAGGCAGGGAGGCAGGCTCAGGCCACTGGCCTGTGCTCAGGAGAAATAAGTGTTTCTTGAAGGCACAGTAAAACCTCAAGGTTGGTGAAAGATCCCTTGAGCCAAGTTAAAAACTGACCCAGCTCCATCTGCAGTAGTGGAGACTCCTGTGGACTTGATTCACCCACATCCATCTTTGCCTGAAAGATGTACAACCCTTCCCCCTAGTGAAATAAAAAGCCTGAAGAGGAGAGGGAACTGTCTGTGATGAGCTCTTCTTCAGAGTCCAAAAGAAAACAAAAAGGGAAATTAAAACACAATAAAAAAAGAAAACCAGAAAGAAAAAAAAAGCTAAGGTCCTTTGTCAGATCAAAGCAGGCTGGTGATGCTGCCAGGGGGCCCAGGCAGCTGCTGCTTTGGTTGGAAGCTCTAGCCCAGAGTAGTGGTAGCTGCTGCTCCAGGCAGGCTCTGGGCAGGCTCCTCGCCTGCTCCCAAGCGGCTGGAATGCGCCAGGGAAACCTTGCACTGCTCTGCAAGACAGGCAGCCTGCTTGTTCCCCCTGGGAGAATCCAGGGGTCCTGCCCAGTACTGGGAAATGAAGCCCAGCAGGGTCTCAGCTCAGCCCAGCCCTGTGTGAGTAGACCTGAAGCTGGGGCTGAAGGATCTCAGATGTGCTCAGGAGGGTGGGAGTGCCTGTTGTTCCTTCCCAGGCTTGCTCTTCCCTTTGTGTTTGCTGATGTTGCTGCCGAACAAAAAGTCTTTTTAAAAGATATCCAGCGTCCTCTGCCCTGAAATCTCACACTCTCCACAGCAGCTGTGTAAGGAATCCCAGCACAGTTCCCATCTCGGCTGCTGGAGCCATCCCCATCCCTCGCCTCTGGGCAGCTCCCAGCCCTTCTGTGTCCAAGTGCTCCAGCTGATGGATGCTCTGCAGCGAGTGGATCTGGCACCTTGCAGCCTTCTGCTGGAGTCTCTGGTGCTGGAGGATACAAGGTCCAAGGCAGAGCCCACCAGCTCATCACAGGGTCCAAGTGGTCTTTGGATCAAGCCCTTAACTCATTTCTTCCCGTTATTCATGTTTCCCAGCAGCCACAATCCCAATGTAGCCTCCACATTCAGGATAGATCTTATCCACCTCAATTTTTTTTATAAAATAATAAAATACATTTATATATATTTATATATATACTATGAAAACTGTACAATATTGTATGCCAAAAAAAAAAAAGCATCAGAGGCCATCAAGTAACGCAACACAAACAAAGGGTTATTCTTTGCTATCGTGGTACCAAATGCCAGCAGTGAAGGACAGACACAAATAGGTGCAGTAAGAAAGCACAGGTTACCCCAAAACCCTACCTTGCAGCTCTCATAAAAAACCCCAAACTGAACAAAACAACCATCTCCAGTGGACAGGCAAGTTGCCACAGAGCCTGGAGCAAAGATGGAAATGGTGACCCTCTATAAATCTGGATTTTGACTTCTGAGGTCCTCTCAAAACCGAGGAGCTGAGAAAAAAAATCATTCTGTTCCATTTACCTGGGGAGGCTGGAGCCATGGAGACACCCCAATTCCTGCCCTGAAGGACGAGCTTACACACCCACCTGTGCCAGAGCTCTGAGTGTGCTGGGCTCCAAAGAAGTCCAGAGGTTGGAGTGCCACAGACGGTCTGTGCCCGCAGGAGGAGCTGCCCAGGCACCGCCTGGATGAAGCACCCTTGGGTCATTCCATAAAATCCTGCCCTCTGATCCCAAGAGTCCCGCTGGTGCTCGGCCTGCCCTGGCTCAGGCCTCGTAGAACTGCCTCTCCACCTGCTGGGTGAGGGTCCCGCTGGCCATCACGGTGCGGCTCACGAACTCCTGGGTGAGAGTGCTGCTGGAGTTCTCCACGCGCTGGGTGGTCACCAGCATCCCGTCTGCAAGGGGAAGGCACCAAGTCTGGGGTCACAGGGAACAGGGTCTGCCCTGCCTCGTGATTCCAGGCAGTTTGTTTTCCATCATAGAAAGTGGTATTTAAGGGCCTCTCCACACCAAGGGATCCAGTGCTTTGCTGGGTCAGTCAAGAGGATGGATCTCCTAAAGCTCCCAAATTCTCCGTGTTGCAGCATGAACCCATGAGCTGAAGTGGGACAGCATGGGACAACTACATTGATGTGAATAAAGAGTTTGGTGCATTGCTCTGTTTTCACTGCTCTGAAGAGATCAAACCTTGCAGGAAGAGCTATGATTTGGTCCCCAGTGACAGTGCTGGAGGACTCTGGAATTCAGCATTCCCTCTGGGACTGGGCAGCACGTGTGGAAACGACTGCAACTGTCCCTGGGGCAAAGCAGGGACACAGTATAGGAAAATCCCACCTGATGGACCCTCCTTCCCTGCCTTTGGCACTTGAGGTAAAAGCAGCATCAGACCTTTGGCCAAGCAGAATTCCCCTTTGTTTTCTGAGGATTGCAAAGCAACAACGATCCCCTACCTGTGAAGTGGGGGTCCAGAGAGGAATGGCTGATGCTGGTTTTGGTGGTGTATTCAGTGGGGAATTTGTAAACTTCTTCTCTCATGTACTGCTGTCCTCCAAACTGGGAGAAAACACCTGGGAGAAGGAAAAGGGACAAATCAGTCAAGAAATAACATGGAGCTTCCAAGGCCTCAACCCTGCACATTGAGCACCAGCAGTCTCAGGAGTTTTTTCCTTGCTGATAGTGGTGCCGGGTTCAGGAGGAGCTGAGAGGACTGGGAAGGTCTCACACCTGGGCAGTAAGAAGCTGCCTCCAGGTATTTGTACAAACAGGCAGAAGTTTCACCATAAGTTAAACAGTGGCAGGTGCTCCCTCATTCAGTGCACCAGGACTGGGACAGTGCTCACCAGGCACAGCACTGCCTTCCTGGAAAACGCTGTCTCCATGTCTTTCATGGAGCACGGAGTCACCACCGGAACTGGCGAGTGACTGTGGGAGTTGTGTTGCCTGCTCTGAGAGGTTTCTCTTTGCACCTCCACAAAGACATGGTACTGTACCTCTGTCCTGAGATTCAATGGTGATGAGGCCTTCTCTCTCTGGCCCAAAGCCTTGGGTGGTGTTGGCTTGCACTTTGAACTTGTACGGGACGTTCTCACTCAGGTGGGGCACAGTCAGGGTGGTTTCCAGGTTGTCTCCTTCGACATAGATTGTCCTGGGCTCCCCTAATCCACACAGAGTGGTGAAGACAGACAAGAGTGATGGTCCCTCCAAACACACTCTCCCCACCTCTGCCGCCTTGGCTTTCCCTGAGCTTTATACACCCCATGGGCTGTAGGATTACACCCACTTTTACTAAGGGTTAAGACAACCCCATTTCACTACAGCAGGGAACCTCAACAACCAACTTCCACAGGGTTTTGGCTGCAATATTCAACAGGTCCTTCCTCTTCCCACATTAGACCAGACCATGCAATGGCACAAAGTGTCAGGAGCCAGCAGCTCCCAGGCCTGGAATCAGCCTCATGTCCTCACTTTGTCTGCACTGATGTAAGCAAACAACTCTTTTATTGGTCCCAGCAAAAATGCAGCAAGCTGCTGCCTTAGCTGGAGGTATCTTGTGCTCTACAGAAGGGAACTGGGCTGCCTCAGCCTGATACTGTACCTCCTCCATGCAGCATCTCACAGGTGATCCTGTAGCCCAGGATGGGCCCATTGGGCTCACGGGGTCTCTCCCAGCTGAGGTGCAGAGAGTCCGGGCTGAGGGCAGTGAAAACCAGTGGTCCAGGGGCACAGGGGGTGCTCAGGGTGAAGGGGGTTCCTGCAAGGGCACAGGGGACAGGTCAGAATCACAGCAGAGGGAGCCTGAGAGGAATGTGCACATAGCATTTATGGAATGAGCCGGAAGGGAAGAGCTCAGCTCTCTGGGCGAGTGCAAAGTGGGGAAGAAGGTCCTGTTCCAAAATGAGAGGAAGGAAAGGAGAGCTCAGGATGTGGCTAGAGGAGAGAAAACATCCAGGCCAGCACTGTAGACAGCAGCAGAGACATCAGTGCCACCCTTCTGTCCCCAGCCACCTCACCTGGCACAGGACTGAGCGGGCTCTGCGGGTCCACCTGGGACTCGATGGTGATGACTCCCTCCCTCTCGGGGCCCCAGCCCTCCTCGCTCTGCGCCTTCACCTTGAAGATGTAGGAGTGGTTGGGCAGCAGGTCCTCCACCACCACCGAGTTCTGGCTGGGGTTGGGGATGGTGATCCTGTGCACCTCTCCTGGGACACACAGGGAAGAGGAGGTCAACACCTCATTGCAGGCACAAAGACAGAGCCACAACTTTCACCTAAACTCTGTCTCAAACAAACTGCCTGCAAAAGACATCCAGGGGCCCTCCCCAACCACCCCCATCACACCTTGCCACCAGCAATGGTAGCGCAGGACAAGAGGTTTTTCCAAAAAAGCTTATTGAAAAACTCAAGTTTCAGACAAAAGAATTCTGTTTTCACTAACGCTGCCCTGAGATTCATGTAAAAATAAGATATTTTCACTTCAGTCCTTCTTCTAAGTCCCATGTGTTGAAAAAACATTCAGGTAAGATGCTTGGGCTGATGGAGAGAATCAGTCAAAGGGGAGTATTTTTGGAGGAGAGACGATTCTACAAGCAACCCCAGGAATTGTTCTCCCACTGAGAGAAACAGGGAATGAAAGCTGTGGGGTAGCTGCAACATTTCCTGCGCAAAAAAAAAAAAGGCTACACAAGAAGCAGAGTTAGGACCCTGAATCCCAGAATGATTGAGGTTGGAAGACACCTCTGGAGATCATCTGGTCCAACCCCCCTCTCTCCGAGCAGGGTCATCCAGAGCCAGAAGACCCAGAGCAGACTCTCCACCACATGAAACTCCAGCCAACCCCTCAGTTCACTGACCTCCATTGAGGAGCTGGTACTGCACGCTGTAGCCCTGCACCTCCTTCTCGCAGCGTGGCTCCTGCCAGCTCACCTTCAGGGACGTGGGGCCCAGGGCAGAGAACACCAGGCGGGTGGGGGTGTCAGGGATGCCCAGCGGCTTCCTGGAGTCTGAGGCAGAAAGGGAGCATCAGGCTGGAGATTTTGGGGACGGGGGCAAAGGGGACTGGGGGAGAGGAGGGGGTGACACACGCAAACATGGGATGGTCCTGATGGTTTGGGGAGGATATGGTGAGATGTCATCTCTGCAAGCTGACCTGTCATGAGTGGGGGGCTGGCTGGCTCTGCACAGCTACAGGGAAGTCTCACGGCCTCAGGGTGCCAGGCTTGGGTGGGACAAGTTAAGGTAAGCTTCATGCCCCTGTGGCAGAGAGCCCAGAGCAGGAGCCTGGTGGTGGCTGTGACCCTCCTCACTCAACCCTAAGCACCCCGTCCAGTCTGCTAGAAGCTTCATAGACTTCATCAGGTGTAGGCCAATTAAGACTGGCCCTAATGTACAGCTAAATCAGCCCAACACCTCCAGGCTCTGTTCATGTGGCCTGGAACCACATCTGGGTGCTCCTCAGCTTGTCCCATTGGGACACAAAGCTCATGGAGAGCACAGCAGCCCCCCAGGTGACACTCAGGGACTGAAACCCCTCACTGAGAAGGAGCTTGCAGAGGGACATCTCAGAAGGAGCACACGTTCTCCCCAAGAGTTCTCCAAAGGCCTGTGGAGTAAGACTGAGAACAAGAAGCTGATTAGGAGTGAAGAGGATGGGGACAATGAGGTGATGATCAGAGCACAGTGGCAGCAGTGGTGGTGAATGTTAATCATTCCAGGTGGGTTGAAACCTGCAATTCACCTGCAAACAGAAAGGTGATGTGATGGAGGAAGATCAGCACAGCACACAGCAAGCCATGGAGAGGAGGTTTGGGGTGAGCAGTGGATGGCAGCAGCTCATGGGTGGCTGGTGGCTGGGCTGTTATGGGATGTGTGGCTGGGAGGAGACACTGCACAAGCTGTACCTATGTACTTGCACATCCCTGCGGACCCATCAGTCATGATTATAGAGTCCCGACAGCCAATGCTGGGGTAGTAACCCTTCACCTTTGCCCTGCTCCTGAAACCCACGTCCCGGGGCCGGAGGAGTGTCCTCCCAGCATCTTCATGGATGGGAGGGAGGAGTGTCCCTGGGTAATCTACAGAAGCAGTGCAAGAAGAAAGAGAAAAACACCATTGGAGATCTCAGAGCAGGTTCAGCCCAGGCTCCTGCACAGGCAACTTTTTAAGGCTCAGGTTTGAAGAACCTTTGAACCACCTTCTGTCAGCACCAGCTGATTGACACACGTGGAGCTGAGAGGCAACCACGCTGCTGGATAGAGTGAGAAGAGACACGTGCTCTCCCTGGAGTGCTTTGTGGTGTGAGGATAAGGATGGAGCTCCCTTCCCTGAGCACCCTGCATGTGAGGGGTGCAAACCCTTTCCAAACTGGTCTGGAAGCAGAGAGGCCTTAGCAAAGCACCAAACATCAGTGGTGGGGACATGACCTTCCAAACCTGGGGTTCATAGGCCCCCGTAGCTGTGAGCACAGTCCTCACCCCACGAGGACTTTAGGGTGCAGGTCCAAAGGCAGTCATGGGGATGGAAGGGAAGGATGGGTCCCATCCCTGTGGTACTCACCATGCCCCATCAGCATCGTGGAGTAGTCTCTTGTCAGCGAGGAGCTCCCCATCACCCTGTGCTCCTGGTGCATGTGGGAGCTCAGCTGGTGGTAGCTGGTGTTGGCTGTCCTGGTCAGGGTGCCACTGCCGCTGCCAGGGAAGGAGAAGTCCACCCGGCCATTCAGCAAGTGCTCTGTGGAAGAGGGCACACTGTGAGGAACGTGGCTGTGGACAAAGCTGCTGCTCCAGTTTCTATGGAGAGGAAGCAGGAGGCATCGTGGTGCCCCCCCTGCCTTGGCTACATCCCAGGTTCAGCCACTCTGGAAGGTGGTTCTGGAACTCTACATCTAGAACAAGCCACAACACCCAACAAGAGACACAGAAACAAAGAGGTAAACAAAGACTTCTCCCTACACCCAGCACCAGACACACCCATGGTGCCCAAGGTAACTCCAGACCTCGGCCTTGCTGGGGCACTGCCTTGTGGTTCTCGCCACATTCTCTCACATCTCCCCTTAGATGCAAGCGCAGGTTTATAATTTCAGATTTTAAAAGAAGGTGGAAGAAGGAAAACAGCCCTTTATGGAGGTGGTTTCTCCAGATCTCATTCTGGATCCCATCTCAGCTGGATCTGAAAAGCAAACTCCGTTCCGTTGTTCTGGTCCTTGACAAACAAATCCCCATCCCCTCCCAGCAGGCCAGGAGAGATCAGCCACCTGTGAGAGAGTGATTTCTGTTTAACAGTCCAGCAGATCTGCCCCAGAAGCTTGGGGCACTTAATTAAGGTGGAGAGCTGCCCTTGGAGGTGGCACTTAGCTGGTATCATCTGAGTTTGCTCCTGCCTCGAAGGTCCAGCCTTTGGTAGAAGCAACTTGCTAGCAGGCTCCCAAGTCCGTGCCGAGATGGGGGTTACCTTGACACTCTCGTGAGCAGACACACCAGGACAAGGTTTTGAAGCAGATCCCACCAACACGAGGGTGGGCACACAAGGGGAGGCAGGGGACACAGAGCCCATCCGCCGGCCCCTCAGCTCAAAGCAGGACGAGACAGGACACTCAGTGCCGTAACGGAGCCGTCCTTCACCTGCTTGGGGCCGGGGCGTCCCGCTCCTCCTCACACTGCCAGGAGCCACAGCGCTGTCCTCCTCGTGGAGGAGCCCCTCGGTGTCCGAGGAGAGGCGGCTGCTGCCAGAGAGGCGGGGAATGGTTTCGGGGGGGAGCCTCCAGGTGATGCGGCGAAGGTCCAGGTCTTCTCCCAGCAACGGCACAAATTTCCACCTGGAGCCTTTTGGGACAACGCAAGCACTTGGTGTTGGCACGGTCTGCAGGGGTCAGGGTGGGCCACCCACCACCTCCGTGCTGCTTGCTGGGACAGGAAGGGACAAGCACCAGTGGGGACGCCGCCTGTTCACAGCCTGTGTTGCCAAGTGTGAGCTGAGGAGTTCAGGTGGTGCAACCATCTGGTAGGTGGAGAATGGTGGGAGCGTGACATGCAGGGGGTTCCTCAACCCCCGGACTGTTTTCCAGCCCTGTGTCCATCATGACAAAAGGTGAGAGTCGAAGTCCCACCAGACGCCTGTCCCTGCATGAAGAGTCTGCAACAATTGTCCTCTGCTCAGGAGAGGTTTCGTCACTCTTCGATGCACACTCGGGGTGGTCGGGCTCCTGCTGTTCCCGTCACCTTGCTCTCTGAAAGGACCAGGGACTCGCTCTTGGGTCCGAGGCCCTGGAGAACCCCCCCGGAGAAGATCCTACAGACACACCCCATCGCTTCACTTATGGTTCATCTCCCCTCCTTGTCCCAGCACAAGACCAGGGAGTCAGCCTCACTCAGAAAGCGAAGGGATAGAGGAAGAGAGGCCAGTGCCCTCCCAGCACTGCTGAGTTCCCTCCTGTTGGCTTAGCCTAGATCCCAAGCATCCAGGGGACTCAGAGCTCTGTGCCTTTGCCGGTGCTTGTTTGCTGATGTCAACTCTCATGGTTCAGTCAAATGGTAACACAAAGGGAAGATGAGCAGGGAGGGCCATGAAAAGCTCCTCTCCCACCCCATACTGAGGTTTCTCTTTGCCCCATGGCTACAACAAGGAGGCACTGGTCTTATTTACACTGTGAGAAGCCAAGTGTTCCTATGGATGCAACTACTGAGCTTTGGAAAGGCCGATCTCCACCATCTCCACAACTGGATCTCCCCATTTCTGAGAGATGGAAAGGAGCAGTGAAGCTCGTTGCTGAAAGCTGGTGTTAAGGAAAATGAACGTTAAAAATGACCTTTTCAAACTCAGAGACACGAACCTGAATCATCAGAGACACTGGGCCGCTTGCTGCCGGCTGGAGAGCGGAGCACGTCTGTGCTGTACATCAGGTAGCTGTCGTAGTCCTCACCTCCCTCTGCATCAATGATGGGGACATCAGGGATGATGGGGACTGCAGGAGAGGTGGAAAGTGCCATTAGACAAGCAGCAAAAAAAACACACAAGCAGCAAAAAACCACACCACGCTCAAGCTGGCCCTCAGCATTCCCAGGGTGGCTGGAGCAGCAGAGCAAACAGGAGGTGGGGAAGCAGCTGGGGTGATGGGGAGCTATCCCCAGCATGGCTCCTGCCCCTCTGCCCCCTGGCCAGGCTGGCACTCACTGGACATGGGGCGCTTGGGCTGCGTGGCGAGGTTGATGGTGGCTTCTCTCTCAGGCCCCCAGCCCGCGCCGTTCCTGGCCTTCACCATGTAGCGATAGGGCTGCGACTCCCGCAGGTTCTCGATCAGCACCATGCGCTTCTTGGGGTCTTCAACCAGCACCTTCTTCATGGGCCCAATGGGTACTGCAAGGCATGAGCATGCCTGTCACCCACCAGGCACAGAGGGCCCCACAACACCCTGCACTTTGGTGTCAGGATACAGCCTGGCTCTGGAAAAAGTGCAGCAGCTCTTTGGGCTGCTCACAACAGGCAGCATCATCTCAGGGTAATTCCCAAACTGAATGTTGAAGTCAAGCTACAGGAGAGGTCTTCTGTCTCACAAATAACGCCTTCCTGGCACCCCATCCCTTTATCTAGACCTGTGAACTAAGTTTTTGACATGAAAAACAACATAAAACACTATGGAAGTGAATGGGAACAGAGTTCTCTGGCATTTGCAGGTTTAAATCCTGACTGGTGATTTTTCTGTGCTCTTTCCATCAAGAAGTGACCCATCCAAATCCCAGTTCTCAAAAGAAACATGCCTGGAGCTGTTCTGGCTCTGCTGCTGCTGCTTGGGACCAGCCCAGCCTGCAGAAAGTGTCCTCTACTCCTCAGCCTGGCTGCACTGTCCCATCCAAAGATGAGCTCTTACCGTTGTCATCGTTAACAAGCCCATAACTGACTTCGTAGGCCGTGATCTCCCCGTTGGTTTCCGCAGGCTCAGCCCAGCTCAGCTGGGTCACGGTGGAAGACACGACGTTGAAAGCCAAGCGCCCGGGCTCGCTGGGCACTGGGAAGGAAAAGCAAAGGGTCCCCATCACTGCAAGCCAGGAACCAGTGGGTGCCCAGAGTTCCCCAGATCACGGGAGACACTCAGGGCTGGGGCCCTGACCCCAGTGCTGGGTGCAGAGGTACAGACTTGCTCCCACGTGGAGGGAAGGGAGGTGTGGGGTCACTCACCCTCCTCCAGCGTGCGGCAGCGGACGATGTCCGAGTAAGTCCCTTCTCCCATGGCGTTGTAGGCACAGACTTGCATCTCGTAGTCGCAGAAGGGGTAAAGGTTACTCAGCTGTGCTGATGGGGTTTTGACATCAATGAGATGGGCTTCTGACTCAGGGTCTCCCTGGATCCAGTATTTCACCTGGCAAAGCGAGAGCAAGCATGATTCCTTCAGATCCTCACATAATGGGTGACAAACTCCTTGTCTCTTACTAAATCTGTTCTGGGAATGGTGTTGTGCCATTCCTCTGAAATGGGACGCCAGGACAGCCTGGGCACTTCATGATAAGTGATGGAAAGGGAGATGGAGTGACCAGGAATCTTTCTTGCATATCCCTCATCCACCCAGCAGTGGTTCCTCAAGGATGGAGGGGACCAGAAGGGATGAACTTGCTCCCTTTTTGGGTGTGTACTTGGATCCTTTCGGTACAAATGTCTGTGTGAAACACCTGCAGGAGGGAACCCACACTCTTCCCTGGGATCCACTCACCCCTTACCTTGTACCCCAGGGGTTTTCCCGGTGGAGGAAACCAGTTGAAGCTGATTTCCCTGGAGCTGAGGGCACGGGCATCGGGATTCAGCGGCGCACTTAGGCAGCCTTTGGGGGACTGGGGGACCTGGCTCAGGCCAGACATCGAGGGAACACCATCCACCAGCTCTGCAGACAAGAAAAATCACATCAGCGCCGGTCCTCCCCCTTGGATGAAAGAAGGAAGCGTGCCTCTCTCAGCACTGCCCTGCCACGCTGTGATAAATCCATTATTTATGTTATTGACCCACTTGATGACAGTTTTCCTTGTCCAGCCACAGGAAGCACCACGCACCACTCATGGCAAGTCCTACCTCTCCCTTATTTTTATGGCTTTTCACTCAAATTCCCAAGGAAAAGGAATTAAGAATCCCTTCTAAAATCCTTTACCCGGGGAGACGATCCATCTTCTCCCCGCCCACTGATCATTCCCACTCGTGCCTCTAGAGGGGGACCCAAATCCGCCAGTCGGAGCTGGAGGAACCTCGCTGCGGCTTTTTGAGCGACGCTGGAACTCTGTGCACCACACCGGGGTGGGCTGGTGCGGGGAGGGGGTCCCACAGCCCCCGCAGCCACTGTCACCGCCTGCTTGCCAGCCCCTACCTGGGTCAGCGATGGTCACCGTGGTCTGGGGGTAGCGGCCGATCTTGGCGCCGTACTTGGGGTGGAGGAGGTCGACGGCAAATTGCTTGGGCTGGCAGTTGTTGAGGAGGGTGTCTATCTCTGTCAGCTCCAGCAAGGGCACCTGCACCTCCTTGCGGGTCTCCCCAGGCTGGAAGACCAGTTCACCCTCCGTGAAGATGTAGTCCTGGAGGAGAGGGAAGAGGTGTGTTCAAGGTGAGGCCTGATGGGGCTCTGAGCAACCTGATCTAGTGGAAGGTGTCCCTGCCCATGGCAGGGGCTTGGAACAAAGTGATCTGTAAGGTGCTTTCCAACCCAAAGCGTTCCATGATTCTATGGCTACAGCCTGCAGCATCCATGAGGAGACTCCCAAAGAGCTTTCCCCCATTCCCCAGCCAATCTCCACTTGCCTCCCAGTGCCCACAGCTCCAGGGGCAGCCAGTACCCTCTGCCTCAGGCACAGGCCTCCTCTCAGGTCCTCCCTCCCTGGGGGAGCAAGGGATGGTGGGGAATGTCTACCTTTGTGCTGACCTCAAGCCTTGGGTCCCCTCTCTCCCAGCCACATCCTGATAACCCCTCTTCTGCACCCCCAGGGCTGGCCTTTTCCCAGCCCTACATTCCCACTCCTGCCTGCCTGCCAAGGCCAGGAGCACCACCCTTACCCTGCCATTCTTGGCGGTGAGGTCCCGGGTCCTGTAGGTGACTTGGGATTTCCCGTTTTCTAGGATCTCCCTCAGGACAGGGATCTTGGCCAGCTTATCAAAGCGGCTGTGGGAATAGGCTGGCTGCAGGAAGGTGATGAGGCTGCTGGCTGGAAAGGGCAGGAGAGAAGGAATGTGTAGAGCAAGCACACAAAGAATCACAGCACAAACACTCAGGTGTCCTCCGTGAAGAGAGTTCCTGTCACCCACAGGTGTGAGCTGTGCAGGAAGCCCATTGCATGGGCTGGAGAATTCACCACTCCCCATTTGTGCTCCCTGCTGAGAACAGCCAGGTGGGAAGCAGAGGGAACGTGCTGGGGACGTTAGCACAATAACATCAAGGGGGTTTGGGTTCACTCCAGCACTGCATGAACTGGAGCAGCAGAGGAATGTGGTCAGCCCTTACTCGGCCATGGAATTGGTAGCATCTAAACTTGTGATGGTCAAATGTTTCTGCCAGCAGGGAAGATGCCCCTCCTTTGGATGCTTTAAAGGATGCTCCAGTTTAGACCCAGGTGACTCCAGAAAGCAGTCACCAAGCAAGTCTCTGCCCTGGGGGTGCCCAGGTACACAGACTGTGCCTCACAAACCACACCAGCCCGTCTGCACACGGGACACTCAAACATCGACCCCTTCAGAGAGTCACAGCCCCTCACCTTGTTCTTTGATGATGGTGATGTTGACAACCCTGCGCCCAATCTTTGCGATGCCGTTGGGGACCTCAATGGCCTCCACCTGCAGCTGCTTCTCATCATCATCATCCTCCCTGATAAAGAGTGGGACACGGACGTCCACCAGCTCCACGGCCTCTTGGAACTCCACCATTCCTTGAGCATCTGGGGGAAAGGGCAAGGGTGAGAGGTGGGAAATAACCCCCTGTACCCAGCCAGGAGGCAGCACTGGGCTCTGCTCCCTACCTTGGTCTGAGGTCACCGTGTAATAACCCGGTGCAACCTTCAGATCATTGAAAGCCTCGTGGGAAACGTGTTTTTCCACCACTTTGATGATGTCTGGCTTGGCAGAGTAAGGGGCGGTGAGCACCGTGTCCACAATGGTGTGATCCTGCCTGGGAGGGGGGGAGGGAAAGGCAGGTGAGAGCTGAGACCAGAGTAACTCATCTCATACAGCAGCTGGGGGCCAGTGAGTGCGCGGGGCACTCAGTCACCCCACACGTGTGTGTACAAAGAGGGAGAAGCTGCACCAGAGCGCTGCAAATTCCTCTTACCTTTTCCCAGAATTGGGCTGTAACCTGGGGGAATAAAAAAACCCAACCAAATCAGAGTGACTAACACCTTTGGAGAGACAAAGTGCTGTGTGAATCACAGCCCTGTGCAGGTCTGAGCTGCAGCACTGCCCCGCGGGTGCCAACCCATCCCGAAGAGCCCCAGCACATGCTCCCTCCTGCCCGGCTGCTCCCTCCCGCCCTGCGTTTCCCAATGCAGTGAGGGAACGTGCCCACAGGGGAGATCACATCTGCATCAGGCTGTAGGGAGGAGATACCACTCCCTGCTCAGCACTGTCATCCCCAAATTCCTCCCGGCCTGCACCAGGCTCTCCTAAGTTTGCATCAGGCTGAAACTTTTGAAGCCAGTGGGAATTCTCCCGTCGAGCACCATGCAACCAGGATTTGTTCCTGCTGCTCCAAAGCCAGACTCAGCTGAGATCGCCTCCACAGCCAGGTGGGCTCTGCTCTGCAGCCCTGGGTGGGTGAAGCACCACACCAGGCTTGTCTCACAGCCCATGCTCCCTCCCAGCATCGCAGATTTCACCCCCTAGCTCTCTGGTCCAGCCCATCATCAGCAGTGCCCTGGGGGAACCCTGCCCTGCAGGAGTCTCTCCTCCACTGACTCACCTGAACTTGGTCTGCTGGACCTTGTGGCAGCCAGGAATGTGCTTGAAAACATCGTTCAGCTGCATGGAGCAAGAGGGGCTTTCACAGTGCATCCCTCACTGAACAGGGATGTGCTCAGTGAGCAGATGCTGCTGCCACAAAACACAGGAGCCCTCTGACCCACCCCAGGCCCTCCCAGACCAGTTTTCTCCCCAGGACACGGCAAGAGGCTGCAAACTGGAGCCAAACAGGAGCTTCAGATCACGTGCCCCAAAGCAAACCCAAAATCTCAACGAGATGCTTTGCTAATTCTTACAATTGTGACCTTAAAAATTGTGCTTTCTCACAAAAGAAGAAAAACTGCTCCTGTGTGGCTGTCCCCAAGGCCACCCCGAGCCCCCCCCCTTGTGCCCAGGCTCCTACATTCTCCTCCACTTCCTTGCGCAGCTGCTCGCACTCCCGGGTGTCCGGTTTCACCAGGTTCTGTGTGAAAAGCCGGGCCAGCCTCAGAGACAGCCCGTAGGGAACTGGAAAGAGAAATTCCCCAATCAAACTCCTTCCTTCTTGGTCAGAGAAATAACCCACCCAGAGGCTGGGAGCACGGGGACACACGCCATGCTTCGTGTCCAGCTCCTGTGTCACCAACACCCCAACCCCACAGCAGCAGCAGGGAAAACCCTCTCTGGGAACTGGGGGGAGAACTGGGAAGCTCTCTGCGAGATCCAGAGAAGGAAACAGTGTCCAGTGGTGGCTCTGGACTGATGAGGCAACAAAATCAAGGCTGGGTCACTGAGCTCATGAGACTAAGACACAAGCAGGGCACATCAGGAGGTCGCCAAGGGCCCTGCCACAGAACAGGGCTGGACATGGGTCTGTGCTGCTCAGCTTCCCCCAGGATGGAAGCAGGCAAAGGAACAATCACCCTTGTAATTGGGCTGGGAAGTGACACTCTGGGGCCACCAGCAAGGCCCTGGGTCCTTTACAGCACCCACAACACCTCCCCTGCCCTCTCCCTCGCAGGTGACACTCACTGAGGTCCTTGGGGTTGGTGGCAGCAGGGGAGGTGACTCCCTGCTTGTGGACATTGTTGTGGATCTTCCAGCGGACCGTGTCCCGACCCTTGAGGGAGCCGCTGCGCACCAGGGGCGTGTCCAGGTGGTCGGAGGACATGAGGCTCTGGCGGAGCATGTAGTGGTCCTCCTTGAAGCCAACGGTGCGACCTGCAGAGCCAGGGGCGGGGTCAGAGCCTGGGCACACTGGGACAGCGACAGCCATCAGCTTCCCAACGCCAGACACTCTGTTCTGGGGGATATTTAGGGTTTCCACCATGCTAAGGGGGTTAGGATCTCGGGAGGGGAGTGAGATGAAGGGAGCAAGGGGTGGCCATGAGCAGGGAGAACACATCTCACCAGCTAAGCATTACAAGACCGGGAAGAGGCAGAAGTGGGATTCCCAGCAGGGCATCCCAAGGTGTGGGGCAGGGAAGAAAAGTGGACCAGCATCTCCAGGGCTCCTTGTCTCAGGCTCTCTGCTAGGAGCCTTCTCCCTGATCCACCTCTCCGGTTCACAGAGGAAGGATCCCTATCCCAGCACACCCCCAAACCCAGGGAGGCAGTGCATCCCCCAGACCCTTCCCCCAGGACCAAGGGCTGGTACCTCGTGCGCAGCAGGGGAGCAGGGCCAGGCAAGCCTAGAAAACAAACGGCCAGAGACACAATCACTTTGTGGCCAAGGACAAAACCCCTCCATGTCTCCATCGGGAGGATCCACATCAGCAGGGATGCATGGGCAGTGGGTACATGGGGCTCTCAAGCTGATTTTAGCCAGATGGGGGAAATCTGGCTAAAATTTCACCAGCGGCTCATGTCAGCAACAGCAGAGGTGCTGGATACCACAGGGACATCCCCAGCCAATCTGGCCATGCTGGAGGCTGGGTAGATTCTAGAAATGTGTCATGTTTTTGGCCATACCTGATTCTCTCCCTGGGCTGGGGCAGCCAGCTGAGACACTCACCTTGCAGCAGGCACAGAACTTCCAGCAGAGCAAGAGCAGCAGCCCCAGGAGCAGGATGAGGAAGATGAGCAGTGGGATGAGCCAGAGGAAGCTCCCAGGTGGGCACTCTGCAAGTGACAGCAACGTCACTCCCAGGCATCAGCCCCCACGTGGGGTGTGCAGGGAGGGAGCAGGGACAGAGGGGAACGGCTGGACCACAGCTCTCTGAGAGATGGAGCAGCCCAGTTAACCTTGGGAATTCCTCACGAGGAATGCTATTCAAGGAGGGCTACCACACCTCTGCTCACACCCAGCCATACCAAAGGGCTGTGCAGCACCTTGCAGCAATCCCTGCCCATGGCAGCAGGGGAAAGGCTCTGATCCCTAAAGGTCTGTCTGAGAGTGCCACACTCCACACCTTGCAGTTCACGTGACAGATAGTGTCACCCACCTGTGTCACACAGCAAGGTGGGCAGGAAGGTGCTGCCTGCAGCTGACCCCACCCAAGGGCACAGCAAAGGGACAAAGCAGGGATTGGAGGCACTGTGGAGTTGGTCACTCTGATCCAAACCCCAGGCTGGACATCCCCTGCTCCTCCCAGATCCCTGCTCACCTTTATTCTTCTGCACACGGACGGTGGTGTTGGGGAGGACGCTGGGGTCTCCCTCCAGGGTGTAATGGTAGGTGCAGTCATCATCCTCATCCTGGAAGGAGCAGTACTCGCCAGCCTCCTCTGCGGGGAGAGGGGACACAGTTGTGAAGTCACCAGGGCCAGGAATGACCTGGGGAGCACCCTACACAAACACAGGGAGCAGGGCACACAGGAGACACTGCACGTGTCTGCACCCAGCTCTGCTTCTCAAGTTACCTTTCTTCAGCTCCTCCACCATCTGGATCTGCAGCTGGCACGAGCTGCAGTTCCCCTTCAGGCTGCCCGTCCCCCAGGTCTGGCAGCGGACACAGTCCCGGATGCTCTCACACACAGCCTGGAAGCCCTGGGAGAGGTGGGGTGGGATGGTCAGGGACACCCACGGGAGCGAGGGAGGACACAGCCTCTGAAAGGCACAGCTGGAGACACAGCACTGCATCCTCACCCCAGAGACAGGGCAAGGTCCAGGTCAAAAAGAGGAGTCACTGAGAGCAAGCAGCTAATGAGGGATTTATAAGCCCAGCTGTCTCCAAGATCCCTTATACCAACAGCCTGCATTTGGGCAGCAATTAGATCTTCTCCAAGGGTTTCAGTGGCCTTTCTAAAACACGACCAAGCCAGCTTTCTCCATCCCTTCTGTGGGATTAGCCCATGTTTGTCAATGGGGAAATCAATTGTGTTCAAGGCCAGGTTGGGTAGGGCCCTGAGCAACCTGATCTGGTGGAAGGTGTCCCCGCCCATGGCAGGGGAGTTGGAATGAGTTCAGTTTTAAGGTCCCTTCCAATCCAAACCAGTCTGTGATCCTATGAAATGAGTTTCTTCCCAGTCTTGAGGCAAATCAGAACAAGCCACAAGCTGAGCCTCCAACCTCTGCCCATCACCAGGGTGCAGATAAACACAGACAGACTCCCAACAGTTGCTGCTGGTGAACAGGAGGGCAAAACCACCTGGTGGCTACAAAGCAGCTCCCATGCCAGCCCCTTCCTGGTCACAAGACAGGTAAGAAAAACCCTTGCTCAGGATTTTGCTCCTGAGATGTGCCTTCATCTCTGCTTCCCTGGAGGCTCTGCGTGGGAATAAGTGATAAACCCAGAGGGACTCACCAGGGAGTAGCTGATTTCACAGGTGGAGCTGGTGTACAGCGAAGCCATGTCACAGATGCACCTGCCACATTCACACCTGCCGTGGTTGTTGCAAATGCCCTGGGAGAGAAGGGGCGACAGTCGGTGTCTGAGAGCAATCGCAGACACGCAGTGGCTCTGGGACTCGGCAAGGTGCCCCAGCAGCCCAGAGGTTCCAACCCTGGGGATCTGCCTGGAGCAGCGGTCCCTGGGGAGGGCAGGGCAGCACCTACCCCTCGGCTGTCGATGCAGGTGTCGTTGCTCGTGGGACATTCACAGCCTGGGCCCTCCCAGCCGCTCTCGCACACACAGGCGCCCCTGGAGCAGCGGCCACGATCTGGGGGTGACAGGAGGGGTTACCTGGGCTCCAGCGCTGTGCCATTCCCCCAGCCCTGTCTGTGGCTCCCCCACTTTCTTCGGGGTGCACAGGGGCTTCTTCTTGGGGTGCAAAGGGGCTGCAAACAGACTCCACAGCATCCCCCCTGCCCGTCTGCAAGCGCAGAGTCCCTGCTGCCCATCACTGGTCACTCAACCCCCCGTGCCAGTGCCACCAGTCCAGGACACCCCGTCTGTGCCACCAGACCCAGCACATGCCCCAGCTGGGGGGCTCTGGGGTGCTCTCACCGTTGCAGAGGAAGCCGGAGGTGCGCGGGCACTGCAGCACGTCGAACTCGCAGAAGGCGCCGTCGAAGCGCAGGGTCTGGTCCTCGGAGTAGCACTGGCACTTCCCGCACAGGCACTCGCCCCGCCCCGAGCACGGCTCCGTGTCCCCCGGGCGGATGCAGGCTTTGTTGTTGAGGGATGAGGCCGGAGAGCAGTCGCACGTGTCCCCTCGCCTGGGGACAGAGATGGTGCTGAGAGAGGCAGGAGCAGAGCGCAGCACAGCGGGGTCCGGGGCAGGGTGCCCAGGGCATGAGCGTGCCTCACTGTGGGTCCCCGGACCCAGCAGGATCCCTGGGAGAGAGGCGTGTGGATTCGGACACAGCCCTTACCAGCCCGGGTGGCAGATGCACTGTCCGCAGACAAAGTTCCCATGGAAGCTGCACTTGGGTGAGTCCAACTCTTGTTGCTGGAAGAGAGAAGAGGCATTGCTGAATGGGCCCAGCTGCCCCCAAGGCCATTTCAGGAATCAGAAGGGCAGATCCAGGGGCAAAGTTTTGCCCTGAAGACCAAGCTCTGCCATAGGACACCACGCTCAGCTTGGAACAGGCAGTGGTGGAGATCTTGGCCAGGCTGAGCATCGCTGAGGGGTCAAGCAGGACCCACATGAACCAGGCCAACACATTCCCACCCCAGGCTGGGCAGGAGGAGGAGGGGACCTCTCTGCATCACCCCACCTGTTCACAGGGACACACGTCGCAGACGACAGCAGTTTTGATCGCGAGGCTGTCGCTCAGGGACGTGAGTTTCACGTGGATGACTCCGTCCCGCTCCTTCTCGGGGAGGCTGCAGACGTGCTGCCCACCGACGTACTCCAGAGCGTTCACATGCATGTGGAACTTGCCCTGAAGGAAAGGACACACTGCAGGGATGAGCCAGCTCTGCTGGACCACATCCCAGCTGGGCACGGGAGCTCATCCCCTCACACGTGCCGTCCCTCCGCTGCCATCCGAGGACTTACCACTTTTCCACGGATGATGTGGAAGGAGCCAGATTCTGTCTTTTCAAACATCGGGGAGGTGAACTCTGTCTTCAGGCCTTTGGGGGTGGCATCAGCCCGAATGTCCATCTTGGAGCGGATGCGCTGGGTGGCAGAGGATAAACACAACATTCATTGTCAGCAGGACCTGGGAGCACCCCATGGCCTGCTCCAGAGAGGCCACATCCTGCCTCCTGCCTGCTCAGGAGGTGCCCACCCTCTGCCCTCCCTGGGAGCCAGAGTGAAGCCCCAGAGAGCACCGTTACCTCAAAGGCTGTGTGGAGAAGCTCCACAATGTTGGAAGAGTCTTCCTGGAGCACCCCGATCTCAGAGATGGGGAAATACTTGTGCAGCTTCTGCAGAGAGACAGGAGCTCCCTGAGCCAAGGCCATGAGAACCCTCCTCTATCACCAGAGCGGGTTCTGCTTTGAGCAGGACTTGGATCAGAGACCTCCAAATTCCCCTTCCAACCTAAATTACTCTCCAACTCTGTGCCTCCACTGCTTTACAAGAAGCAGAAACCACCACAGGGAGAGCTCTAGAAGCTCAGATTCCTGCACCCAGTAATACACCCCGAGACCTCCCACAACCCAGAGCAGCCCCCCAGCACAGTGTGGCACCCTCCCAAATATCAAGGTGTTGGTTCAGCCCTTGGGGACAAGCGATGGCAGAACACTTTCTCCTCACAGCTGAGCTGAGGCAGAGGTCCTGGAGGAAAGGTAATGCCACGTGGCATCACTGCCGTGGTCTCCTCACCTCATAGTAGCTGTAGGAGTGGTTGGTGACAGCAAAGATGGGGATGATGTTGTGCTGGCCCAACAGGCGCACGAGCGTGGGCACTGAAGGATAGTCCTGCTTGGTGTCGTACACGTAGGTGCCGTGGCTGTCCAGGTGGCACTGCTCATCGTTCCTCGCCAGGATCCCTGCCAGGACGTTGGTACCATCAGCTTCATAGTGAAAGGCAGACTCGGTGGAGAACACGAGCAGGTGAGTGCTGTCATTTCTCCAGCCAATCTTATCCTGCAGCCAGGGAAGGGGAGAAGGAACCTTTATCTCTGTGCCTCCCAAACCCCTGCGCAGCATTTGCAGCCCTTGGCAAGCCAGCACTGACAGGAGCTGGGATACCCAAGGGACAAGGCACCACCTGCACCTGGCAGCAAACACAACCAGCCGTGTGCCCCCAGGAACCCCAGCACCCATTGGCACCCCCAAAGCAAGGGGTGTCTCCCACCCAGCAGCTCAGTGCCAGGCACATGTGTGTACAGGGGGCAAGCCCACGCTTCCCTGGACATGTCTGGAGCTGTGCTCGTCCCTCAGCCAAGCAGCCAAGCCCAAGTGGGCTCTTTTCCAGGGAGCAGAGTTTCATCACCGAGGGCACGGAGGGGACAGAGCAAAGAGCACACGTAGGGTGCCCAGCAAGCAGCTCCTGTGCTGGGCATCAAACACCAGGACACACACATGTTCTTAAGACTTAGGAAAAATTGGGAATGCAAAACAGCTTGGCTCTGGGAGTGTGTGGCTGGGAGGGCAGGAACCAACTGTAGCTGAACCTGGGCTCCGTGGCTGCCCTGTGGGCTGCCCAGTGTGTGGCTCTTCTGCTCATCAGTGGGCATCAGGAAGATCCACTCATTAAAAACACAGCCCTGGCCATCCTCACCTTGCAAACAGCTGTCTGCAGGATGGCATCAAAGCCACCCTCAGGGGCATCCAGGTTGCCGGAGATGCGCTCCTTGCTCAGCTCCTGGCTGAAGTCGTTGATGTTGCTGGTCAGGCGGATGACGTTCTTGAAGGAGAAGGGGGAGTCAGCGTTGGGCCAGGGCTCACGCAGCCTAGGAGAGATGGAACCAGGGGTCTTGTGTGGGGCAGGAGCAAAGGGATGCTGGGGTGCAAGGAGAGGAAGTGTGGGGAGAGTCCCTAAAGGGAAGTCATGGAGCTGAGCAGCTCAGCCACCAGCACTGACAGGGAGAAGGGATGAGGGCAGAGACAGAGGAGAAGACAAGCTGTGCAGTCTGTTGTGGCAGAGCAGGGAAGGTTTGAAAGCAGGGGATGACACTGCTGGCATTATCACAGTGCTGCAGCAAGCCCAGAGGGATGGGGAGACCAGGGAAGACACGGGCAGTGAAGGCAGAGAGATGGATGGAGGCTCTTGCACTGCAGGCACTGAGAGCCACAGAGAAGCAGACGGCACTTTCCACTCCCTCTACTCCCACCTCAGGAACCCAAGGGGCCCACTCACTTTTCGGGTCTCATGTCTGTCTGAGGGGATGAGACTTTGTCCACAAACTTGCCGAATCCGATGGTGTAATTGGAAGTCAGGTTTTGCAGGAAGCCCGCTGGGAGGAGAGGAAAGAAAGGGGGAGACTCATAAATAAACAGATGCCTGTGAGTTCCCTGCTCCAGGGAAAGAAGTCCTTTTGTGGGCATCTTCTCTGCTGGTCAGTTCTTAGATAAGATTCCCAAACTGTCATCTTTTAGGATCTCTGGGGTTTTATAGGGCAGAAACCTACACCCCCTTTGGCAGCTCCAAAACTGGAGCTCCTGCAAGAGCACCCAGCCGGTTCAAGATGCCAAAGGCCCTGTACAGATCAGCTCTGAGAGGCACCAGCCCCACGCTGGGCTGGCAGGGGAGAGCATATGTGAGGATCCCTGCAGGACCAGAGAGACATCCCCACACGGGGCTGCACAGAGCAGTGATAATGAGAAGCTCTAATTAAAACAGACACCTCTCAGCCCACTGCCAGCTGCTTTCCCCTCTCTGGTGCTGGCAGAGGACTCACAGCCGCAGGCAGGAGCAAGCTGCCTGCCTTCATCAGCACAGAAGCAGGCTCCCCTCTTCTCCCAGCTCTGCTCTCACCTAGCTGATGCCCCATGCTTTTGAGGTTGTCCAGATCATCAGACATAGAGTAGGAGAAGTCCATGAGGATGTAGAGATCCACAGGGCTCTCCTTGGGCTGGAAGACGTCCATGACAAAGCTCATCTCCTCCCCAGCCCGCAGCCGCAGGGACATGGCCTGGGGGGACACCTGGGTCCTCTGCAGGGACGTGTTGATACTGGCATTCTGTGAAGAAGAGTGACGTGAAGGGGATGGACTTCATCTCCAGCGTGGGTGCAACGAGGAGGAGGAGGAGGAGGCAAGGAGCAGGGAGATGTGTGGGGAGTGCAAAGGCAGGGATGAGCACGCTCCCCTCCCTCATGTACTGCCCAACAGCCTCCCCCAGGTCCACACGTGTCCAGCCAGGCACCTCCTCCAGAGGGATGTGAGCATTTTGCTTACACCTGCTTTGTCTGCAAAGTCACCCCAGCCTGGATCAGGACCAGTGGCCCACAGGTCCACCAGCCAGGGAAGGCATTGCTTTTGAGTAGACCTTCAATAAACAGTATCTGGGCCTTCTTGCTGAAGACTTTAGAGGAGGATGGAGGACATGAAGGACCCCTCAGGAGAGGCTGAGCACGGGCTGTGTCCCCAGCACGCACCTTCAGTGTCCTCATCTCTCCCTGGGTGTACACGATGTTGGCCTCGCCGCAGCCAGAGCGCAGCAGGTTCTCCCGCAGGTCACAGCGTGGCTCCTCAAAGCTCTGCCAGGGAGCAAGAACAGCCTCAGAGCCACAGACAGCACCAGATCCACTGTGAAAGGGGGAAATACACAGGGCAGGAAGCAGGGTCCTGTGCCAAGAGCATTATGAGCTTTTGGGAGCAGGAGATGGGCAGAGAGATGGGGACGAGCCTCGCACAGAACCAGCAGCTGAAATGTGACCACCAGTGAGTTACTGAGCTGTGTGGGATAAAACTCTCCCTCCACCCCTTGCACACCATGTTTCTGGCACAGTGACATTTTCTGATAAACCCCTGTATTGCTGCAATTCTTCCCTGGACTCCCCTCCCTCCCCATTTTCCACACCAAAAGGAAATCCACATTTCAGTGCTTCCCATCCAGATGAGAAGCTGGATCCAGAAGCTGCCTCTGCTTGTGTCCCTCTCCCACTGAGGGTGGTGGGATCCCTCCATCAGCAGGCTGGGAAGGGGAGCCCCAGGCTGCCCTGCAAGGTCTCACCTCGTCGGTGCAGAAGGAGCAGTCCTTATCCACACGGATGCACTCAGTGCAGCTCTTTGCCCGGGACAGCACACAGCGGTTATCTGCCAGGAAAGATCAGGGCATCAGGGATGGGGAAAACAAAGTGAGCTGTGGGAGGGTGTGAGAAAGGCTGATCCCATGGAGAGATGGAGGTTGTGCCTGGTTAGTGAAAACTGGCTGCAAAACAGCAGCGGGGTAGCAAGAAACGGGCCCCAAAACAGCAGGAAAAGCACCCAGCAGGTGTTATCCACACGAGGACTGGTGTTTCTGGAGCCCAGGACAGGTACACACAGTGTCCAAGGGGAGGTGGCAGACAGAGCCAGCACGGCTCCACTCACTTTTGCTCCATTGGCAGAGGCCGGTGGCGCAGAGCAGGGACAGGAGGAGCAGCCTGGCACACGCCCGTGGCAGCACATTCATCCTCTTCCTCCTGAAACAAAGGGATCACTACATTGCAGAGAGTCAAGAAATGGAAATGGACCTGGATATGACCAGGGCAGCTCCCACAGAGCCCCTTCCCAGCCCTGCTGGGGTGGAACAGCCCTCACATCCCAGGGAAGCTGAGGCTGGAAGCAATTGCTGAGCTCTGCAGGGCAGGGCACGAAAGCAAAGCCAGGGATGGTTTGTCCTCTGCTCAGGCATCTGAAAAAGGTTCAAAATTCCCAACAATGCCGCCCCTGTGCCTGGAGTCGGGGTTCCCAGCTCGACAGCAGCAGGAGAGTGCAGGCAGCTGGAGCACAGGAGGCTCCTGGCCGGAGCCCAGCACCATCCACACGTGTGAGCACTGCCCAGGCCAAGACATTGCTTTTCCTGGCAGGTTAGGGAAAAAAAAAAAACGAGGAAAACAAAGCGACTGTCCACATCTCTCCCCAAAAGCAACACTGACCCCTCCCTTCAGCTATTTCCTATCACACTAAGAGTTTCCAGGATGGTCAAGCCAACAACAAAAAGAAGGTGAGGCCTTGGGAAATGCCAGTTCTGGAGTTGTTGAATGAATTTGTGGTTTTGAGAGCCTGGCAGCTCCCCTTTGTCCTGTCCAGGGCAGCAGGACTCCTTGATGGACACAGAGGCCAAATCCTAAACAGAGTGAACCATTCTCCCTGCACCACACGTGACTGAGAAAACAAGAACCTGCCACCCAGAAGTCAGCATCTGGATATGGTAAACAAAAGGGACAAAGCTGGAACTCGAGTTCTGCAGCTGCTGTGCCAGAGGTTCATTCTGGCACCCAGCAGGGCAAGTGAGAGCAGTCAAGGAAAAAACAACAGTGTAAAGATACCATTAAAGCATCTCCTTTCTGGAAGATGCAATTATGAAATATAAAATGTGAATGAATTGTCTTGTAGCTTCTTGCTGTGTAGCCCTGACTGTAAAATGAAAAGAATGTGAAAACCACTTAAAACAGAGAAAGGAAACGGGAATAGTTGTTGTGTGCAGTAACAGTGCCCAAGTTCCCTGAGGGACATCCAGCACACACAGCAGTCACCTGGAGACTCAGCTACTCACAGCCTGGCCTGGGCTGCAGGGAAACCCCTGGAAAGACCCAGCCTGGTCTCAGCAGCACCAGATCACACTTGGCCTCTGCCTCCTGCATTGGCCACTGCAGCCAGTGGAGTGCACTGAATGCAGCAAGTGCTGTGACACAGGGCTCAACCAGCCCAGCATGGACACCACAGGACATCTCCCTTGGTTCCCTGTGGCAGTCACTGGATACACAGGCAGCAGGTGACAGGACATCGGTGTCTCATTCATCCTGTCAGCCGTGCCCAGAGGGATTTATCACAGTCATTAATGCCCAGTGGCTCAAACATGAGGAACACGGGAGCCTCAGGGCAGCATCTTTGCAGGGAAACCCCGGGAAGCTCTGCTGTTCCTCAGGACCCGTAGCCAATATGCTGTTTTGCCAATGGGCTGCTTTTCTGATGGGTGGAAGGGACCAGTTGACCAAGGGAACTCCTCTGCTTCCCTTCCTGCCACACTGACTGTCCCCAGCTGGGCCCTTTGCAGGTTTGGCTTCGGGTGGTCCCTGTGCCCCCAGGCCAAGTCACAGTGCTGGCTCTGAGGCCAACATTCCTCACCCTGGATATGCCTGTGACCTCCTTCAGTGACAGTCCTCACACCAGCACTCACTGGCAAACGTTGTGTCCCTTGCTACCAGCACAGGCAGATTTTGAAGCCAGGAAAATCCCTTTTTCCCTTATTCTGCCCCAGCCTAGGGCAGTGCTACGGAGGTGTGGGGAGGTGCCAGTTAGAGGTGGGATGAAAGGGTAGGGAGGAAATCCTTAAGAGTCCGTGGAAGGAAAACAGTCAAAAACATCACCTGGGCACTCAGCAAATCCCATCTCCCACCATGGCATGAGCCATAAGGAAAGGACTGAGTACAAGACCAGACTGCTCAGCTCCCAAGGACCTAATTCCTCATCCTTTAATCACCAGCTAGGAAAAAGTCACCAAGAAACGGACAGACACACCCTGGGCCTCAGGCACATAAATTGTCATCTCTTTTCAAGTGCTGAGATAAAAGGCCATAAAATCCTGCTCAGTATTAACGTCCTGTTGCCCTGTGAGCCTTCAGCCTTCAAGGATTCTGCTGGGCAGATGCCAGCAGGCCGGGTGCTGGTGGCACAGAGCATTGCCACTGCAGGATTGCAGCCTGCAACATTTGTGCAAAAATATGGGAGCAGCCACCCCTCACTTTCAGAAGTGTCCTATGGAAGGGAAAACACCACTTTCACTTCAGGAAAGCTGCAGGATTTGGTTGGGTTTTCATGACAGCAGCAACAACAACAAAATCTCTTCAGTAGTGCAAAAACAAGGAGAAAGGCAGAACAGCTCCTGGCTGCACACAAACTTCCTACCACTTCCCAGACCTGCTCCAGCATTTCCTCCTGGTCTCCTCTTGCTCCCCCAGCCTTTGCACTGCTCCTCTGCACAGCCAACAAACCTGCCCCAGGAATATGCCAATAACCCCTCAGTCTGGAGAAGGTGGGGCTGGCTACCTCATCCCCAGAAATCCAGGCAATGCTCCAAACAAACCCCTGGTGCAAGGGGACAGAGGACAGGGCTGGAGTGGCAGACTCCGGGGGGAGAGGGAACAAGGAGGAGGTTGTGATGAGCCACAAAGCAACAGCAGGAGCCTGGTCCCAGCTGCCACGTGGGGGACATCCAGCAGGTTGGGACACGGGAGCAGGAAATCGAGGAGTTCCCAAGCACAGCCTTTCCTCCCTTGGGTGGAATTGCCCTTTCCATGGCTGCAGCCATGGGGGCTGTGTTGGGGACTGACCCTGGTGCACGGCATCAAGGACCATCCACGCATCCGTGTGTGCTGGGGATGGGCACTGCAGCCACAGCCCAGGGGATCGGGGACACAGCTCGTGTTCTCTCTCTCCCCTGCACCTGTGGTGCCACAGAACTGCTGGGACCGTGCTCCAAACCTTGGAAATTATCAAGCCAGACGCCCAAAAAACTCCCAAAAACTCGACCCACAAATCAAATCATCATTTACACAGAAAATCATACCGGTCTGGTTTTGTTTGCCCTCCCTATCCATTTCCCCTCCTTCCCCAGGTGTGCTCCTGCAGTTGGGACACTCCATGCACGTGTCTCCATTTGTTATTTTCAGCTCCCAGGTTGAGCTCCAGACCCCAGACACGGCCCCCAGCATCCCCCAGCCAGGGACAAAACACAGCAGGACCCAGCCCGGGGACCCACCTGGAGCTGCTGGGAGCTCTGTGTGTGCTGTGAAGGGCTGGTGGCTGTGGTACCACCTCCTCCCTCTGCCCACCGGGTTCGGGCAGGGAGGAACCCCAAAGAGCAGAGAAGGAAGGGCAGGACCCTGCCTGGGGACTGCCCAAATGCCCGCACAGCCCCGGGACCCTCCCGTTCCCTCCATGTGCTCTTCCTGCCACTTTCTCTGCTCCTTTGGCCCCACAAGACACTTTTTGCCTCCTTCCCCTTTGCTCTTCATCCCCCTTTTCCCCCACCTAACCCATGCCTGTCAGCCCCCCTCACACCAGTCCTCCTGTCCTTTTTCCTATTCCCTGTCCGTTTCAGATCCACCAATTTGCAAATACCCCAACACCTGCAGGTCAGCCAAGCCCACCCTGAATCCCCCACTTCCTCCTGGCCTTTTCCTCCGGGAACCCCCCTTCCCTTGCTCTGCCCTTGCATGGGCAGCCATCAGCTCTAGAAAACAACCCCGGTGGGCTCCGCGGGTCGAAGACACCCACAGCCCCGCTGACCTCGCACACTTTCACCCGTGAAAGCTTTCCCTGGGTGCCAGCTCGGAGGCACAACAGCCTTTCCCGCTGGAACTGGGCTGAGGGACAGGGCAACCCCCGAAACCTCCAGCAGCCTGTCCCCGAAGGGCTCGGCTCTGCCGTCGCACCCACGGCACCCCCGCCACCGCTCCCTGACCCCCACCCAAATACCTGCGGAGACAAACCCCGACCCGTGCAGCCCCCAGAGCCCTGCCCGGCCACGAGCGTTGCCTTTCCCAGCCAGCCCAGAGGCACGGGACAGTGTCCGACAGCCAAAAACCAGGGGGAAAACAGAGGGAACAGGCGGGCAGGGGCTGAGCCCCGCGCTCCGTGTCCTGCCCACCTGCCCGCGCATTAATTCACTGCCCGCTTCATCAACGCAGCAAAGTTCAAGCGAACTGGACACTGCAGAGCACAGCTGAATTAACTCCACAAACCTCATTAGCGCTGGGTCTGACTCAGAGTCCAAATCCTCTGCCGCAGCCCGAATAACAGGCACCCACACACCAAGCCAAGAAATTCTTCCGAAGGCAGAGGGGGAACGTGCTGCTTCGCTGCTGCAACTTGATTTCCAGCTTTGGGCTCTTTTTTTTCCCCCTTTTTTTTTTTTTTTCCCCTCCCTCCTCTCTATTTTGTGTCCCTTTTCTCTTTCCGGTTAAACGTCAACTCCTGGTCCGGCAGGGAGTGCAGCCAGCCCGCGATCCCACATAACTCCCTGCGGGTTCCTGTACCCTCCAGTCAAATATCCACTTTGTTCTCACTCCCCTCGCTGCCGCCTCGCCCTCCCGAAGGGCTGGCAGGGAGGAAAAGTGGGAGCTGCGATAAATGAGATTGGATGCCAGGTGAGGAGAAGTTTTATCCCAGCCGGGAGGGAGGAGGGGGTGCCCGTGACGCAGGGCTGGCACTCACTGCTCCCTCTCACACCTGGCCGGGCAGGAACAGCTCTCTGGACCCTCCCTCCGCACAAGCACCATCCCACAGGAAAAGGGCCGAGCGGGACGTGGGAAGGCGTGGAGGGACTGCTCGGCTTCACCTGCCCGCTCAGGACAGAGCTGAGGGAGCTCCCCGACCTCCCGTGCCAGGGGTTTCTCCTCCGAATTTCCCCCTGGCACGACGGGGAGGTGTCACCCTCAGTGCCCACGTAACTCCTTGCTGAAATACCAGGTAAATTCCTGCCCCGACAACCCGCAGATGGCGAGCTCAGCCTCGGTGCTTTGCTTGCAGAGAGGATGGATCTGCATCCTGCTTTATCCAGGGCATGGGCACGGCAGACCACTCCTCACCTGCAGTAAATCTGCCTCAAGAGTCAGTGCAACCCCTTGCAGCACCTGCATCCCACCGTGGTCCAAAGCTGCAACGAGCAGCAATCCCACAACTGATTCCAGTCCTTCTCCTGAGCTGGATCTAAAACCCTTTCCCCAGTCCAAGGAACAGCAAAAGAGGGTTTGGAGTTCAGGTGAGGTTGTTTTTCTGTCCACAACACCCGTTTGCTTTAGAATCTGGGGTTTGTCGTGGCTCAGAACCACTCACACTTTCTACAGAGCAGAGCATGCACGTCCTGGAGCAGATGCAAAGGCTGCATTTCAGCTCCCTGATAGATTCTCACAAGGAAAACTGAATCCCCTGAGCTTCAACACAAACAATAGCAACAGCCAGATGAAAAAATGGCACATTTCCTGCCTGACTTGGAGATTAAAATTATGAGCAGGGCAATTTTGCCCTCCTCGTTATCATTGTGGGGTTACAGAGGCTGCTGCTCACCAGAATTGATCGAAATGTGAGGAGCAGGATTCCTTTCACTACAAGAAATTAGGAAGCTCGGATGAATATATGCAAATTGCCTTAGCCCCGGGATAAAGGAGGATGTGCGTGTGCCATTAAAAACTACAGCAAGTGGGAAACAGGCAGGGGTGCAGGGGAAGATGGCCTGGGCAGTTTAAATCTGGCATTTCCGAGTTTCCCAGCACATGACTTGGCAGCCCCAGCCCTTTTGGAGATGTGATTTCCTAGATTTAAACAAAAGTTCTGAAAATGAAGGAGGTTTGCTGTTGTTTTTTTTAAAAACACATCAAGACAGCGACTGCAACATGAGAGCTGGGACATGAGACAAAATAAAGGCAGAGCAGGACCAGGCTGTGGGTGCCAGGTGCTGGAGCTGCTGGTGAAGAGCAGATTGTTCCCATGGAGGGGCTGAAGGCAGAGGGTCCTGCTCTGCCTCAGGGGTCACAGCTGCAGCAGATGTTCAACACTGCAGATGAATTAAAACTGGGCTTCAGCTCCCAAGAGGGGAGGGGAGCTTGTGCTGGTGCTCACAGATGTATCTGGTCACCTCACCTGGCCCTGTCCACCAGCAGGGTCCAGCTCCCACTAGCCCCACCCCACCTCCCACTGCTGCAATTTTCCTCTTTGAGGTAAGCAATGCTGCCACTGCAACTGAAAAAGCCAATTTAGGCTGCAAGCAAGAAGCGTAATGGTAAAAAACCACAGTTATTTTAGTGATGGATCCCTAACAGGAATCCCAAAGCCAACCAGAAAAGCTCGTGAGCACCCATCTTCCACCACAGTACTCGGTGTCCTGACTTTCTGGATGTCCTCCTTTCTCCACCTGAGATGGAGAATGTTTATGTTGGCTCCTGTAAAGGATCTCTGGTCTCACCTGCAGACCCTGACAGCCCCAGGGCTTCCTGGCACCACCTGCCTCCCCTTCACCCCTGCAGCCTGGAGCAGCAAGGAGGGACCAGCTCCTTTCAGCATTTCCAGCTGTGAGGAGAAGCCCAGTTGCAGCCTGTGGGTGCTGCCAGAAGAGCTCAAGATATCAATTTTGCACCTTTTCTTTGAACATGTGCCCCCAGCACCTAAGAGATCTCCAAGCCCACAGAACATGAGTTTCCCCAGAGCTGTAACTGAGCTGCTTTTACATTTGCAGGGCTGATAAAGGCACTTTTCCAATATAAAGGCAACTCCACTACCAATTTTTTAAGGCAGAAAAGCAGAGAGGAATTAGAAAATCTATGTAAATACTCAGAAGAATGTAAAAAGGTTTTAACTTCATCTTGTTTAGTTTTGTTTTTTTTTTTTTTTTAAAAAAAAAGGGTGTTTTAAGAGTTGTCTTTCAGGCAACTTCTCCAAATTACTTCCACCAGGGAAGAACACCTGGTGAACTCAAGTTCTTGCCTTGGTTCCATACCTTGCTGTCCCTTCCTGCTGAATCAGGCTTTTGCCACACAAATTTGCTGTTTTTAAGAACAGAGAACAGGGACTTCAGAAGCAGGGTCAGCAGATTCAGTGCAGATGGCTCCACCACAGCTCACAGCCACATTTGTAGTGAACCTCTCATTTATAAATCAGTGACTTTCTGCTGTGGCAACGTGGCCTAGAAATTTTTGCCCTAGGAGGGAAGACAAGTAATTTTATAGCTCCCATGAAATTATTGCTCTCTGCTGAGACTATCAGTCCAAGTGCCAATTACTGATAATTACAGGTGATTTCAGGGTTAATTATTTTCTTCTTTTTTTAATGCCACACCAGCTTGCAACACAGCCTTTCTTCTTTCTGTCCTGCCACCACAGCGTGCCTGGAAACAGCTCTGGGGCTTTTTCTAGGTCTTTATTGAGCAGTTACAGCCAAAATCCTGCTGCTGGAGCACATTCACCCCCTTTTAAAATTCTGTAACAACACACATTGCTAAAAGAAAAATATACACTTAATCCCATCACTGCACTGCACACTGTAGTGACAATATCCTGCTATGTGGCTTAAATAAAAGGAATGTGTAATAATGTATTATTAATGTACATTAATGTGCACATAATTTATTGCACTAAATGGTGCTTAATTCCCAGTGCAATTAAAAGTGCCAGATGAAATCCTGCCATATTCTCCCCCTCAGCCTTTCCCCCAAGGCAGCATTAACTACACGTGCCCCCTGTTCTCCAGTGGATGTTCCTTGTCATGAACATGTTCCTAAAGGAAAATCTCTTTGAACATCCCTGATGAACGTTTGCCTCTGGGACAGAGCGGCAGCTAAAGGGAAGTGGGACACAGAAACAACGCCAGAGGAGAACATTAGTGAAGGATCCAGGATAAAAATTCAGCCTGGAACAATCCTAACACCCATCCAGGGACAGCAAGGCCTTCCAGGGATACATCAGCACCTCACCCAGCTGCCAGAGGTGGAGCACACACCGATGTCTTTTATGTGAAAAGGCAAAACCTTTCCTTGTGAAATCCCAGAGCTCTGCTGTTTACCGGCAGCAGAGAGCACGAGCCTGGCCCCAGCCAAAGACAAGCTTCAAATAAACAAAGACCAACTATTGGAAGTCATTGGTGTCCATGGTTCTCGCTTAGAACAAAAGGAAGGAAGTGGAATATAAACAGTCAGAGGAACAGCAGCCCAGGGAAGGCTCAGGGGTGGAAAACTGCTCTCTAAAAGCCCTGCAGGAATGTGCTGGGGTAAAGCTCCCCCCCAAAAGGGAAGAGGAGACTTTGGTGGAACCTCGCTGCCCCTTCGGGGGGGGGAGTCTTGAGCCTCCACAGCAATTTATTTATTTAAACATTTAACATTAGACAGTACTGGGGAGCCCTGCTGAGAAGATCTCCATTTCTCTCTCCCTCTCTGGAGATATTCCAGAGCTGTCTGGACACAACCGTGTGCCAAGTGCTCCAGGAAGATCCTGCCTGAGCAGGGAGGTTGGGCCACTGTGGTCCCTTCCAGCCTCACCCATCCTGTGATTCCCTGCAGGTACCAACTCTGGGCTGTCCCAGGCTCACACCATTTCCCAGGAACAAGCTGCTCATACCCTTTGATGACTCTCTGGGCACATTACAAAGCCCACCTGTTTGAGGGCTACAACTTCTCCCCTGCAAGGGAGAAGAGCTGGAAAGGAGCTTGTGCAGGTGTTGGCTGCAGCCATCGCCTCCCTCACTGCTGGAGCTGTCATCAGTAAAGCCTTGGCATGGCCCAAAGCCTTGGCAAGGTAGACTCTTTCATTTTTTGTTCATCTCAGTGCATAACTGCCCTAAACCAGCCAGTGCAGCAGCAATCCAACTAAAACATAGCTTCAGGTGCTCCCATTCCACGGTTTGAGGTGGGGCTGGCAAGGGCTGCCCTCCCCACCTGCTCCCTCAGCCCGGCAGCGCCCAGTGAGACAGAAAATAAAAGCGAGCCCTGAACACCCAAAATCCCTTCCCACACCAGCATCAAAGGAGAGCAGATCTCTAAAGCACAACAAGCAAATAGGAGAGAAAATAACACCTCAGGGCATGGAGGTGGGAGACGACTTCAGAAGGGAGAGGGAGAGCAGAACCAACTCTGCCAAGGATGACTTCATTCCTGCAGCTCTCCTGCCTCTGCTGAGGCAGAGACACAGACTTGAACGTGGAGTTTCAGCTGAGACAAAGCTCCTCGAGCTATGAGACACCCCTGCTTAGGAAGGAGATAAGCAGAGAGAAGCCCCGTGGTGTTCAAGGAGCAGAGATTGTAATTCTTGGACTAAGGAAGGATGAAAGTGGGACTGGTTTTACTCTCCTGGGTAAGGAAGGAAGGAGAGGTGAGAATGAGTATCTACAGCTTTGGAAGGAGAGGTGAGAATGAGTATCTACAGCTTTTAGAGTCACAAATGCAGCCTGAGCATCGCTGTTGCAGCAGCACAAGGAGCTTTTTCTCTGTTCCAGCTCTGAATTTGCCTCAGTGCAGCTGGGGCACAGCTGCAGTTCCTGAGGGCTGTTTAGCACACAGGCACTGGCACACTCAGCAGGTCCCTCAGCCCTCAGCAGGGCTCACACAGCCAGAGCTCCAAAGAAAACGAGTCCAACCTCCTGTCTGAGGGCTTCAGGCCATGGTTCCCAGGCCAGGAGGGATCCTTTTCCCTCAGGACATCACCCTTGTGTGCCTGATGTTCCCTTCACCTTCTCTGGGGCACTGATGCACCACAGCCCAGTGCAAGTCACCAACCAGTCCAATCCTATTCTCAGAGCTGGGAAAAAGGCTGGGAAAAAGGCTTTTCCCTCAGAACTGCAGTTTCCAACCTGTGTATCCATCTATTACCTCCGATCCAACATGCAAGACAAACAAGAGCCATGAGTTATTGGCTGCAAGTTTGTTATACAGGGGTTGGCATCCTCACTCCAGCTTTTTGGAGTGAGAAAAAAAACCCCAAACCCAAATCATGCCTGTTGCAAGCTGCTTTCTCCACTGCAGACAGCAAACACCAGCTCCTGGGAGCTCAGGAGGGAACTGCCAGAGCACAGCCCACTCCTCCAGGTCTCTTGCAGAAGCTGTTACTGCAGGAGTCTGGAAACTGCTGCTCCAGGAGCCTCATGGCAACTCCACTCAGCAAAGCTTAGGGAGATTTCTCCTCATCCCTCATGCAGCATCATCAAGCCCCTGTGATCAGCATTTTCCCATCACTCCAGATGCTGGACAGTGTCACTCAGTGTCACTCCCTGCCTGCCAGAGCAAAGCAGGAGCTGAACCACCACTTCTCAGATCTGATCCTAAAGCCCACAAAGAAATTCAGAGGTTTGGGATGACTGTGGATGCTGCAGAGCAAGGAGGAAGAGGCCCACAGAAGGGGGAAGGGATGAGGTGCCAGGATGTGTGATATGAATAAGATACATTTAAACAATATTCAGTACCTTCTGTAGTGGGATTCAACCCCAGGAACTCCAGCAGTTGCCCTGTCAGGGGATTAACTGGTAAGGGGATTAACTGGTATTTTTCCGTGGTGCTTGGCACCTAACCAGCGTCAAACTGCCACAATTGGTTAATTAATGTGGTCTCATCAGGCTCTCCCAGTTTGTGCCTACCACCAGTGACAGTGTCAGATGGGGCAGAGCTGTTACTCCACAGGATGGGGACAGAGTTAAGGCACCTTTACCAGCTTGCAGGAGCCATGTCAGCAGCCCAATGCAAAGTCAATTAACAGAGATGTTTCCATCTAACTATTTTCACGCCTTTCCATATTTTATGCCTTTAAAAAGAGCAGTTCCACCATCTCCCCAAGTTCCAATGCTACAGTCACATCAGTCCTCTGGTTTATCTCCCATGAGCATTCCTGGATGCACAGACTTTTTTTTTAAAAACTTAAATGACTGCCAGGACAGTGTGTTTAACATGTTCTAAAACTGTCTAAAACCAGGATATCAACAAGCAGGATATCGACCTGTTATTTCTACCTTAAGTCTCCATAAATGCAAAGTCCTGATCACGAGTGACCCAAGCTACATAAAAAACTGGGGGGAGGAAAAAAAAAAACAACTCCAAACCATTGAATTCTCAGAAACTTACACTTTTGGTGATCTGGTAACCATCTGTCCCATCATTGCTTATACACGAGGACAAAGAAGCTCTGGGTAGAAATTTAACTTTAAAGAAATGCAGACACATCAGTGACACCAGGGTTTTTTTTTTTAAAGACTTTTTGATTTTTATACAACAAAATTTTCAACTGAAAATACTTTTTCACAACAGTGGAGCAAGCAGTAACTGCCATGTGTGCATTCACAGAATATCACGAGCTAAAACAAAGACGGACAACATCACAAATAGGATCAGACACTCTCCTCTGCTTATCTGCTGTCCAACCTCATTCCGTGGCAATAGAAGTGTTTTCTGCACAGGTCTTTGCAAGTGAGTTCACAAATCAAACCTCTACAGCTTGAGGGTTCTGCATAGAAATCTCCATCCCTGTGAGATGGCAACAGGATGTTCCAGCACAGTTTCCTCAAGAGTTCAAGAGTTTCACACGTGGTCACTAAGATCTACACAGAGAGCACAGGGTACAGGTGTCAGTGCTAGAACAAAGAGTGAGCCTACACTCACTGATGTAGTTTGCTTCAAGTCTCTGCTACACATCTGGACGTGGACACTGAGTGGTTGTCTCTGCTTTAACTCCCTCAGAACTGAGCTGGCTCTGGAGGGAGGCACCTACACAGGCTGCAGGCAGCCCTGAAGCACCACCTGGAACACACAGGGGTAACACTGACAGTCCTTCACTGCTTGCCCTTTTAATTTATTTTCTTTTTTCCCCCTAAACCAAACTTGCAAGTAGGTAAGACCCCAATGCAGTAATTGATAAGCAAACTTTTACAAGCTGACTCCAGATACCACCTTCCTCCAAGCACAACACAGGCAGCCTGCTTCTTCCCCCAGCAAGCAAAGGCAGAGGCATGGTGGGCAGAGGTCCATTCCTGTGGGCACACAGCTGGCATCCTGCTCCTGCCCCCAGCCTTCCAAAGAGGAACCGTGGGCTGCTTCAAAGAATCTTGTCATGGTTTACCAAAGGAGAAAGCCACCGCTCCCTTCCAAGGACAATGGCTTCAGTGACAAACAAGTCCAAAACACCAGGCCCAGCACAGCAGTCACTGCTTGGCCTTTTTCACAATGGTGCCCACAGCTGAGATCACCGTGGTTTTGGAGCCACTGGCACTGGTTGTCACTGTGACAACACCTGGCAGTGTTGCAGTGGTGGTGAGGATGGTGGGCTGAGCTATCGTCGTTACGGGGATGGCAGAGTCCCACTTGCTCTTCCTCTTCTGGGCATCTGTGAATTTCATTAAACCAAGCAAACAAGGATTAGCATTATGTTAGAGGTCACCAATCCCTTCTTAACACCCTGGCTTGTTAACCCTTAATATCCCACTGCTTGACTAGACAGCTTCCCCTCACATTTATTTCAGGATACACTGGCAGTAAATGGGGAGGAGGAAAGGCAACTTTTCTCTTGGGGTACCAGGAGTCAAAGTAGAACTCTAGACCTGAAACTCCAGCCAAAGGGGAGACAGGATCACTCCCTGCCCCAAAGCAGATTTAATTTCAACAGAGCACACACATCCTCACTTGCTCAGCTACAGGCACAGGACACACTCATCAGCTTCCAGTGGTTTTTCTCCCTTCCCCTCAGTTTGCAAGGCAGGAGAATGATTTCCAGTGTCTCCAAATCTTGAGATGTATCAGTCCCAGGAACACTCTACAACCTCAGAGAGCAGCAGCTTTCTTGACCCACTAATAAGTCTCTTCACTATCCCATCTGGCCCCAGTCTTTCATTCCAGAAGGAGAGCCATGGAATACAGGGACTAGAGGAAAGCCAGTTCAACACCCCTTAGAAGAAACACTCTCTTGCATTACATGATCACTAAGGATCCTTCAGGCTTCAGGAAGCACTAATCCCAGCATTGCTGCAGCTTAAGGGGTACATTCACAACCATTCCTTACCTCCCACAGTGGTGCTGGATGTTGTGGTGGTTGTGGAAGCAGCACTTGTTGTTGTCCCCTTTTTAGTGCCAGTCACAAATTCAATCTGGGAAAGGAGAGACACATGGGAGAAAGGGGAGAAGATGAAAAAAATGAAGTGTTAAGATAAATAGCCTTTTTTTAACCCACACCACCTCTCTGTTTTTTAAAAACAGCTTTAATGTGATGTAAGGCATTGGATTGACCTCTGAGCTGCTCATGATGCAGGAAGGAAGACACAGACCTCAGGCCACGAGAATTAAGGATTCCTGCAACCCAGCTCCTAAGTCTGATACATAAAAATGTGTTTGTCAACTGGCAGAGGCACAGGATTTGACACAGCTCAGACAGGATAGATCCTGGTTATTAAACACTATATTTATACAGTTAGAAATTCTTTTTCCTTTAAGGAACACGCAAGGCAAGTCCTTGCTTGCACAATTTACTGCGACTGCATCACAGCAGGAAACCTGGCAACGAGAGCTCCAACAGCACTGCAGCCTCAGAACTGCAGATCTGGGCAAGGGCATGATCAGATACTTGGGCTACTGTGCAAAAAACCAAAACAAGCAGCAAGACACAGCATGCACTGCACAAAAACCCCTCCACACACTGGAGATAGAAGGAGCCTTCTGCAGCTTAGATGACAAATCTCTAACATTAGACATGTTCTAATGCCAGCCACTGGCTTAAAGGAAACACAGGAGAGGAATAAAATCTCTTCCAAAGCCTGTGTTCTTTTTGGGGCATATAGAAGAATAACTGGGCTTGTCACAAAATGCAAGTTAAGATAGGCCCAGCTTTTCTGGAAATTTGATGCAACAAGGCAATATCACAGAGAACAGAAAGCGGGTACTGTCTCACACTGAGATACAGTGAGGAAATTAAGCTTTAACTAGGCTAGGCACCAGGCAAAAACTCATAAATTAAGGAAAAAGCTGTTCTTTATTCATTATCTTGCCTGTATCTGACTTACTGAATGCCATTTTTAGAGCTCTGGTTTAAAAATACTGACAAAACAGCAGGAAATCCACTGGAATAAACAACCTATAAATGGACCTATAAAGAAAGGCAAATAACTTGATCTGTGCAGTTTGGAGAAAGACATGCAAGAAGAAAGGTGAGAACTGGGATAAAACAAGCAGTTTTAGCACAGAAACAGCAAAGCAATAGAATGAAATTCAGCAGGGAAAGAAACAAAAGCCCTGCACCTGCATCTCTTTAAGTTTTGAGTACCTTTGTGCGTTCCTTCTTGGCCTTCTCCAGTTTGTCCATCTCGATCTTCTGGGCTTTAGCTGAGAAAGAGTAGAAGATGTGAAGCACTAAGAACAGTAGAATTCCATAGTTCTCACTCATTCACACACTTCCCATCATAAAAAATAAAAAAATAGATGCAATTTCTATATAGAAAAATTAAACTGCCATGAAAGCAACTGCTGCTTTTTAATCAAAGCATTGCAGCACTAATTTAATGATTTGAGAGATGAAAACATTGCAGAACCAATTTAAATGAAAAGTCTTTCCAAACTGATGAAGCATCAATAACATTCAGGCACATCCAACCAGAATGGAGTCATTAAAGAGCAGCATGTGATGACTTCTCATTTATACAGAAAGTGAAGACTCCAGTGCAGTTAATTAAGTACAAAACACAAAGACCTAAGCTAGGACAAAAAAAAAAAAAAAGAGAGACTTCCTGGAATTACCTAGTGCCTCGTAATATGAATCCTCTGACCAGCCATGAGGATCAAACATGTCCTAAAAAAAAAGAAATAAATCAGATTAGGGCTATTCCCACAGAAACACAAAACCCACTGCAAAAATGTTTTAAGTATTTCTGTTGTCTGATGATAATCAGAGGTGACAATGATAATCATCACTGGTTTCTTCCTCTATCCCAGTGACACAAAGATCCCATCAGACCTTCTTTTATGGGACCATGTTCTGTTGTGAATGAAGAAACAGCTTTGAAGCCAAAAAGGATGCTGGGCTAAGTCATGCATTTTTCTGCTACTCAGCTTCTCTCCCCCTCAAGGAGTTCCATTCATACCTCCACCCTTCAGCAGTTTTTGTGCAGAATCATTGTAGCAAAGGTTGAGGCACTGAGGCTCAGTGCCACACAAAAATGTTCACTTCAATGCAGAGGCTCAGGCTGAAGTTGCCTTACAGGACCTCTAAGCAAGCAGGCTCAAGAAAGCCTGAGGTGAGACTTTATGTTATCTTTATTCACTCCTTTTCCAGTCAAAAGCACTGCCACTCACCTTTGGATAATTTGTACCAAGTTCATCAATGGAACAAAACTGGATCAGCTTTTCATAGATGCTGCAAAGGGAAAGCAAGAGGTCAGAACAGAACCAGGGAGGTAGAAGGGAACAGAAGTGTTTCAGATGTGTCAACAGAGAGAGGTTCTCACCTCTTCACACAAAGTGAAATGAGAACCTGGGAAGCTACACCTGCTACGAAGGATGTGGCACCCCATTATCCAGAATATTTCCTATTCCCCAAAACATCTCCCAATTCCCAGAACAGTCACATCTTCTAAAGTACTTCATCCCGAGCCTTCACATTTAAAATCTAACCAACACACCAACTCCAGCTGCTGCTTTACCAAACACAAAGAAGAGTTTTACTGTTTCAGTCACAAAAATGAGAAAGACAATTTGCAAGCAGTAGTCCTTCCTGTTCAGGATCCTTCTTCTGCTACAACTCCAACAAAGAGGAAAATTCTTCTAATTTGCTCTGTGGTACTTTAGTCACATATGAAAAGATGGTGGCTCACCTGGGGTTGCGAAATTCCTTTTTCCTCTGGATGATGTAGTTCATATCCATGCCCTCTTTCACTTTCCTCTCATACAGCTTTTGAATTTTATCCTAAAGGAGAAAGATGACAGGGTGAGCCAGGATGAAAAGGAGCAGCACACCAGCTGACGACTGTATATGTGGAAAGAAGCCAGCTGAACCAGTGACCTCCTTGAATGGAGCTAGGATTTCACCTTTACACCAGGGCCAGGCTGGTTAGGAGACACTTTCTGCTTGAAGGTCTGAAGTACCTTCATGAACTGTCTGATTGGTAAAGGAATTATCTTTGCACTTACTGAAGGCCTTGGTGATTAAACATCTGCATGTAAGGCACAGACTCCTCCTTCCCAGTCTGTTGTTTCCCTTTACAGCCACGACACAGAGAAGCCAATTCGGAAATCCAGAGGTTCTCCCACAACTCACAGGGACCACCAACACCCACCTGCAGCCTCAGGTGTGCACCTGAGAAAGAGCTGCTGGGCTACACTGCCCACAGGGCAAAGCTCCTGCTCATCTGTTACCCAGGCAGAGCCAGAGCCAAGTTCTGCTGGAGAACTAAACCCAGTGTGATCATCAGGTATTGCTGGGGATGCCCACTGGCAGCCAAATGCTCTCAGGAACAATGTGCTCATAAATCCCTGCTTTGCTACCAGTCAGATGGAATCAGCTTCTCTTTGCACATCACCCACAAGGCACAAGCCCCTGCAAAAGGCAACTTAACTGACTCAGGTTGCAGATGTCAAGCAATCTACTCTCCAAAAAGCTTAAAAGATTTCAAATCAAACATGATTTTTTTTTTTTTCCTCAGCAAGGTGATGAAAGTACTTAAAAGTATTCCTACTCTGGTGATGGTGAAGCAGAAGCAGAAGCTTTCAGACAGAACAGAGAGTTAAGTGGTATTGCTAAAATACCCTCAGTAACTTCTGTCATCTTTTCTTTTTGACAGGAATTTCTCATGTACAAGAGGCACATAAGAACAGAGGCTGGGCCTTCAATCTTTCAGGATAGGAGAAGCTGAGTCAATTTTCCTTTGTTGCTTCTGGATAAGTCACTTCATGTCTCCCTCCCTGGACAGTCAAACACAGAGCTGACTATTGTCTAAGGGCTTGCTGCAGCCTGAATAAAGGAGGATTGTTAAGAGCTGATATGAAACTCAACAACCTTTATAAGATAAATTTTCATCAGGATGTCACAAAATCAGCAAGAGGAAATTACACAATCTCCACATCCAGCATACACATTGTGAGGTTTGAAGGAATAACTGCAAAAAAGGTGAATTTGGGGAGTAGAAATGATTGAATAGCTGCTCCCTTTTATCCCCTCCCCATGGAGTAGCAATAAAGTTCCTGAAGTCCACAGATGAGCAACTACTCAGTCAAGTTTATAATAAGAAATCCTCTGTTTGGCAGAGTTCAAAATACAGTTTATCAGAGGAAAAATTTGACAAAAGAGCAAACCACCAGTGAAAAGCCCAGAACATTTTGCATCTCTAAAGAACAATCCCATCTCCTTGCTCAAAGTGCTCTAAGATGTGGTTTGACCTGCCAACAGAGGACAAGCTCCCCTTTGATTTAACACACTAAACTGCTGTCAAAGGGGAAAAATTCTCCTTTATTCTGTCTGCCCTGTCAAGCTCTGTGCATTCCTCTGGAGTGTGTTAGACCTGTTCATTGATGTCAGTAAAATGCTCCTACAGCACTAGAGGAGGTTTGGGTGTGCCCAGGTACAGTGTGTGGAGAAGAAGAAAGCATCATCTAGTTGGTGAGTCAATCTGAATCACCACTGCACATTAGGGGCTACTTTATAGAGAAGTCCAGGAGTAATTCTTTACTTGTATTTCTGTTGGGCAGAAAAACAGAGTTAAAACTCAAACGTGTGCTAGGAGACAGCAGTTCCTGCTCTTTCATTTGCACTCAACGAGGATAACACAGAAGGTTACTGCAAACTTGGTCACTGCCATTATTTGGGTGTGCACCAGAGAAAACATGCATTTGTGTTCTTTTGTTGCCTCTAAGCTACCAGCCTTCCCTCTAAATATTTACCATCCAGAGACATGTAGGTGGAAAAGGAATCCAGGCATTGCTGCCTCAACTATTCCAGTTTAGGGGATTTCAGGCCTGTATAGAAAAACAATTTGTTCTTTGCTAGGCAGCTGAATTTGCTGAGGTAAGAGGAAAGCAGCCCTGACAGTAAACATTGCTTCTGTGTCACTGCTGGGATCAAGAGCTGTTTTAAAGCATAACTAACCCACAGAGGCTGGAAAACAGCTTAAAGCTACTTTGAGATTCCTAAACTAGAACTGCTGTAAAGCCTAAAGCATTAACACGGTGCATTCATAAACTCAGTGTGGTGAAACCCAGCTTTAATGCTGGAGCTTTGCCTTCTGCAAAATTACTGAGCAGGGTTCCCAAACATCCCCTGAACTGCAAGTCTTTAAAAAAAAAAAAAAAAAAAAAGAATGAAGTGGACTTATACCAACCTGCAACTGGTTAGAACATCTGCCAGGAGGCTCAGGAGGGATTTTGATCTCATCTGGAGACATGTTCCGCACTCTCTCTGAAAAAGAAGCTGGAGAGAGCAAACTGGGATGAGTTCCGGCACTACTGACGGGAATTTCAGCCATAAAAGTAATTAATTTTGTTTTATGTCTTTGTCAGCACTACTCCCTCATTGGGAACCAAAGGACAAAGGTGATGGGAATGTTGACAACTGGTACTTGTCTACTTGTCGTGTTTTTAAGGAGCTGAGCAAGAAGCAACTAAAGAACCTAAAGGTCGAGTCATTAAAAGAGGGATATGATGCTTGTTTTATTGATACCTACACCCTTGGAGAGAGAACTGAACCATGCATGTGGAGGATGACAGGATCAATTTTATGCAGTCTGGCTCTTTTCCATTTTGGGGGAGATAATCACTTTGTGACTATTTAGCTCAGGACATACCTGGATGAACCAAAATGGTTCCAGAAGGGAACAATGCTCCCCAAGGCTGTCAGGAGTTAACCACAAGAAATTACATTTCATCCTTAAGTTACCACTTCTTTTACAGGCACTTTGATCTTTGCTTACAGAGACAGACTATTGCTAGAAAGAACAACTCGTTCTGCAGGACTGGGAACAGCCCAGTCCAGATTGCCAGATTTCCACAGCTGTTTGTACTGGGATGTACTACTGTAGTACCTGATTGCCTTGTAAAGATTAGTTTACAGAGTTATCAGCAAAAGAAACGGCCACGTTTCCCCCCATTGCTTGCTACTTTCCCACTATTATGGGAAACCCAGGCAGTTTTCTGGCCAAGCCTTGGAGCAGAGATTTGTGTCCCATTTAAGCAGCTGGGATTGTTTTCAAGCATAATTTGTCCAGGGAACACATCCCAGAGCTGGTCTGTAGTGGATAAGAGGCCTGAGAGCAGCACAGAAATCACATCGACCAGGTTTCTCACATGTGCAGCTCCTCAGTTACACATTCCTCAGTAAAGCTGCCTGGGCTGCAGCTCCAGCACCCAGAGTTCAGCTCCTCTGAATAAAGGCCAGGAGGGCCCAAAGGCCAGACAAGGGTGTTGGGACTCTGGGGAGCTGAGGCTGCAGATAAACAACACCACACATGATCAGTGCTGCTACAGTTTCCATGTCTTTTGTAAAAATGCGAAGCACTAAGGACAACAACCTTTGGAGAGGCAAAGCTGGCAGGCAACCACTCACTCTATTTCATCAAGATGTTGCTGAGGGTTAAATTCTTCAGAGCTTGCCAGCAACAAACAAAAAGTGTCCTTTGGCATTTACCAAGTGGGAGCCTTGATGGAAGGAGGAAAGCTTGCCAGAGCCCCGACAGAAAGGCAGGCAAAGGGAGCTCCCTGACAACAAGGCACACATTTGTTACAGGTTACAGCTGCTGGTGGGATGGGGAAGCCTCTGGGTTAATTAGAGCTTCAGAAAACCCAGAAAGACAGTGGCAAAGACACAGAAGTGTGGATAATACACGACACACAAGGCTTGCTGGGAAAGGTAAAAGCTGATTAATGGTTTAAGAGGTTCACAGCATCAGCAGAAACATTAAAAATAAAAAAGCCAAAAAGACTATTAAATCCAGACTTCATAAGGCAAAGAAAACACCTGAAAAAATTTTTAAAAAAATGCCTAGCTCCACGTTAGGCATCCCATAGGCTCCCTGTCCTTGCAGATGAGCCACAGAGAAACAAAACATTTATGGGAAGGGGAACTGTGTGCTCATATAAACTCAGGAACTCTGGGTGGGACGTCTGTTTTACCAGCAAAAAAAGTCAAAGCCATAAGAATATGTTCAGCAATCCATTCAAAGCCCCTTTGGAAAAGAAATCATTTTGGAGGCAGAACAACAGCTCCCAATGAGACAATGTATTTTGATGTATTTTGATGCGTGACTTTTCAGGTTCGGTGCTCATTTCCTTTTTAGTTTAAGCCTTGTGAAAACAATCCTTTATCAACATTATGGGGGAAAGCATCTTCTCATGGTTTACAAAGAACTGGAACTAAGGAATCTTTGCCTCCTGCAATCCCACCAGAGCTGGAGGCAGCTGAATGCTGCCAGCAGCAAGGCAGGACATGCACGTCACAAACTGAGCACAAACTTGCAGCATTACTCAGTTATTTGATCACTTTGCAACCAGACTGAGGTGACACATCATTAGGAAGAAAAGGGTGAGTTTAAGGGTGAGTTTAACCCCTTTGGGCTTATTTACTGTAAGGAAGTACAAATTATCCATGCCCTCCAGCAGTTCTCAAACTTGCTCCCCAAACAGACAGAATGGCTGATTCCACAGCATGTTCCCACCAGCTCTTTCCCTAGAGGAAAGGACAGCTGGGAATATCATTCAGAATAATCCTGGGACTTGCATGTATGGCCACAGGCTCCTGTATAAAACATTTTGTGTTTTCCAAGTCCCAAGGGCAGCTTTCCACCATCTCTACAGCAATAACTGCAGATGAACAGCTCACAACAAGGTGTGTCCTCGCAGGATACATCCAAGTGCTCTGTGCATCCTGTTATTCCTGCCAAGATCAAAGTTTTACTTTGACATGAGTCACAGGTAGTGACACTGGCTTCAGCCCCTAATTTGCCCTGTGATTTGCAGGCTCAGCCTAGAGGATCTCCAAGTGGGGACCTCAGGAAGTGGCTGTTGGCACAATTAATCACTCCAGGCACACCCAGATTCTGGCTCACAGTAAGTAAATATCTTCCCCAATCAGATTCTAAGTCCTGACAAAGAACTAAGGCATTGAAGCAGATCCCATGAGTCAGATGGGGGTTCAAGAAAGCAGGGGCCACTGCCCCTGAAAGCATCCTGCTGCTAAAGGACACTGCTGCTGGTGTTAGTCCGTGCATTCTCCTTCCACAAGCTGACCTAAAAGTGAAAACTTTCATCAGCACAAGCCATAGGTGTTTGTAGCTTTGTGTGCAGTCAGCACATGCATTGTGGTAAAGCAGAAGACACTCTGCTCCCAGGCCATGCACAGCAGGCCAAAGCACAGGCAAATATTAGGGGTTACCTTGCAAAAACTCAGCACCTCAGCAGTCAGTGAAGGATATTTGCTCACCAGATCTTGGTGAGGCAGAAAATTAAATGGAAATGCTACATTTAGTGTGCTTCAGTTTGAGATAGATGGGTTATGTGACCTATACCCAACAGCAGCAGACAATCTGCAAAGCAGGAGAGAAAGTGGCACAGTGCAAACCCTGAGCTCCATTTCCAGAAGGAAATGACTGCTCTCAGTCCAAAGGCCGTGCTGGAGACATTGTCAGAGAGCACACAGGAATTTTGTTTCCTACAGAGGGGTAGGAATGTTTTCCTAGTGCAGAGAAGACCAAAAGAACAGAAAGCACAGGAGCTGGCTGTACAGGACAGATATGGTATGGATCATGGCTCTTGGATTAACACTGCTCCCAGGTAGGATGAAGAATTCCTGTCCCTTTCAAGGGCCACTTACATGCTGTGCTTTAGGCAGCCACAAGGGATTAGAGGCAGTTCAGGTGGCAGTTTGTTTCTAAAGGTCACACTATGCAAAAAAACCACGGAAAGGGTGACAGAGGGACAAGGGTTTCCCCTGGAGATGTGCAAACCGGTGGTGCCAGGTCTCTAAAACTGCATTCCCTGGCACTCCAGTCAAGTCTGCTTGGCATAAACCAGGGCGTGGGGGGGTCTGATTTCCTGGCACCAGAACAGCCAAATCAGAGGGAAGAACTGGAAGCAACAACATGCCAGTGAGTCACCCATCCATGGAAGGACACCAGCTCCCTTTCTGCTCCGTGGGCTGAGAAATGCAGAGGGAGACCTGCCATACTTTCTGCCCTTATGAACACTGACTTTGTGCTCAGATATCCCAAGGGCTGGAGAGAACATTTCTTAGAATCCACAAGGTAAACAACCATGCTGCAAAGAACTTCAGGGCAAAAAAACCCCACATCCTGGAAGTAATATTTTGCAAGGCTGCAGGACACAGCAAATGCAATGTCCTGGCAGCACCATGAACTCTTCAGAGTGGTACAAAAAGCCCAAAAGGACAATGCTGATGTAGAAATCTGTGAAAATAAGTTTCACACGTATTTCCTTCTCAACCATGGGGATGAAAACTTCCCTCTCATTCTGTCAGCCATTGATTATGTGATCACTACTTTGGCATAAGTCAGGACAACCATGCCCTTTCCAGCTGCTCATCCCTACTGTTTCCTTTGTGCCAACCCCAGTGCTCACCTAGCATGCACTAAGGGAATGGATCCAGCTGGAAGCCTCACAGGGGAAAAAAAAAAAGAAACAAAAAAAGAGCAGTGAAGATGGATCCCAGCTGGCTCCCACTCCCAGAGCTGCTCCAACGTTATTGTGTATCCAGGGGAAGTTAAACACAAACAGTGCTTTTGGCAGGAGCCTACATTTATTTAATACTTAAGCAACTTCACACAGAAATCACAGACTTTAATAAAGGTGATGCTGAAAAATGCAGGGTTATCTTCTGAGAAGGGCAGGCCTGCAAGCTTTTAATGCAAAAAGCAGTTGTGGAAAACTGTTTAAGGAGGACCTTGACTTCCACATACTGCTAAGACAAAACTTGAGGTGTCCAGATTGTGTCAGAAAATCTTGCACCTTTTTCCACTGAAGAATTTTAACTGTGAAAGTCCAAATTTCCAGAAAGGGAGTGGTTCTTACATTACTCCAACCGTAAGTCTCTTGCAACAGTTCCTTTTCAACTAGATAAGATATGGCCTAATGGAACAGACCTACAGAATCCAGCATGGCAAGTATGCTGACCTCTAATAACCTGGTTCAGCACAAAGCCAGCCTGCAGGCTGCTGTTGGGAAAGGATATTAAAGATAAGATTGCAGAGACCTCAATCCAGGTCTCAGACTCTCCGACACTGTTCACCCATGAGTTGTGACACTACTAAGTGCTCCCTGTGCTGCTTTTAAACCCATGTGCAAGTCTGAGACAAAGAAATCAAGTCTGGGCAGTCACTGGGGGAAAAGGAAACTAACAAAATTGTAACCTGAGCCTTAAACCTTCCTTAAACTAAGAAGGGACTTCCCACTACACTGCTTTACAACTGCACAGGTTCTGCCATATGTGAAGTACAGATGAAAAGGGCAGTTGGCTTCCAGAGATTTTGCTGCCCTTTTTACCCCAAATGCTGCTGTCTTATCCATTTTTCTAGGGTGCATTTTGAGGCGGATGAGTAGATTGGAGAAAGATTTCTGTTGCATTTGATGATGAGATTGGTTGAAGCAGTTTTGCCCTCTAAAGGCAGAAAATCCAATAGAGCAGTTGCAAAGTCTAGGCAGGCCAACTAAAAAAGGACTTATAAATCCCAAACTTCAGTGATGGCTGCTGTAGGAGTCACAGCTGAGCACCTGAGTACTTACCATCTTAATTTACCCTTATCACATTTTATGGCTGAAATATCAAACTGATTTGAGAGATGATGCAACTTCCAAACTCATTTGTTTTTAATGATATTATTGCATGATACCACACAGCTGCAGGAGTAACCTCAGGAGCAGAGGGTCAGTTCAAGACAGTCAGAAATGCAATATAAAATACAGTTTCTGTGCAGCTCCAAAGAGACCAAGCAGAGGATTGTATTTCAAGCTGACAACCATGGACTTTCCAAATCTAATAATGGTGTGACCAATAAATGAGGTGTCACAAAAATCAAGTAAGTTTTAGTAACCATTAGAAAACACACAGTACTATGTCAGCACAGCAGCTGGAAATCTCTAAGTGGCTCACATTTAAATGGGGATAGTTTTGGTGAGTTTTGGAAGCCACAGGACAAAGTCATCACTCCTGGTTCCACTGGCTCTATCTATACAAAGCTACACTATTGGTTTTAACCTTGTCTAGAAAAACGCCAACACTGCCCTTTACATACATGTTTTAAACACATAATACATGAAATTATTTTCATATTTTTAAGCATGAAACCTTTCTCCCAGAATAAAAGTTCACTGAAAATATTCAGGGAATAATTGAAACTACAGCATTGCCAGGACAGAGGGAAGATGCTTTTTACAAAGTGGGACTTACAAGGTCTAGCTTGAAAAAAACCTGTGAATAAGTACTTCTGAGTGAACTTACCAACTAGCTCCTGAGGATCTCTTTTCTCCACTTCTGAGAATTCCTGCAAGAAAGAAGGAAGAAACAGACTTTAGTCAAGTTATGTTTCCAACCTAAAAAGCTACGCTGTTTATTTGTTTAGAAATTTACAACTTTATTCTGAGACAAGAGAATAAAATTTAAGAATGAAACTCAGTTTATTAGATAAAAGGACAATGTTTGGACCATGAAAAGTCAAAGTCTAACAGGATGCTCCAGTTCTTTGCAAAGCTAAATTTAATGAAAGAATTTAAGCTTTGTTTCACCAGGTCTTGGACACTGAACTCCTTTGGAATTCCACAGAAACTGCTGTACTTGAAGCCCTTCCTCAAAACAGATCAAACCATGGATTCCTCATTTTTGGTGACTGGCCCTGGGCACCAACCAGGAGTCAGTGTTTCAGAGCACAGTTAGGTAAACACAGGCTGGATCCAGCCCACAGGAAACTCCTTTAGTCCTGGGAATGCCAACTGCAGGCCTGTGCAACTCCCAGTGCTCTGAGCAGGGTCAGCCTGGTGCATTCCCCAGAGGAATGTGGCAACAGCCCAGATGCTCCCAGAGCCAGAGCTCAGTGACTTCAGGGCAGCACCTGATCAGCCTCTCCAGCCTCCCAGGGCTCTGCAGGGTCCCAGGCTGCAGAGGTTTGCCAGATGTGTGTGTGTGGTGCTAAATTCATCTCTGCCACTGTGCCATGCAGGGCTTTGGCTGACAAAGCCTCTCCAAACCAAACTGCAGGGGAGCGTGGTGGTGATGCAGACCCTGTGTTCCTACTTCAGAAGGATGATCTCACTGTCAGTTCTCTTGCTGCTGCTTTCCAGGAGTGACACAGCCAACCTGCTCTACCAGAGACTCAAGGGCAACCTCCACTGGCTTGCAGTGCTCTATTTGGAGATCTCCACACAGCTAATCCATCCCTGGTTACAAAAGTTAAGGACACTTCACTTACAGATGTTTGCAGCAGAGTGTGCTGAGCATGAGGCATTATGTAGGACAAGGCACTCTTAAATATGGTTCCACCATACTGAGACCAACACCCAAATATTTTGGTGCTTCTAGGGGATCCCAGCAGAGTCACAAGCACTATCAAGTTCGGCATAAATAAAGTTTCTGAAACAGTCCCAGCTGTATCCCAACATTGCCCTCTCCCCCTGCCTCCCTCCCAAAGACCTTTTGTGACTCACTGGACTGTTTGTCCGAAATTCCTCAGTGCCTCCAAACACTGAAGCCATTCATTGAACCTGACACTGACAGAATGCTGCTTGGTAACCGCTCCCTGACCCCCTCCTTTCTCCATTTCCAGTCAGGTGAGATGTGCATCAGGTGAGGAGAGAGCAATGAGGTCGCCAAGCCAGATGTGGCAACAGCCTGTGCCAAACTCACTCGGAAAATCCACCCATTTTCAGAGAAGCCACAGCCCTCTGGAAGCACAAAAACAAATTCTTTGTGTGGCACTAACTGCTACAGGGCACGTTTTATAGCCATTCATGGAAGAAAAAAAAAAAAAAAGAAAAGAAAAGCACTATTTCTGCATTAGTACACTTGGGTTCACAGAAACACAAGGCTAAAGCTATTTTAGAGAATGAAAGAAGTACACAGAGGAACACGCATCTTCTCCCTGGCCAGCTGGCCCCAGTCCTCTCTGAGATGGGCTGAAGTGTAACAGCTCCAACCCCTCTGAGACAACGCCCTTGGTGTGTGCATCAACAGCTCTTCTCCCAGGGCCTCCAGCAGCACAGGCAGAGGAAAATTTAAACAGGAACATGACATTTCAAAGCAAAAAATTTATGCCAAAGCAGTATCTCTCTTTGGAGAGAGCACCGGACAGGAATCCAGGGAATCCAGACTGTGTTTGCCATAAACCTACATGGATGGGGGAGTTCACACAGTGAGCTTCAAGTCAGCACTGGAGAACTGGGGGCAATTCTGTGGTAACTGATGGGCTGTGAGGACAAATCCAGATGAACATGGAGGCTGGAGAAGCTCACAGAGCTGCAGGTGCAAGGTAACATCTGTCCAGGCACATACAGTGACTCACCAGCAGTAAATACATGTGGTCAGGACACTGCTCGTTCCCTTTCTGGGGAGAACTTGCTAGGATGGGTAATTAAAAGTGTTTTTTGCCTTGGTTTGAGACAACAAGCAAATATTTGTTGAGGTGAAAGGAGGGAACTGCTTTAGCTCCAACCTTGACTAAATTGCATCCTGCACTCATCTCTTGAAAGATCTAAGTGGAACTGAGAGTGAAGTGGAAGAGGCTATGTCCCTGAGCACCTCTCAATCCTTCCTCATACCCAGCACTTCATTTATGATTCCATTATGCTTCCCATCTCCTTCTGCCCACTTGTCCTCAAAGGCAAGAAAAATAATCCCCCAAAATAGCAATATTACCAAGCAGGCACTTAAGGAATGCAGTGGCACAGCCAAATTCAGGTGCATTAGACATGGGCTACATGGCCCCAAGAAGGCTGCCCTCTTATTTGGGCCACTAGCTTGCAAGGGGTTGTGCTGCATTTCTGACCTTTCCAGAAGCCCATTTTCAAGTCTCCTGTATGCCTGGAGTTAGTACCAAGCATAAGCACACAACTCTCAGGAAACATGAACTAATATGCTGAAAGAGAATCTGATGGCCAAACCCTCTCTTGTCATGCACCTTATATTAGACAAAGATCTCCGAAATGTCAGCTGTGTTAAATAGTATGAACTTCCAGAATCATCAGAGAGTTTGTTTTACCAGCATTTTCTTCTTTAATTTGCATCCTTTGAGTCTGTCCCATTTATAACAGGCTAAATCAAGCCAGTCCTATCAGGCTCCACTGTTTTTCTCTGGCCCACACTTTCCCACCACAGCTGCTCCAGCAAGTCCAGTCCCCACATCCCCAGGCCTCAGCCAAGACATCAGAGAGCCCAGAGCTACACCAAGCAAAAGCAAACACGTTCAGCACCGGATTGCAGCCCCACCTCACTGCCCAGGGGATAGGAATTTTGCTTAGTGATGAGTTCCTTCGTACCTCCACCCACTGCTCCATCCTTAATGAGCTGGAGACATCAACACAGCTTTTCATTAACTTGCTGCTTTCAAACCTCTTAAATGCCTTCAGAAAACAAAGGGATGACCGACTTCTCCTACAGTGCTTGTTCATATTTGTTCCGTTTGCTGTTGAAAACTACGAGGCAAGCATCAACAACTTGACCAAAGTTTGGCAGATGCAAGCTTTAAGGAGTCTTGTTCAAACCTCTGAGTGTCTGTTGAAGATCCAGAAGTCTAAAAACCTCCAGTGGAGCAATCACACAACAAGAACTGTTCTAAACCCCCTTAGGCTAATTTAAGTTTGAGACACACCATGAGTACAATGAACTGATTAGGAAAGACAGCATAAAAACCACAAATCTGCAGATCTAATCTAATACATTAAGTGGAATGAAATGGAGAATCACCAAGTGGAAAAATAAGGTACAATAAATGCTGAAAAGTTGCTACCTTTTGGTTATGAAAGAGAAGAAATATTTATGTGTGGATGAGAGATTTCTAAAGGAATTCCAAAGCATTTAAACAATGGAAAATTTGAAAGGTAACAATTTAAAATAGGGAAGTTACCTAAATCCACTTAGGCAAAGGTGATCTCTCTGTAGATTACATCACCAATATCCACTGTTATGTATCAGTATCAGTTCCACTGTTATGTATCAGTATCTCATATGAAGAGCACAAAATCAAGCAGCTGAGTGGTTCCAGCAGGAGAGATTTTATGTCAAATCTCCCTATCAGGGTAAATATATGAAATTATTAGAGACTTCAAGTATCCCAGAGCTAAAGGCATCACTTAAAGGGTTCGTTTCCATCTGAATTCTGAAGTCATTCAAAAAAATGACAAAGTTAAGACTTTGCTAGTGGCACCTGTACCCACAGAGTTTTCACAAACCAAACCCCTGGAAATCTGTACAGAAGCAGCTCTGAATTCACTTAAAGCTTGACTGAGTTAGGAAAAAAAAAAAAAAGCAGTACTGTACTTTATCATGCACTCAGCAAGTTGATTTTCTGGCTGCCATCTACTCTGCAGCCTTGATCTCACAAGATCAACGGCTTAAGGGCCCAAAGCCAGACGGCCTCACTCCAACAGAGCCACTGAAAGGAGTCAAGGGATGCCACGGTGCTCCAGAGCCAAGTTGGAAGAAGTCTGGAAACACAAAGACAAGCAGGAGGGAGACTCCTTTCCCCCGATCTGGAGACTAATAAAGAGCAGGCTCTGAAGAGCACAAGCTGCTGTGGACAAAGTATTAAAAAAACCCCAAATCGCATCTTTTTAACATAAGTCACGATTTCTGTGCTTCCAAGAAAAATTGTGCACATCAGCTCACTGATAGCAGACAACACTTATGCTGTTACTAATCCTGTGTGAGTACAGGAAAAGGTTTTTCATCTTTTCCACTTTCTCAAGACATGTTTTTTTCAAACCCTGGACAAGACGACTCTGCCTGCAACAGCCTGGCTGGTGAGCACCCAGAGTGCTGGTTCAGTTTCCATGCATCACCAGCAGTTAAAGAGGACCAAGATGAAGGCAGTGCATGTACACACACATAAGGAAAGTGCTGCATTTTGCCTGAAGCTTTCACCTCACTGAGGTGAAATATAGACAATCTTTTCAGTCCTACAGCGTCTCCATGCAGTTACATAAAAACCAGTGTCTTCTCAGGCTCCACAGAAAATAAAAACAACCAAACACAATCCTCACAGCATGGAACAGAGATTAAAGGAAGGAAGCAAAACAATATGAATCTGAGACTGATGAATTCCAGTTTGGACAGGCTTGCCCAGAACAGCTTTATTTAATGGAAAGAATAGACTGACTTAAAACAATGCTCATTAAATCCTTCCTGAAACAAGATCCACAAACCCAGCACAATGCTCACATCCAACATAACTGCTGGCATTAACTGTCACCACAAGGTACAAATTCAAGCAATTCTTGCAGAAGCAGGTGCACATGTCAGTGCAGGTGCACTTCAAACTACCAGGAGAAATGGTTCAAGAGAGAGGCAGAAAAGATACAAAACCAGATCCTGATTGCTTTAACTAAGATGCAAATTTTAAAAAGTGGTGAAGTTCATGCCAGATTTGCCAGTGCTCAGTTGCATTCCCAGACTTGCAGCCAGCTGAATCCTGCAGCTTCATTTTTTCACTGACTTCCAGGTAATATTAAAAACAACTAGTTCAGACAGTACCTCCCCCTCAACATTCTTTATTCTTTTTAAGAGAATGCTCTTGTGTTGCAGAATTTCTTCTCTCACCCAACTACTTTGCCTGATTTTTTGCACGTAAATTTAATGCAAATTTAACCTACCAGCCACAAAATGTACAGACCAGTCACATCATTGTCAAGCAGGGTATTAGTCTGAAGATATTCCAGAGAATTTTTCAGTACAGTCCTTCCACCAGTAGCCAGTGATCTGCTACTGCAACAGCTGCTACAATGGATTTCTTCAATCTGAGCAAGTGCCAGCAGTAAGTTTTTGTAATTTTACCTCCTCTCTACAATTGAGAATATCTCCTGTAGTCCCAACATATCAACAGCCTCACTTGGCTGGGTATGATGGAAAGAAACTATAACTTAGCAGAAAGTCTAAGCCAATAATGATGGCCTTGCCAGAGCAAGCAAGTGAAATGTCTACATCATGCAGGCAGCAGGAGAAAGACAACTCCAAACCCTGCATCATGCTTTTGTTCCCCCCCTTTCTTTTCTTTTTTTAAAGGAACATGGTAGCAATTATGTTTTTGCTTTGCCTCTACAAAGATCAGAAGTGCTCATGGGAACAGAACACCAGAAACATCTCATTTAATATTAAAAGTGCATGACAACAATGATTTCATTTCTTGCTCCCCAGATCTGCCTGATGTTGGTGTGCACCCAGGCTGAAGGCAGCCAACAGAGTGCGTGTCAAGTGCATTTAGAGTCTGGGGAAGAGAAAGCCAGGGAACAGGAGTACAATGCTTTTATTCCTCCTCCCCTCCCACCCCTTCTTTTTTTTCTTGTATTGTGAGAGGGGAGAATCCCAAGAGAAAGCTTAAAACAAGCACATTTCCTACAGCCATATCCTGTTTGCCAGCTCTGATACATAGCTCCAGGCAAAGTGCCCAGTACAGCATAAGAAATTTAACTAAGAAAAGCCTGTAGGGACCATGATCTAGATACCAAGAGAAGTGCAGCAGCTCAGAAATAAGCCACCATAGGAAAAAACCCTGATACATCCACCCTTCAGTGACACTGATGTACAGGCTTTACAAATCTATCTGTTTTGAGATACAGTCACAAAAAGGGAAGGAAGAACAAATCAAGGAGTCAGCTCCTGAGACAGTCCCTATCAAAATAAAGAATGTGTCTAGCTGACACTGCCTTTTACTTTCCAAGCTAAATTACATCTGAAAATCCACATTCATTAATGACAAGAAAAAAAAAAAAAAAACATTGAAAAAATCCCAACCAAAACCTGGCAAAACATTTTAGTGAGAAAGTGCTTTAGAAAGGAAGCATTCATAGCATAAAACCTTTAAATAGCCTCTTTGAAACTTGACTCCATTCACCTGACATATGCTATCTCAATATTTGACAAAGATTATTTGTTAGGAGTAATTTCCAGTCAAGGAACTGTGTGCCAGAACTTTTGCTTTCCATGTGGAGGTACAGTTAGTAACACCTGCCTTCCAGTGGAGCTTGATCTCAAAGCTACCTGCTTCCCTTCACAGCCCCAGGAGCACAGCAGCTCCCAGCAGCCTACCCCTGATCTGCACAGCCCAAAAATTCTGCTTTCAAGTCACTTTCACTTGCTACAGGGAAAGAGAAATTCACTGGTGAAGTACCAGCAAGACATGACAAGGCTGGAGGTGTCAAGCTACTTTGATGATTTTATTTCTTACAGCTTGTTGCAGTGCAGAATCAAGAAGGTGAAGGTGGGCTGTGAAAAATCTGAAGCTGGGCTGTGAAAATTCTGAAGCCTCACAGCAGCAAAGGAAAGGCTCAGGAGAGCTGACAAAATTAACTTCTTGCACAAGCTTTCTTCCCTAGTACACAGAACTAAAAATTCTTCATGGTTTGGAGTAGAGGCAAGGCGTAAGAGAAGCATCCTCAGTGAGAAATTCACTCCTCCATGAATGGATCCCACGGAGTTTATACAGATTTTGCTCCTTCTGTACCCAGAACAGGGTGGCTGGAAGGAGCTATTTTCAGCTATTTGCTGGTATTTGAGGCAATGCTCCATCTGTGCTGACTGCTCAGCCTCTCACTCTAACATGAACAGACCTGCACACTCAGAACAGACTGTTTGAGAACAGCAGCCAGAAATAATTGCAGCTACAGAGCTGGACTTGAAGAACTCAGACCTTTATCAGGTGAACTATGCAAGGGGAAGCAGCTCCAGAAAGGACTTTTCTTCAAGTTTAAAGACAAACAGAACAAGCCTGGCTCTTCTTTGGAGGAAGGCAAGCCACACCTGTGTCAATAATCCCTGGTATTTAATACTGCAGGGAGTGAAGAGTCTGCTGCAACATGTATGCCCGGCGGGGAGGAAGGAACAAGCATGTCCACGGACATGTCTCATCTTCCAAACAGCTCCAGAGCTGGATGGAAGCCAGGAGCTCTCCAGGAGGTATTCCAGCTTCAGAGCCCAACAAGGCTGTGATCTGTCTCGCTCTCAGACAGAGCTGGAGACAGGAGTACGTGTGGCAAGGGGCAAAATAATCCCAGATGCCAAGTGTTGTTTTGCTTCCTGCACGCAGAACAACTTTTAACTGCCTGTGATACTCTCTGGCAATAACTAAAGTTCACCACGATAAAATGGGAACCAGGTATCAGCTGGTTTCATGTCTGGGCACTCACTGTAGCAGTGCAGAGGACAGCATTTGCAGCTGAGTTACCTCTGCTCCCCTCTAAACTCTCTGCCAAACTCTCTGGTACTCTCTACACAGCTCTGAAAAACTGTGTGTCAAACCTAAAACAAGGGAAAAACACACAGAGTTGGAAACACAGACAGCATTCTACACAATTATATTAAAAGGAAGTTAAAAGAAAAAGACAAATCTGAGACTGCAGTGGTTAACATTGGCACCTTCATATCACTGGCACCTTCAGGCTGTGCTCCCAGGCAATGGAATGAGTGAGGAAACAAACCACTGGAGTTCTAACCTTGACCCCGACCCAGGGAACTGCACAGTTCATGCTTTGGAAGTGTTTACAGAGGTATGCTCACAGCCATGCATAATGCAAGGCCATATTAAGGACAAAAATTTTCCCAAACATACTTTTCCCCTTCTTTGGAGCAAAATAATTATACTTAAGATGAAAGTTAATGAGTAGGTTCAAGCATTTTTTGAGAACCTGGCTGGATGAATGTATGCTGAATTCAGAAAAATTAATATGCCTTATCAAAACAAGAGTTAATTTCAGGGGTTACGTTACTGTGCACACACCCATTTACTGGATCTCAGCACTTACCACTTTTACTTTAAATCAAGATAATTTTGGTATTTAAACAAACAGGTTAATGGGCAGGCAAGATAAAACCACTGCAGTCAAAAGCTTCTAAGTATTAGTACACACCTACACCTCATAACACAGTAAAATTATTTTACAGGTATGCTGGATCAATAAAAGCTAAACATAATAAAGAGCTGACAATTATCAAGAGGTGGTACTTAGACATGCTTAGAAGCACAGTACTCCTCTGAAAATTTGACAGCCTTCTCCAAGATCCCAGTTTGGCTGCCTCTCCATACAACACCTCAAGGATGCAGAAAGGACCCTTAAACAAAACCAGGAAAGGAAAACATCAAAGTAGCCACCTGCTCTGAAAAACTGCTACCATGTGTCAGGCATTCACCTGCCAAGGGAGTGGCAAATTTCTTAGCTTTCCTGCACTGGCTGGTCCTGATACAACAATCAAGGCTCAAGAGTTAATGATTTCCCTCTGGGAAAGCTCCAGGAGCCAAGCTGCAAGGCTGGGCTTTATTCCTGATCAACACTTGCAACCTGTTATTCATCCAGCCCTCCAATACGAAGCACAAAACTCCTCAGGTGAGGCTTGGAGCACAAGGTCAGTATTTTAAGGTTCATTTTTCATTTTCCTGCAGGGCTGGTCCATTTAGGGAGCTCTGAAAGCTTATATCTTGTTACTGCATCAAGGCTGTAACCAGAGCCGGCCGCTGGCCAGAGCCCCAGCACCCTGCAGCCCTTAACCCTGTCCTGCCACAGATCACACCCAATCCCAAACCTCCTTCAGTTTGTACCCACGGCTCAATCAGCTGAAGAAAGAACTCATCCAGGCTGTGGATTTCACTGTTTTAACATCACTGTTAAACACCAGGTTTTGTTGCCTACTTTCTTTCACTTCAAAGCAGAAGGTTTTGTTCCTAAAGTGCTTTTAAGGCAGATGCTTGTTTACAGTTGGTGACTGCTCAGGTAAAAGGGATCTTGGCTATTCACAAATCTGTCCTGTTCCAGAGCCTGAGCGCATCCCTCCAGATTTGATTTTTGGAAATGCAATTAGTTCTACCCAGATTTGAATCTCCAGTTTCCCATGAGTGCCTGAAGCACTTCAAAATGCAGTTACAGGATGCAACTGAATATATCTGAGTATCTCTGAATCTGCTGCTTAAAGAGAAGGATTCTGCTTTTTGCTGCAAGCACAGTGTGTTTGGGAATAACTCACAGATGCTCAGGAACATGAATTCCATGGGCCAGAAGTCTGCTCTGAAAGAATGCTTCCAGGTGAGTGATGAGGTTTAAATATTTTCCTCCTCCTGGCACACCTTTTTATACACCTCCAGGTGTATAAAAACTTCTCTATCTCACCAAGAGTAGAGAGAAAACAGCAGTTTGACATCACAGTGTTAGAACTTGGAAAGCTTATTGTGACTTGCACCTTGGCAAAAAAATAACCCACAGGAGAGCTGCAGTCCCAACCAGCACTTTGTATTGGCTTCCCCTCCAGTGAAGAACTAGGGCTGAACAACCAGACAGGTGCACCTTCATCAAAACCAACAAGGGCAGATTCCCTGGAATCAAGAGAAAAACCTGAGACAAATATAAAATATCTTCCCAGTGGGGCTATTTGAGGCAGGCTCCAAATTCCACTCTCTCCATCATCACTTTACCAAAGAGTGTTTACATCATTCCCCACTTTCTACCTCCTCTGTTTATACCCACAACTGACCCTTCTGGAGGTTCTGTTGATGCCATGAAGATTTTTTGCCTTTTCTTTTATACCCCTGTTATACCTTTTTACAACTTCTGCATTCTTAGTACTTTTTGCCTACATTCTTGGACTTGTTTGTCAAGCTGAGAGATTAAACATTTTAGAAGCTTCGTAGCCAGGGATCAGTGTGCCCCAGAGCCCAAGGTCCTCTCCAGAACACATTCTGTAAACTAAGATAGAACCATCCAGGGGAAGGCTCCTTGGGGAGGGGGGCTCACTTGAGCCTCTCACTGGGGAACTTTTGACAGATATGCTAATTAGTAACACCTATAATGTTATACCCGATCATTTGGGGGTGTGCATATGACCTGGATGTGTGCACCTAAGGATCCTTAAAATAAATACCAAGGTAAAATCCCTTTTCCCCTTCTAATTGTGTTTGACTCTTGATTTTAAGACCAGGAAAAGGCATCACTGTGCTGGCACCATCCAAGTGCACAACAAGGCCAAATCACAGGATGCACCAGCAACAAGGGAACTGCTCCACACAACCTGGCTCCAGGGGCCTGGTCAATTATTCAAGGTATAAACTCCAGGCAGTTCATTCATAATATGAACAAAGACACCAGCAAAAATAAAAAAAAAAAGAATATATATGTCTTCAGGGCTTGAAATGACTATAACTGACTGATGAATTGCAGGGCTTTTTTTCTCATTCATGCATTTTAAAGGATTTACTTTCTGCCTGTGGTCAGATTCAGACCTTGGAAAAGCCCTAGCCATATATGAAGAGCATGGGGTATCTATTTAAACACGTTCCCAGGTCTCTGATGTCTCCAAGAAACTGAGCAGACACAACTACAGCACTCTGCAGGTTCCAAACAAAATTAAGGTACACAGAAGCATTAGCAAGTTATAATCAAGGGCCTGCATTGTTGCTGCACTTTGGATCTACAGTAACTGCAACACTTGTTAGCTGTCACAGACACTGCAAGCTCCAAGCAGTGAGGAGGATGGAGGAGAACACTGCCACTTGGTGGAAAAAGGGGATAGGAAACATTTGCAACTGCTCCAATTACAAATACTTCCACAGGGATGTTCCATCTCACCCCATCCCAAATGAATTTCTTAACAGCATGGCTGGTGCAGCTCCACCAGTGCCCCCACAGCCACATCCCAGCACGGCACTGGGCTGCCTCCACAGCCCCACCTTTCCCAGTGCCAGCTGGCTCTACAACTACAATTTAGTATTCAAAAAAGCCCAAAAGGCCAAAGGAGACAATTTCCCTTTTCACCTGTGTTTGAAGGCATCTATTAAAGATGACATGGAAGTCTGAAACCAGCAGTTTCAGACTAAGTTCAGCTTTGCCTCCCTGCTACTCTTCTCAAATCCTTACCTTTCAAGCTACACTGGGATGGCAGGAATTACATTTTACCTTTATTTATTTCCTTTAATTTACATTTTCAGTTCTTGCAGAGCTACTAGTGCACAGTCTACCAAGATACCAAAAGCTTTTTATTTTTAATCCATTCATTGTTTCTTTGCTTCCTCACTGAAGCTGAAATGCTGCTCTGTGGCCATGTGTGGCTCTTCTCCAGAAGCACAAAATGCACCTGGACAGCAGCACAGGAAAGCCACTGAAAGCACGAGGCTTTCTAAACAAGCCAACAAGAAATGTCAGTGACATATTAAAGCAGCAGCCACACAACTCAGTGGTACAATTTCTGTGGTGTATCATTACTCAGACAAGAGCAACTACACTCTAATTCTGTTCTTTCTCTCTGCCAGACCTATTCTCCACTGCCCTGAAGTCCTACAGCCCTTTTAGAGAAGACAGAAATGTACTCACTTGCAACAGGGCCCTACTGCACAACTTTAAAAACTTGATTTACACCAAATTTACCTTTTAAGGAAAACCCATATTTTTCTTTCACAGTACACATTTGAATCCAGCAGTTTTTACAGAAACATCTTGCTAGCACGTTTACCAGGGCAAAAATACAGAAGTAGAAAAGGATAAAAGTGAGAGATTCCCTTTCCCTCTCTTTCAAAAAAAAATATTATTTATTACAAGGAAAGGAGACAATACATTCCATTTCCAAGTGCCTGGGAGCCATTCCACACACTGAGACTTTACCAGCTGCAGTGCAGCTGCCAAGATTTTCAGCTGTGCATCACTGTAAATCCATAAGAATATTGTGGGACCTGGAAGAAGGTGCTGCTGCTATAAAACTAATTCAAATAGAATAGCTAAACACATCCATTTGCCTTCACCTTAGCCTATCAAAGCCCTGTGGTAAATCAAATTCTCTACAGAATTTAGCTTTGCAGCACAGTCCTCTGGCTTTTGTAGCAGAGTTTAGGGACTGTCTGGATCCTTGAGGAAGCTGCTGGATAAAATAAATGCTCTTGCACTTGTTCATCACTCAGCATCCCTGATGAACAGGACTGCTTATACAGAACTAACATAAAAATTTAAACACAGCTGTCTTTAGTTTCAAATGGATTTGGTCTTTTGTCCTCCAGCTTTTACCCTGATCCATGTTCCTGTGTGCTGTTAAACACCTGCTGTTCAGCAGAAACAAGGTGTAATCCCAAGATAAAGATGATTTTAACTCTTTATGATAATAGCTATTATGTGGGGATCTTAATTAACTTTTTAAATTTATTCTGTGACCTTTAAAAAACTGCTTCATTCAGAAGGAGGGAGCTGGAGACAACTGAATTGATTTTGACACCTTCCATGACCTCTAAGAGCACAGGATCATTTATTCATTAAGTTGTTCTAAATGAAGAAATTACTCCCACTAACGCTGGTCATACAGAATTCTGTACTGGATGCTGCACCTCCCACATCACTGCAAAATAGGTGAGATGCTGTCAGGAAACTTCAGATCTAATACACAACATGACTGAATTCATGACTAAATTCACCTTCATTGTGATTCAGCCTGTGATCTCTTAACTGCCTCTGGCAGAAGCCAGAACTAAAGTCAAAAACACAGGTTAAAGCTACAAAAGGGGTGGAACTAACTAGAGATCACAAATGAACACCAAGCCATGCTGTTAACTTATTCCTCTTGTACTGAGCTTCCCCCCCACCACCAGACCACACTTTCAAATACCTTTAGATCACCAGCCTCAGGTTTTTCAGTCTCTGAATCGTCATCTTCCTACAAGACAAGAATTTACAGGATTAAGCTTAAAGAGCAGGCCTGGCAAGTAACTGCACTTACAGCAAAGGGCATTCAGCAGCCCAGCAGCAGTCCAAGACCCTTTCCACGGAGGGTAGTTTTGCCCCACCCACTCATAACCAGAAAACAAGTCCTACAGTCAGGGGAAGAAGTGTTTATTTGGTTTTGGGGGTTTTTGTAGGCAAAAGCATCACTCAGTAGCAGCTGTCCCTGCAAAACTCATGCAGTTCTGGAATGCTTGGAACTAAACAACAAAAAGCAGCAGAGCTGGGGAAAAAAGCATTTGTCCTTTGATAATTCTGGTCCCCTCCAGCTGGCAGGTGGTGACTGAAGAGCCTCTGTTCAGCAGTACCCACAGAAAAAGCAGCATTTGCAAGACCTGTGATAGTCCCAAGCATGAGCAACACACAGAGGACACACAGCTGGCCTGCCACCAAACCAAACATGCAGGCTTGGAGAGGGCCTGGCCTAGCACCAAGTTCCAGGGATCCAGTGACCCAGCAGACACAACTTTCTTGCTGGTGCAGAGCTCTCGTGCCTTGCTTGCAGATGCTGTGAACCTCCACAGAAAGGGAACACTGACAAATGCCAGGTAACAGCCTCCATTTTTAAAAATTTCTTTTATGAACCAGAAATAAACCAAAGAACTGGGGGAACTTCTGCCTTGTGAGAGCTTAAAATACTGAACACAGTATTGTGTGAAAACCCACACCATGTGAGCAGGAAGCTCCAGTTTGGTCCCCACTGGCAGTAAAGCTGCTGTCCCCTCACTGGGCACCCCCCAGGTACCCCTGTTTCTAGACATAACACATACTCTGGGTTCAAAACAAGTTGAGGAGCAGAAAGCGTTTTTCATGCTCACACAACTCAGCAAAATGGTTTTTCTTCCAAACTTTCCCACAAACTTCAGCGTTGGCCACAAAACAAGAATGTGGTGTTTCAGCTTCAAAAAGGGAAACAAAAAGTGAAATGAGAGGTGCAACTGAAAGGAAGAGTTTACAAGGAATTGCCCACCTCAGAGTATTGGCACATGAGCCATTTCTGACAGGACAAGCTAGAGACTGACCACACAATAATGTCAGTAAGTTTTAATTGAACTGAATTAAGATGCCTCTCCCACAGATGTGAGACATCAAACTCCTTCACTTTGGCTACTCTCCAGCTTCCCTTTCTGAAAGATGCACATATGACAATAATTCAGCCCTGACTGTCAAGGGTTAATTACAGTGAGTTTGTAACTAGAAAAGAACCAAGTAGCTTGGGGTTTATCACAAACGAGATTTCTCTCCCCTCTACAGTCTCTATTACATAGATAAAAGTGATTTTCACCAAAGCAATAATGGGTTGAGTTATCCATGCTACAGACAGTAGCTGAAAAAGCTCTCAAAAACTCCTAACCTAGCAGGGAATAAAAACATTAACAAACAAAGCAGCATTACTAAGAGCTGCCTTTGAAAATAAACAGAGGCTTTTCAGTCACTGTTAAAGTAGTTAAAAGACCCACTGAGTTGTACAGAGCAAAGCCCAGGACAGCCTGAATCTACCTCATCCTGTTTTCTAAAAACAACTCATAACCAACATGAGCTACGAGCACAAGCAATGCCAAGGAGTTTTCAAGTCTGGTCAGAGAATATTTAATGGAAAAAAAAAAGGAAAGCACCTTGTGCAACCTGCACTGTAACCACAAACCTATGCAAGATCCACCAGAGTGCTTGACTGATTGATTGCCATTACCTGAACAGCAGCTGATGACAGACAGCTGCAACCTGCACCAAAACTGTGTATGCAATAAAGCCACTGCATTTACAACCCCTTCACAGTGCTAACTGGACACAGCTGAGCTTGGCAAGCACCTGGATCACACAGAGGGCTTTCTCTGAACTAAAGAGACCTCACTGAAACAGAGTCCAGAAGTGCTGGATATAAAAAGAAGAGTCACTGAAGCAGTAAAGGAGCTTCACTGCTTTGCTAAGGGAGACACAGGGGCAACAGAACAGAACTTAAAGCAAGAAGAAGAGACTGAAATTTCTGGGCTGCTACTTGGGCAGACAGATGGCAGAAAAGAGTGTCTCCTAAGAGACTAATCTAACACACATAAAGTAGATTTCAGTGAAGAAAAGCTACAGGAGTAGCCCTGTGTTTCTGGCTATGTGGTAGAGGAAAGAACTAGAATAGAGAGAAAATAACACAGTGGTAGCAAAAGGTTGACGATAAAGAAAGGAGATGAGAACTTCCCTTTTCCCCCTCCAAACTGATTGTTTCACTCCCCCAGACACAGGGCAGAACTACACATCCTTCTGTTTGATGCAGCTGCATCCACAGACTGTGAGCTCCGTGCCCTGTCCCACCACACTGCCATCATCTCAGTCCTCAGGTGACATCAGACACGTGCCATGCACCTGTGACAGACAAAAGCCACCCACATGTAAACAGGACACTGTTACATCAAGGTGACCTGATGTAGGGAGTGGACTGAGCTGCACACAAAAGAATAATTTAAGACAGCACAGAAGTTTATTCTTTTTAATCCACCAGCTGATAGTGTGGTCCTCCTACAAGGTTCTTGTATATCAACTACATTTAAAGAAAAGCTTTCATTTAGAGTGGCTGTAACAGCCTTTTTCCCCTAAAAGAGTCCAACGACACCAACACAGTAACGAGCAACACGAGCTGTGCCAAGCTGCTGATGGGTTTCAGGGCAAATGCTTTCTATGTGAAAACAAAGTGAAAATGAATAGTTGGGAAGTGCTGAAACCCACACCAGGAGTCAGATATTCTGGGTTCCATCACGGGTCGCTATTCGGGTTTCTTTTTTGAAAGAGAAAAGCCTCTACAACCTGTGTAAGGGGTCAAGACAAGCTCCCGGAGCAGAGAGGTACTTACTGACTGCCTGCTGTTCTCATCATCCTCCTCTTCGTACCCTTCCTCCTCCCCATCCAGGCGGGTAAAGTCGTCTTCTCCGTACCCAACTGACACCAGGCCTCCTTTCTCTCCTGAGGAGGAAGAGAGAAGGAAAACGGTGAGGAAAGGGGAGGTGGCAGCGTGCGGGGCCTTCCCCTCACAGACGGGAAAGCGCCAGTTCGGCGCGGGCCGCGCGGGGGGAACCCTGGCTCCCCACCCGCCACCTGCCCCGGCCCCCTGCCCGCCCTCACCCGTGGGCGCTCCCCCATCGCTCCCCGCTGTGCCGGCCTCGCTGTCCGACTCCGGGTCCGAGTCCTCGGCGTAAACCGCCAGCGAGGAGAGAACGCTGCGCTTCGCCGCCGCCATCTTCCGCCTCAGCCGCGGCGCACTTCCGGCGCGCGGGGATGACGCTAACGGCGCGGTCACCATGGCAACGCTGCCCTTCTTCCGCCCTCAGCGGGCCCACGGTACATCGGTGGAATCCCGCCCTCACAGCTAGAGGAGAAACCCCTCAGAGGGCTTACGGTCGGAGGAGAAAACCCCCAGCGAGGCGGAGCAGAGCGTCTGGGGATGGAGGGGTGAAGGGGAGAGGGGATAAAAAGTGAGCAGGCTGGCCCTTTAATTGAAGCTGGTGACGTCACTTTGTGGCGCCACGACAGCACCTGCCGGGTGTGGAGCGAGTGTGGAGGGTGGGGGCCGGGACGGGGCGCAGGTGGGACAGGGGATGTGATGGGGGGTGGGAGGACACAGGCCCCCTGGGCAGGAATGGGGGGTGGGTGAGAAGGAGCCGCCTGCCCCCATGCCCCCCCTCCATGTCGGGTGCGAGCGGGTCTGGTGGGCAGCGAGGTCCCCTCCCCGCTATGAGCCCCCTCTGCTGTGCCCCATGGGGAGGGGGCTGACCCAGAGTAAACATCCTGTGGCCCTCTGCAGTGAGGGGGTCTGGATAAGCATCCCTGAGAGACACGACAAAAGGGGGAGGGTGGCAGGGCAGTTGTGGGGGAGCTCGTGCAGGTGGCGGTGGGTCGGGGCAGGCCTCGGGCAGAGGAGGCTGGCAGCGCCCGGGTCCAGCTCAGGTTCCTGTCACCGTTCGCAGCATCCTTAGGATGAGCGGGAAGGCTCCCCCGGGCCTGGAGGGCAGGGTCCGGAAAACGCTGCAGAAAGTCTTCGGGTTCGAGTCTTTCAAGACTTCCCTGCAGGAAAGTGCGACCATGGCTGTGGCGAGAGGTGAGGCTCGGCATGGGAGACGTGTGGAGGAGCACGGCTGGGTGTCCATCTCTCCGTGTGGGGATGACACTGCAGGAGTTGGTATCGAGCCTGCTGTGAGCAGACATCACCTGGACTAAGCAGGATCACCTGGCCTCCTCTGCTCTGAGATGGTTTAGGTGGCCCAGGAGCACGTGCTGTACACGAGCTCTGCATCTTCTTTCATTTGTTTTGTAACATCATCGTTGCATCAGCCATGGAAATGGGAAATGGTGAAGTGCATCATTGTTGGTGTCTTCTCTGGTTGTCTCTTCACACCTGCCCAGTGTGTTTGTGATCAGATGGCATCAAACCTGTTAACATTCAGACATTTTCAGAGTAAAACTGTCCTTGTGTTAGAGACAATACCAGTGGAGGACTTGATTTCTTGGCATAGCTGAGATCCTCAGAATCATGGGGCCATTATCAGAAACATTTTTGTGCTGGTGTTGACACACACCCCAACACCCAGCTGGGGGTGGACAGGCAGCTCACACAAACAAGCTGCCAGCTCCCCCAGCAGCTCTCTCAGTGTGAATCAGAACAGTGCCTGGTTCAGTTTCCATCTATCACCACTCAACAGACCTGCCAGAAGTGGGGTTCTGTGTGCAAGGTGTCTCTGCCTATTAACCTGGTGTCACTGGCACCTTCCTGGCTTGAATTGGATCCTGGTTAGTGTGGGAACAGTCACTCACTGCAGGATATTACCCAGGGGGTTGAGATTTCCAGCTCCGGTTTCCTATGAGGGACCTTTCTGGGATAAGCTTTGAGAGGCCGTGGTGAAGTTCTGTCATGGGGCTGGTAATGTGGTAAGTGGAGGTCTGTAAAATGAGGGAGAGCAGCTTTTCTGGAGGAGATTTAGCATGAATAACTTCGTCTTGGTTTCTGTGTATCTTCTGGTACTTTTGTACTGCTGCCTCTAAATGTTTACAAAGCAATCTGAGGTTCTTTGAAGGAAACCACTGCTGGCATGCAAAGTATTGCTATGCTTTTAGAACCTAAAATGAAGTTGTTTTGTTGCTATACCACCTGGTACATGCACACATGTGCTGCTTCTGCCCACCCCTCCAGCCTGAGCTCCAGGAACTCACCACCACTCCGAAGCCTTGAGCTTTCTTCTGTTGTTTTTGCAGGAGAGAAGGATGTCTTTGTGTGCATGCCCACAGGGGCAGGGAAATCCTTGTGCTACCAGCTTCCTGCAGTTCTGGCAGTGGGCATCACCATTGTCATTTCACCTCTGATTGCACTGATTCAGGTAACTGTCTCCTGTTAGCTGGGGAACAGCAGTCAGGGAAGGGGTTGGGAGACTCTGGAGGCACAGCTGCCTCTTGCCTTTCTGCCCACAAGTCTCTGCTGCTGATGTCTCTGGATTCTCTTGATACCTCAATGTACTTTCCTTACCCTGGGATGGGCGAGGACAGCAGAGTATCTCTCGTATGATACTTTGCATTTCTCTAGAAGGATGTTTTTTCCTTGAATAATAACCCGGTGGTTTTTATAACTGGGCCTTCCTCCATTTTCTCCAGACATAAGCAGCAAAGCAGAGTTAACTCAAATGCACCAAAAGATGGCTCTTTCCCCAGAAGAAAACCTGCCCTTTTACCTATAAAGTAATAACTCCAGGAGTGATGAAGTTGCCTTTGAAGGCACAATTCATTCTGCATCAAAATGTCTTTTCGTTGCAGTCAATCTGTGATGGGAAGAAGGTGGTTTGGCAGAGCTGCTCCATGAGCACTTTCATCTGTGAGACTTTTTTTTCCTCTATTTTGCCTTTTCTACTGTTTCATCACCTGTTGGGAGAAACAATTCCCAGTAAGAGCAGCTGTAGCATTGCTTAGACTTGTGTAGACCATTAGCACTGCCTGACATCTGGTGCTGCAGGCTGCTGGTCTGGGGTTTGTTATTTGTGGATTTTAACTCCTTTACAGTCTCACTATAATACACATTAAGAACTATAGCAGGCTTGGTGATACTTCTCAGAAAGATACTATAAAGAGTGAATTTTTTCCAAGTGTGAGGATTACTGACTAAACTCCAGCATGGCCAAGATTAGAAGTGGAAGTTAAGATATACCATTGATAAGAAAGTTACAAATAGGTTGAGATGGGCTCGATGAGTCTTAGGGAAAAGAGCTGGAGTGAACCCCCAGAGTCTTCTCATCAAGCCCTGAGAAGGGGTGGCTGTGCCTGAAATGCTCATGATGTATTTCAGTGTGGCCAAACTTGAAGAGTTCAGCCTGTGCAGTTCGTTACAGGGAAGGCCTGAGGAGTGACTGTGGGAACAGAAAACAGAAGCAGATATTAAATCAATGACTGAAACCAGATATTGAGTAAAATAATGAGATACCTGTTTTTCAGGACTATTCATATCCTGAAATGTTGGGTGCTAGTCAAGTGCAAGTGAGCAGGGGACAGGGAAGTGAATTTGTTTGCTCAGTGTTCATCTGGACGCGGTGCCGCGTTTTCTTCTTGGTTTTCGTGACATGATTCTCATCCATGCTTCTGGTTCTGCTGCAGTGGTGATTTGCATGATCCTTATACTTTATCCTGTCTCAGTTGTGTTAGAACATCCTTCAGTTATTTTGGAGTGAAATGCTCCCTGTTCTTGCAGGGTGGGAGTGTTCATTTTCCATCTGTGACAACTCCATGGTGTAAATACTGAGACGTGTTGGTGCCTTGTTCAGCTCACGGTGCCTGTGATGAGTTGTTTTGCACAGATCCCTGCTGATGTTCCCTAGCAGCAAAAAGACTGTCTTAAAGTGAATGGATGCACAAAAATGCAGTTGAGTGTAAGAGCTGGATGGAACTCACAGGTGAAGAAAAAGGCATCTGGAATTGATGTAAATAACAGGACTGTAGGTGTGTGTTGTCCCGGGATTTGATCCTGGAGGTGGAACTGGGGCCTCACCTGGATCTCCCTACTAATCTTTCTTGGTGCTGGTGACTTTCTTTATTCCCATTTGATTTTCATTTCAATTTTGTATTCGCTCTAGGATCAAGTAGATCACCTGCTGGCTCTGAAGATCAAAGCCTGCTCTCTGAACTCCAAGCTGTCTGCCCAGGAGAAGAAAACCATCCTGGCTGACTTGGCAAGTGAGAAGCCCCAAGTGAAGCTGCTGTACCTCACCCCAGAGATGGCAGCTGCCTCTTCCTTCCAGCCAACACTGACCTCCCTGGTGTCCAGGAACCTCCTGTCCTACCTGGTCATTGATGAAGCTCACTGTGTGTCCCAGTGGGGACACGACTTCCGCCCCGACTACTTGCGCCTGGGCGCTCTGCGCGCCCGCATCCCCCACACCCCCTGCGTTGCCCTGACTGCCACTGCCACCAGGCAGGTCCAGGAGGACGTGGTGGCAGCACTCAAGCTCAAGCAGCCACTTTCTACCTTTAAGACTCCTTGTTTCAGATCTAACTTGTTCTATGATGTGCAGTTCAAAGAGCTCCTGACTGATCCGTACGCCAACTTGAAGGATTTCTGTCTGAAGGCGCTTGAAGTGGAGGGCACCACTGGGGTACGTTTTACCTTTAGGGAAGAAAACTAAACTGGACAAAATCTACCTTAATGGTCCTTGACCTTCTAGGGGTTGGTGGGGCCCTGCCACATCTGTGAGAGGAAGGGAGGAGGTCTCAGCAAGGAAAGTGCTCATGTGTGTTTTCTAAATCCTCTAAAAGTGCACATGTATGTTTTTCAGTTCCTCTAAAACAGAATGTGAAGGCTGGGTTCCTTTCAGAGGTGTCCTCAGAAGGGGGTTAGTCTAAAAGAAAATTGATTAGGAATATGGGACAAGCATTTCCACCTTGGTTTGTCACATCCTGGGTGATCACTGTGTGTTTGTCTTCTGCTCTTATAGTGTGGCAAGGGTGAACAGAAGCATTTGAAGGGTTGAATTTCCTGCTCTAACACCAATTCCCAAAACAACTCTCAGCAGCTCAGCTATAACCTCTGCACCTGAGTGTGTTTCTGAGATGCTTCTTGCCTTGTGTCTGCTGGGAGAGGATGAGGGGGCTGTATTTGCAGCTTTGTTGTTTGACTTCAGGCAGTGTCCTGGCCTTTGTCTCTTGGCTCCCAGGTGTACTCTGGCTGTGGCATCGTGTACTGCAGGATGAGGGATGTGTGTGACCAGCTGGCCATTGAGCTGAGCTACCGAGGGCTGAAAGCCAAGGCCTACCATGCAGGTACTGGAGTCTGCATCTCTCACTAGCTGGGAGAACTGAACTGTGCCACCTGGGTTGGGGCTACATAGAAAAGAGCTTTCTAGGCATGCTCTGCACTCTGTGTGAAGCTCACACATCAGGTCTGTGAGGTAAGTGCAGGGCCTTCACCACAATGACATTCCCTTGTCTCCAGAACTGTTGGTTTTGTGGGATCTCGCATGGCCTGAATATAACAACTGCTTTTATCCTGGGTGGGGAGCTAGATTTTTGTCTTTTGAATAAAAACAGCTGCTGCCGGCTTCTGCTTCATCCCAGGCCAGTTTAAACACTGAGAGGAGTGTGTACATGAGTCAGTTTAGTGAGGGAGTTGGCCTGCAGTGGGGGAATGGAGGAGAAAGAAAATCCTCATTTCTTTCCTTCTTGCTTTTTTTTGGTTTTGTTTTGTTTTGTTTTGTTTGTGGGATTTTTGGGGGAGGGGGGAGGTTGGTTGTTTCTGTTTTATTTTTTTTTTGTGGTGGTGTTTACTTTCTTCTCTTTTCCTTCCCAGGACTCAAGGCAGCTGACAGGACTTCAGTCCAGAATGAATGGATGGAGGAGAAGATCCCTGTCATTGTTGCAACCATCAGCTTTGGAATGGGAGTAGACAAAGCAAATGTCAGGTGTGTGAGGCTGAGTGTTGTGCACTATCAGAGACTGAAACCTGAGCAGGGGGAAGGAAAAGTCTCAGTCTCTCTGTTACCTAATACATCTGACTCAACTGCCCGATGAGCACTTGCTTAAACCAACAAAACCAGTGCTGGAAGTTTTTATCTTAGGAGCAACAAAACCAAACCTGTGAGGGCTTTGTAAAAATATTAAATACAAGGCAGCAGAGCTTCTCTTTGCCAGTCATCCTCAAAATCAAGAAAATTGGAGGAATGCTTTTCTGCCACACCCTCCAGGGTTTCAGAAAGAGCCATCTCAGTGCAGTCACAGCTGTCTCTTTGACTTCTCTTAGTGCAATAGCTGCTGTTAAAAAGCAGTGGAAAGAAAATCTGCAGCTAAAATAATTCATCCACCCTCTACTGAAATAGTCAGAGCCAGCTTTTTTTGGAGATCTCTTGCAATGCTATGGGGAAAAAATAGCCCTTCACAAATGGCAGTAGCTGTATAAAAATAATGCTCCAGTTCAAGGACAGAAACTTTGCACATGGTTTCCACTGCTGTTCCTCTGAGATTGCTGTCCCCATAAGGGCTCTGTGTTAGAATTCCTGCCCTGCAATATGGCTGTGCTGAGTTATTATTGTGATCACTTACTAGAGGGATAATTCAGGTGCAGCTCAGACAACACCCACAACAGACCTGATCTCTAAAATCCACATACAGAAGTTGCTCTGAACACTGTGAGAGAAGGGCAGGATATCACTGAGCCAATCCCATCAGTTCACAACTGGGCCATCCCTCTGCCTGTGCCACTGTGCTGCCAGGAAACAGGACCCCACAGCAGTGACAATTTTACTTCTTGATGCATCTTTCCAAACAGAGAAATGAGGAGTCTCCTAGGACACGAATTAATGACCTGCTGAAGCCACTCTGCCCTGTCCAGTGGTCATTAAAAAAGTCAAAGAGTAACTGAAATGCATAGGGCTGACTGAAGGTGAAATATAGCTGATACATGCTTGTAACCTGGTTAGTTTGCAAGGAATGGAGTTAAAATTACTCTTTACGGGGTTTTTAAAAAATAACTTAAAGGACATTATACCCAAGCCTAGTTAACAAGGCACTGCTGCTTAGCCTTTGCTCTGTGTTGGCAGATTTCTGAGTATTCATGCATGTTATCACATAAGATCAGGTCTGACAACTTCTAGAGGTGACTCTTGTGGACAAAAGGGAAAACAGAGGTGGTATCTCTTTTTTTTCCTGATGGAATCTGCTCCTTTCTCTTCACTGTAAATTCAGTTCTGCTTAAAATTATTTATCAATTTCTTCAGCAAACTTCCTGATGGTGTTTAAATGTGTAGGGCTCTGATGCTTCCTGCTTGGCCTGTTCCTGGGCTGTTTGTGTTTGAAGAAACACGTCTGCTTGCTTTTGTCATTTAATCTTTAGCTACACCCATATGCATCATACGTGCCCTTGGGTCATGCTGGGTTTGAGGCAGGCTTGAAAACATTGGCAGCATTACTGTGCTGTCAAATCCTCTCAAAACAGGTATAAGCTGAATTGCTGAATAGTCAGGTACAAGCAGGTTTAAAGTAGTCTTGCAGTGCTGTGTTGAAAACCTTCCTGCAGAGATTACATAAAATTTAGTAATGATTCTATAGTCGTATTTGCTGTTTAGAAAGGTTGCCTTCATCTGAGAAGCACAGTGAGGTGGAGTTTCCCATGGAGATTTTGGCTAAGTGTCTTTTTAAAATCATGTATCTAAAAATGTATTTTATAACGGTGCAGTTGCACCCCACAAAATAAATACAACTTTTTTATCAATGCTGCGTTTTATGGTGAAATCTCCCAAACTCCTTCATTTAGTGTCCTTACTCCCAGTCTTCAGAGCTGCACAGTTTTATGCATGTTTGGGATATTCATGTGCTCATTCCTTTCCATCCAGTTGGAGTGACATCCTGCTCATGTGCTGTCCAGGTGCATTTGTTTTCTTACAGCTCTGCTGCTTTCCATGTCTTGTGTGTTAAGAGGACTTAAACTTCAGTGTGCAAAATCTCTTGCTGTGCTCCATCCTCTCTTATGTTTTGCTGCCATGTTTTTTGCTGTTATTGATGCCCACAGACACCACACGGCTGCGTGCAGTGCTCTGAGAAACCTGCAGCCTCATGTTCCCTGTTTTACCACATGCAGATTTGTTGCTCACTGGAATATTGCCAAGTCAATGGCTGGATATTACCAGGAGTCTGGCAGAGCTGGGAGAGATGGAAAACCATCCTGCTGCCGCCTCTATTACTCAAGGAATGACCGGGATCAAGTCAGCTTCCTGATCAAGAAGGAGCTCTCTAACATCCAGGTGAGAGCTGCAGAACACTGCCCACCTGCCTGGATACACTGCCTTGGCTCTGGTCTGATTTGCCTGCAGTAACCTCTGAATATGAAAAGATGAAATGAAATTCTCTGAGTCTAGAACTGTCTGGAGCCCTGTTGCAAGGGATAGCAGAAGGAAGGGAAGCAGGGAAGGAAAAGGCTGCCAGAGCCAGCTCTATTAGAGAGGAATGGGTGAGCAGAAGTTGGAGCAGAGACAGGGAGATGTCTGTACCTGTTTGCCATATTGCTCAGAGGGGTTGGATTTGGTCATTGCTAGAGTTACTCTATCTGTGTCTATTTAAATTGAAGACTATAGTTCCTTGTCTCATCTACTTTCAGGAAAAAAAAGGCACCTTAAAAGAGTCTGACAAAGCTATGATGACAGCTTTTGATGCCATTGTGAACTTCTGTGAGGAGCTGGGGTGAGTGCACTTCTTTCAAACACTGTTGGGGAAAACATGCCCTGTTCTTCCAAGAAACTGTTATGGCTGGGATCCTGCATGTGTCCCTGAGAAATCTCTCATGCCTCCCACTTCTGAGTTAACTGAGCTGTTGGTCTTGGAGTCTGACCAAGTCAGGGGGATGTTTAACTTCTCTGGTAACGTATTTTACGATATTCTGTCTTTGATGATGGGCTGACTTAGTTGTATTTGCTTTTGTTTTGACTCTCTCCTTCAGTACATCACTCTTCTCTTAAGGGGACAAACAGAAAGCCATGGGATGAAAGGATTTAGATTTACAGAAACATTAAATCTCAGTGTCTCCACTCTACAAAGTGTCTGTGATTCTCATTGACCTTAGAAGGACCTGATTGTGTTTAGAATGTTTCAGAAGCAGGCTCAAATTATGGATGTGCCCAATCTAAATGCAGACTAGCAACCACAACATGCCTTGTTCAGGTTTAGTTCATGCCCTGTATGCTGTAATTGTACTAATTGCTGTTCTGTGCTGGATAAGACATCAAAGCTATGATTTTGCCAGGAAGAGACAAGTGTGTGTTCACTAACTGAAAATGGTCTTTGTTTGGCTTGCTTACTAGTTCTTCATTTTGTTTCATTTTTCACACGTGGCTCTAGGACAGCTTTTTCAGCATGAATGTACCACGTGCTGCTTTTCTGGTGCCGTGGTGAGCGTGTTCTCTCCTCGTTGTCATGTTTGGCAAACAGATCCTGGGTTTATGGGATAATCTTGCTAGTACTGAACTGTAGCACAACACTGAGCCTTGGGGCACTTGAAGGGGCACTTCTTTGCCCAAAGTCAAGGTGATGCTGTGAAGTAGCTGCTGGGAGGCTTCTTGCTCTAAGAATTTGATCCACTTGTCTAAGCAGCTCTGCTCCTTCTGAGGTGTGTTCCCAGCTCATAGATGGCTGTTGTGGCTGGGGTTTGTACAATCATAGAATGGTTTGGGTTGGAAGGGACCTTAAAGACAACCTAGTTCAACCTCCTGCCATGGACAGGGACACTTTCCCCCAGGCCAGGTTGCTCCAAGCCCCATCCAACCTGGCCTTCCAGGGATAGGACATCCATAACTTCTCTGGGCAATCTGTGCCAGTATCTCACCACCCTCAAAGTAATAATCTGAGTAAGGGACTATCACTGACCTAATCAGCAATCACCCCTCCCAGACTTTTTCTTCCCTTCCTCAGCTTGATACGTTCTTCCTCCTGTGTATCATGGGATGTGCATCCCAGAGTCACATCTTGCAGCACCACTGCCTGGCTTCCCTGCTCATAACTCTACAGGAGACTGAGGTGCTATGGAAAGAAAAGCCACGTTGCATTTCTTTTTTACATATTGAATTCATACAGGTCTGCTCACTATCCAAACAGTGAAAGCAAACCTGAAACTCTGACCTTGCAAGGTTATAAATAAGAACAAATAAAGACAGACTGTGTACTGGCAAGCAAGTTTTTACATAGTGTATTTAGGCCTGAGTATGACAGGAGAACAATGGTATAAGCTGCTTTTAGAGAGTGGGTTCAGACCAAGCTTTCAGTGGTCAGAGTTTCCTATTGTTCTTTTGCAAGGTGAAAAAAAAACCACCAACCCATGTAGCTGCAGCAGCAGAAGACATCTTTATCAGTTTTTGGTGGTGGCTGACCATTTGCCACCTCTGGTTGGTGGTTTTGCTTGAAAGATAAAAATCAGAGATGAGTTTGCTTTGGTGTTTGATGAATGTCACAGTTCCTGAATCCAGACAGCCTCATGTATTGAGTTTGCTGTGACCTGCAGAGCAGCTTGCTGGCATTGGGATGTTGCTCTTGATTCATGGAAGTTGCATGGGGAGAAATAACCACCCAGGGAATGAGATGAGAGTTTTCTGTGAACAACACAATTGGGTTGTACCCAGGCTGGTTCTTCCTCAGCTGTACCAAGTTTTGTGTCCCCACTTTGCTGTCTATGAGCCACCCTGTCTGTGCCTTGGAGATGTGCAGCACCCAAAGACAGCAGCAAATAAAATGAGAGCAATAAAAACAAGACAGAAGATGCCAATCACCACCAGCCCTCCGAGAGCCCAGTCACTTCTTGTAATCAGCCTCTTTAGGTCTTCCAGAACTGAGGATGCCTCTTGCTCTTGTGACATGCTGGCTTCCACCCTGCTGGGGGCAGACAACATCAGGGTCAGGTGTTGGTGTATCCTCTCCATGCCCCAAAACCAGTGCAGGTACGCATGGTGCCTGTGCCTGTGGGTATCCCCCTCCAAAAGGAGAGTCACCCTTCACAGAAATGGGAGCATAACCCAGAGGAAATACAGCTGAGGCCAGTTTAACAATCAGATCTATAGAGATGTAAAGAGGAAAAGCTTCTGTCTCTACAGGATTTTTGGCAGTTGAGATTTATTTTAATCATAGCTTATCAATATTTTTCATAATACAGTGTCTCTCCAGCATGTTCAATATGAACTCTTTGTCAGCTGTACAGCCTATACATGAAAGACAAGTATTCAGTGGGAGAAATTCCTTGGTACCATTGGAAAGATCTCTAAAAGGGAGAGTTGGGGACTTAAACTCTGAGAACACAACAGAGATTAAATGAACACTTATTTAAAAAACAAACAAGCAAAAAAACCCACCAGCAATAAGCAAAGATCACATACAACTTGTTTCTTCCATAGGGCTTAGAATAGTCCAATTATGTTAAAAAGGGTATCCTGCTAATGGAGTTTGCTTTAGTAATGGTTTCTGTTACTCTGCAATAGAAGCATATATTTTGCTCCCACAAGGAGGTCCAGTAATAATTTAAACTGGGATCTCACGTGCTCTTTCACTGATACTTTCAATAATGACTTGGCTGTCAGCTTTCTAAAGAACATTCAGCATCTCTTCGTGAGCATCTTGTGGTTTACTAAAGCTTCCTTTCTTCTCAAGGGAAAGGATGGAATATTTCTCACACTTTCTTGCAAATATGACTATGCATAGGTAATACAGGAAGAGATATTGGTTATTTTTGAAAATTTGTTTGACTTGCTGCCTCTTATGTATGTATTCTGAGTACTCTAAGAAAAAGGATTAGTCCTGTAAAGTGTTTCATCCTCAGCAGGTTGGATTTAACTCAAAGCACAAGCTCACACTTGCTGAAGTTTTTGTTTCTTTCTCAGCAGCCAGATATATTGAGGTCATGGTTTGTTTTCTGGGTAGATGGCAGATCACTGTGCTCAGTCTTTAACCAACAGGCACACGGGACATCAAAGCTGTTCTGGATTCCTTTGCCTTCAAAAAGGAGGCAGCCTAGATACGAGTTCCACAGACCCAAAGGCAGAAATCCTGTGGGACTGCACACCCCAGGAAGTTCCTGTCTCTTTTGCTGACTGCAGTTCACCTCCCAGAATAGGACAGCTGTATGACATTTTATAAATACCTGTAGCTGTTGTGATTTGTAGTAGATGTTTCCTCTGTTGCCTTCTCTTCACCCCCTCCAAGAGATTTTGGCCTGTGGTAAGGGACCCCTTGCTGTACCTGGAGACTTGTAGAGGTAGCCTGGAAGTTGCCTCTTTGGGCTGCAGTAAATGATTAACAGCTGATTTTCCTGCAAAGGTGTGGCTAATCTAATCAAATTAAAGGCCTTGAACCCAACTAAAAAGTCCTAATTCAGCTGTTCCTCAGACATTTCTTCCTCTCCATGGCTTTATCCACTCCTACAGCTGTTGCAGTGCTTGTAAAGGTGTACTGTGTTCTCTGTCTGGGGCAGGCTGCAGGATGTGGTGGAGGGAAGAGGGCTATGTTTCCTGGATCCTGACTGATCTGTGTTGCAAGCTCCAGTAGGAGAGTGCCATACTTACAGTGAGACTGTAAACAGGACTGCCCTGCAGTCCAAAATTCATCATGACAGTTCAGGTGAATAAACCCATTCCAGAGCATTGCACTGCTGTGAGCTGCAGTAAAACTCTCTATCACCTGACTGGAGAAGACCAGAGGGATGGTGCTGGAGAGAGCAGGGAGGGGAGAAGGAGGAGTGGGGTATGTGAGACCTTGTGTGTGTGTAAAAGGAAACTTATTTTTCACAAGCCAAGCAAATCACTTTGAAACCAGAGGGATAATGTTACAGAACAGAAGCTATTCCATTAAGTCATCAGTAGAACTTCAGCCACTTCTGCTGGAGGGGCTGGCCTTGCTGGCTCTTTGAGGTTCCTCAGGGAAAGAAACTATTTCAACACTTTCATCATCACAACTGAAGTAACAGTATTCCCGTGCAGTTCCTCCTAGGCTTTCCCCAATATGAAGGGCAGTTGCTGTGTTAGAAGCAGCCTTGCTTTACTCTGTGCTTTTCTGAATCTCCCTCTGCAGGTTGAAACAAGAGGTTCCATCCTCACTAGTGCTCCCTGTAGGTGCCTATATTTGAGTGCTGATTGAAGCCAAAACACAAGAGCTTGTGTGAGTGCTGAGCAGGGACCCAGGGACCAGCAGGTTTATAGTCAGCAGAAGGAGAAGAGCTGCAGGAAGCTGGACACTTGCTAGCCTCTGTCAGGCTACCCTGAATGCATGCAAGGAAGCAGCAGATCAGGCAAACAACTGGCATGTCTGAATCCCAGCTGGAGGAATAGTCCAGCTAAGTGCAATGGTACAAAATAGTCCAAAGCAGAACATTAGGCCTGTGAGGTCCAGACAAGTGTGTAGAAATTGGCCCCCTCTACATGGTGGCTGCTCCTCTGCTCCAGAAAGCCACCTGAATCCTTTTAGGATTGCCTATTTTTCTCTCCTTCCCTTTCTTTAACAGTGCTGTGTTTATTCTGTTCCTAATTCAGGAACTCGCAGTGGCCGAGATAAGACAGGAGCCACTTCTCTCGTCCCTCTGCCTGGTATCTGTCAGTGGTTTAACTTGTACCACCACTGGGAAACATGCATTTGTGGCTTTTCCTGTTGAGATAAGGCCTGGCAGCTTGCTCCCAGTGATAGCAACCTGTCAGCCCTTGGTGTGTGTCCAGCCTGCAAAGCTTCCCCCTGTCTTAGCACAGGCTGGCTCCGTGCTGCTGGAACAGCTCTCAATGGGATGCTGTTAATGTCTGGAGCTGGCACTGTCTAGCACAAGCCTGGAAAGTGAGCTCTGTTCTTCCCCAGGTCTCGTGACTTAATCTAGATACAAAAACATGTGTTGAGTCTGTCTCCTGCAAAAGAGGTTCTGAGGCTTCTGAAGTCACTTTGATTGCCACTTGTTTGTGAATGAAATGAGCAAAGACTTATCTGACAGGAGGTTGGTGTGATGCACCTCTGAATGTTTAAATTGATGCTGTGCTTGAGACTGTTTCCCCCTAACATGCTGGTTGGCAGTGAAAGCTTTGGGACAGCCTAATAAAAACCAGCACTTTGTTAGTCTCAGTGTAACTGTGCATGCAGTAGCTCGTGCTAGTGCAGTCTGCTCTTGGCAGTTGTCAAGTTGGGTCTCAAACATTTATTTTGTAAGGAACATCCTCATTTTCTACTGGAAAGTTTTTCTTTTTATTAATTTAAAAGCAACACTGGTAGTTTCAGGAATTTTATTTTTCTTACAATTCTTAGACTATTCACTATGTCTCTGGCTGCAGATATATTCCAATGTGCAGCAGTACAAAAATGCCAAATACCTAGATCCAGTTTGTTGGCAAAAAATAAAGTGCATTAAATATATAAGAAGTTGATGTAATGTGCCTTTTACTAATATGGGTGCAGGCAACAGAGAAAATACATTTCTTTGCAGAGTTTTCTTTATTTTCTGTACCTTCTGAAGTGTAAAGAGTATTTTAAAGCCCACTGTTAAAAACTTGATGATTCTGTTCTCCCTAGCTAGGTGTTGGCTTTGGTACACACACTTAGTTGGGGTACAGAGGCAGAAGATGACTTCTCTATATGCATGTAATTTTTTACACCTTCTCACAAAGGGGGTTGGTCTCCCATTTGGGGCTGAAACACCCCAAGTGTAGAGTGGTTCAGAGATTAGTGCAGAATCGTGGCCTTCTTGTGCTGTGCCAGTTGTGGAAGTCTCAGCCTGTGCCACAGCCTTGTACACCCATAAATCCCTTTCGGAAGTTCACCAGAGTGTAAACCAAACATACACAGTGGCTGCAGCATGGAAAAGGGATTTATTTGCACTTGTTAACTCCAGCCTAACAGCCCATTCTTGGCTCTGCTCTGTCACTGTGCCCACTGTCAGCTGCTGCACACGTACCCTGAAGTGATGGTTGCCATCACGTGTCACTCCTCTGAAATGCCTCTGTGCATGCTCATAAACACACCCCTGGCATCATGTTCATGTCCACTAAAATAAACTGCACACAGTGCAGGGAGTCAGGCACTCAAGTAAGGATAGGGATTTGTTAATCTCCTGGAGCTCCCATGCTCTGCAAGAACCATGCATCTGCAATAAGAAGAAGAGTAGAACCACAGGGGGTGGAGAGGGAGCATGTTGAGCAGAGAATGGTCAAAATGAGCCATAGGATTGGTGAGCTTTTCCCTTTTGCCTTCATCTTTCTGTTAACAAAGAGTATTCCACATGATCTGGTTTTTTCTTTGGCAATTTCCCATCATTGTATCACCAATGAAATGACCATGGGGCAATTGTTACCAGCTGTACTCAGAGTCTCAGCTGGCACACCTGGATCAGAAGGTCCACCATTTGTTGTTTTCAGCAGATAACTCAGCTAAACGTGTCTCCTGCAGCAGGTTTGGCCTTGATCCACGATGACCTGAGCAATTGGATGTCCCAGTGGTGTCAGTGGGTTTTGCTAATGCCCAGCACCATCCTTCTGGATTAGCCACTGGTGAGGAGAGCAGGCAGTGCCTCGTGTGTGGCTGTGTGTGTGTCCTCTGCTTTGCTCCATGGCTCTGTGTCCCAGAGGAGATCCTCAGCTGTCTTTGGGAAAGCTGTGTCTTTTCTCAGCAATCTGTGTCCATGCCCTCCCACCCCACACCTGCCCAGAAGAGGGAAACAGTGATGGCAAAGGAGCTTTACCTTTCTGGTCACAATAGTGGCTGTCACAGAGAGAAGGAATTCCACGCTGTGATTTCTGGTCCTCTGAGTCATGTTAATTGATATAGTTATTGCCATTTTCAGTGGGCTAGCGTGGAAAGTCATTCCCATAGCACTGAATCATGATGTCCATGCATGTCCTTGAATCATGATGTCCATGCATGTCCTTGACAGCAGGCTGTGTCACTTCATGAACGGGCAGCTGGGCGGACTTGGCTCTTCTTGTGTCTGGGGTCAGGGCGTCCATCACAGCCACAGCAGCTGTAGCAGCAGCAACTGCAGGCAATGACTGTGAGCACCAGCACAGTAACTGGGAAGAAAAACAAAGGACATTGCTTCACAGCATAGGAGCAATCCCTGCAGAGTAACCCTATGTCTCCAAGTTGTTTGGTGAGCAGGAAAATGAGCAAAACCTGGTTTCTTGAGAATTTTTTTTGGCCTATATCCCCACCTTCCTCCTCCTAAGTTCCTGCTCCTTTGTATTGGTTTTCCATTTAATCTGGACAATCATTGCCAGGCATTTCAAGACCTTAAAAGCTACATACCAAACTGTGTGAGGGTTTCTTTACCCACTTAATGGGCTCTTGTTTGGGAGCTGACATGCAGTACCTAAGCACAGCTATGTGCCTGAAATGGATGAAAATCCAGCTCTCCCCAAAGCAACTTGAGGGATTTTGATTACTCAAACTGGCAGTTGTATTTCTGAAGAGTGAGTGCAGCAGACTCTTTAAGCATAGAGACTCATTACTGGGTTGGCTTTACTCTTCTGTATTTAGCTTGAAAAAATAAGGTACTTCAAATGCAGGGGTTTGTTTCACAGAGTAGTGGGCTAACTTACTGTTCTCTACCCTAGCCAGGATGGTTGGTGTTGACAGGGATGTGTTAGTTTATCTGGAGTTGAAAAGGATGACATGTTTAATCCTGCAAAACATGTCAGAGTGTGAGCATGGCTCTCTATGTGCATGTGTTCCTTTAAAGCCTGGACCTGGGCTGCCAGGTAACCAGACCTGTGGGGAATCAGCTGTAGGGATGAACCAATTAAAGCAGCAGGTGTGACTTTGTGAATTCCAGCCCGGGGAGGAGTGTCCAGCTGGATACACACCCTTCCTTTTGGCCAGGAGCAAACACTGTCTTTGAGGAGCAGTGCCTGTCTTCCTTCCTGCTTGTTTTGCCATTGTATAAACAAACTTCATCCCCCTTGATCCAGCAGTTCTCTGTTATTCCTTCCATGCCATCCCCACACAGAGCAGCAGGAGGGATCTTGCCATTACCAGAGGAGAATAAACAGGCTCATCTGAAGCATATTGGCTTCCACTGAACCAATACAGGAATGACACTCAGAGTCTCTCTTAAGTTTCTTCTGTGGTAGGGAGATGCTCTAATACCATTTGTCATAAACTATGTCCTATGCATCAAAACATTACAGCAGCTCTGGGTTGGTTAAAATATTGCTGATTTAACTAAGGTTTAAAATGGGAGCTTTGGGGAAAGCTGTACTGTTGCCTGTCATGCCCTACATCCATGTAGAGGTAAATGTTGAGTGTTAAAAAATTACCTAGGAATTAACCTGGCCCTCAGAGCACAGCCTAGAAAACAACAGCCAACACCACCAACCCACCTACAAAGACTGTGGAGCAAGATGCCCCCGTAGGAGAGGAGAGAAATTCTGACACCCTTTGGCCTCCCCCCACAAACTCACCAATAAACAGAAGAACCACAGAAAAGCTGGCAATCTCCACTGGATCAGCCTTGGGCAGTTTCTGGAGCTTAAGGAGAAACTTCTCACCAATGGCTTGTATTTCCTTCAGAAAGCTTTCAGAAGACATTCTGTCACAACCTCTCCAGGCTTTATGCTGCAGGAGAACCAAATAGAGAATAAACCTTTTCACTGACTAATACTAGGGAGCTGCCAGCCTTCTTATACAGCTGGTGATCACAAGGAAAACAAGTTTATCTGGTCTCAGTCCTTGTTCCCAGTAGCTAAGGTGGAGGACTATTAATTGTCTACGTGTTCTGGCACTGTTTTAATTTCAAAATCCAGCTTCGAGGGTGTTTTTGTCAACTGCACTGTTAAGCAAAGTCCAAACGGTGTTTCTCCTACAAGGACACTTTCTTCAGCAGGCACAGAGTTGGGCTGGACAGTGCCTGCCCTTGGCTTTCACCCAATCAAAGTACTTTTTTTTCCAGTTGTGCTAACTTGTCCTTCCAGAAACAAATGCAGTTCTAACTCAACCTGAATTCCGAATGCTGAACTCCACTGTACATAGTTTTCAGTTCTTACTGAGTAACACAAGGTAGACTCCCTTGAAGGCTTCTTGCACTTTGAGCTACAGAACTCCCCTTCAAAAGCAAAGGCATTTACTTCAACACATCAGTACAATACCATTAATAATGTTTTATTAACCAGTTTTACTGTATTGATGCCTTTTCCTGGTCTTAAAATCAAGAGTCAAACACGGTTAGAAGGGAAAAAGGGATTTTACCTTGGTATTTATTTTAAGGGTCCTTAGGTGCACCACATCCAGGTCAAATGCACCTCAATGCACACTGCAATGCCCACTCTCCCAAAAGTTCTGGTATAACATTATAGGTTTTACTAATTAGCAGATCTATCAAAGATTCCCCAATGAGAGGCTGGAATGAGCCCCCCTCCCCAGGGAGCCTTCCCCTGGATGGTTCTATCTTAGTTTACAGAATGTGTTCTGGAGAGGACCTTGGTGTCTGGGGCACACTAACCCCTACCTATGAAGCTTCTAAAATGTTGAGTCTCCAAGCTGAACAAACAAGTCCAAGAATGTAGGCAAAAAGCACTAAGAACACAGAAGTTGTAAAAAGGTATAACGGGTATAAAAGAAAAGACAAAAATCATCATGGCATCAGTATGTGATACTAAAAGTTAAAGTCTGCATTCATTAGGGACAGCTGGATGCTTTTCAAGTCCTTACAGATGAATGCAAATTTATAAAGAAAGCTAAATGTAGAATATTTTTCTTTTAAGCCACAGAGCAATATATGAATTGAACAGTGGATTCCAGCCATCACTGCTGATGATGAGCAAAGCAAAAGCCCCTGGATCTGCCAGGGAGATATCTCCCTTGTGGAGTTAATCCCTCCTGCCCTGCTCAATAATCTTAGGCCGCCTTTATTCTCAGAATGATCATCTGTTGTTACTGAAAATATTATTAGTCTTGCTAAAGTTAAGTGCCTCAGTTTTGTCACCAATATTTGCTGTTCTTCTACCCCATGAGCAAGATTTTGGGAGGTATTGCAACAAACTAGCTGGCATGAGACCTATGGATGTTCAAATTTGGCTTCAATCAGGAACTGGAATTCGATATTTTTGAGAAATAGCCATAGTTCCACCTAAAACAAGTGTTTGGACAGGTCAACACTTGAATGGGTTATAACTCTTAGTTCATTATTGTATCAAAATGAACTGGTTTGTGTGTGTTGTAACAGTCAGCACTGGGTTTTGGGACTCGAACACTGCAATTTAATATCCTGATCTTGGTGATAACACAAAGCCAAGTGACCAGGACAGCACTTCCAGAACAAACCAGCTTGTTCCTTATTGCACATCTGGCTTGGTTACTCAAACAAATGGATGCTTGGAGTTCAGTTTTTCTAAACACACTGAGGACAGAGAAACCTTGGCTGTTTCTTTGCATGCTGGGCTTAAATACTGCAGTGCCAAGTTAAATTAGTTTTGTATGTTTATGCAATTCAAAAAGGGTTTTCTTTGTTCTTTTAAATCCAAGCTAAGGAATAAAAATCGGAACCAGCTGGTTTCTTAGAAATGGGGGTGGATGGAAAATCTGCATCTACAGAAAGATCGCTGTGCAACTCAGGAAGGAGGCAGAGCTGTGGTCTTTTGACCTGAAAAGGTCACTTTTGAGACTAGGGTTAAATACTTCTTTCCAGATGATTGCATACCCTGAGTGAGCTGCTCGAGAAACGGCTGCTTTATCCTTAGTGCTGTGGGATTCTGTGTCAGCAGGTTTTCAATTTTGTTTCCATTCCAAGAGACAGTGGAGGAGGCAGAGGTGAAGTGATTTGTGTTTTCTGTTCTTGGCTCTAGAAGAAAAAAATTAAAAAAATAAAATTTCTGGCTCTAACATTGTAAAAATGTTTGTTCCCTTTGGAGGTGTTTCTGCCTGTCCAGAAGTTCTCCTCATAAGGAATTTGCTGTAAACTTCCATGCCACGCTCTGGGCTGCACCAGAAGCAACAGGTATAAGAGCCAGGCTTGTGAAGTTTTGTTTATACAGTGTAAAATTACTGATCAAGATTGTAGAACTCCATGTGGATTAGCAAAGTGCTTAGTCTAAAATGGTAAAGCCTGTCTCTGTATTGGACATTCCTCTCTGCCCATGGTACCTGATCTGGAGCTAAGTGAAGGAGTTTTTATTCTAAAACTTGCAAGGAATGTTGCTTGTTTACCTTGGTCTGAACTACATCAGGGACAAAGTTTGATGGTGGTGGTGCAGTCTCCAACCTACCCGTGAGGAAGCAAATGTTTTTCTGCTTGACTGCAGTTTCTGGTGCTTCCAAGAGCTCTCTGCTTTGGGATTTCTGCTTCTGCAGCGAGGCAAAAGGGTGAAGAATAAAATAATTCTTAAAGAAAAAAAGATTTCCCCCAAGAAAGCCAGTTACTTTCATGGACTTCTGTATGTTCCATTCTACTTGTGATGTAAAATCTTTGTTCAGGACTAGTTTTGATGTGACCTTTTCCCAATTGATTTCAGGAACCAAGATTTTACACTTGAGATTAGCACAAGGGTAAGGATAGTGCTGTGTGATTTAAACCAGTTGTCTTGTGCATCTGCCTCATGTACAACACAAAGGTGATGACATTAATTACATAACAGAGTGGAGCTGTGAGAATTAATTCCTTTTGGTTTATTATGTTGTGTTCAAATAAGCTTCCAGTCACCAACAGTAGGAAAGGCCAGGTGGTGCAGGATATTCAGCTGAAGCAGTAGCTGTGATGATTATTATTAACACAGGCAAGTCTTAAGAGTTTTGAAACTTAAGGTTGTGGGACTTAACTGACAATTTACTTTCTAGGGCTGGAGTGCTGTTTTAGAGCCACTCAAGTTAGTACCTCAGAGATTCTCAATGGTTTGGAGCAAACGTAATTGTCTGTCAGCATTTTCCTCAATTGGGAATTTCTCCTTGCTCATCATTGTCCTTCCTCAAAACTTCACCCACTGAGGATGGGAGCCCTCCAGAGCAGAGGAGACTTGGCTGTAGGGCAGCAAAGCTGATGGAACTCATCCGTGTTATGGAAAATCCGGAATGACCACAGTGCAATGTGGTCTTCGTAACACATTGTCACACTGATGTCAGGAAATTCTGCTCCACAGCTGTAGTTAGAGCTCACATGGAGTGAAAATCAGATGAGGAGAGGCAAGATAAGAATCTCACATAGAAAAGAAAGTAACACAATATCTTGTGACAGGCAATTTGTGACATCCTGCTGGGATAGGGTGGCAGCCTGAAATTCATGGTTTTGATTTAAGAAATAACTCATCTAATCAGTGATGCCAGTGGAACTAGATCATCAAACCTTTCTGCCCTCCTTTATGTTGCAAGGCCCGGCAGGGAAAGTAATAAAACAAGTAATTTAATTTGGGTTTATCTGGTTTTGATGAATTCTGCCATGTGCCATGAGTTGTTAGCCTTGGTTGAAAGGACAGAGCACAGAAATGATGCAGGGGAATGGCAAACTGCTGCTGGTGTGCTGCTCAGCTGCAAGGATTACATGACCCTGTAAAACCAAAGTGCATGTCCTGTGTTTAGGACTTACATAGATTTAGATTCCCAGAAAGCACTAATGCAGATTCATCTTGCTGTGCCCACTGAAGAAAGCTGTGAAAATTGCCATAATAGCACTGAAATTATCTTCCTGAGTTGTTTTGATGGACTCTTGCCATACTGAAGCACTCAAAGAAGTTGGCTGCTCAGCCCTTTGGAGAATAAAGCCATTAAAAAGCTTCAATCTAGACATTCAAGAGAAAAGCCTCCATCAAGGTTCCTTTTTGCTGTGAACTGGCTGCATGTGGAGGCTTCTTTTTCCAAGAAAAAGAGCTGTGTACAGTGGGGTCTGATATCCCTCTGTCTGCCTTAAGCTGGTGAGGCTGCTGTGAGTCTTTTGGAATTGCTCTACGTTGCTCAGGGTTTTTTGGTCTGTCCTGATCTGTGTGTGGACACAGCTGCATCCAAAGGTGAACTGTAGGGAGTGGGTGAGCTGAAATTTACTGCTGAGAATGAGACACTTGTTTACTCATAACCGTAGGGGTATTTGAGCAGCCTTTTTTAGTGCAAAAGGATGAATTTAAGTTTGTGGTTTAGCCCCAGGACTGGAAGTTAGTAAATACAGGCAGTCTCTCTGGCCTGCTGGTGATGCTCCCTGGTTGTGTGACTTTGGATAAGTCATCACATCCCACTGCTGGGTGACTTCATCTCTGCAAGACAGCGGAACACGGACCCACATCAGAGCTTTGTTTGTTAATTGTTGTGTGTCCAAGTTTCCAGCATGCCTGGCAATCTTTAGATAGAAAGGCTACAAGTCCCTGGTTTTGCTGCAGTTACAAACTGAACTGGCCATTGCTTTGCTCAGTACTTCTTACACTTTGTTCACTGAGCCCCTTTAGGATGGATGTAGATGGAAGTGTGGTTTCCGCTCTTGTTTGCTCCTGACCCAACCATGCTCCTCATGTTGTTCTTGTCATGATCCTGATCCATTGGTTTTACTGTGCTTGCATGGGTTTGTTGCTCTAGTAACCTAAAAGTGGAGATAAAGCTTTGGAGGGGGGAGTTTTGGGGATAACGAGAAGCTGCCAATGCCTCTAGTCCTAATGCAGCAAGTCCCAGTGATGATGAGTTGGCTCTCCTCCACTGCCCACTGCCCACAGCAAGAGTGGTCCAGAGACCTTATCAAGTAGAACCTTCCTGATGTTCCCATCAAGTAGAATGCCAGGGCAACTTTCTCATTGCAACCTTGGCTTTTTCCTAAGACTGTGGCTCTGCAAAGCAAATGTTGTGCTGTTCTTACTCAGGCAAGTCCAGTAAGTTGGTTGAAATCAGACCTGTACAGGGATGGGTACCTGTATGGATTGTGGGGGCTTATCTGGTAGGAAATCTTAGAAGGCAAGCCCAGCCTCATGAAAGGAGGGTGCTGAGCAGCCAAAGGGGAGGGGATGCTTTTTATTCTGGTCTAAAACTCTAAAATAAGCTCTGACTGTACTTGGCCACTTTCTAAAGAACATGAAGGCTTGGCCACTTTCAAAACATACCAGCTTTGTTCTTGATCCCTGAAATGTCCTTCTGATTTTATATGGATAAGGTTTGCAGTGCTTCCTGTTCTCAAACAATGCTGGGTTGCTAGGTGTGCCTACAGTTTGGATGCATTTTGGCATAACGTGTCATAATTCCTGCATGATTGTTTATTGTTCCAAGCTTTTAGTGTACTGCTGAGATGAAAAGGGCCATAGAAATGCAGTTGTATTATCAGTGCATGGTTTTTTCCCTCATCATTGTTAATGCAGTGTTTGCTGCCATGACTGTAGTTGACCAGCCATGTGAATCTTAACTATAGTTCAGACAAGCTCATTTTTCCTAAAACAGGAGTGCACAGAGCCAGACAGACCTATAATTCATTCCCAAGCAGATGAAAATAGTTTCCAGTATCAAGAGAATTCAGCCCTTTAACAGCACACACCCACACTGGGGTAAATTGTAGCTCAATGCCATGGGAGAAAAGCTTGGACTTTGTCAGTTGGTTTGGAACAGAAGGCCACACATTCCTAAGATTATAAAGCTGCCCTGCCTGGGTCACCCTTTGGCTGGAATACCCTGTCATCTCCACCACACTCTATTTGGAGATGGGTTTTGAGGCAGCACTGTCAATGTGCCTTCTCTTCCCTACAACCAAATATTAGATTAATATAAAAAGGCACTGAATTCCCAGTTTCAGTAGCAGAGGTACCCACTGGGGCACTGAGGTGGGAGTCTTTACACCTCTACTGATCACCCTGGTTGTCTCCAGTCCATCCCACAAACACGTTCACAAAACCCCACGAGATAATTCCTCGCTACTAGGAATTTTTCAAGTGGGGAAACCAAAACACTGAGCCATCCAATGAAATGAAAAGGTCAATTTTAAAAATAAACCTATAGCTTTTCTACAAGATAACTTTTTTTAGGATTGGTGATGCTTGAATCTAGCCTGAAAGTCTATTCTAATATTAGCAAAATGTCCATTTCCCAGGAAGCTGACTGAGAGGCAGCTGTGTGCCTGTGAAAGCCTTGTAGTGACTTCACAAACGTAGTGGGATCTGTCAGTAGTTGGTGTTTGAGGTCCAGCATCTGGAGGCTCTGAGAGTGCTGGAAACTCCTCCACCTTTTAACACCTCTGTGCCTTGTCCTTGATCTCACATCTACAGGTCTCATAAATTACATGCATTTTTGAGTTTCTTGAAATATCTTGGACTAATCCTAGTAAAGGTGCCACTGGAGTGTAGGAACTCAAAACCAAAAGCTGCAGCAGCAGCTGCTGCCTCAGGAGGAATTGTTTGGAACCTCATCAGTGGCTGCGTGGGGTAGTGGGGAGAGCCTGCATGGAGGTGTGGGGTGGGTCCTGCTCCCCCCACCCAGCTCTCTCCCAGTCCCTGTTGTCCAGTGGGTGACTCTGGCCCACTGCAGGCTCTGTGATCAGGGGTTGTCTTACAGAGAGGAGCCACTCTATCAAACTTGGATTATTTCGTACCTCCACTCCCACAACCACTGTTGGTTGCAGTCAGGCTGCACTGTGACAGCTGTAACACAAGCCATGTCCTGCTGCTTTTATCCAGACACGTGTTTCACATTGCTGTGCCTCTCCCCCCACACACAAACAGCACGGCTGTGGCTGGACAAGCCCCCAGCCAAACCCATTAAGATTTTCTTTTGGCCAGGAAAACTTGGCATGTTTCTCTACCTCCTTCCCTCCCCTGCCCTTCTCCCCTCACTCCTCCCTCCTTACTTTTTTTTTTTGTTGTTTCCCTAAACTTTGTTTTCTCACATGCTTTATTTAAGAAACTATCTTAACTGCAACAGCCAACCTACAGAGACTCTCCATTAGCAGGGTGGAAGCATCCGTCCATCCCCTTGAGCCTTAGGGTCGGTCAGGCTGGAGGCATGTGGGTCTAAACTACTACATCTCCTCACTCAGGCAGCTCCAATTCCATGTTTGTACAACACTTAGGTCAGAAAGACCTGCCCTCCATTCCTCGTTAATGGAAATGGAGAGAAGTGGAAATACCTGATCCTTAACATTCCTCCCTACAGGCATGTGTAGGATTGGGAAGACCTCTTTCTGTGGGAATTGGCTCTCTGGTCCTGTTTGTAAATGGCTTTGCCTATGTGCCTCCTGGAAGAGGCTGAGGGGTCCCAGCTCAGTGCTGGGAGCTGCAACAGCTTCCAAACAGAGAAATCAGCTTCAGTTGGCAGAAAATGGGGATTTATATGGCCAGTCTCCATTACCAGCACCTCTTCCCATACCCAACAGCAGAACAGAGATGGGAGCATGGGCTGTGGGACACCTCTGTAAAACCAAAGCTTGGACTCAATGACCTGAAATGTCTTTTTCAACCTAAATGATTCTATGTTGTATAACTTCATGTATTTAGGGGATCCTTTCCTTCTCTTCTCACTGCATTCAAACTTGAAGGTCTGGTTACTGTAAACCATAAGCTGTGTATGTGCATGAACGTGCCTCTCAGAGCAGTGGGTTCTCATGCTGCTTTGAACACTAAACCAGCATCTGTGCCTGATACACTGGCTGAATTCTTTTTAAAATGTTCTCATTAGAAACTGTGTAAAATCTTTGCGTTTATTTCTATTGGACACAGATGCTTAACTTGCACAGTGTGCTAGTTCCCCAACCAGGGATTGTTTTCTAAGTTCTCTGCTTCAGGATTTGGGGGATAAAACTTGGCTGCAGCTGGGAGGAGCTCCGGGGAAAAGCTGTGGCTGGCACCCGTCGGGTTTCACACGCGCCTGCCTGCGCTGCCAGTTCCTCTCTAGAGGCACGCACAACCTCGGACCCAGCTGCCTTGTCCGCACCGACTATTTCTGTATCAGGTCACCAGCTTATCAGGACATACATTCTGTAAGAGCACAGAAACCCGAGCAGCCGGCCTTTGTCGCCGGCAGAGGAGTTGCTGAGTCCCGCTCGGGCTCGGCGCACCGCAGGCTGCTCCTTTTGTTACAGGGCGGCTGCAGCGCAGCTCTCCGCAATCCCATTAAAAGCTTTTCTCCTGCCACCTTCGCTCCTCGGTGTCCCTGGCAAGCAAATTCCGCCTCCCAAGCTCTGCTCCATGGCTGACCGAGCAGTGGAGCTCCCCAGGCTCCAGCCCCTCGCTAAGCAGCGGAGGGTGCCGCGCTTGACCGAACAGCAGCGACCGCTCAGCCTTACCCCGACCGCGAGTCCTTCTTCTCCTCTTGTTTTTCTTTCCGTCTTCTTAAACTTTCACGTCATCTCTCCCCTCATCCTGGCTTGCGGCTCGCTGCTCGCTCGGCTCCTCTCTGCTCCGCTGCTGACAGCCAGCTGTTGTCTCTGCCTTTTTTTTTTTTTTTTTTTTTTTTTGTTGCTGGTTGTCCTGGAGATGCGAAGTTTCGTGTTACATGTGTGCCAAAGAGGGAGGGAGAGGAGCCGCAGCAAGCTGAGCCAGAGCCGGTGCCAGCTCCCCGGGGCGCCCAAGGGCCGGCACTTGTTGCTGGCTTCCTCTGTGCATCTCCTCCGAGAGACGAGTTTCTTCTTTACCTTTTAATGACGGCTTTTTCTGGAGTGAGACTTGAATCGATTCCCTCCCTGCGATAGTTTGGGGCAAGGAACTTTCCTTTATGCTGCACAGTTTCCTTCCGACTCCCGGGGGAAGGAGCTTTTCTCTTGTGTTCATTGAAGGGGCAGAGCAAGAACTCCCAAGGACAGTGCAGCACTGTAAGAGAGACCTGCCACTGACAGGGCAGCAGGGACAATGCTGGGACGGTGAATTTGATGCTGGGGTGGTGAATTTGCTCCATGCCCTTGGCCAAGTCATTTACTCTCTTGATGCTGAGCTTTTCGATTCTTGTGGTCTGGGGACAGCTGACTGTCACTGTCTTGTCTCAGAGGGTGAAGCTTTCAGGTGATGCTGAAAGGAACAGTCCTTCAGAGAGGTGCAAAATTAGAAGTTCTCATCAACCTCATGACTTGCTCTTCTATTTGACAAAGTTCATTAAGTGCCTTTTGCTTGATGACTGCATAACTAATTTGCCCTCATATGATTTTTATCTTTTTTAACCCTTTCACTTCACATTATTCCAAGACTTGCTGAGTTGTTTATTTCAGGGAGCATTTCTGATGAGACTATATATCCTTTGACTTCTACAAGGGAATGCTTTTTTCTGGTGTTTTTTTGGGAGAGGCAGAGCTTCTTTTGGGATATGTGACTGCTTCTTCTCTGGCTGTCCATCTGCTTCTCCTAATTGTAGGAATAGGGCTCCTGGTTTACATGGTGAATAAAAACAAGGACTACCAGAACGACACAGGTGCAGGCATCTGTGTGGTCAGTTTAGCACTTTCCTGGAATGTATTGCCATGGACAAAAATGTGTTAATAACCCTGGTTGTTATTTGCTCTTCATCCCATTCCATAATGTCAAATCAGGGGAGGATACCTGAAATGACATAATGATTTTGTTTAGACATTTTAAAGACCAATGGTCACCTCATACATACTCTTTTTGCAGGGTGAGGGGAGACAAATAACACAGTTGCATATTTAAAAGATGAAATAATTTTAGGACATGTATAATAATAGAAACTACCATTAATTTGTGTAAATCATCTCCATCTCGTGGTCGTTAGTCAAGTGTTGGTGTGACTGTGGAAGCTCTCCCCTCACATGGTAATGCATAGCCAACTACGTTTCAGGAACTCTTGTGTTAAGCATTAATCCAATGATTAACCCCAGCATCCCTGTTGGTAACTTTTTTGGTTTTTTGCCGTTTGACCTTAATTATAGGATTGCAATTTTAGTTTTGCAACTGATTTCCGTTATGGCTCAACTCCTGAACACCGTTGGCTAAAGCGGGGCTGTGGCCCCATCTGGGTAATTCTTCAGGATGAAAAAGGCAGTTACAGGGGGCTGGGTGGAAAGGGCTTGGCTTTACAAGCCTGATGGGTTAGAAACTGGAGCTCTAAATTCCAGTGAGCTCACAGCTGATCTCTGCTTCCACCGAAGCCCTCCCCTGTGGCATCTAAAGGACAGAGATGTGTGTGGATGTCCCTCCCCAGCATAAGCCTGGTGAGCTGTGGGAGTGGGGAGATGCTTGTCCCTCACTGAATGCCTCAGTTAACTCTAATACAGATCAGTGCGTGCGAGGGGAAGAGACATGGACTAATGAGAATGCCTGCCTCTTTTCTTTTGGGGAAACAAAAAGCTGACTTGCAGCTCGCTGACATTTCTATAGTCACGTTGCATTGGCAGGCCAGGCAGCACCAGTAGTTCTTTTGGAAAGGCAGGACAAGGGGATCGAATGTGTTGCCCCCATCCCGGTCCCCCCCACCCTTCCCCTGCATGTGAAAGGAGCTCTTTGAGTGCAGGAGCAGAGTGAGTCAGTGTGGCTTTAAGGGGGATATAAAGGCAGCTTTGTCGGAGCCCTCTCCAAGCTTTGGTGCCCTGCACAGTGCAGACACCCTGCTGCAGGCCCTTACCTGAGCACTGCCTGCTCCCTGGCACTTCAGCACACTCAGGTCACTGCTGGGGGACAGGAACCTGTGACCTGCTGCTGTGCTGCCTTCCAGATCAACCTCCCAGGCCGTGGGAAGGAGTGAGCCAGCAGCCACTGCAGCCCCTTGCAGGGTTTGTTTGTGATGCTTTGGTAACGTGCGGTTGTGTTTCCCCCTGACACACACAGACAAAAGTGAAGAAGAAAACTGTGTTTGTTAGATCTCTGGTTAATTAGAGGTTAGTGGGCCCTAAAGAGTTTAGAATAAGAGTAAATCAGGTGCTCACTCTCTTACTTTTCCCCTCTGTGATCCACATTTTGCAGATGAAGTTGGTAACCCCACTAGGGCACACCTTGGTAGGGAAGAAAAATTTCCACCTTGTTCTTCCTTGTAGTAAAATAATTTTCTTCTGAAATAACTTTTGTTCCCACTTGGCTGCAGGATTTGATCTCTAAATGCCCAATGAAGTAAATGTTTCTGTATATTTATTATCAGCATTTCGACTAACACACAACCAGCCATCTCTGCTGTGAAACTTTAGTTTTAAAAAGCTCCTCTAAATTCTGCTTTCTTTAAAAAAAAAGGGGGAAAGTAACTGCCTGATTATTCTTTGGCAAAATCAGTGTATTCCCTGGTTTAAGCTAGGGAGTGTTCTAGAAGAGAAATTACTTCCTGCCTGTATTGCTGATGAGCATATTTTCACCAAATTCTTTTTCATGTACCCCAAAACACTGATGTCTGCCAAAAACCTTTTGAAAATTTCTGGAAGAATCTAATCATCTTCACATGGCTGGTTTGCTAAGCCTGGTAAACTGGTTGTGCAATCCTGTGTGAGCAAATGGACTGGTTTTCATGCATGTGGGACTCTACCCAAACTTTGGCTGCTGATCTGGAGCATGTGTGAGCCCATCAAGATCCAGGCTGTGTTAGCTGAATGGTGCTCCCTTGTGACCTCAGTCTGGACTCTATTTCTGGGACTTAATTTACAATCCTGTGTCTTCAAATATATATTTCTTCACCTTCAAATCACAAATAATAAACCTAGAAACTCTTCATTGAGAGATATATAGATACACTCTGTGGTATAGTGATCAACAGGGCCTCTTTACCTCCAGCCATCCTGATAGGACATGGACTATATTTAGCCAATGATACAGAATTAATAACTGTATATTTCATCAACTGCTCCTTTTGCAGATCTCAAAGATCTGAAAGGGTTTAGCAGAAGAGATTAACACAGATTTTTGTTACGTATGGGGAAGTGGAGGCAGAGAGGCTTTATGCAAGGTGCCAGGAACAGAGCCTGAATTCTGCTCCAGGGATTAAACCCTGTGATTCCTGCTGGAATAGACATTGCCTATGAAACAAACAAGACTCAAATCTTTAGATAAAGTCACGCTGCATTTGGAGGGTGGAGTTTTTGTGGCTAGAAGTGATGACCAGATGATTTTGCCTTATGTTTCCAAGCTGTCGCCACGCTGCCATAGCGAAGTACTTTGGCGATGTCACCCCACCTTGTAACAAGTGCTGTGACTTCTGCAAGAACCCAGGGGCAGTGAAAAGGCAACTGGAGGCACTGGAACTCTGCAGCAGCAGCTGGAGCAAAACCTGCATCGGGCCCACGGGATCCTCCCGGGATAGCTACGACCCAGAGCTGTACGAGGGCGGGAGGAGAGGCTGCAAAGGCTTCAGCAGGTCTGTACCAAAGAGATTACACTCAGCTCATAGGAGCCACCAGAGAAAAGAGCATCTCCCAGCTGCAGGCCCAGCCACTCCTATTTTCAGCACATGTTTCTGTGTGGATGGTATTTTCCTGTAACTTTCTGGCAGCAGCAGCTGGAATTTCGTTTTCCACACACTTTGGCAGCCTCATTCACGTTCGTGTCCCAGAGAGCCAGAAGCTGTTTTGACAGAGCTAAGAATTGCCCTGCACAATGTAATTGGCTCAAGAAACTAGCCTAAAATTTTTGAAAGCAGCAAGTGGGCTCAGCCTGTTCATAGTCACAAGGATCAAAAATGTTTAAAATTGAGACCAAGATGACGTGGTCCAGAGTTCATTCCTGATTTAGCACAACTGTCTGTGGGCCAGCAGACCAGGGGCCACTGACAGGACTTAGTCACCACAGAGGATGTAATGAAGTGCCAGTGTCAGATTCTTCTGCAGACTGCTACATTTTCCTGTCAGGCTGACAGCAAAAGGAAGATGTGCAGTGGGAACCATGATGAATTCTGTAAAATGCTTGGCAGTGTGGAGGTGATAACTCCTCTTTCCCCTTGTTCCCTGGCAGAGCTGCAGTGATTGTGCAGCTGTGTCAGGATGAAGTTCCTCTGCTGGCACTACCCATGAAGCTGTGCCAGGATACACAGTGCTGTAGGCTGGCCTGGCCCTCTGCTTTACCTTAAAAAGCTTGAGATTGGTCCCTTTGTTCTTTGGCCAAGTCCAGCTGAGTCAGAGGAAACCAGGACTTGTGACCTAAGCCTGTGTTTGGTCTCAGGACCTGAGAAGCCGCAGCCAATGCTGTTGTACAGAACAGTGTTTGCCACTTGGTTCATTGAACTTTTCCATGGTCTGATTGTAGTTTTGCCTTGGAAGTTGTGATAGTCAGCAGCCCTAAAGCTCAGATTTGTGATACCTGTAAGTTTTGGCTGTGGCATCTGTGGGAGGCAGTGAATTCCTGGGCTACGTCTGGTGAGGATCAGCTGCTGTATTTCAGTGGTTTGGAGATGGGGATTTCATTTATTTCAGCAGCCTGTGAACAAGTGAGACTGAGGAATGGATGCTGTGCCTTTTCTGCCATCTCTGCTCCCAGGGCAGGAGGGACTGACAGAAGGGATACATGACATGAGGCGGTGACTCCTGAACCCCCTGGGAGGATCTGGTAGAGCTTCTGAAATGGGGCCCTCCATTTTCAGGGCACTAGTTATATGCTATTAATTCATGCCACTGCCTACTAGTTTATGGGGTTTGGAGGACACTCACTGCTGTCCAGGTTGGGGAATGGCAGAGAAACTCAAAGGGAAGACTTGTTCAAAAAGGATGTGGGATGCATCACTGGGGTGGCTTTCCAAACTTGTCCCCCAGTTAATGCTGCAGCTACAGAAATGCTCGTTCCTCTTGCTTTCCTGCCTTATCCAGGTATGATGAGGAAGGCAGTGGGAACTGGGATGAAGATAATGAGGAGCGTCGGAAACGGGAGTGGGACAACTTCTACAAGAAACAGATGAGTCTGCGCAAAGTGAGTTGGGGTCAGTTTTTAAGGGGTGCACAGAGGGTTTGCTGTGAGCTTGCCTGACAGCCATAAAGGCTTCCTGGCACTGATGACAGTAAATTATTTCATCTTGCTGTTGCTTGTTGTCTTTTATTTCTTGTACCTCTGCTTTTGCTGTGTTCTCGTATTCTGGGCCAGTCCCATAATAGGAAGAAATGCAGCTTATTCATGTGCTGGTTTCTCTGCAGTGCTGAGCAAGAGGAGCCTGTTGGTTTTAATACCCCTGCTAGTAGTAAAACCAGATTTCCCCATTCAGCTTCTCTTAAATATTCCTATAACAGAGGTGAACTTTTGGCTTTGGTTCTCATTCTTTGTCTTCTTGGCCCTGTTTTGGTGCTTGTTCAATGCCTTTATAACTTCAGCTTTAATTTTCCCTGGAGCAGGGATATAAAAGATGTCTTTTGTGCTTCTAGATCTGCATGTGTGTAGTAGGAATGGAAGTGTTTGACTGATCTTTGTTTTCTTCCAGGGCAAAGAACCAGAAAAGGAAGATTTTGTTCCTCCAAGTAAATACCTTCTTTGATTTATAATGGGTTTTCTTTGGGAGAAGAAAGTCTTGTATTTTGCAGCTGCATGCAATTTGTACAGCATCACCACTGGAGGTATCAGTCCCTAGGCACAGAGGTCAAGCTTTTGGCTGTGAAAACTTGGCTGGAGGAGATGGATCACAGCTTAGCTTTGGTTGGGGTGAAGATATGGAATGCATCTTTCTGAACAACATTTCCAAATAAGAGAGAAGGAAAACTCTGTCTAACCTGACTTTGTAGTGTAGGCTATTTCTGCAGTGGTTATGCAGCAGTACTAATACTAATAATACTAATAATACTAATAATACTAATACTAATACTTGGGCTATAAGGAAACTGCTGAAAACCTTTGCTGTTTGTAACTGTGCTGCTTGGGGCCCTGTCTGGCACTGTTGTGAAAGAACACTTGATAGGTCACGTTACTCTATCCAGCCTGGTTTTTTTGGTTGATATTGTGGGGGAGCAGAAAAAAATTGAGTTTCCTAAGAGCCTTGAAGAAAGGTTTTCTGATGTGGGGAGATTTTAGAAAGCTGCCAGTCCTAAACTCTGAAGTAGATGTTTCCAATCACAGAAAACATTCTCACTTTGGTTTCTGCCTACTCTTTCGGAGTGTGTAGCTACTCCAGGTAAAAAGGGTGACCACAGTGTTCCTTGGGGTGACAATGCAGGGAGGAGAAAGCCAGGCAGTACTGGACTGGCACCTCCCCATGACAGCTGAGACATTCTCCATCAGCTCAGCCCTGCCATGGCTCCTTTCTCAAATTCCTCTCCTGTGGCAGGTGCAGACTGTCCCCTGAAGGATGCTGCCAGCAGGAGGATCTCCAAGCTCACAGTGAAGGTAAGGGATGTTGTAAAGAACAGCAAAGCTTCTGCCTGCCCTGTCCTTACTCCTTCAGGGCTGGAAGTCCAAGGGGTGCTGAGACTTCTGTAGAGCATGCCTGAGTATCCCATGTTTCCTAGGGCCGGGAACACTGCTTGAAGATGCTGGAAGAAGCTTTGAGCAACAACCAAAAGACTCCAGCAGCAGAAGGAAAAGGGTATGAGATGAGGAAAAAAGGGGTGCATACTGAGTCCCTTAACACAGGGCCTGCTCTTCCCTGACCAGAATTACCATTCTCAGGGAATGCTTTTTAAAGTTATTTTGTCCAAGGATGTAGTTTCACTTAATAGCATCTTTCTGGCAGTGATGTTGGGGATCAGATCTGAGGGTTGCTGTGGCTGATCGCTGTTATCAGCTTGGTCCCAGGAGCGGCAGTTCTTCCCTGTCCCACAAGATGGGGATAGCGTACTTCTCAAATGGAGCAGTGGGCAAAAATCTTGATTTGAAACCGTTTTCATCACCCTTTCCGTTCTCCATCAACTCACCACTACATCCCTTAGGACTGAACTTGAAGTTATCACTTATTCTTGAACCGGAGGGAGTGGATTTTGTACTTTCTGGGAGATACTTAAGCATTAGTGTTCCCTTTGCAGATGCAGAAGTGTGTCTTGCCAGGAATCACCCCAGCCTGTGTTTCAGGTCAGACCCTGCTGCCTGTGCAGTGGAAATGGAATATGAAGCTTTCCGGACCAGCAAAATGGCAAACTCCTACAAGGCAGCTGTGCTAAAGAAGGTAGGGCCAAACATCTCCACCTGCTGCTCTCTGGAACGTGGGAGCTCCAGGGCAAATGGGGCAGAGTTTGTGTGGGAAAGGTGAAGGACAAGCTCTATTTTGCCTCGGGTGTCTTACAAATCTTTCTTCTTGATTTTGTTTCCAGGAGGGCCCAGAATCACCTTGGGTTCACATCTTTGTTGGCTTTACAGGCTCTGAAAACCTACCTAGCAGTGCAAGCTTATCCAGATATGTTCTAGCAATACAAGGATTTGGGAATTCCTCAGGCTGCTGCTGACACTAGAGAAGCCTTGGCTTAGGTTTTCTGGTTGCCATCAGTCTCTCTGAAGATGTTTCTGTTCTTGAGGCAGGTGCCTCTCCAGGGCAGATACTTGTTACTATGGCTTTTAGTATGTACAAAGGCAGGGATACATAAAGATTTCTGGCCTTTAGAGGATATTTCTGTTCTCTTTTCAGGTGGCAGAAATCAATAAAGCCTCCAAACAAGGGGAGTTGTTCTCAGTCTTTGGGTCTGGAACTGATGGTAACAGCAATTTGGAAACAAAATCTGTGTCTCCAGCAGAAGGGGACTTCTTCCCTGCATCCCAGGTTCCCTCGGTGAGTACTGGTGGGATAGACAGGAGGGAATGGTGTCTTTTGTCTGTCTGCCTTTTTATAAACTTGTTTTGTGTCCTTTCTGTGGCCACAACTGCATATTTCTGCTGTAATTGCTTTTTCCTGTCTGTCACGTTGTTGTTAGTGAATCTAATCCATGTGCAGGCCACAGCTTAAATAAGTTCTTTCTCACCTTGCTCTATCCAAGGATGCTGCCTTGTTTTCTTATTGCTGGCCTAGGATTTCTACCTAATCCATTTCCCTCATGTCTCAGTTGATGGGTGTGATGATAAGTCAGTTTTAGAGCCTCTCCCAGCTTACAGCTGCCCACACTGGTGTATAGTATGCAGAAACTCAGCTCCTTTCAGGGTGCTGCACACAGGCATCTCACATCCAAAATTTCTTCTTCTTCCTGTCTTCCCAGTTCAAACCCAAACGTGTGGGAGCAGGATTTCCAAAGAAATCCAGCTTGTTCCAGACAGCTTCAGAACTGCTGAAGATCCAAGAGGAGAGTGATGCAAAGCCTGTCGAAACAGACTGTCCAAATGGGCAAGACAGCAGCAGCTGCAGGCTGGACCTGGACACCAGAAAGCCTGTTCTCCAGAGGAAAGAAACAGCAACCAAAGCAGTGGGTGAGAGTGCAGGGGTAGAACTACATCCAGAAAAGAAGGGGCAGCAACCCAGTCCAGACACAAAAACTGCCCTTGGGGAGAGCCCTGCTAAGAAGTCCAAACGTAGCAAGAAGCAGCAAATGCTCGCAGAAGCAGCTAAAAAGGAATCACAAGATATTTCCAAATTCTTCTCCCTCCCCAAAAGTGGCTCTAAAGCCCAAAGTTGCAGCTCATCAAAGGGAGGTGGCTGCTCTGCAAGCACACTACCTCAGGTTTCTTCTCAAAGCGTGTGTCAAGAGAAACCAACCCCTCAGGAAAACAAAGCTGACTCTGGAGATCTGACTGGGCAGTTCCAGGCAGAGAATAAAGAACTGAGAGAAGCAGAAGTAACTCTGACTGAGAGAAGGGAGAATTTTCAGCAGGCTGCTGAATCTGAATTGCTTGAGGAAGAAATGGATGTGAAGTCCAGGTAAAATCTCTACTTCTCTGCTCCCTATGTTGCCCAGAGCCCCACCAGCCTTGTCCTGGAAACTGTATGAGGTCTCTGGGTGGGTGAGGGAGACTCTTGCTTTACCATGCAGTCTCATGGCCACTGACAGTGAATGCAGAAATATTTTCACTGTGGAATGATTACAGTTGGCCTTCTCTCCACTCTTCCCACTAGTGTTGCTGAACATGTTGCAGAAACTGAGCTACCTGTTGTTGGGGAAGGTGACAGTGGGAAGCGGCCAGGATCAGATGAGGTAAGACTTCAATGAATGCTGATTTCTTCTATTTCTTGTGTTCATCTTGTTCTAAATTTCTCTCTGGGAGTGACACTCTTGCTCTGAGAGTCTTATTTATCTGGGGAGAGCCCAGCTGCAGTTGTAGCAGAGAGAAGAATCCCAGTTGTGCTGCATTCCTGGTGTTTCCCTGCTGCCCTCTGGGCCCTGCCAGCACCTTGGGCTGCGGTGGAGAGCTCCTTGTCCACTGCTTTGTTTCCTCCTCTGTGCAACTCATGTGACTGTGCCCTTGCTGGTGACTTGCCTGGAATGAGTGTCTCCACCCCCTGAGATCTGTCACTGACTATAATTAGGGAGTTGCTTTCTCAAGGCAAGAGCACAACCACAGGCCAGAGACACGCAGGACAATTGGGAAATGACCCCTGCTTGCAGCCTGCCTTGCCATTCAGCCTCTGCTTCTGCATTTGGCAGCTGAGGCAGCCTGGCAGCTGTCTCTGCAACACTGCAGTCTCCTTTCTCTTCCAAACTGAGCAGGAATGTGGCTCTCCTGAGGTGGCGGATTCTTCCTGAGGGGTGTATTCTCAGCAGACATCCTGAGAAGTCTTTCCCAGTCAGTTTTTCCTCTGTAGGACAGGGGCTAGCAATTAGCTGCCCCAATAGGAGCACAGGGTAGTTCTAAATGTGGTATTCTTTAAAGGGCTTTTCTCAAAGTCCCTTTGTGTGGGAAATAGTGTCTGCACAGCAAAAAGGGTTACAGAGATTCTTATTTGGTATTCACTGGAGGGAGAGGCTGCAGGATGCTGCAAAATTTGTGTTCCTGGAAGGTGGTGGTGGCTGCTTGGAAGCGTGATGCTGCCACAGGAATTGGTGGGTTTGGCTTTCTTCTGTCCCCTCTCCAGGATATGGAAAGTCCCGCAAAAAAGCGGCTACGGACAGCAGCAAAATCTTCAATTCTGACCCAGCCAGAGGGCAAAAGTGTTGGTCCAACAAAGAAGAAGGTGACTTTTGACTCAAATTTAGCACAGTGTGATAAAGAAGGAAGCAGCAAGACCATACAGCCAGTGACCAAAGGCATGTCCCTCAAAGAGACTGCAGACATCGTGGTCAAGTATTTGACCCCGTTCTACAAGGGGGGCAAATTTGCTTCCAAGGTAGGGCATAGCTCATGGCCCTCTTTAACAGAAGGAGAGTTAATCTGTCTAGGGATCTGGGGCTCTAAGAAAGGGGAGATAATCTGGATCCCACCTTTCATTTCCAAGTTATGTTTTGGTATGTGCTGTTTTAGTGACTCCAGGTGCAGCGACTCCCCTCTCCCACAGAAGGGTTGGTTCCACACTTACTTGTGATTGTTCATACTTTCACATTAAACCCTGGCACGTTTTTAACTCCCACCTGTGGGGTAGCAGCAGCTCGGGTTCAGTGCTGGTGTAGTTTCCCTGCTGTGCCCTGCAAGGCAGGATGTGTGCTGCAGGGCCAGCTGTGGCTGCAGCTGTGTGTTCAGTCTAGGAGTGGTTTGTGCTCCAGCCAGTCTGTGCTGAGGGCAAGACAAACATGGAAAAAGACTGGTGAGGTAACCAGTGTCTGCTTTCTGCTCTTTGTCTTCCCCATTTGTGCAGGACCTGTTCAAGGGCTTTGCCAGGCACCTGTCTCACTTACTGACCCAGGAGCAGAGCCCTGCCCGCAAGACAGGTGCGTCTGGGGTTATTTCAGTGCCAGATGGATTCCTGGCTTTAGAGGGGGCAGATGTGTTAAGTATCAACTCAAAAGATGGTGTTTCCTCTCTTGCAGTGAAGGAGGAAGCACAGAGACTCATCAAGGAGTTTTTCAAAACAAGGCTCAGGTGTGAGAGTGAGGCAGACTGGGAGGAGCTGCAGAGCTTGGAGAGCTGATCCCTGCTCCTTGTTGGCTCTTCCTTCCTCCAGCAGCACCACCAGGGGATCTGGAAGAACTCAGCCATGGAGGGTTTTATGAGACTGCAGAAATGAGATTTATTTTTCTTTTCCCCACTGCATTTTTGCTCACTTCTGTCCTTAGTGACACACACTCCCAGGGAACCAGTTTCTGTGAACTCATGGCGAGTTTTCCCAATAACTGGGGTGCTGAAACCCTCAAGGACCAAAAGGTGTGAAGTTGTACCTGCTGTGTTTGTTAGGGGCTGCTGCCTTGGATGTTCTGCACTGTCTCCAACCTCTATTCCCTGTAGCAGTCTGGGCAGGGCTCAGACTTTCCAGTTGGGACACTGCTTTGGGATGGCACCTTCCTTCCTAAATGGCTTCTCCCCTCGGTCCCTGTCTCTTATTTCAGTGTCACCAATAGAAGCCTGATGCTGCAAGTTCTCATGCTTTGCTCAGGGCTGCCTGACAACCTCAGTGTTTGAGTTCCTGGATGGAATATTTTCCTTTGAAGGGCAGGAGAGTATTTTGTTATTACCATGAAGGCAGTGCTTGCTTTCTAAAGGAGGAGAAACTTGGATTTTTTTTCTTTTAATGTGAACTTCTTCAACTTTGTCTAGTTCTGTCTGCCCTATAATTTAAGTGGTGATACTCTTTCAGTATTAACCTCTGCAACAATTTCAGCATTTGCTCGTAATCCCTAAAGCCATATTTGCTTCCTGTGCCTCACCAAAAGTCTGCAATACAGGGGACAATGCTGCTGTTCTAGCTGGGGAAGGTTCTGCTGTGGCCCTCAAACTGACACTGTGGTACCTCTGCTGCTATGTTTATATGGAACCTGAACCTGAGTCCCTGGCACTATTCCTTCCTGTTGGAGTTTTGTTGGGTTCTGCCTCTATTCCCTACCTACAGGGGCTGGTGGGCTCAGGCTCTAGTGCTGCCAGAGGGAATCTTCAATCTCAGAGGCTGCCCAGGGGTTTGGATCACTCCACAGATGTATTTTTTTAGATGTTCTGAAGGGTATATGCAGAACTGACAATAAAGCAATGTTATAACTGCTGTGGCTCGTTCCTGGAAGCTTTTTCTTACCACTCAGTCAGACAGACTGGTCTGAGGTACATTAAGCAGCACTCAAAGAGAAGCACCTGGCAGGGAAGATGCTGTAGTTCCCACTGGTATCAGCTCACCAGGAAGAGTCTAACTGCATCAGGGCTTGCATTGAGCACCCTCAGAGCAATGCACTGAGCACCCCTTCCCTGCCAGCAGTGACAACATTTTCCTCAAGCTTTGCCCATTACCTGCAGTTGAGTTTTCCCAGGTTAGATGTGAGATCTATCATATCATGCCTTCAAAACATCTCTGTGCTTATTTTATTGTGATTTCCTAAAGGACAGTTACTTCTCAGGTCAGTAGGAGAGCTGTGGCAATAAAAATAAATTAAACATTTTTGTACAACCTGAAACACTTCAGTATAATACAAGTTCTGTTTGAAGATGCTTCCTCCATGGGCATGGAGCCATCATTGAAGTCTGACAGCTGCATGGCCCTGACTGACTTCTTTATAGTAGAGGGAAGCATGTGCATATTATTAAGTCAGTGAGAAATTAATTAACAATAAACTTCCTTACCATTGCAGCTCAATCTGTGCCCCAGCATATGTGTTAATTGTATTATTAACACTCATCTGCTTTTCAATTAAGATGCTTTCTATAAACTCCTGCTTCACAAGTCCTGCTACAGGACCTCTGCATATCAATTCAGAGACTAATCTGGCTCCTGGAAAACACCAGCAGCCAGTGCAGGCATTACACGGCCTCAGCTGGGCACTGGGATACACAAATCTCTGGCAAGCACCAGGCTTCGCTCATGATAATTAATTCAAAACAGAAAGGAGGAGTTGCACAGTGCAAAGCTTGAAGGCAAGTGCTTGCTTTGGGTCAGCTGCTCTTTGTTGGAACGGGCTGTGGTGTGGAGAGGCCCTTGGGGTTTGTTTAGCCACGGCCTGGATTGTTTCAAGGAAGTGCTTGGGGACTGAATGGCAGGTCACGAGGGTTATGGTCACTCCATCAACAAACACTGCGGTGGCATTCTTAGAAAGCAGCTGGCTGAGGTCATGGGTGTCTTCTGGAAGAGTTCTTTCCCAAAGACAGGTCAAGGAGCACTGATGAAGTTCAGAGAAAGGGAAACAGTGCTGTTTTCCTTGGCCATTCTCCTCCTTTCAGGCTCTAGGAGTGCAGCTCTGTTTTATCCAGGATGACAACAACCGTGTGGTACAGTTCTTTGGCCTGTCAAAACACAAACCAGCATCAATCACTCTTTGGCCAGAAAGAGCTGCTTCCCCTAATTAAATATTCCCATAAATCACTTCCCATCATTAAATATCAGCCATGTGCTGGGACTAAGCTGCACATTGGAGCCTGGGAAATGCAGTGTCCCCCCTCCTCCTTTGGGGCAGGAGAGAGGAGCAGCAGCAGAGGCTCAGCTGGGCAGGGGAGGGTGATTCGTGAGGTGCCAGGGGAAAGCTGCAGGTGCAGGCTGATCTCACCTGTGACAGTTCCACCCACATGGCCCTGGGGCTGCCAGGGGAGCCATAGCTGAGCTCCAGGCCAGGAAGGCCCCCGCCGGAGAGGGGCCTCAGGGTGCGCAGCTTCTGCAGCTCCTTCAGGGGAATGACCTGGGACACCACCTGCGAAGGGGAAAAGCCACCAACCACTCTCAGGAGCAATCCCTACCAGTGAAACCATCTGATTCTCACCACAAGTCACCTCAAGAGCCTGTTGAAAGCTGAGGGAAGATCTGGGGCACAGGGTAGTGTGTGCAGGATGCAGGGCAGGCTCCAGCTGCCCAGCACAGCCCTGGAACTCCCACAGGATCGGGACAAGCAGGAATGTGTTCTACATTTAGTTCTACTGTGGATTGTGCTTGTGAGCATGAACACTGGACTTTCAAAAGAGCCCATGGCTGTAATGACTGTTCTACACTCTCTTGCTTTGGGCCAGTGCTGTTGTCAGAGTGGCTGTGATGCAGGGAATTCCAGCCTCTTCCCACACAAGTTCTTCTCAAAGTCAAAGTTGGTATCTGACAGACATCAGGGGAAAATGTCTGGCATACCTGGGTGGAGCCATCCACCACAATGATCTCCTCCTTGTTCACACCAAAGAAACAGGGCACAGGGACCGTGTCATCGCTGATTCTCTCCACGACGAAGGTGGTGTAGCCGAAGAAAGGCAATTTCATCACGTGCTCTAGAACAGAGCAAAAAGTGGCCTGAGGGCAGCAGCTTCCAGCCAGCAATTTACTGCACCAGATTGAGGGGGTCAAAGCTGCCAGTGTTCCCAAGATTTTCTACATTAAAAAGTAAGATTGGTAACTTCTCCCTCCCTCCCTCTCTGGCTTCTGAGATTCAGTTTTCAGCAGGCTCAGTGGATGTCCTGTCCTTTTCTGACCAGAAAACAGATGTGCAGCTGGAATATAAATTAAAACATAGCTTGTACAGAGCTCTGAAAATCCACTGCAGACTCCTACAAGAGATGGAACTTCTACTGTGACCATCATGCTTGGGGACAAGTTCTAATCCACAGTGAGGGGCTGTCAGGGAATTCTATTGCCACGGCCCGTTCCAGGCTCCAAGAATCATCAACAACCTCATGAATTGTCCCAAAAGTGCATTTGGAGCAGCTTCCAGAAACTGAAGCAGATTTGGATGTCTCCTCACCTATGAACTGGATTTTTGCATCCAGTGGCTGGAGGGGCTTCCTTGTTCTCAGCAGTGTGGCCACGTGGTTCTGCAGAGCCTTGGAGCTGATGGTGGGCTGGAGGGTCTTTGGAGTGTATTCCTTCAGCTCTTCCCTGTGCCAAAAACCAGATTCTAATTCACATCAAACATCAGCCAGGGGATTAAGAGGAAGGAGGGGATGGGACAACAATTTTCCATTGTGTATCGGGGGACAAGGGTGGAGAGGAAGAGCACAACAGTGCCTGTACTGGGTCAGGTGGAAGGAAACATCTGAGACAGTGAGACCACCCTTCAGCTGTCACCACTGACCAGTGCATGGAGAGAAATCCCTCTTTTCTGGACACAGCAAGAGCTTTTCAGTGACCAGCAGGGTTATGCCATCTCCCTGCTGCTGGTGCTTTAAGGGGATCTGATGGAGGCATTACCTCAGCTCTGAGTCAAAGTGCATGAGGGAAGGAAGGGGTGGGAAAGTACAGCTTGCAGCTGCAGCACTGAAGGTTTCCAGTATCCAGGGACAATTTCATTCCCACTGGGCATCTCACTACAGGTTTCAGGTGTCCAGGGTGGAAACCTCTGACACTTGTGAGAGAGAACAAAGGAGGATTCACCCAAGCCATGAGCTCATCCCTTTCCTTCTTGGTGTTACAAACCCATGGCAATCAAATTAAATGACCATGGCACCCTCATGACACTCTCTGTTCTCCAGCACTGGACATTTCTTCATTAACCAGAGAGGATTTCCAGGTACCTGCTCCTAGCCCCTGTGGTGCCTATGGCCAGCACAGAGAGAGATGCCCTCTGCCACAGACGTACCTGGAGGGAGTAGAGTTCTGCTGCTCCACTTTGGCCCAGTGCTGGAACACTGCCAAAAGGCCCACCTGCATCTCTGTTTCTTTACTCTGGCCCAGCAGGATCCTCCCATTCAGGTAATCCCACAGCACCTGAGGGGCAGCACAGCAAAGAGGCCTTTGTTAAACCTGCCAGATGCTACAGGCAGGTCTGGGCAGTGCCAGGCTGCACAGACCCACACCCTGCCTTGCTGATAATGCAAAACAAAGGCTCTCTGGGCTCAGGAAGAGCCTGAGGAGCTGCACAATGTGTGGAACAGCACTGCTCCAGGCTAGGGCCACAGGCACAGAGCCTTCCTGGCATCCATAGCTTCAGTGTTCAGTCACTCCCAGAAGCAGCACACAAAGCCTATCAGCCAAAGCCCTCCTGCTTTTTCAGCCCCCTTGGCACTTTCCTGTTGGCCTGGACACTACATCTGTCCCTGCTAGGGAGGGTCCTGCTCTTGCTTACCTGTCCATAATGGACATCTGTGTAAATTTGGTTGTCAAAGTGCAGACGTGTCCTCCAGATGAGCCTGCGTAAGGTCACAGCGACCAGCTTGTCCTCCAGCAGGTAATCATGGAGATATTCCTCCAGTTTAATTGGCCTCACCATTTTACCTACATGACACAGAGACAGGGTCATCCATCCCTCTTGGTGGAAGGGCTGGGACAGGAGCCTTCCTGCCCACCTCAGCTCCACCCTGCCCTTAGACTCCAACCATCAGCTGTTCCAAAGGGACACGGAGCCACACACCTCTTTCAGCAACAAGCAACACAGCCCGAGCAGCATCAATCCTTAACCCTAATACACAGGGAAACTGCTTAGGAGGACCCTCCCAGGAGCCAGCAAGGGTGGAGGAACTATTCCAAGCAGGAGCTGTGATGCTCCTTGTTACAGAGGCTGCTGTAGGAAGAGAGAAGCTCCATGCTGGTCTTTACTTGCCAAGATTTTTGTCTTCACTCCTGATAGCAAAGAGAACAAAGTCCTGTATCTCTTGCTGTTCACCTATTCCCATCTGCTCACAGATCTCCTGCAAGAGCTCCTTGGCCACCTGAAGCAAGGAAAGAAGGAAATGAATACAGTGACCAGGCAAGCCCAAGGGCAGGTAGACACATTATTCCTTGTCAGATAAGGGATTTCCCTGGTGTGGCTCAGAGTCCAGACCAGTGAAGGAATTCACAGCTGGAAACTCACAGTGAATGTCCTGATCTTGGTGAGGTATTCCATGCCTCCAGGCATCAGCACCACCAGCCGGCGGGCACCGTGTCCCTTCTGCAAAGGACAGCGTTCAGGCAGCAAGACACACAGGGTCCCATCAGCCCCACGTGTTTCTCCCTCTTCTTCCTCATCCCTGCCTTCCACTGCCTCTTCCCTGCCCACTCCATGGCATTGCACTTCCCAAGCTCCTTCCATCCACATGCTCCATTTCCTCTCCTGGAACACCACCTGCCTCTGTCATGCTGCACGTGGCACCTCCAAGCAACCCTCTGGCCTCTCCCTCTTCCCACCATCCCCACTTCCCTGCCCCTCCATACCAGCAGTGCCTCCATCTCCACAGGGAAAGGGAGGTGCCGACGGCCCCCATACAGGAAGTTTTTCCGCAGGTTGCTCTGGCAGATCTTGGCTATATCTGCAGGAAGAGGAATAAGCTCCATGTGCTGAGCCAAACAGAGAACTAAACCTCATGTCCTATGGTGTTGGGTCATCTGGGTGGGTCAAATTTAACCCCTGGTCACTTCTAGGGGAGCAGAGAGACTTGACCTCACCTCCCACCCTCCCAGGACACATCCAAACCATGAGGAGCCAGCCACAGACAGTTTCCTCCAGGACAGGGGAATGACAGGATGGGGGGATTAGATCTAGAATATTTGCTTTACAGGACACAAACAGCCTCACCGTGGTGGATGCTGGATGGATCACTGCTGGCCAGCTGCAGGAACTTGGTGGCATAAGGCATCAGGATTTTGGAAGGCAGGAAGTACCCAGTGAGCAGGTTTAAGAGCAACCAGCCCCGCAGCTTGCTCTCTCTGTGGAACAGAAAGGACTGTGGGCACCTTGGGACAAGACAATTCCTGCTCTGAGCAGCTCAAAGTGAGCCCAGAATACCTCTGGCAGTTGGCAGAAAAGGAGGTGTCAGCCTTTGGGCAGAGGTTTCTTATGCTGAGCAAGGGGTTGATACAGTTATTCCAAGAGCAAGCAAAGAAAAGGAACAATCAAGGCCACTCGGATGCCACTGCTGCCACCTCACAGGGCAGTGTGGGGCCAAGCCAGTCCTTGACTGATGTTTATCAATTCCCCAAGGCTGAGAGGAGAAATCAGAGCTCTGAGCAGCACCACGACCAGGAGCCACCAGGAACATTTACTGGTGCCCAGATAAATCAGCAGCCAGAAATACAAGGAGAAATATCCACTGAAGTGAAAATGCCAGACCCAGTGATGGGCAAAATTTCCTGACTGCTCAGCAGATGCTTCAGCACTGGAGCAGCTGGGGACAAGACATCATGAGGAGACACCCTCTCCCCTGGCCCTGGTGTCCCTGCAGCAGATGGTTCCTCTCCAGCTGTGCACACACAGGAGCTGGCAGTGCTGGTACTCACTGGTGAGGGTTGTGGGTGACCTGTTTGATGACCTGGCAGTAGATCTCATCGTGCAAATTCTCCTTCTCCTTGCACAGCTGCATCCAGAGAGGAGAAAACAGCATCAGAGAGAGGATAAGAGCATCAGAGACATCCCCAGGTCATCTCTGTGCCCTTCCTCTCCCAGCTTCAGAGCTCTGCCAGTTTGGCTTAAAGCTTGGGCTTTGCAGCCTCTGGTCTCCAGTGCTATTTTGGCTCAAAGAAGGAGAGAGGAGAGGCAGATGTGCTCTCATCCAGACAGTGATAACCAGGGAAACCATTTACATGCAACCCCTCCCCACAGTCTGTTTCAGCTCCCTTCCTCATGTAGGAGGTGGCATTATGGCTCTCCCTGCTCTTTTCCTTCCCAGCAAGGTTCTTTGGCCCTCCATTCCCATTGGTGCTGCCCCACTTTGCCCAGGGAAGCTCACAAACCTGAAGGATTTCATAGATGCACTGGACCTCAGCCTGGTGCTTGTGTTTTGGCTGATCTCCCATGAACCGCATCAGCGCTGCAAGGCAAAGCCTGGCCTTTAGTCTGAGCAGGGGTGGTTCTGCCTTGGGGCTGGCAGTGGGCAAGGAAGCATCCTGAAAACTCCTCTGCTATTACAAGGCTTGCACTGGACACCTGGAGTCAGCCCAAAGCCCAGGCAGAGTGTTCTGGGCCAGTTTGCACTCAAGGCAACGTCCCTTTTGCTGGAAGCTTTCAGCATGGACACAGGTGGTTATGAACTGCAGAAATGCCTTAGGAGGAGGCCTCCTCGCCCCGTTTCCATTCCCACTGGGCCCCACAGTGTCTGTGTGAGCCCACCCCGAGCACCCCACTCCCCCCTCTGCAGTGCTGTGTCCCAGGGAGGTCCTTACTCTGGAAGTTCTTGGTAGCCAGCTCGTTCAGCTCACTGTCAGAGTACTGGAGCAAAGACGCCTGGATTGGGACCTAGAGGGGTGACACAGGGATAAAGCAGGGATGTGGAGCACACAGAGCTGTGCTCTGCAGGCTTCACCACAGACCGAGCTCCAGAATCTCACAGGCAGCACCGAAGAGTAGGGGACACCTACACTTGTCCAGAGACTGCAGCCAAGGGTCTGTTCTTTGGCCATGTGGGGACAAAGCCAGAGGCAGGGCTGGAGCTGGGGTTCTGGCTGTGGCCAGGGGGAGAGACGGGGCTCACCTTGGTGTGCCTCACCAGGTCAGCTACACTCTTCTTCTCAGCAGACATCCCCTTCAGGCCCTGCCTAGACAGAGGAGAGGGAACATGCAGTCCAAGAAATACCCCCAGAAACGGCCTGGCATGGGTCAGGCTACCCTGGTGCTGTTTGGGAAGGAGCACAGCCTACTCACATGGACTGAGCCTCTCGGAAGTAGGTGGTGGCGAAGTCAGTCATGGTGTAATGGTCACCAGCAGGGACTAACATGGTGCTGTTGGCTTCTGGTGTCAGGCTGAGGACAGAACTCTGCAGGAACACCACCAAAGCCGCCCGAAAACATCAGCTGAGGAGCTGCAGTGTGTATTCTCAGCTGCCAGACCTCATCTGCATGTGGTGCCTCCCCTCCAACACTAGGATGGATTTGAGTGGCTCATCTGCAAAGACTAAGCACTCACCATCTTCCCTCTGCCCTCAGAGGTCAGACACTACCAGAGCCATGCACCCACCCTGGCAGCTCCCACAGAGCCCGGCCATGGCCCTGGATGTTCCTCCCCAGCACTGCTCACCTCCCTGCTGGTGTTCCTGCTCTCTGGGGAAGCTTTCGTGCTCTTCCGCTGCTCCGCCCGTCTGTCCATGCTGGTGCTGAGGTAGTCAGGGGCTGGAGCCAGCTGCACCAGGCTGGTGGGGAAGAGACCACAGCGGCCACCGGTGGAGCCGAACTGCCACCCTGGAAAAGCAACGGAGAAACAGTCAGGAACCAGGGCAGCTGCCAAGAGAAACAAGCACTGAAGCTCTCTGCTGGCAAAGGAGAGCATCAGACTCACCAGGTTTTCCTGCATCCTGAGGTAACATATATATAACTATATATATATAGCTAAGGCAACTGGGACAAAGGTGGCTTGTCCAGCAGAGCTGGAGGCTGATGATGCCAGCCCACCCTCTATTCCTCTGGTTCTGGGCACCATGGATCCAGCCTTGTTCCTGGTCCTGCCAATGCCAACAAACCCCCTCACCTGGCTCCACGCCCTGCATGGGCAGCAGCTCGATGAGGTCGCCCTTCCTGAAGCTGAGCAGGCTCTTGTCATCCACAACGTAGCTGCGCAGAGCCACAACGTAGTTGGTGTCCTGGGGAAAGGGCCATGGCCAGGTCAGTTCTCATCCCAGGGATGCAAAGGGCTCGGGTGATGTCATCCCACTGACAGTCTCAGGTTCATCTGGGAAACCGCCTTCATTCCCTACTGCATTCCAGCTGCTGCCTCACCTGCCTCAGCTCCTGGATGAAGAGTTCCACCATGGCCTTGATGCACAGAGCCTTCGGAGAGTGCAGGATGAGCTGCTCTGTCTTCAGGGAGAACTCCAGGGAATTACTACCCTTCAGCTCCACTGACAGCACATCTGCAAAGCTGGGAACACAAGGCAGCATGCTCAGGCTCCTGCTGCCAGAGCTTGGGATGCAGAACATGGGGATGGGAGCCCATTCCAAGGACTGGGAATGGAGACGTGCCTCAACACACTCCATGTTGGCCTTTCACCAGCTGCTCACGGCTTTCACCCTGAGGAGCCCCCTGTGATGACACACACGGAGCTGACTCACCCCCAGCGCTCACTTGTAAGCAAAGCTCAAAGGAGGAAGGAAAAGGAAAAGCCAGAATCGTTAGCAGGAGGGTCAGTGACTCACAGCTGGCCTGTGAGTCACTGAAAGGTGAGCACAGCACTTGCACTGAGTCAAGAGAGCACAGCACAACTCCATTCAGTTTGCCTCCAGCACCCTGTGTGACACCCTGTGTGACACCCTGTGTGACACCCTGTGTGACACCCTGTGTGACAAACTGTCCCCCTGCAGCAACCTGGGCCTTTTGCTCACCAGTAGCTGCGTAGGATCTTGAGGTGCTCAGGACGGTATCCAGCTGCTTTCTCCACCTTCAGTAGCCTCATGCCCCGGTGAGAAACACCCAGGATCTGCACATCACTTCCCTTTTCACCCTGTAAGGGAAGTGCAGCACAGAGAATCAAAGGCTCCATCCCACCTGCACGGGTGGGAAAGGAGATGCCACACAAGAGGTGTGAAACCCTGCAAAGTATGGAAGGTACAGAATCACTGCAGTGTGGCCAGGCAGGGGGACAGAAAGAGTGAACTGAGCCACAGCTAAAGCAAGCCCAGGGTCTGGTGAGAGAATTAAGACACACCTGAACTGGGAAAAGGCGGGAGAAATAGTTGGCCCAGTTGTCCCGAGCAGCCACTACAATCCTCTTCTTTATGCCGTCCTCCTGAATGGACTGGGCATTGTTGCCAACTCGGAACTCCGCTAGCAGGGTTACAAAACAGTTACTTGCTCAGAAAGACAAAGGTGGCCAAGTCTCCCTCTTCCCAGGGCTTCATTCCCAGCGGTCCCTCAGTGTTCACAGCACAGCAAACCACATCAAAGGGGAAAGGACACTTGCACACACCAGTCTGCTACTGGTTTCCATCCCTTTCTCCATGCAGATCATGTCAAAGGTGACAGTTGGAATTTGAAACGAACCAAAATCCTATCCTTGGGCTTCAGTTTCCTCTCCCCACAATAAACATTTCAGAAATAAGTTTTTCTGGCTCACAGGAATTTCAGGGCCATTTGGAATAAACAAACATTCCTACACTGCACTCTACAAATGTGCTTTCCTTCTGCAGTGACAAACATTTCTCCTCTGCCCTAAGTCCTGTCTGAAAGGCTTGGAGGCCAGTTCCTCATTTCAGACCAGAAGCTGGGATGGCCATAGAGGAGAAGGGGTGATGGGGCTGTTAATTACCCAGCAGATCTTTCATCTTGCGCTTCTCCTCCCTGGAGATCCGAAAGCTGGAATCAGAGAAGGTGTCACGGATGATCTGCAGAGGAAGGGAACAGAGAGGCTTCCAGTGCAAAGGCCACACCTGGCTGTGTTGGAGCTCCTGAGGCTGTAAAACTGAGTCTCAGAGAGGAGTGAACAGGGGCTGGACTGGGTGGATCTGGAGAGGAGACTTGCACTGCTTGGGATGGAGAAGGGAAGGTAACTTATGCAATGTAATTATGGAGTGCTTTGTCCCCAGAGAGACAACTGGCCTTGAGCCACACTCCTGTGCTTACCTGTTCACACAGCAAGTTCAGACAATAAGGGTGGCTGAAATTTTCTTTGGGGTAAAACACCTGCAAGAGGAGGGTAATAGTGGTGTTACAGATACTGCAGAAGTAGCTCCCCAGGGATGTTCTGCAATCCATATGCCCTGCTGCCAGGGAGGAGCGAGTTCATCTCCAGGGACAGGCAGGGAGGAGGCACTGTGTGTGTAAACAGAAGGGCCAGGAGTGAAAGACCAAAACCTGAGTGGTGAGAGCAAAGGATGAACCCTGGTGAGTTTAGCACATTCTCCAATTCTTGATTTTAAACACATTTGTACTATTTTATCAGGAAAGCACCAGGCAACAACTAATTCAGGTTTCAGATTTCTCAGTAGTCTAGAGAGGAAGGAAAGGACAGGTAGAGAAACTGAGACACAAGTGTCAGTAAGGGAGAGCAGGACCCAGATTCCCCATGACATGATCCCCTGCCTCCAGCTCCTATGTCTGTGATCCCAGAACTATCTTTGTGCCCTTGTCTTACACTGAGTGTCTGTTGGGGAAGATGAAACAGGAAAGCCTTATAAATATGATTGCCTGACAAAAGATTTTGGGAATATGAAAACTATAAGCGACATCGAAATGAAGGCCACCTTTGAGATACCAAGCCTTAGTTACTGAACAACTGGAAAACAATGGTGTGGCCGACTGAAGGTAATCCCCTCTTGATTGAACAATACCCTCTGCTTGCAGACAGGTCCAAGGGTCAGAGCAGACCCTACTAGCTCAGCAGAAGGGGTCCAAAGAGTAGTTTTTAGGAGTTAAAATTTAACACTCTATGGTAATGTAATAACTCCTATGGGCTGTATGTAAATGCTATAGGATTTGTACCTTGTATTAGATTGGCTAGTGAGAATTAGAATATTCAGTACAGAAGATGAATTATTGTATTGTAATGAGGACTTTGGTCTCTTTTTCTTATTCTCTCTCTTGCCCTCTTTTTACACTCTCTCTCTCTCTCTCTCTCTTTCTCTCTCTCTCTCCCTTACTCTGCTCTCACCTTGGGCCTGCTCTGAGCCGTGGCTGGCAGCTCCAAGCAGTGCCCCTGTACCCAGGCCCTTTGCAATAAACCACATGTTCCAAGATCTGACTTCAGAGATCTCTCGTCTCCGTCCGTCCCGACTGTCCAACCCACCCAAGCTCCTACAAGTGCCTATGACCAAAAAACCCCATTTTAACCAAAGATGGGATGAGTCTCCCCCCACCATAGCCAATCCTCAGCCAAGGAACCGAACCTCTTTGTGCAGAAAAATTTTCCAGGCAGGGTCGATATAGGAAAAGCTGACACTGCTGGTGAGCTTGTACAGCTGGGTCTTGATGCCATCATCACCTGCCACTGTCACAGCAGAGCCTGTGTGGGGAGAAAGAGCAGTGAAGATGGGCTGTGAGGGCTACAAGGTCCTTTCCACCCATCGAAGACCTACCAGGAGAAAGGGGACAGTTCCTGATTGAATATTCCTGTTGGGGACTCTCCTGAAGGCCAGTGACCAGCTCATGGGAGCATAAACCACTCATTCCCAACATTTCTGGTAGCATTTACACTTCCTGTATTAGCCACAAAGTTCAGTACTAAGAACAGAAACACTCCAGGCACGGGGAGCACTCAGCCTCCCGTGAAAATACTCCTCTGGTGCTTGAGGCTGAAGACACAGGTTTCACTTTGTGTCATTATAAACCAGCTGCTAAAGGTTTCAAAGGGACATAAAAGTTCTCCCCTGAGTTTGGAGGCTGTGAGGTTGTGGTACAGGGCACCCAAAACTAGCACTGGATTGTCACTGTGCAGGTGTGTTAAAGACAGGCTCAATCTTTGAACAACTGTTCAAAGTTGTTACTTTATGAGGTAGGAATGTCTTCATTTAAGCACTTCAAACTTTCAAAACTTCAGAGTTCATAGACAAGTAAAGTAGTAATTCCCATACTTCAGCTCTTTCTATATCCCTGTTCCAAAGCATGAAGGAGTTTTTCAGGCTAATCCAGTTACTTTGACTTTCACAGGACTTCCTAAAGAACCATTTCTTAAGAAAGGAGGAACTAACAGGGAATTTCTTTTATACCAGGGAAGCTGCTGCAGGAAGGAATCCTTCAGTAATGTGTTTGGCTGACTGTTCCTTGCAGGTTGTGAAATGTGATGCTGGTGAGAATTTTGAAGAGCTTGAAATACATTGGTACAGGTATCCAATGTATAAACTGAATTCAGGCTCCCACTGAAATTCAGGCAAAACTAAGACTGAATAACACTTCCAAGCTACTGCTCATAAGCATTAGCTCTACTTTTTTAAAGTGGGAAGCATCCAAACACTCCTTGTGTGTCCAAGCTCTCCCAGGCCCACCCTCCCTCTGAGAAACATTCCCTCATTCCTCTGCCTGTCTCTAAGATCCCTCCAGAGGTTTGTAAGGTGAAAGACCTGGCTTCCCATTCCTCCCTGGTCTAAAGTCCACCCACTGATTGCCACTTTGATAATTATGCCCCAGGTAAACAATAACAGTACTGTGAGCTGGACCTTGACAAAGCTGTAGCCCAAAGGACCTTTCTATTTTTAGCATTTATCAGAAGGGAGAAGTTAGAGCTGGGAAGTGCCAGGCTGGTTGCTGGGCCAGACTGGAACTGTGACATCTCTCTGCCTACCCACAGATCTGATTGCACAATTCCCCTGGTCTCACACAGCTCACTCAGCCTCTGGCCCACTGATGACAGGATCTGTGCCATGACTTTCCTGGGCTGATTTGAGCCCCATCCCCTCCCCACCCTGCTACCAAATCCCACATGGGTGAGATCAATACTCACCCTTCCCTGTGGATTCCTGCCTCCCTTGGTCCTCAGACATTGGGGGGGGAAGAGGGGGAGCATGAGGGGCTGGGGAAGCTGGTGGGGTACCCTCTGGTCTAAAGATAGACAGGAGAGGCAACTGCTTTTCCTTGATAGAGCTGGAAGCTGAGCCTGGCTTGGGCTTGACAGGTGGAGGCGTTTTCTTCTCTTGTGGCAGAGGAGATGGCTGGAAGACAGCAAAACCATTTGAGCCAGCTTTTCTCTGCATTCCTGGGCTCTGCCCTAAGTCATCCTAGGGCAGCAGCCCACCCACGGAGCAAGATCTGTGGCAACAGCCTGCCACTGCCTTTAGATCACCACAAAATCTACAAAGACATGATCAACCAAACCCAGAGGACCAAGTATTTGAGATCAAAGATTCCAGTTCAGAAGGGAAAAAAGGATGTTAACAAGCCAAAGCCTTGGTGCCAAATGTGGAGAACATGAGTTGCTTGCTTCCAGATCAGCCTTAAGCATCTCACAATAGGACTTGCTGCTCCAGAGCCTTTTCTTCAGGACCTCAGATGACTTTACAGATTGGAACCCAGTCTAGGGTGGGCAGCAGCATGGTGTGAGCTCCCAGCTACCTCATAACCCAACCAGAAATCACCTGGCTGCTACTGCAGCACCAGGGAGATCCCAGCCTGCTGGAAATGGGATGGACAGGCTCTCTCTGCTGAGCTCTTAAAGTGACCAGAGAGCAAGGAACTCACCGAAGGGAGAGGGGAGACGTTCATCATTCCCAGCTTGGCCAGAGCCTCATTTTTGGGGTCGTTCTTCTTTATAAATGGCTTGGGTACTCTCCTGCAAGGGAACAGGGAACAGCATTCTGGGGTTTGGGCAGGATGGAGCCACGTGGCAGAGCTGAGATGGAGAACCCCCATCTCCCTCCTGCCCACAGGGTGGACTCCACACTCTCACCTGATGGGCTCGATGGGCTGGGGCTCGGGGGCTGGTCTGCTCTGGTACATTTTGATGATGTTCCCAATCTCATGGCTGGGTGCAGGACGTGCCTTGGGGTCTGAAGGCTTCACTACAGGCGGTTCTCTCTTCACTTTTGGCGTCTCCTTTTTTGGCTTTGGCTCAGGAGGTGGCAAAGGGGAAGCAGGAGCTGTCGGGGTGACAACTGTAATCAACAGACCAGCAAAGGCACAGGAGAAATCCCTTTATCTCATTTGACATTCCCTTTCTTTCCCTCTGATGCTGGCTGGCCAAAGCCTTCCACAAAAAAGCAATTTGGGATCCCATTTCCCAAAGCTCAGACATTCTTCTTTTTCCTCTCCTGTCAAGATGCAGACTCCCAGAGGAGCCAGATCCTTTCCTCCTCTGCCTGAACCCTGGCCTGATGTTCCTGGAAAGTTCTTCCTTGTCAACCAGCCTGGGTCTGCACTGCACATCTTACCTGGCTCTGGTTTAGGGACAGGCTTCACTTCTTTCCTCTTCTCCTGCTCCTCTTTTTTCCTCTTCTCCTGCTCCTCTCTTTTCCTCTCCTCCTGCTCCTCCTCCTCCTCCTTTGGCTGGGGTTTTGCTGGAGGAGTCCAGGTTTTGCTAGGTCTGACTTTCTTCACTCGGATGTGCTGTTCTCCTGCACAGAAAGAGGGATTTGAACTAGTCAAACCCACACAGAAAATCTGGCACTGATGGCACAGTTCCCACTCTTGCCTCAGTCAGCAAAAACCTGTTTCCTAGAGTGAGGGAGAATGTGGCAGTCATAAGCCCAGAGATTTCTAGAAAATTGGCCCCTCAGCAGCTCACAGTCTGAATTGTAGCTAGCTGAACAAGAACCCAAAACTCCTGCACACCAGCAGCTCCTGCAGGGATTAGCTGGGTTCCAGACAGGGAGACAAGAACACCTGGGATGCCAGGAAGACTGCAGAGCAAGGTGTTATGATGAGTGAAATTCCCTAAGTGGCAGACGCTCACCCATCTTCTGGAAGTACTCTCTCTTCTGCTGGAAGGTTTCCCGAGGATAGTCATCATCCTCACTGCTGGAGAACTCCTCTTCCATGTAGTCATAATCCTGCAGACAGTGCACAACTTGTTCAATTGGCACCAGCCAGCAGTACCCCTGCAGTGCCCTTCAGCTCAGGGGTGATTTTGTCTCTAAAAGTTTTGATCGAGAACCTCTCCCCATCCAGGAGTGTCCCAACAGATCAGTTTCTAACACAAGGAATCCTCAGCCAAGCACAAAGAAGGATTATATTAGAGGCCCAACACAGCTTGCTGGAAGATAAAGAACTCAGAGTAATTCATTTCCCTGTGGAAAAATTCAGTTTAACTGGAAATGAATTGGCCACCCCTGCAGCCAAACCCCCACAGAGCAAATGCCACCAAGTTTTGATCCTTAAAGACTCAGCAAGCAGAGTTTAAAAGGTCTCAGTATCATCAGTAAGCACAAATCTCTGGTCTCCTCTCTGCCAAACCACCACCACACGGGGATGGATGCAGGGCTAACACCAAACATGAAATTCAGGCCAAATCCAGCACAGCTGTTTGTTGCTCATACCGGCTCTTTTGCCTTAGCTGGTGGCTCTGGAGACCTCGGTGGTGTTGCAGCAGCCTGGCTGCTGGAAGGCTGCTTGGGTTTTGGGAGAGTGGCTGGGGATGAGGCTTGTGCTGGGCTTGAGAGTCTTGGCCTTGAGTTTTCAAGAGACTTTTGCCGTTTCTGCAGCTCCTGCTGCTGCTGCTGGGAAATGCTCATGGCTTGAAGGGTCATCTGCTGGGCCTGGGGAAGGAATTGCAAGGTCCATGAGCTCTAGGCTACACAAACCCAGCCACCAGTCACGGGCTGTCCTGCTTTTTCACTGTTAATCACAAAACACCCACATGGTGCACTGCAAATTTCCCAGTATGTGGACAAGGCATGCCCAGGGACTCTTCTCCCAGCTGGCCAAGGATGCAGAGCTCCTAACACCCCCAAAAGGCTCAGCTGCCAGCCTGGGACTGCCATGCACTCACAGGGCTTTGCACAAAAAGCAGAATGCATCTGTAGCAAATCCCAGCTTAAAACCCCAGGAGAACTGCAGCTGAATCTTCTCAGAGCCTGCTCCTGTCCCGGCTCCTCACTCACCAATGGTGCCTCAATGTCCCCAGGGACACAAAGGGGCAAAAAAAGGGGTCCCAGTTTTGCAGGGAATAATCCCCACTTTATAGAGTTCACCCCAGCATGTGAGCAGAGAGTGACACGGAGCAGGCCCAAAGAGGAGGAGAGCTGGGCTCCCCTCCAAGGCACAAACACCAGTGCATGGTTCTTCCCCAGTTCCTGGGGCCCTTCCACTCACCATGAGCATGGCTTGCTGGTTGATAAAGGCTTGCTGCTGTGCTGCCAACTGGCTGGGATCTACAGCTGGAACCACGGGCTGGGGTATCACCATGGCTGTGGAAGACAACACAATCATCTTCAAAATCCTGCAGGTGAACATTCCCCACAGAGCCTCAGCATCAGCCTGGAGTGTTCACTGAGCTCCTCACCTGACACTGAAATGCACAGGCTCCACTGACACCCCCCTCCCATCTCCTTCCCTCTAGAGTTACAGAAACACTGCTCTTACCTGGCATGGGTGCAACCCCACCAGCCCCTGGCATCACGGGCATGGCTGCTGGCATCCCCACCATGGAGGGCATGGGCTGGTAAACTGGTGCTTGAGTCATTCCAGGGAAGCCTAGAGGCAAAAGACCAAGTGCACAGTGCTTTTGGAGAATTCCAAATGAGAATAACCTGAGATATTCTCACTTCTGGTGCTCTCCACATGCATCAACCACAGCAGGACACAGCAAAACTCAAGTGGAAAAAGGAAGCCAAAGAAAAACGTGTGGCCTGCCAGAATTTAAATAGCAGTATCCAGACTCTGTTTCTGCAACATGGCTTAGGACACCACCATTCTTCATGACTAAGATTATAAATAATTCCTGCCTGTGTCTGATTACACAGGAGGGCTTCTCTTCAGGGCTGGGCAAAGATCTCTGGGGCTGGGACTGTCACATCTGTATTGGTCTCTTTGCAGTGGGTGGCAAGGCTGGATGAACAACGAGCCCTGGCCTGGATAGCATTGTGTGTCATGTGGAGGAGCTGTGGGGAGAAAGGAATTCCTCTGTTCTCAGCAGTCAAGTCTCACATGGGGTCACAAACAAACCCCACTGAGTGCAAAGTCAGCAGAGCAAGGGGTGTGGGGGTCAGACTCAGCTGGAAGGAGTCAGCACACAGCACAAATCTACTGAACCATGATGTCACCACCAGTGAGAATGGCCCTGGGATGCCATAGGAAGATCATCATATCCCTCACTCATCTAAGAAGCCACATAAGTGACAAACTGACATCAGACAGTGATCTGTGATAGGGCTTGTCATGTTCCAGAGCCTCTCCAACAGCCAGAAGTAGTTCCAGTCTCAGGAATGACTGAACTGGACATTCCCCACCTGTCTGAGACCGCTGGGTGTGTTCCTATCCATGCAGATTTGTCAGTGCCATTAATAAGTTGGTGTTTGACTCCACCCTGCTGCAAATGCCAGAGTCTTAGCTCCACAGAAGTGAGGAAAAGTAAAGAAACCAAACACACAAATCAGAACCTCTTCAGGGTTCAGACTTACTAACCCAAGGAATAGCTACAGATGATGGGAAGTTCTGTAAGGAAGTAATAAGAGAGATTAAAACCACTCCTGATAAAGGCACCAACTGCTCTGTGAAAGCCTGGGGTGAAGAGAAGGTGAATACATGACTTGCAAGTGTTTGTCTAGGAAAGAGGTGGCCTGGGTCAGAAACAAGCTACCTTCTGCCTTGACCCCAAGACCAGCTCAAGAGAAATTAAAAGCCCAACAAAGTCATTCCCTTATCTAACACCTTCCCCAAAGCATCTGTCTCACCAGGGAGTGAAGAGTGCAGCCTGCCCCTGCTGCTAAAGCCCAGTGCTGTTCATGAACCAGCTGAGCCCACACAATAATTAGCATTTAAAGGGCTCCCTGACTTGTGCTCATTGAAGCTCATGTGGTCCCAGATGTTCCCAGCTGTCCCCATGCCCTCACAGACCTGTAGAAGGAAGGATTCCTCTCTGTGTGGGTCCAATCTTCCCACCTCCTTTCATGCGGCTGGTGAGACTCTCCCTGTTCTCCATATCCTGCATCAAAATAAATCCAAAACAGTTATCTGAGCTCAGAGGGACAGAATTCCCAGAGGGGACGACATTCAAAGGCACATCTGAGCTGAGCAGGGGCAGAGAACAGGTAGGAAAAAAGCTGAAGGACTCACAGAGACAGGAGAGCTGCAGAGAGAAGGCAGGAGGGAACATGAGGGGACTTACAGGTACTCTGGAGCCCTGATGCAGCACAGGGCTGAAGAGATCATCCACGTAGTGATCCAAGCCTACAGGGGTCCTCAGGTCATCTCTAAACCTTGGATCTGGGAGCAGAGACAAGTCTGGTGACAAGGCAGGTAAGAAACATTCCCCTGCCTCCAGTCCCTGTTAGTCCTGTTTCAGAGTGGAACTCTACAACAAGAATCACCACCTGACTCCCTCTCTGCCCTGATTCCCTGGCTGGGGCCCATCTGGCCCTTCCCAGTGTCTCCCACAGTCCTGGGCTAAAGCTCACCTGGATGGAGACCAATGAGTTCTGGAGGCAGGCTGGGTGGGGGGAAGGCAGGGGCCTGGATACCTGGAGCAGGAGGGATCCTGATGAAGAGGAAAATGAGATGAGGGCCAGAGTGCTGAAAGATGAAGGGCCACAAAGTGGTGGGGCAGGAGGAACAGGTGGCTCACGTGTCCAGGTTAGAGGAGTGGAGGATGCTCCTGTCCCTTTCTGAAGTGATGGGGTACTCAATGGGGGCCTGGGAGGAGCTGCTGAAGTTGCTGGTCTCCTCCATCTCTCCAATGAGGTCCAGCACAAAGTCACAGCCCAGCAGGTCCTGCCATGTGTTGCCAGTGAACATGGAGATAGACCACCCTCGAGTCTTCTTGTCACAGCCCCTGAGAGAAGAAAGGTGTCCAGGTAAGCAGGGAAAAGGAGAGGAAGGAAAACATCACACTCAGCTTCTTCTCACATTGTCTATCCTGGCTTAAGTTCTTTAGATTTAGGGTGTGAATCAACTATTATGTGCCCAGGGTTAGGAAAAAAAACCAGAATCACTCAAGATTTGTCATTTTAAATTTTTTTTCCTCTGAAGCTGCTCTCACAGATCACACCAGTGGTTCCTCTGTCCCTAAAGAGGGCACTGTTTATGGTTGAGGGTTATGTTAAGGGTGAAGAAGGGAGCACAGGCTGCAGTGGGCAAGAAGTGAGTATTCTACATGTGACCCTATAAATTGCAGCCTGCAGGCCCAACCAGTCTGAACCTCAGAGCTGTGACAGCCTCTCTCACACCCCAAGACCTTCTCCCATCCTCTGGCAGTACCTTGCACTCAGGATCGAGGCTGCATACTGCTCCCCAGTCATCCAGGACTCCACCTCAGCTGAGAACTTCTCCTCTAGCACAGAGAGCAAAGTCAGTACCCACAGCCTCCCCAGCAGGACCCAAAGGACCCACATTCCATGGGACAGAGACAGAGCCCAGCTGGAAAGTCTCACACACTCCTGAGCAGGGCCACAGGAGGGCTGAAAGCTCATGGAAGGCTCCACATGGACACATTCACATCCCAAATATCTGTTTGTTGGCACAGGTTGGCATTTCCAGCCTGACAGGTGAAAACCTTTGCAGTGTCCTGGTTTGCTTGGAGACCATGCCACTCACGAGGAGCCAGAGCAGGGATGTTCTGTGCTCAATTCACAGAGCTGTGGATGCTCAAGAGGTAGATTTGGGTAGTATTTGAGAAAGGAGAAGGGCAGAAAGTCCCTGTAACAAATTACTGCTGCATGGGTTGAGCTGTAATGGAGAGCAGGAAAACCAGCCCTGCAGAGATGCACAAGCAGATCAACCCTCTGTTGAGAAGGGCCCAAACCCAGGACAATCTCATCCCTCAGCCTGAGAAGCAGGTCCCACCAGGCCCAGACTTTGCAAGTTTTGGGTCTAGATTCAGATGCTTGTTTCCCCCATGGTTGTACCAGCAAACAGCATTCTGATCCTCTTCACTTAGTTGAGGGAATTATTACCCAAATGCTGATTTCTGTCCTGAAAAAGTCCTTAGAGACTAAAAGACAGCAGGAAGGCAGAAGATTGAGTTACCATTAAAGGTATGAACATCCAGCACCATCTTCCCTCTCCTCTGGTTTGCTGTCCACTCCAGCTGGGTGGGAGGGTAAGCCCGAGAGGGTGCAGGCTCTGGCTCTGTGCACTGAGCTGCTGTCAGGATCTTGCGCTGGCAAACGGCGTTGTAGCCCTCCGTGCCATAGTCTGACACAAACCTAGGAAAAGGCAGCTGCATTTAGCACCACTCATCCTTCTTATCCCTGTGTAAACCTGCCTTGCTCTTTTCTCCTCTTACTTCAGCAGTGGCTTCTCCAGTGCTGGTGAGGGGCCAAAGCAGCTCAGCAAAGTCGCCATCAGGACCCAGCCTCGCTGGCTCTGCTCCATGTCTGGGTTCCTCCAGGTCTGGGCAACCACCTGGCTGAAGATTTCATTGCGCAGGGCAGCGTCACTCAGACCTCTCCCAGCAATGTAGTTGCCCAGCAGCACCTCCTGCCAGCCACGGAGACTCTTGTCACCAATGAACCGCAAAATCTGGGAGCATCCAGGGGGAAAAAAAGAGAGAACTGGAGCTGTAACCCCTCTGTCCCAAACTGTGGTGTAAGAAGTTGTAGACACCAGGATGTTTGTGAGCCTGAGTAGCCAACACTCAGACTGGGGTCTGTCCTCAAGTTTTTGTGCACCACCAAAGTGCTGGGGAATTTGGGAGGTAACGTTTGTAGCGATTGGATCCTGACTGAAAGTCAGGGTGATTTCAGTGTCTTCTGAGGTATGACTCAGAATTTGGTCTAGAGTAAAATATTTCCCCTTGGGCAGGGCTCAGACACACGAGTAAATTACCACGGGATACTTGCTGCTGAGTCCACTGAGTGTTTAAGAGTTAATATTATACCAAGGACTATGGGATGTGGTGTCTCAACACACTCACTGAAGAAATGGTTCCGTTTCTTTGCTTTGCATATGGACATCTTCAATGCTTTTTTAGTTTGTATTTCTCACCCTTAGGTACAGAATGATTCCTTTCATCCTCTACACTTCAGTACGTCACGAATTAAAATTTTTCTAAAATGGACAGCTTTGGAAAGAACATTTAAGAATAACAACACTTCTAAAAACAGTTAATGGTACCAAGCATGTCAGAGATTCACTGAGAAAAACAGGGGACGGTGATTGTTTAGTTCTCATGGAATTTTTTGTAGTAAATCCCTACTTCGTTAGCAACAGAGAAAAACTGCCTTTGATCTTTAGAAAAATAATAGTATTCTGCTTAAACACTATCCTATTCACAAGATTTTATTGAAGCTTATGCTATTCTATAATTGGGATCACAAGGACAAAACAAGAGACTGTTTTTAGGTATTAACTTTCTTAATGGGCTTATTTTAATTCTATGTAATTCCCAAAAAAGATTACCACGTTTACTTAGAAAGTATCTGGAATTTCATTCTATTTTCAAACATTTCTGTGTTACCATTTAAAAGAAGAAATATAAAGAAATGTCTGCTTCACATCCACAGAGACGAAGCAGCACCATCCCCTTCAGGCAAACACTACAGAGTGAGGGTGTGGTTCCAGGTGCAGTTTTCCTGATGACAAAGTCCCTGCCCTTTCCCAGCCTTTACACAACAGCTCACTGTCCCCTGTTGGGTAATGACACATCTGTGAGCCCGAGGTGCAATCGAGATGTTTGCTATAAACCACATCACGGAAAAGATCTGGGTTAAATGAAACTTTTGAGTGACTGATGAGTGTTTGAGAAGACAGACTTCCCTTATCATTGCTTCTGAGTCTGGAATATTGGGATATTAAAGTTTAGCAGTCCTATTCCTATACATCCTGCCAAATTCTGAGGCTCCACCACCAGGTAATTCACTTTGATCCCAGGAGTCTGTGGCTGTTCTGTGCCTCCCCAAGAACACAGCAACTCTAAGGGGCTGTGTGTGATCTCTGCCAGGCTGCTCCAGGGCCTAAAAAGAGCAATTTATTCTGCTTTTCCAGCCCTCCATGTAATGTAAGAACGGTATCCACCAGCAGCAACTTGTTGTATAAAGGCATCAAAACATTGTCTGTGCCCACCTGTCCTTCAGCAAGGTCAAGAATGACATCTCTTACCAGTTTGTTGATCTCAAGTGCACTCTCCTGGTGTTCAGCATCCAGGTGGGTTAAGGGGTGCTGCAGAGGCTGACCAGGGGCAGGGAAATCTGGGTTCTGCAAAGAAATGAAAGGACAGAGAGATTGGCTCCTGGTATTACTAGGACTTGTGTGTCTGCCCACAGGGGAAGCCATGAAGAGGAATAAGAAGTGTTCCCACCTGGAAGTGTGATTTGACGAAGGAGGAGAAGGGATAGTTGTTGATGGTGGGTGGGAGAGAAAGGTCATCCTTGACCTTGACTTCTGGGGGTTGTGTCTCAGTTATCTGGTTGGCCTGTGCTCGGTATCGACCTGCAAGGGAAGGAGGTCTGGTGGTGGCAGGACACAAACAATTCACACAGCAACTCCTGGCTGACCTGCACCTCACCCTGCACCCAGCCCAGCCCTGCTGCCTCAGGCCCTCCAGCAGGCACAGCTTCACCTCCCTGAGACCACAAGGACTTTCTCCAGAGAGATTTTACAGCTCTGATCTTTCAGACTCTTCTCCCCAGGGAACACCTGGAGATTCAAGTCTGCTCTGCAGCATTTACATGGCAGGAAATGCTGAGCCCATGCAGAGATACTGCTGACAACTGCTCAGTCAACAAGGAAACGAGAGGGCTTTGTAATGAGGGATTTATTATGGGTGAGAGAGGAGCAAACATCACTGAGAAGGGATTTCTCAATGCAGCACAGCTCCTGTGCATTCCTCTATCTCGAAACGTGTCCCCTGATGCTCTCCCATCCTCCCTGTTTACATCCCATCAGCTTTCACTGCCAGCAGTTTCACTGTTCCCTGAGCTCCTCTGGCTTACATTGCTCACTAGACCGGCTGATAGTCCCTGGAGGGCTCTGCCATGAAATGTGAGGTATTTGGGAATCCAGCACAGTCTGCTCCAATTCACAAGACTCTTCTGCCTGATTGTGTCCCTTACTGTCCCCCACAGAAGGCCACAGGCACAGCTGGCTTTGTGTTTGACACCATGCAGACAGAGAGAGGCAAATCCTGCTTCAACCTATTTGCAGCTTAAATATTCACATTGTACAGGGAGCTACAGAGGAAACACAACTGCAAATAACTTAATGCTCAAGGTCAGATCAACAGCTCATGAAATTATTGCAGTTAGTGGTATTTTGGTGATTTGAAAACTAATTGGTGCATCCCTAAATTGATAAATTAACACGTATTCAACTTGTTATATTGTTACATCCTTAAGTTATTATGTTGTTATATCCTTGGACTGATAAACTGTTATATCTCAAGTTATTACATTGTTCCACAGTCAAGTTGTTACCCTGTTTCTCCTTCCTTCTATTTTAAAATTCTTTTTGAGGAAGTAATTTTTAACAAAACCTAAAAATATTTCTTTGAAATTGGCCAAACTGTCATTTTCTTCCCCTTCAATTTCCTTAAAGATTTTAGAGTAGGTAAAAGATGGGTTTAAGTTCTTCCACCCCAGATACTCCTCTCTGCCAGAGACCTGGGTTCATTAAGCAGTTTGCTACAACATAACTTTGACCAAAGAGTTTTGCACCATCCCTGCCATCAGTTCTACCAGCCCAGTTCAAAAGAAGAGCTGAAGAATTAACAAAGATACTGATTTTCAAGCTGGTGGTTTGCTCCCTGCCCTGTCAGGGGAGGAAACAACACTCACGGTACCGTTTGCCTTTATCATATTTACACTGCAATGATAATGAAATAAATCCAACCCAGTGTCAGGCAGCAGGGAGAACAAACACATACATTGATATAAACAAGGAGATACACAATGAAACAGTGCAGGAAAGGGAGGGAAGGAGGAGGATTTCTCACCTTCAACAGAGTGCAGGAGGGCTGCGAGCTCTGCAGGGATCTCCAGCAGCCCCACATCCTGGAGAGAGAAACAAGTAAGCAAGTCACTGGCTGCCAGCAGAGGAACCACATAAAAACCCTGAGCTGACACTGAGTGAAACTGCCTTGGAAAAGCTGCCAGGACAGGGATGGAGCATCTGAGCCAAACTGGTAACTTCTGCCTCCACAACATTCAGAACTGCTGCGAACAGGGAGGTATCACATGAACACAGCTGTGTGACATGGGTCAGCAAAGGAGGGAAAGGGGAGCAATTCCTAAATAAAGAATCAACTGCCACAAGGGGAATGACAGGAAAGTTGGCTTTGACTCATCTCTCATTCCTAACAAGTCTGGCATATTGCACTGTAGAGATTGCACCTGAAGGGTAAGGGCTGTTTCCTCCTGCACTTTCCTGACATTTTTCTTTTGATTTTCAGTATCCAAAAGTGCTACAGGATACAAAGAGACCTGATTCTGATCTTTGATGTGTGTTGGAGGTTCCTAAGAAAGCTCAGATCTCTACCTGGGTAATCCAGATGAGAATCTGGCTAATGAGACTTGATTTTCACTGGTTTGCACCTTGCACTGCTGCAGGGTAGGGAGCAAATGGGCCAATGCAACAGTGTGTCAGCACCACTGCATGTAGTGTCAGCTCAGGGCGTTTCAGACAGAACTACTCAGATTAAGGCACTATAAAACCAAGCCAAAGTCACAAAGCCTGAGCTTTTTTTTTGTTTCTTTGTTTTCTTTTTTTAAGATCTGCATAGTAAATCCTCTTGTCACAGCACATTCTTCTGACATCTCTCTCCACAAAAAACTTAAAGACAGATTCACAGCATTTTTGATTTTGCTTACGAGAATATACTTGACTTTGAGCCTGGCTTTTCAACGGTGTATTCAGGAAGTGGACTGTGAAATCCCACAGTTCTGGACCACACCTGAGGAAGCAGGTGATACAGGAGCATCCAGGGCTAATTATTCTTGTTGTTACTGACACATCTATACAGAATTGTGGATAATATCGATTCAGATTCCCTTGGTACAGACACTGCAGCAAATGTGTGTCCATAAATAATGGCATTAGTTAGAAATGTTGATACAGGTTAAATGTGCTATGAAGCCTTTAATACATCCCTTCCTCTACATCAGCTTCTGTTAATATATTTATGCAGAACTGTCTCATTCCCACCCTTCACAATGGAACATGATCATCAAAAATATTCTCCCCTCCACCTTTGAAGACCAGGTCTGGTGCTGTGAACAAACACAGTGCTCTGCCTCAGGACTGATTTATGATACCTGGCTGTGCCCAGAGCTTGGCAAACACTGAACTAATGAGATATTTCTGTATTAGAAGATCCTTTATACCAAGCTAACCTGCATTCTGTACTAGGTTCCACACATGTGTGCACCCCCTCCAGGTGTTCTGCTGTTCCCCAGCAAACCTGTGCTGAGGAGGCACAAGGGAGGGAGAACACCTGGAGAACCTGATTTTTTTGATCTCAGACCCTCCCAGACTGTTTGACAACTCACCATTCCTTGTCTGGGACTGTTCTCTGTGTCACCACAGGCCAGAGAGCTCCTTCTTTGTTTCCTTTCCCTTAACTCCTGCTGTTAGGAGATGAAAAGAGGATGGAGGGTGGGAAAAGATGTGTATGAAGTCATGTCCAGCTATTAGGAGGACAGATGCTGTGGGTGGCCAGGAGCTGGTGTCCTGCTCCAGAAGATAAAATGACAGAACAGCTACAGAGCCTTCTTGGGACCCCAACACAGTGTATTGAGAAGGGGCTGCCCAGGCAAAGACATGAGCTTTGCTGAAACACCTCCTGCCCTGCACAACACAATTCAACAGCAAGAGCCTCCAGCACCTGCCCAGCATCGTGCCACACCTTCCCCTGCTGAGCATTTGATGTGGCTCAGGACAAAAGAAGCACCCAGCAGCTGCCAGAAACGTTCCCTCACCTCTCCAGCATCAAAACACAAGATAACAGCCTGAACACAGACAGATGAGCTTGTCCATGGAGAGGAAACCCTTTAGAAGGGTGGGAGGGATACCAAAAGCTAAACTCCCTCACAGCTCTGCCCTTTCCCATCCATTCTATGGTTCCCCAGCCTCATCACTCACCTTACTCCTGCTCCAGGATGGGGAAGGAGGGTCTCTGTCTCTGCCTCTCTCTCCTGCCTGTCAGTGATGCAGAGCAGTGTGGTTACATGGGAGGTTATGAGGGCTGGGCTGGGAAAGACAATGACAAGCTAAAGTCCAAAGGGCAGGGCCGTGGGGTGGGGGGAAAGGAGGAACTTTGCAGCAGGTGAACTTTGAGACCTTTGCTGCTGCTACTGCATGTACAGAGACCTCAGCAAACATACACTGAAGGAACAGAAATAGATTCAAAAGAGCTGCACTGTTGTGGTTACCTGGGAGAAAGAAAAGCTGGATCCTGTCCAAATGGGAGGGGCAAGAAACAACAGAAACTCACACTGTGCTGGGCGTGGCAGGAGAGGAGGCACCTCTGCAGGTTTGTATCAACACCACTGTCCTTAACCCTCTGCCCCCCCATGCCCTCAGCCTTGCTATGAGCTGGGCTGGGTCCTTCCCTCATGAAGCTGACAGCTATGAGGTGTTTGTTGCTACTCTAGGGATGAGTGGTCTGATTTCCTCTTTCCAATTCTATTTTAATATTTTGTGCAGAATACATTATACCCACTTGGCAGAACCATCCTGTACACCATTTTCCATCTTCTCAAAAACCTGCCATCCTCTTCTCACCTCAGCTGATTTCCAAGAGGCCAAAGGCTTGAGCAGCCTGAGGCAGCTGTAAGGGATCAGGGGAGGATCATTGTGGACTGAAAAATCTTGCATTCCAGTCACCATCAGAAACTGAACTGGGCAACAAAAAGAGCAAAAGGAACAACTCCTTACAGCTTGAGCAGAACAGCAGCTCTGAAGATCACAGATGGAACCAGCTCTTGTCTCATGTAGGGCAGCCTGGAGAAGCTCACAGAGCCAGACCCATGAATCAGCTGTGTTTGCAATACCTGTGCCAATTCTGAATGTAATTTAGAGAGAGAAGGCTCCAGCCTCTGTGCTGCCTTCATTTGACTACATTTATGTCAGAGGGTGAAGGACACCTCTCTGGATCATTCCCAACAAACCTTCCAGAGCCATCCCTGCCCTGACCTCAGCCAGTCCCCAGCTCACTGTGCTTAGGGCAGAAATAGTCCCTCCTGTACACCTTGTTCTGAGAGGGCTTTTATTACCTGGCAGCGCTTCCTCCTTTGAATCAAAGGTCTGGAGATTAAAATCATGGTTTTAAATTGCACCAAAGTCTTCTTCAGCCTCCTGTAACGCTTCCTAGAGGATGAGAAAAGAATTGGCTAGCGAGGGAAGCATTAGCCACAAACACACATGGAGCAGGCCAGGAGCCAACATGAGGAGGGGCCTGGACATCCCCACCTGGCTGTCCCTTGGCAAGGCCAAAGGGCTATCCCTTGGCTGGCCTTTGGCTCCTGACCTTGCCTGGTAACCTCGGAAGTGAGCCTGGATGACCGTGACCTTCTCCTGGAGGACACGGAGGCGCCGGCGGTGAAGGAGACGTCGGAATTTCCTCTGCAGAGTGACAACAGCCCAGCTCTGCCTCTGGGTCCATCGCCTCTCCAGCAGCTGGCTGGCCTTCTCCTTCAGAAACACCTGGGCAAAGGCAGCAGCTGCTGACCCACGAGGGAAGCAGCAGCTTCTCCCAGAGCTGATCAATAATAAAAACTGCTGCTTCATCCCTTCGTAGCCCTTAAGGGTTCTTGCTAAGGAAACTGGGGAGGGCGGGAGGCACAGGTGCAGGTGACAGAGACAGAGGTATTTGGGGAGGACAGGGAATTAGGGAGTGATGAAGGTTAGCAGGCAGCAAAAGCAGAAGCCCAGGAATGCTGGGTATATGGAGGACTTGGCCATGCTACAAAAGCCTGGAGCTGGAGTCTCCTGTTAATCTGAAGTGCTAAAAATGCCTCTTTTGTACTGGAGACAAGAGGCAAAGATGAGAGGGGAAGGTGTGCAAGGCCCTCCCTCTTTGGGCAGAGACTGAGCTCCTCTCCGTGCTTTGCCAGCCTGGGGGGTGTGGGTGGGGCTGTGCAGTCCAGATGGGATTCTCTGTAGGCATCACCTTTGTCACTCCAATCTGATAGAGATCCGAGGGGTTCCCCACCACGTGAGCCAGCACTGCTGCACAGCCTTCCCTCTGCTCCAAGCTGCTGGGCCTGCTCCCAGCCAGGAGCCCGTACCTGGGACAGGAGGATGGGGTGTGACAAAAACCAGGGCTGTACGTGGAGCCCTCAGAGAACAAATCATCCAGGCTGGGGGATCCCAAGCCAGGACACCCCTGTACCTGGCCAGGAAGCTCTGGAATGGCAGGCGGACCGGGTATCCCTCCTTCTGAATGTGGATGGCCTCCAGTATCCCGGCATGTCGCAGCTGGCAGTTGACATATTCCACATCAAAGATATTCGACAGCTGCACAGATACAGCAGAGGAAAAAATGAAAAACGAGATACAAAGAAAAATTAAAGAAAGGAGACAGAAGGCAGGGAGTTTAGAAAGGGTCTCCTTCTCTTGTCCTGTCCTTGGATTGGATCTTGCCATGGGCTGTGGGCCATGGAACACAAAGCCTAAGGATACTTTGGTGCCAAACTGACCCTGGCTTCTGCTCCTGCAGCACAGGATTGACTCACACAGCCACAGGGAAGGGTGGACACAGAACGGGGAAGAAAAGTCTCAAGCTGTCCAATGAAACAGGAAAGTTAAAATCTCAGCTGTGAAAGGAGAGCTGTTGGAGAAGAATGAAGGAACTGAGAGACTCCATGAGGACCTCAGGGTGCTGCCCTACCTTCCTGGGATTAGGGGTGATGCACCGGATGAAGAAGGCATGGCTCCTGGAAAACAGAGGCAAGAACCCTGGATCACCCTCCTCTCTGTGCTGACCCTGGAAGACTTCACACTTCTGGGTGCCAACAGCATCTCTCACCCTCTCAGCTTGGCTGTGAGGTCCTGCAAAGACTGCTGGAATTTGGACACCAGTGTGGAGGCCTGAGGCCTGAGCCCTTTGCCCCTGGCCCCCAGCTCCCTTTGCTGACCAGAGGCAGCTTTAGCCCTCTGGAAAATATGAGACACCACCTGCAAAAACAAAGAAATTACCAAAACTCTCTGAACTACATGGAAAGAAGAATCTCTTCTACTTGAAACTTAAGAGGGCCATTTTCCCTTGCCCCTGGCAGTGTCAGGAATGCAGCTGCATCCTTGGGCAGTCTGTGTGGTTTATATATAAAATGCATCAATTGTGGGCAGAGATAATTTGCTCAATTCCCAAGTAAACTCAGTAAAATAAATCTCATGACTTCTCCAGGTTCTCCTGACACCTGATCAGGATCTTTCTGCTTCTCACATAAAGATAACGAGTGGATCATTGGGTGTCTGCAATAGAGATGTTCCTCCTGACCCCCTGCAGTACCTTGAGGCGGCTCTGGGAGAAGATATCCAGCACCTCTGGCCGCAGCTGGTCACGGTTTTTATTGAGAAACTTGTGGACCTGCAGAGGCAAAGTCTGATTTGAGGCACCATTCAGACCACTCAGACAGGCAAACACCCCTGTTACACACACTCGGACTGGGGGCAGGCAGCTGGAGAGGTGGAACAAGAGAAAAGCCCTGGAGAATGAAGCTGGTTCTTCCTGCTGCCACCAGGGTGGAGGGGACAATGACTTCTGCTTTTAGAAGGGATTGCTCCTTTTCCCCTCCACATTGCCCAGCAGGCTTTGACCTCTCACTTTCTTTTCTGGCAGCAAGAGCTCTCCTGGATTTCCAGGGCTCTGAGGTTGTTGTGTCACTGAGGGCAATTCCTATTTTGCTTCTGCCCAGAGGCAGCTTAGTTGCCTCTCTTAATAACAAACTCCTCTCTTCTGATAAACTGATGCTCTAGAGGGATGTGCAGTCACAAGGGGAGAGCTTTGATCACAGAGCTGGTCCATCAGGACACCCAAAGCTTGTCCCCAGCTGCTCCAAGCCCCTGCCAGCTCACCTGGTAGGTGACAGGGCCAGCATAGTGCTGCACAGTGAACTCTGGCAAAGGCAGCTTGGGCTTGGTGTACCAAGGGCTGTTTCCATGGTGGTAATGACACTTCTGGAGGAAAGTGTGGTCTGTGGCCTGTAAAGGAGATGACAAACACATTTCCTGATGCTGCAACACACTCAGTAGGCTGAAAGGCCGCTGTTAAACCAAAGGTAAAAACATGGAATACTTGTGCAATCATTCTGGAGAACAGCCTCACCTTAACCATCCTATGAAAGGGATCCCAGGAGAGGCTGAGAGCTCCTCACCTGAGTCAGGGATGTCTGGTCATCCAGGATGCACAGGATGCCGTGGGGCTTTGCAGTAAGGAAATCCAGGCACGACTCGCTGTACATCTTGGAAATAGGAATCCAAACTAGCTGCTCCTGGCTGTATTCCTCCTGCATGTTAAAGGCCAAATCCAGCAATGCAAACAAGGAAAAATGGAGGGAGTTAATAGAGGGTTTGAGTTGTTTATTAGGAAGTTAGTGTTTCACTGCTGTTAGGAACTTGCCTAGAATTGTCTGGTTTTGTCTCATGAAACTTCTTCTAAAGCCACTAATGATTTTCCTGATTTGAGAGAGGAAGGCTGCTAAGCTGAGTGATAAAGTGAACTGTAAAAGGCTGCAAGTCTGATAAATACACTTTCATCTCCAGGACATGAGTGGTACAGAAAATGCTACAAAGAAGCCAAACAGGCTTTAAAAGTACCCACTGAGGTCTGGGCTCTTTGACTATGACCAACTCACTTATCTGGAAAAGGGAGCAAGGTACTGACAAAATCTCCTTCCCTTCATTTACTGCAGAATTAGTAAAAGATACTAAACAGGCAGCTCTTTGGACTAGGATTCCATGGATATTGCTTAAGAGGACCATCCAGCTTCCTGTTCCCTGCTGAAGGATACTCTGAGGATGCCTCAGCTCATTCCACGTGTGCTGCCTTCAGGTGGTGTGAATTCCACTGAGTTCCACTCACCTCTTCCTGGGCAATGACAGTCTGGCTGAAGAACCACTGCAGGTGCTCATTGGCAAAGTTGATGCAGAGCTGCTCCAAGCTGTTCACCCCCAGATCCTGAGAAGACAAAAAGGAATCATCCCTTCTGAGGCCCAGGGAGCTGTGGCTCCCTGTAAATGCTGCACAGGCTGAGCTGAGCTGCTGGTTCTGGTCAATGTGGATGAATCCCAACAGTTCAAATCATCTTCTGGCTAATTTGCAAGCTCTCAGCCTGGCTTACTGACTAGGCTGAACAGCAAGAGATGAGACAAGCTATGAAGGAGCATAAAGAAGAAAAGATCTACTCTTGGATGCACAGCCCCATGTGGTATTGCATTGGTGTCAGCATTCATTGGGACACACGGGTTTTAACAGGAGTCCCAAGTAAAAAACTCCAAGGCCATGATGAGCACATGCCCTCACTGCCCAGGCCACAGCAAAAGAACATGAAAAATGACCTCAAACCCATGGATGTCCACAATGCCCACAGCACAGTCTGATTCCCAGGGAGCCAACCACTCATTGATCCTCAGCAGCAGCCACTCAAAGAGCAGGTAGTACAGAGCTTTGGCAATGGAGTCCCTGAGTGGGAGAGGGGAGAAGAACCAGTTACTGCAAAGACAGCACCCTTGGGTGTATCTCACCCACCCAGACATCAGCAGAAGTCACCTGGCATCAATGGCTCCTTCTACAGACAGAGGGGTGAAGATCCGATCATAAGATGTAACCTGGATACATAAAGAGACAAAATTTACTGTTATCATCTCACAAAAACACCTTTTTTCTTTTTTTTTATCAACAAGGAAGTCAACCCAGCTAATAAATGGATATTTGTTCCTATTTGGCTGAGAATTTACCCAGGTATCACAAGAAAAACTAAACCCAGAATTTTGCTGCCAGAAGTGGGAGTCAACTGGCCAAAGTGATAAACCTGAAGCCACTCATGTCAGAAAAGAACCCTCCTAGATATGAGTCCTGCCATCTTTACAGAGCTGCCTTGAGGGGTTCAGCCCATCCCAACCATTTTATTCCTGCTGTTACCTCCCAGATTTTGAGCCTTCTAAGGTTAGGACGTCGGGGCAGGACATCCCATGCTTCAGGAGGAATGAGAAATCACCAGAAGGGCACTCACAGTGACACGGTGGGTGACAGCTCTCTGCAGGAATTCTGCTGAGACACACAACAAGTTGGCCACAATCTGAATCTCGGTGTCACTGGCGATGGCTGCATGCTCAAAGGATTCTTTCTAAATAATAAAGTGTTCTTTGTTATATATTACTATCTATCTATGCATATTACTATATATATTACTATATACTATATTATATACTATATACTCTATTATATACTATATTACTATATAGGAACAGTGGAAGGGATACAAGGTCCCTCTTGTATTAATATTGTCAACACCACCTCAGCTGCACAGAGCTGGTCACAGCCTGGGCAGAACCCCAGGTTCATTTTGGCTCCTTAAAAAGCCAACCAAGCTCCAATGGCCTTTGGTTGCCTCCATCTTCTGTCCCTGCCTAGACCAGTCCAGAGCCCAACACTAAAAGGACAGAAAGGTCTTCAAAGGATGCCATGTTCAGTCAGGAATCATGTCCTCGGTCCCACCACATGGGAGAACAGCAATATTCAGCACAAATATCCCGTTCCCAAGCTCTCTGGGTTACTGTACCTCATAGGAGGTAAAGCAGATGTTCCCCAGCTGCAGAATGGCAGCCAAGACAGCCCAGGTGGAGCTCAGCTGATCATCCGAGAGGCTGATTCCCTCCAGAGCTTGCACCAAGACCAGAAAATCCTGACTGTCCTCCTTCCCCATCACTTCACATGCTCTGCCCTGAGAGAAAAGGGACAGATAATCGTGATCAGCCCCAGGCAGGGGTTAAGCCACCAGCAGGAATCTTCTGAGAAGTAGTTCAATGTTTTAAGGACTGGAGGAATCTGAAGTAAAGAGACCAAAGACACCACTAGTGGAAACTCAACACTTGTGAGCGGCCAGTCTCTTTTCTCTCCGGAGTTTTGAGATTAGGGTCTCTCTTACCCACACATGCCAAGCTTCTGCTGTAATTCCAGTACAAGCTCCCCAGGATCCCCCTGCCCACTGCTGGGGTGCAGCTTGAGAGGAGAAGTGGTGCCAGAGTCCACTCTGAAGTAAATCATGGCAGAGTTGCTCCCCCAAATGGGACCAGCACCCAATGTGTCAAGGCAGATGGGGTTCCATGCACCCAGAGAGCCACCCGGGGTTACAGCGTGTCTCATCTCGGCCACAGAGCTTCACTACAACATGGGCTTATCACTCCTCTGCTTCTTTTTTTCTCTACAGGAGGACACTCCCAGCAACTGCCTGTGACCCTAAAAGTCACAGAAATCCTGGGTCAGGGGTTCTGCACAACCTGTTTGTGTTCAAGGGCTTTCTTTGACCACAGTTCCCAGCTCTCCCAGCAGATTCTGGTGAGACAAGGATGAGGTCCAGGCAGCCCTTGGGCTTCTTCTTGCCAAGATCCAAGAGAGATTTTGTCAGTCTTTGCTACCTCTTGTACACAATCTGATCTTTTTTCCTGTCCTTCTCTGCAGCAGGCTGGGATATTACTGTTAATTACCACCCTGAAGACTTTGCTTTACAGTGCTTTGCCAGCCAGGAACCACTAATCACACATTAAGGGCTGGGCTCTTAATTGCCCTCCATCCTTGAGTCATTAATGGTACTTGTCCATGCCTCGCCTGAAGGCGAGGTGATAGCAATCACTGCCGAGGATTCCTCCTGACCGCAGCTGCTGTGAAGAATTTGAATTTGCCACCTGGGAAAGCTGGCTCGCGCTGAAATAGGAAAAATCTCTTGCTGTTGTTGTGATCTCCTTGATTATGGAAAACAATCTTAAGAAAACCCAAACAAAACCCACACGCCAAAAAAAAAAAAAGTTCCAAGATTGTGACTTGATGTAACTCTGACAAACAAATTTCCAATTTAAATAATTGCTATCACCAGTATATTTCAGCAGTTTAAAATCTGCACCCATTGACTCAGTCAATAAAGCAGGTGTTTTGCAGAAGGTAGAAAGAAATCCTCCCGGCAATCCCACAGCAAATTGCAGACGAAAGGAAAGGCAGTGAGAAAAGGGGTCTTCCACCACACGATGGAGCCGTGAGCCTACACAACTTGTTAAAGTCCGTCCTTTCAGAGTAGAAGGGGCCTGAAAGGTGAGAAAATGATCACAAAAGGGACAAAGACGTTGATTCTTAGACCAGGTATGAGAAGGAACAGAGCTGACTTTAGCATAGTCCTGAGAGTCCTTTGCAGGGGAGCAAAGTGATTTGGTGCCTCTGTAACCCAAAAAGAAGGATGCCTTGACCATTTCTCTCTGCCATCTGCTCCAGAGCACCCTCAGCTCACTCACCTGGTTCAGGTAAAAGTAGGATTCTGCCTCCTGCAAGTACATCTCCTCTTTCTGCTCCACGGGCAGCCCTGCCAGCAGCTCGTAAAACACGTGGTAGTTCCTCTCACCATGGGCCTGATGAGACACATTCATGGAGTTGATCCATATCCAGCTCCAAACCCCTGCAGAACACACTCACAGAGCAGGACACAGATGCTGGGGTCAGCAGGATGAGGCCAGAACCACAAAATTTGAAGTTTCCAGGGTTTCCCACTGACACCTTAAGAACATTCCATCTGAGAGCAGTCCTTGTCACACAGCTCTAATATTTGACCATTTCCACACTCCAGACATTAAGAAAAACTAATTGAGGGAAGATTTAAATTTCAGTAATCCCTAATAAGTGGCTTAATTCAACCTAAGGCAGAGAAACCTCCTGTTTTATTCAAATAAAAGAAGTGATCACGCTGTGCTACACAGAGGGGACACAGTTCTTGCTAGTAGAAGAAATGGAAAGCAATTCTCATGCTAATTCCCAGCCCTGTTGTTCAACAGTAAATTTAAGATTAAATGTTAAGGGAGAGAGGGGGCCACTGGTCCTCACCTGAAACACCACACGAGACTTCTCCAGCAGGTACTGGGAGATGGATGTTCCCACCACGATGCCACTGAGCACAAGACAACAACAGATCCTGTCAGAAGCTTGGGACAGGTTTTCTGCAGGCAAGAATGATCTAAGGGACATAATCTACATGAATTTCCAAAATATTTTGCCAAAATGGTGGGACTTTCAGGGAAACCAAGCAACCATGGAATAAGAAGGAAAGTCCTAGCATGGGTAGGAATAAAGGTGAATCCTCTTAACAGTCTGAAACAACCATTAGAGTTCCACAGAGTGTCTGTGCCTGACCTGTGAGTGCAACTGAGGGTTTGATGAGTGATATAGGAGCTGAACAGCAGTGGGACAAAGCTTCCTGCTTGTATGAAATTATTCAAGGCAATGAGGATGAAGGCCAACTGTGAATAAATGCAGACAGACCTTACAGTGCAGAGTGAGTGAGCAAGGAAATGGCACATGAAACCCACTGTAGATAAATGTGAAGTGATGGGTACAGACCCAGCTTCACATACAAACAGACAGGCTCCAATTTAACCATTGCTCCTTAGGACTGAGACCTGAGGGTTTTGATAGACAGTTCCATGAAAGAATCAGCTCAGTGCTTGACAGCAGTCAGAAAAGAAACCCAAACAAACCAACCAAACCCAGAAGTTCGAAAGGAGGCAGGCTCAAAACAGAAAGGTGCTTTTCACAGAACTGGTTAGACCTGTGGAACATTTGCTGAGGGCTGCTGCAGAGGCATGAAGTGATGTTTGTATGAGTCCAAGAGGAAACTGGAAAAATTCTGGAGATTCAGGAAAACTGCTGAGCTGTGGCAAATGTTGAAGAGCTCATGAGATGTTAGGGAAAAGCATTGTGTGTATTTGGGCTGCTCTTGCCTCAGGCAGTGCTCGAGGCCAGTGCTGGGGACACAGCAGGGTATCAGATGGGTCCTTGGTAGAAACCAGTCCAGCCATTTTTATGTTCTTAATCTAACACTCATCTTGAGAAGTAAGATCTGCTCTTTTGTGGAGGAAACACAAAAAAAGCAAAATAGGGGTGTGAACTCACCCTCTTCCTAAGCTGAGGATAACAAGAGTGAAGGGGAGGGAGGGTTATTATGTGAGCTCTCAGCACTGCCCCACCTGGTCTCACCCAAGCACCCCTTGGCAGCTGGAGGGACCCCAAGGGGATTCTTCAACTCACTGTCGCAGGTGGACATTCAGCAGCTTTCCAAAACGGCTGGAGTTGTCATTGAGGATGGTTCTTGCATTTCCAAAACTCTCCAGGATGGGTAGGACATTGGAAGGCTGTAAAGAAAAGAGGGAGGGAACACTTCAGTAGCAATCACAGGGCTTTAAACTCAAAAGGGGCTTATGTACCTGTTGGTTTGAAAATATATTAAGAAATGGGACTTCATTGATATAATTCTTGCATGGGTAAAACATGTCTTTTTAAATATATCCTGGTGTCATTAACTCTAGCCAGTGGTGAGATGCTCTGGGAGCTCTTTACCCTCACTGCTGTAATCTTTCACTTTACTTTTGCTCTGTGTTTGTTCAGATTCACCTCCCAGACTCTGCTAAAGGCTCTCAGTTCAAACAGATACTGAGCTTTTCACAGCATCAGATCCCCCAGGTATTAAAATACAGAACTACAGATATACCAGCTGTCCTTGTCTCTTTATGGGAGCTTCACCTTGGACCACAAACCATCCCAAGCCCAGCCAAAGAAATAACATCAGCAGCATGGCCTCTCTCCCCTGTCTTTGGCTTCCTTTCCCTGCCCAACCCTCACAGCCTCCAGCCAAGCTCAGTTGCCTCTTACCTGTCTGATCCTGTGGCTGTCAGATCCCTGGTACAGCATGGTCAGGTATTGCACAATGGCTTTGGCAGCTTCTGTTTTACCAGATCCACTGTGCCCACTGCAGGAGCAAGAGGTGAAGAAGTTGGTATCAAAACAGAAGTACCCCATCTAGGCACATCAGAGGCCCTGCTACAGCAAATCAGAGGGCTTGGGCTGATTTACAGCTGGAGATCTACCACCCATTGCTTGAAACACCGAGACAACCTGACAAAATGGGCCCAAATAGGATTCCCCTGGGGAATGCCAGACTCCTTCTCTCCCACTGCTCTGAAGTGAAACTAAATTCAAACTGCATCTGTGCAGAGTGAAACAAAAATCCACCTTGTTCAGGTTCTCCACTGGCAGCCCTCACAGAAGAGCCAGAAGGATCAACTTACAAACAGTGAAATACAAAAGTGGAAGCTTTACACAAAGAAATTAAAGGACCTTCAACAAAGCCCTTCACTTCCTACCTGATGAGGACACACTGCTCCTGCCCTGATGATTGGGACAGCGTGTAGGCCCTCTCTGCTATGGCAAAGATGTGTCTGGATGGACAGAAAGAAACCCCCGTTAAGTGACCCCACATTTCCACCTCACAAGTGCAGCACCGAGAGGTTCCTCGTCGGGGATCTACATTAGAGATGGGCCAGTGTCTTGATCAAAGAAACTTGACCTAAAAGTCACAGAATGGTTTGGGCTGGAGGGATCTTAAAGACCACCTCATTCCTCTGCCATGGACAGGGATGACTTCCATGAGACCTGATTTTTCCAAGCCCTGTCCAGCCTGGCCTTGGACACTTCCAGGGATGAACTTTAGCTCTGTAGAATTACAGGCCCGAGCAACTACAGCTTTGCCAAATGGGCTGTTCACTTCGTGTGACATTCATCCAGAGAATGAATCCATTCTACCAGAGAACTGGAAGAAAGCAAAATACTTTCTGGAGCACAAACAGAACAGGGTTTAGAGAGTTATTTGAGAAAGAGAAACATACGGGGCGTTTTTTGAGAGAGTCCCTTGCTGGTACTCGGTAGCCACATCTTCGGAGTAGATACTGAGGTCTTTGAAAGGATTCACAGAAACCAAAATTTGCCCAATGTAAGTCTAGGACAAAAATAAGAAAGGGGAAAAAACCTGGTGGCTTCTTAGAATTTTCTGAATGAGGAATGCAGCTGAATGCATATATTAATACAAATATAGAAATTCCCTTTAAAGGAATATTGTTTATTCTGACTATACTGCCAACTTATCCAGGGCACAGCTTTTCAGTGGTCATTTTCAAATCTCTGTTATTAATAATTTGGAATAAGTGAGCACTCACTGGTCTGTGGTCATCTTCTCTGGCCACTGTCTATTCTCCAAGCTCTACAGGAAATTACAGGCACAGGTTTGAACATCTGAGCCAGTAAATGGAAAAAAGAACAATTAAGCATCCAGAACCAGATCTGGACTGCAACACTGTGAAATGGTTGCAGAAACTCTAGGGTTTCTTCTCGAGATCCACAATTTTTTACTCAGAACTTCTTTGCTAAAATAAGTGAGTCCCACTAGGAGCAGCTGAAGCTAAAAAGGAACCCAAGTAGCTTGCAGATTGGCAACAAATACCAAAATTACAGAGAAACTCTGGAACACTCAGATTTTACCCCAAATATTTCATGCTACCTGATTTCTGAGCAAAAGCTGTGCAAGTATCCTTTTTATCATTGTTCCCAGCAATGAGTGAGATACTTGGTGAATTCTTAAAGCTTGATAGCATAATATAAATTATTTTCTCCTAAAGCTCATTGTTCAGAATGAATAAGCACTGAAGAAAACCAAACCAAACATCACTATCCATACGTAAATGAGATTGCGATGGAACCTCTTCTTCAGGCACAGCAGGACTGAGCTCTCACAGACTTCCCTACAAGTAGAGGAAAGGAACTCATCAGCCACAAGCTTCACTTGCATGTGTTAATATTCAATAGTAACCTTTCTTCCCTCTCAAGGATCACAGAATATTCTGAGCTGGAAGGGACCTACAAGAATCAGAGTCCAACTCTTAAGTGAATGGCCTGTATGGGGATGGAGGGTTTTGTGGGGAGCTAGGACTGAAACTCTTCACTGCCTTCATGTGGTTCCAACATCTCCAGGATTAAACACATCGAAGAATGGAGCATTTAAAGCTCAGAACTTCCTCTGTGTGATCACAGCTCCTTGCACAGCCTTTACAGGTGTTTATCTCAACAGGATGACAGGAGGGGAAGATGTGTGAGAAACAGTGTCAGGGGCTCCTCTTTCAACAAAAGCAGTGAACCAATGGTTTAACAGCTCTTAAAGATGTAGGACCTGAATTTTTCACAGCTGAAGGCAACAGAAGCCACTAAAGTCACAGATGCCAATATCAGTAGGCAAAGAACATAGAAAAGTGCCTCTCATCCTGCAGGCTGTCCTTTCTTACCACTCACTTCATACAATAAGAATGGCATGTTAAATTCCCAATTCTGTCCTTCTGCTACACCACAGAAGTCACATCAGCCTCTAAACCTCATTTCCCCTACCCATTAAGTATTTTGGGGGGTTTTTTTAGATCCCATTTCAGGACTGGGAACCACTTAACAGGAGAGACAGAGTTCTAGGGATGCACTGTACCAGAAGTCTGTTCACCAGGCTGAGCTGCTGTCCCTGGGGTGTGACTGCAGAGGTTCAATGTGCACTCTCTGTGCAGCAGAGCTTGGGGACATGCTCCACATAACAGCCAGGAGTTCCCTCTGCACCTCTGCTCCTCCCCAGCAGTTCAGTGTAGTTCCATAACTTAAATACTAAAATTCAGTCTTTTACTTAGTTTTTCAGCAGAGCATCAGTTACACAGCTATGAATGCATACGATTAATTCTATTTTCTCCCACGGAGAAAAAATATATCTAGGTAAGGATCTATTATGTGTTTGCTGTTGTTGAGCCACCTTTGCAGGATAACAAGCAAGCCCCAGTGACCCAAATGAGCTGCAGACACTGAGGACACCTACTCCAGTCTGGTTAGATCCTCAATCTCCTCAGCTTCTGCACAGGGCTCTTCACACACGTACACCTGAAATGCACAGATACATGACAGAAAATCAGGGGAAGCTCAGTTCCATTCCAGTACTGGGGACAATACCTGTACCTGTTTCTGCGTGAACTCCATCTCCAGCATGTTGTCAGTGAGATCTTCTGCCTCCCACTGGTCCTTGCAGACCCTCATACGGCTGCTGGCCAGCTGGGGGTCCTTGGACATGGCCCATTTGCTCAGGTTCTCGATGGTTGGCCGTGGCAGCAGCAGCTCGGAGTTCAGCCACACTGCAGGGTCACATCCTTGCCCCTGCTGCTGGGACCAGTGCACACAAGGAGTGACCACAGATCCTGCAGTCTGCAGGACTGAGCCCTCCTTGACATCTACCTCACTGCAATAATCTGAGGTATGAATTGGCTCCTCTTCTCGACGTGGGAGGAAGCCCTGCTCACCGTTTCTCTGGCTGGAAAGGTCACATTTGGATCTGCAACCCTGTTGCACAGGAGAGACAGATTTTCTCTCTGATGGAGATGTCAGTTTCTGTAGGGAATAACCATTGCCAGAGCCCCTGGACAAGGAGTTCTTAGCCTTAACCAAGCTGTGGACTCTGGGGAACACTACAGCACACTTGGCATCAGTAGCACCGTTCTTCTCATCCAAGCATGGAAAGGAACTTTTTCCATGAAGAGGGGAATCACCAGGAGGCAAATCAACATGTCCCACTTCCTCTACCATTTTAGGACCACCTTTCCCCTCCCCTAAGGAAGCAGAAGATCCTTTGTCCTTCAGGTGAGCCCTCCCCAGCTGTCCAGCTGCACCAGGGAAGGTTTTTCCAGACTGACCAACCCACCCCACAGTGCTCAGAATCTGGATTGCCATTCTGCTTCTGAATCCAAAAGGCTTGCTGCTCTTCTTTTTCCCAAATTTCTTCAAGAGCCATCTGGAGATACCAATTGCACGTGCCACACTCAGCAGTCGAGCTTTCAGCCTTGCTTTCTTGGCAGGTTTTTGGCCAAGCCAGCTGGTGACTTCTCTAAAAGCAGAACGGGTGTGCAAGTGCTTGGATCCTTCCCCACCGTGCACGGGTTCTGTTTCAGAAGGTGCCTCTGCAACCACTTCTTCTGCTTTCTCTTTTTTTGCCTTTGTAGACTGGCCTGAACTCTGTTTAAATTTTCCAACAACTTTTCCAACTTTCTTCTTCTTTCCAAGGAGGTGCTTATCAGATGGTTTTTTTGTAATGGTGGAGCAGCTTGAAGTATTTAATCTCTTCTCTTCAAAACTCTGAGCTATGTTGGGTTCCTTTTGTTTACTGAGAGTTTCTAGAGTCATGGGTTTTGAACAGATGCTTTCAACACTGTTCAGGTCTGAGCTGGTTCCCAAAGCCATCTGGGCAGGACTTGGTTTCTGGCTTGGTGATAGTTTGGTCTCAGCGTTTTTATGCTGGTTTTTCAGACTGAGGGGGATTTGGGATTGAGAAGAGCATTTCTTTGTAAGCACCAGTGCTGGTAGGTCCTGCCTGCTGCAGTCTGAGCTGTCCCTCTGTCTATGTCCAGCCTCTTCACCTTGTTCTGGGATCTCACACTTTCCAGATTTCTCCTTCAATGTCCTCTGCTGCTTAGAGAGGAAAGAGCCATTTTGCAGCTCTCTGCCTTCATCATTCACCTTCTCTTCCTGTTCATATTTGCTAAGGTGAACGTGGAGTTTTGCTTTCACAGCATTTGGGAGTGGTTCTGGTTCATTTTCTTTTACTTCATCAATGTTCTCTGCAGTGCTGCTCTCCTCACTGCTGCCAGAATTCACGTGTCCATCTTTCGACATATCTTCAACGCTGTCATTTTCTAGTATATTTTCCTTATCTACTTCAGTATTTCCTCTGTTCTTAACACTCTTAACTTGGAGTCCTGAAATGATTAACTGATCATCTGCCTCACTGCTCTCAGCTGGAGCACATTTTGGTTGTCTCAGCACATTGTCTGGCCTCCTCATCTTCTCCTCTGCTTCCAATCCTGCAAATTCAATGCCTTCAGCCTCAGATTCGATTTTTCCATCTGTAGTCACCTGCTCCCTTTCAGGTTTAATGGATGCTTCCTTGCTTTCATGAGCCAGTTCCTTGTAGCCTTTTCCTTCACTCACAGGAGGATCTTTGAGCACAACTTCTTTCTCACTGTGGCCATCTTCCTCTGAAGAGCTGCTCTTCTCTTCTGCAGAGCTGCTCTTCTCTTCACTGCTGGAAGTGCTGCCCACCACAGCCTCCTCTGTATCTGTTTTGTGGGTCCCATGGCCTTCACTGCTGGAGTCAGAGAAGGAGTTACCTGAGGTTTCCAGAATATTTTCATCCTCACTTTCAGCAATGACAATCCTGGCAAGTTTTTCAACTTGCTTTTTCCCACTCCTCTCACCTTTTTCCTGTGCTGTACTGCCTTGGGATTGAGAACCTGATTTCTGCTCAGAAGTCTCCTTGGAGTCCTGATTCCCTCTGTGCCTTCCCCTGGGGTTCTGTGCCTTCTCTGCCAAGTTCTCTTTCTGAAAAGAACCTTCAGCACCTTGCTCTGTGATGGCCTTTGCAGCCCCCAGCTCAGTGCCTGTTTCACCAACACCAGGTCTCTTTCCACACCTCTTTTTAAAACTCTGCTTCTTTCTGTTTGTGATGGCTTTTCCCTCCTTGTCACTGCTGTCCTCACTCTCCTGCCCTGATGCCATTTCCTGTTGCTGGCAGGCCTTCCCTTTTTTCCCCTCCAATCTGGACACTCCATGTTTTCTCCCCAAAGCAGATTCACTTTTGTAATTTCTCCTGCAGGCTCTTTTTCTCCGGAATAACTTCTTGTGGTCATTTTCTCTGCTTTCCTGAGGCCTCCCCAGCCTCTGGATTTTTAAGGGCTCTTCTCCAAGGCTGTCACCTTGTCCAGGCAGTGACTCTTTGCCCTTCACTTGGCCTCTGCTCTTACCTTCCCTCCGCTTCCCACAGCGGATCTTTGAGTCTCCTGAGGAGTTTCTCTCACAATTGAACACCTTCTCTTTTCCAGCCTTTTTCTGCTGAGTCTTGGCTCGAGAAGGAGGCATTTCCTCAGTGTTTAGGAGTAGGTGAGGGCTTATCTCGACTCACCTGTGAAAGGAAACGTTGTGCATTTTGCTGTGAAATAAGCTACAAAGGGAGGCCAGATGCTCCTGGGTACTAATTTGCCTCATTTCTGTGGAGCCAAATAAACGTCTGCAGAGCCTTGCCTGTGCAGTGCCAAACTGACTGCCCTGCTCCACGTTAATCTCTGGCTTATTTTGTCACAAACCACCCTGTTTTTCTTCTTTTATTAGAACCATACCATCATAGAATATGATAAGCTGGAAGGGACCCATCAGGATCATCCAAGTCCAACTCCTTGCCCTGCACAGGACACCCCAAGAATCCCATCATTAAGCCATGTGTCCAAGATCTTCTACAGCTGACAAAGGTTTGGACACACTGTAGTTCAAGATAGAATGATTGTTTTATTTCAGTTTTTGCTTCTCCAATAACCTTCTCTGTGCTGAAGAAGAGAGGAACACATCTAATGATCTCTGTGAAATAAATGTCAGAAACAAACACTACTGCAGTGTGTCATAACCTCCACACAACTGCCCTGAGTGCACTGGCCTTGCCTGGCAGTGTGGGCAGTGTTCAGTATCCCAAGTGTCAACCTGTTTCTCTCTGTATCTTTCCTCTAATCATATGCATGGAATAAAGGATGTAAAAGTGCCCAAAGGACTGGTCCTGATCTTTCAGACTGATACAAAACATCACTTCTATCCTTTCCAATTATACAGACCTTTTATGAGTCAACCTCTTGCTGCTTCAGATATCCCACTGGGGCTCCAGGCTGCACTTCTGCCCCTGTGAGTGAATGAAGTGCTGATGGCAGAGCCTGGGTTCAGGTTCCCAACACCAAGCACTGCAAGGAAAGGCTCCAAACCACAGAACAGTCAGAGCACAACTGGAAGGAAATGATGGATCAGAGAAAGGAAAACTTGGAAGTGAGTCGATGAGGAGAATGGGACTAAGTGAAAAATCCTACAGCAAGAAAACCCATCAATCTGCAACATCTTCCCAAAGAAAAAAAATATTAGAAGGCTTTAGTTGGGAGTATTTGGAACTGTCTTGGAGATAACATTACCCAGTGATGGGCAGGGAACAAACCAGCACCCAGGACAGGGAAATTCCATAACATATTTTGTCCTCTCATCTCTTTCTCCATTAAAGCCTTCCCTCCATTTTATCATTTTTCTTTCTCTTTGTTTTTTCAGCCAATTCTGTGGATTCTCCACAGGCAGAAGAGAAATTTCCACCCATCACAGATTTACAAATTCTGTCAGTGGGTAACAGAGGATGGAGCAGTCCAGATTTTGTTACTGATTCGTACTAACTCCACCAAGCATTGACTTATTTAAAGGCTGAAATCCAGCATCTAGAAGGCTCCAGTCAGATCTTAGACTATTATGGGATGCTGGCAAGATATTTACCTGTCTGACACTCTGACCCTGTGCCCCAGTGGCCAGGGGTGCAGTGTCTGTACACAAGCTACAAGCCCAAAAGGGTTCTGGCCAAGCTTTTTGGAACTTCTATCCACAGGCATCTTCCTGCCCCAAGGAAGGGGGTGGGGGAAAAGCACGCAGTCAAGACTGCAATTCAGCAAGCTTTAAAACCTTTAAACCTTTACAGCTGCTATAAAGTCTGACAAGGAATGAGAATTTTTAGAATTTAGTACCTCAGGAAAGATGGAAATCCAGCCACTCTCCATAGTATCTTATGACCTGATTGCAGACTGAAACTTGTCCAAGCCTCTTTACAAGTTATTAAAATAAATTTTGAAAAAAGGCCATTAAAAAGTACATTCCAGTACTCTGGGAGCAACTCTGTAAGAAACAACTCAGTGAATCAAAAAGTTTTTTTCACCTCAGTCACTCCAAGGAGGGCAGCAAAACCACATTTGAGATTTCCACAGCCCAGGAAGGCTGATGCCCTAAGGAAAGCACATTTGGTGTGTGTAAGGCACAGGGTCTTACTGCAAATGTTGGCTCCTTTCCTGTACCACCTATTTTGTGCTGTTCTGCACCACAGAACAATCTGCAAAGGGGAAAAACAGCATCTCCCATTCCCCCAGCTGCAACTCTGATACTTAAGCAAAAAGCTGCTGCCCTGACAGCAGTTACACACAATTAAGGGTTCCTCAACAATCAGTGTCCCAGCGTTCCCTCTAAACTTGCCTTTTTTTTTTCTGGTCTGGGGTTGACTCTATTCAGACCCTCTTGGACACTCTGCACAGTGCAGAGTTCATCTCTTGACACCGAATCCTCTTGCCTCCCACTCTTTGAACAGGACTCTATCATGTGTAGGTGTCTGGTCACCTCATTTCAGCCCCCCTTCTGCACTTAATACCCCAATACTCCTGGCCTAGATCTCTAAATCCTGCAACAAGACTTTTGTTACTGAGATTAATGGCAGCTGAATTAGACCCTAAATCCTCAGTACAGAATATTTGTTAATATTCTGTCCTCCTGGGGGCTTAAAGTTGATTCAGCTTCTCTACAGTGCCAAATGCAGGAGAAAATAATAAATAAAAGTCTGCTTTTATGTGCTGTTGATAGATAGTCATGTGTCTGCAGAGCTAAAGCCTTCCACAAAACAAAAATGCTGAAATTCTTGGATGAGGAGGAAGGTCAGGAACACTGCCCAAATTTGTAGGGAGCTTAGACACAGGAGTTTGGTTTGACTCAGTGCAAAGACAGGACCCCAGACTGAATCTGAGTTAGAAAGCAAAAAACTGGAGTTCACAATTCTTCAGAGACAGGGTCTTAGAGCAGATTGGTTTGTAACACCACTGTTATTACAGAGAATGGGAAGATGAATCACTGCTTATATAAACAACTCCTTTGACATCAGACCTGCTCTGATTAACTGCCCTGGACCATCTGTGGGCTGGACACACTGCAGCAGGTGAAAGATGCTGCTCATCAGTTTTGCAGCTTCCCTCACCACACCAACTTCACCTAAATCACTACAGGAAAAAGAACAATTTGATGGCATTCTCCCTTTTTTAGAAGAAATGAGAACAATTCACATCAGAGAAAGGAGATCCTCAATGCTGTCAAGAATCACAGCATGAACCTACAGATAAAAAGAAGAGCAGAAAGCTCACGCTGCTATTTTAAGACCAGTAGGGAATTGTCTGTCTTCCCTGAGCACAGCGGATTCTCCCAACTCATACAGAGGAAAGCACAATCATTAATATTAAAGAAACCTGCCTGGAATTGAATCCTTAAGTTTCTATTTTCATTCACTGCACAAATTGCTCAAACTCCTTCTTTTCTCACTCTGCACAGTCACTTTTGTAACGTACCTGCAGTGATTCCAGCGAGCTGCCTGGTACCTGGATCACAGGTCACATCCATGCAAAGGTAACATATTCCCTCTCCCAATCCTTGTTTCCATGCAGCCCAGGGTCTGTTCCAGAGTTCTTGCAAGCCTGCCCAGCTGTGCAGTCTAACAGGGATTCTGGCTGGGCTGTGCCCCAAGAGCAGATAATTACACGTGTATGGAAGGAAAGTGGCATCAATAATTCAAGCTTTCTCATGGTACCTTTTGAACTTTTCAACCAGCAATATCAGCAGCTGGCTTGCAGAGTTTGGGATAAAAGAAGAGGTGGGATTTCACCAGGTAAGGGTCAGATGTGGTATGATGAGGTGCACCCCCAAAGAAAGACTGAAAATATCAATTCCAAAACCAGAACAGATCTGTTATAGTGCAAGAGGCTACCAGACCAGGCACAGTGAATGCTACCTAAAAAAAAAGCTTAGGCCAGTGAAAAGAATTAAATCACGGGCCCCTTTCTTCTGCATCCCTGGAGTTTTATTCCAGGGAGCCAAGCACGGATAGCTCAGCCTCT